>NC_068444.1:34282563-34882563 GCF_023373465.1 Oncorhynchus keta | reverse complement strand
ACACACAACACATCTGAGAGCTGCTAAACATCTGACTCCCCACTGTCATCTTGGTCTACTCAAATGATCTAATCCCCCACACACACAAACACGCACAGGCACACACACACAGAGCACTGTAGGACAGATGGGAGACAATGGGGCAACCGCCAAAAACACAACCACCCCCCCCCCAGGCCCCATCCCTTTGTGCCCTCTAAAACTGATTAACTAACCAGAGGAGCTGATGGCTAACTAGATTACACTATGGAGATATGGGAGTGGGAGAGAAGATATATCCTTAAGTTACAGATATGTCATTTTCAAAAGTGTTGGTATGTGGTGACCTTAATCCAACACACAGGGTGATAACTATATAATGGATTTAATCATATGAATACGCCCCCCTCCCCCCAGAAGGCACAACACAAGAGACCAAAGATATCCATGACAAATAGCAGAAATTGGAATTGATCATAAAAGAATGCACTAGATTTCCCCGTCACTAGGTAGGTTTCCATCCAGTTGGCGATTTTTCTACTAGTTGTATGTTTCCACCAAACCGACTTGTTGCAGATAGAAATCAATACCTGATATTGTAGTGCACACAAAAAAATGAAATTTAGAATTTTTTCAAAATTTTCACAAAATTAAAAATTGAAAGTTCAATGTGTTTCTCTTGCATTTTTAACTCTACCCATAGTTTTGGCACAATAGCTGTTGCGTTAAATAGCAAAAGTGCCTTCTCTGTCTTGGCACTTGCGGTCTAGCGAACAGTTCGCAGATACAGCTCGGGTATGCTCTGTGGGTAGGCTTGTCTACATGAACAGATTATGGATAGACCCTTGACATTTATTAGACAGGAGCATAAAACTCATACCATGCACTTTCACCAGCCTGTGAAGTTCATCATAAATTAGAGTCGTTTCCACTGTCATTTGTCGCATTATTAATTTTACAGACACAAAAAGATCCCTCCGTTTCGAACGAACAAATGATCTGCCGGCATTTATAAAATATAGTGGGGGTTTCAAGTTTCTATCACAGCTGTCGTGATTTATTTTTATACAATATGACTTTACTCACATAAAAACTGTGGATAGGAACATTACTGAAAAGGAATTAAGAACAAAAATTACGACAAAAAAATCCTGTGATCCCGATGGCATCTTAAACGTGATGATTGAACACAGTTGTGAAAAATTCTAATTGACTATCTTAAAATGTTTCACTCTAACATTTAAGTGTAGGGTATTTCCATGAGATTTGGAATAAAGGACTCATATCCCCTATCTCTAAGAGTTTGACACAAAATGTTTAACCCAGAAATAACAGATGTGTCTATGTGAACAGTAACCTGGGGAAGGTACATTGTACTATTATAAATTATACAGGTTTGTAGCCTAAGCACAACTCTATTTAAGTGCCTACAGACATTATTCACACCCTTTAAATTTTTCCACCCCTTAAATGTTTCCACATGTTGGAAAGTGGGATTAAAATGTATTTAATTCTCATTTTTGGTCAACGATCTACACAAAATACTCCGTAACGCGGAAGTGGAAGAAATATTCTAACATTGTAAAATATATATCTATATATACACACTCAGTACCAGTCAAAATTGTGGACACATCTGGTCATTCAATGGTTTTTATTTTCTACATTGTAGAATAATAGCGAAGACATCAAAGATAACACATATGGATATGTGTAGTAACCAAAAAAGTGTCAAACAAATCAAAATGTATTGTTTATTTGAGATTCTTCGAAGTAGCCACCCTTTTCCTTGATGACAGCTTTGCACACTCTTGGCATTCACTCAACCAGCTTCACCGGGAATGTTTTTCCAACACTATTTTTGGAGGTCCCACATATGCTGAGTGCTTGTTGGCTGCTTTTCCTTCACTCTGTGGTCCAACTCATCCCAAACCATCTCAATTGGGTTGAAGTCGGGTGATTATGAGACCAGGTCATCTGATGCAGCACTCCATCACTCTACTTCTTGGTCAAATAACCCTTACACAGCCTGGAGGTGTGTTGAGTCATTGTTCTGTTGAAAACAAATGATAGTCCCACTAAGCGCAAACCAAATGGGATGGTGTATTGCTGCAGAATGCTGTGTTAGCCATGCTGGTTAAGTGTGCCTTGAATTCTAAATAAATCACCTACAGTGTCACCAGCAAAGCACCCCCATCAAACATCAAATCCCCGCCTCAATTGTTCAAGGTGAGAACCACACATGTGGAGATCTTTCATTCACCTACACTGCATCTCGCAAAGACACAATGTTTGGAACCACACATCTCTAATTTATACTCATCAGACCAAAGGACAGATTTCCACCAGTCTAATGTAAATTGCTCGTGTTTCTTGGCACAAGCAAGTAATCTATTCTCATTGGTGTCCTTTAGAAGTGGTTTCTTTGCAGCAATTTCACCATGAATGCCTTTTTCAAGCAGTCTCCTCTGAACAGTTGATGTTGAGATGCGTCTGTTACTTGAACTCCGTGAAGTATTTATTTGGGCTGCTATTTCTGAGGCTGGTAACTCTAATGAACTTATCCTCTGCAGAGGATGTAACACTGGCTCTTCCTTTCCTGTGGCGGTCCTCATGAGAGCCAGTTTCATCATAGCACTTGATGGTTTTTACGACTGCACTTTAAAAAACGTTAAAAGTTCTTGAATGTTCCGCATTGACTGACCTTATGTTTTAGAGTAATGATGGACTGTCATTTCGCTTTGCTTATTTGAGCTGTTCTTGACATAATATGGGCTTGGTCTTTTACCAAATAAGGCTTTCTTAATTCCACCCCGTCCTTGTCACAACACAAAATTAACAAGGTACACCCGTTAATTCAAATGCATTCCAGGTGACTACCTTATGAAGCTGGTTGAGAGAATGCTAACAGTGTGCAAAGGTGTCAAGGCAAATGGTGGCTACTTTGAAGAATCTGAAATATAAACTCTATTTTTTGGTTACTACATGATTCCATATGTGTTGTTTCATAGTTTTGATATCTTCACTCTTATTCTACAATGTAGAAAAAAGTGAAAATAAAGAAAAAGCCTGTAATGAGTAGGGGTGTCTAAACAATTGACTGGAACTGTATACATACATACACAGTACCAGTCAAACATATACAATTGAAGTCGGAAGTTTAGATACACTTAGGTTGCAGTCATTAAAACTCGTTTTTCCAACCACTCCACAAATTTCTTGTTAACAAACTATAGTTTAGGCACGTTGGTTAGGACATCTACTTTGTGCAATTAATTTTTCCAACAATTGTTTACAGACAGATTATTTCACTTATAATTCAATGTATCACATTTCCAGTGGGTCAGAAGTGTACATACACTAAATTGACTGTACCTTGAACATCTTGGAAAATTCCAGAAAATTATGTCATGGCATTAGAAGCTTCTCATAGGCTAATTGACATCATTTGAGTCAATTGAAAGTGTACTTGTGGACGTACTTCAAGGCCTACCTTCAAACGCAGTGCCTCTTTGCTTGACATCATGGGAAAATCCAAAGAACTCAGCCAAGACCACAGAAAAAAAATTGTAGACCTCCACAAGGCTGGTTCATCCTTGGGAGCAATTTCCAAACGCCTGAAGGTACCGCTTTCATCTGTACAATGAATAGTACACAAGTATAAACACCATGGGACCACGCAGCCGTCATACCGCTCAGGAATGAGATGCATTCTGTCTCATAGAGATGAACAAACTTTGGTACGAAAAGTGCAAATCAATTACAGAACAAAAACAAAGGACCGTGGGAAGATGCTGCAGGAAACAGGTACCAAAGTATCTATATCTACAGGAAAACAAGTCCTATATCGACATAACCTGAAAGGCCATTCAGCAAGGAAGAAGCCACGGCTCCAAAACTGCCATAAAAAAGCCACACTATGTTTTCTTTAGCTGCACATGGGGACAAAGATCAAACTTTTTGGAGAAATGTCCTCTGGTCTGATGAAACAAAAATATAACAGTTTGGCCATAGCGACCATCGTTATGTTTGGAGGAAAAGGGGGGATGCTTGCAAGACGAAGAACACCATCCCAACCGTGAAGCACGGGTGGCAGCATCATGTTGTGGGGGTACTTCACAAAATAGATGGCATCACGAGGGAGGAAAATGACGTGGATATATTGAAGCAACATCTCAAGACAATAGTCAAGAAGTTAAAGCTTGGTCGCAAATGGGTCTTGCAAATGGACAATGACCCCAACCATACTTACAAAGTTGTCGCAAAATGGCTTAAGGACAACAAAGTCAAGGTATTGGAGTGGCCATCACAAGCCCTGACCTCCATCCAAAATAACATTTTTGGGCAGAACCAAAGCGTGTGCGGGCAAGGAGCCCTACAAACCTGACTCAGTTACTCCATCTCTGTCAGGAGGAATGAGCCAAAATTCACCCAACTTGTTGTGGGAAGCGTGTGGAAGGCTACCTGAAACATTTGACCCAAGTTAAACAATTTAATGGCAATGCTGCCAAATACTATTTGAGTGTTTGTAAACTTCTGCCCCACTGGGAATGTGATGAAAGAAAGAAAACCAGAAATAAATCATTCTCTGTATTATTCTTCTATTATTCTTAAAATAAAGTGGTATTCCTAACTGACCTGAGACAGGGACTTTTTATTAGGATTAAATGTTGGGAATTGTTAAACTGGATTTAAATGTATTTGGCTAAGGTGTATGTAAACTTCCGACTTCAACTGTATATACACACTGTGCATTCAGAAAGTGTGACTTTTTCCACATTTTGTTACGTTACATCCTTATTCGAAAATGGATTAAATTGTTTCCCCCTCTCATCAATCTACACACAATACCCCATAATGACAAATCAAAACAGTTGACTTTTTTTTTTACAAATATATTAAATAAATACCACATTTACATGAGTTTTCAGACCCTTTACTGAGTACTTTTTTGAAGCACGTTTGGCAGCGATAACAGCCTCGAGTCATCTTGGGTATGACACTATAAGCTTGGCACACCTGTACTTGGGGAGTTTATTCCATTCTTCTCAAATCCTCTCAATCCCTGTCAGGTTGGATGGGGAGCATTGCTGCAGAGCTATTTTCAGGTCTTTACCAGAGATGTTCAATCGGTTTCAAGTCCGAGCTCTGGCTGGGCCACTCAAGGACCTTCAGAGACTTGTCCTGAAGCCACTCCTGCATTGTATTGGCTGTGTGCTTAGTGTCGTTGTCCTATTGGACAACCTTCGCCCCCATCTTCGGTCATCTTCGGTCTTGAGCGCTTTGGAGCAGATGTTCATCAAGGATCTCTCTGTACTTTGCTCCGTTCATCTTTTCCTCGATCCTGACTAGTCTTCCAGTCCCTGCCACTGAAAAACATCCACACAGCATGATGCTGCCACCACCATGATTCACCGTAGGGATGGTGCCAGGTTTCCTCCAGACATGACGCTTGGCATTCAGAGTCTTGGTGGTTCCAAACATCCTCAATTTAAGAATAATGGAGGCCACTGTGTTCTTGGGGACCTTGAATGCTACATAAATGTTTTGGTACCCTTCCCCAGTCCTGTGCCTCAACACAATCCTGTCTCAGCGCTCTACGGACAATTCCCTTGACCTCATGGCTTGGTTTTTGCTCTGACATGCACTGTCAACTGTGGGACCTTATATAGACATGAGGGTGCCTTTTCAAATCAGGACCAATCAATTGAATTTACCACAGGTGGACTCCAATCAAGTTTTGGACAATCTCAATGGTGATCAATGGAAATAGGATGCACCTGAGCTCAATTTCGAGTGTCATAGCAAAGGGACTGAATAGTTAGGTAAGTGTATTTAAGTTATTTTTTTAAATATATTTGCAAAAATGTTTAAAAACCTGTTTTCACTTCATCATTATGGAATATTGTGTGTAGATTGATGAGGGTAACCATGTATTTAATCCATTTTAGAATAAGGCTGTAACATAAGAAAACGGGGAAAAAGTGAAGGGGTCTGAATACTTTCTGAATGCACTGTATAACACTAATATATCTTGATTAGATACGTATTCTACCCCCTGAGTCAATACATGTTAGAATCACCTTTGGTAGCAATTGAGGCTGTGAGTTTTTCTGGGTAAGTCTTCAACAGCTTTCAACACCTGGATTCTGCAACATATCCCCATATTCTTTTAATAATTATTTAAGCTTGTTGAGCATTGCTAGACAACCATTTTCAGTTCTTGCCATAGATTTTCAAGCAGATTTAAGTCAAATCTGTAACTTGGCAACTCAATAACATTCACTGTCTTCTTGGTAAGCAACTCCAGTGTATTCTTGGGTCTGTCACGCCCTGATCTGTTTCACCTGTCATTGTGCTTATCTCCCTTCCCCTCCAGGTGTCGCCCATCTTCCCCATTATCCCCTATGTATTTATACCTGTGTTTTCTGTCTGTCTGTTGTCAGTTCATCTTGTTTGTTCAAGTCTACCAGTGGTTTGTCTCAACTCCTGTTGTTCCCTAGTCTCTCTTTTTCTCGTCCTCCTGGTTTTTGACCTTTGCCTGTCCTGAGCCTGTACCCGCCCGTCTGACCACTGCCTGTCTCTGACCCAGAGCCGTCCTGCCGTCCTGTACCTTTGCTCCACCTCTGAATTACCTACCTCTGCCTGACCTGACCCTGAACCTGCCTGCCCCTGTGGTTACAATAAACATTGTTACTTCACACAGTCTGCACTTGGGGCTTACCCTGATTCCTGATAGGGTCTTGTGTTTTAGGTTATTGTCCTGCTGAAAGATGCATCCATCTCCCAGTGTCTGGTGGCAAGCGGACTGAATCAGGTTTTCCTTTAGGGTGTTGACTGTGCCATTCCATGAAAATGTTTTCCTGAAAAGCTCACCATTTCGTGATTGCATGCATACCCATAACATGATGCAGCCACCACTATGCTTAAGCCTATGGAGAGTGGTACTCGGTAATGTGTTCTATTTGATTTGCCCCAACCATAACACGTTGTAAAAAAGTTAGATTTTTTGCTTACTTTAGTGCCTTGTTGCAAACAGGATTCACGTTTTGGAATATTTTTATTCTGTACATGACTCCTTTTCACTCTGTCAGTTAGGTTAGTAATGTGGAGTACTGTAACTACAATGTTGATCCATCCACAGTTTTCACCTATCACAGCCATTAAACTCTGTAACTGTTTTAAAGTCACCATTGGCTTAATGGTGAAATCCCTGAATTGTTTCCTTCTTCTATGGAAGGAGTTAGGAAGGACGTCGGCATATTTTAGTGACTGGGTGGGTTGATACCACCCAAAGTGTCATTAATAACTTCACCATTCTCAAATGGATATTCAATAACAGTATTTTCTTTTACAAATAGGTGCCCCTCTTTGCAAGGCAATTGTGGATGAATCTGTGTGAAACTCACTGCTCAACTGAGGGACCTTATAGATAATTGTATGTGTGGGGTACAGAGATGTGGTAGTCATTCAAAAATCATGTTAATTATACACTATTATTTCACAAATAATGAGTCCATGAAACTGAATATGAGACTTGTTAAGTACATTAATATTTTACTCCTGAACTTATTTAGGCTTGCCCTATCAAAGGGGTTGAATACTTATTGACTCAAAACATTTCAGCTATTCACTATTTATTCATTTGTAAAAATTTCAAAAAACACAATTACACTTTGATATTATGGGGTATTGTGTGTAGGCCAGTGACAAATACATCTACATTTAATCCATTTTAAATTTAGGCACTGTATGTATAAATTCATTGGCAGTCCACCTCACCTGGTCTCACCCTGCATGATACGGAAGTTAAATTCCTGCTGTATGCAGACGATCTAGTTCTGTTTTCACCCACAAAGGAGGGTCTACAGCATAATCTAAATATGCTACATTAGTTCGGTCAGACATTATCCCTGACAGTAAACTTCAAGAAGACAAAAAACGAAAATTGGCAATTTGCTATTGCGAGAGAGGCAGACCTGGCTCTCGAGAGAAGACAGGCTATGAGTTGCACTTCCTAACCTCCTGCCAAATGTACAACGATATAAGAGACACATATTTCACTCAGATTACAAGGACCAAAAAAGTATGGTAAAGCAAATAAAATATTAACAAGCGCCGTATCTGTTAGGTGAAATCATTGCAGAAAAATGTGTGCAGTCATCACAGCAATATTTGTGACCAGCAGAGAACAAACACCAACATATATACTGTATATCCTAGGCCTAAATGTATTTGTTTATTTATTTCCCCTTGCAATTTCACAGTACATCTACTTTTTGCACACACAGCACATGCTCTTGCACACTTGCCAGCTTGCTGGTGGATCCAGGAAGTTGTGTAAGGTGCAAGTAGTTGAATTTGTTTGTGAGCTATTTTATCTTAAATTATAGGCTATTTTATATATTATTTAGTGTATCGACCGAAGGCCTGTATAGTTCCGGACCAATACACTCATTTATTTGTGCTTGTTTTTGTACATAGGTCATAGTTCAACATTTCAATAGTCTTTCTCTTTTGAAACTTTTGTGTGTTTAATGTTAACTGTTAATTTGTGAAGGTTTATTTCACTTGCTTTGGCAATGTTAACCTACGTTTCCCATGCCAATTAAGCACCTTTTGAATTGAATAGAATTGAGATGGAGAGGGGGGTGGGGGTGGGGAGCCATAATGAGTGGTAGAGACAGAGAGATATACAGAGCGGAAGAATGAGAGCGAGAGAAAGAGAGTTTAATTTAAGAAGACCACGAGTACGGCTTTTATTGCTCCATCTCTCTCCTTTGTGCCGATAAAAAAAAGCGTAACAGACACATACTCAAACTCGCCGCACTTTTTATAG
Organism: Oncorhynchus keta; assembly: GCF_023373465.1. Classification (NCBI taxonomy): domain Eukaryota; kingdom Metazoa; phylum Chordata; class Actinopteri; order Salmoniformes; family Salmonidae; genus Oncorhynchus; species Oncorhynchus keta. The sequence goes on along the minus strand of NC_068444.1, from coordinate 34,873,745 downwards.
ACTTAAACAGCTACAAATGATCAAGATATCAAAGAGTCACCAACAAAAACGTAAACGATAGGTCTATAGCAAATGCAGCACATTTTTCAAATGCAAATATCACTTTTTGGTAGCGCTCAAAGCATGCCATTCCAAATCCGAACAATGAGGTCAATCCTACATGACAACAAAATCATAAACAACAGAGTCAGCTAACAAGTCCTCAGTTGTTGGGTTAAACTCAGGTGAACAAGTTTGGCTAATCTATATTCAATATTTCCAAGTCCTATTCTTGAAGATCAAGGTGTATTAAACGGAATGACTAGAAATCTGACCTACTCGGTTTTCTGTTATGCTTGAAGATATAGCCTAATCATATTATTATCTGTAGTAAAAGCCTACATAACCAACCCATAAAGTAAAATGAACATCGATTTATGGCCAGCTATGTAAACTCAGGTCGACATGGATTGGGATGAGTCTTGTCCTTAAGCAGAACTGATTCCGCTAGATGGGCCAGCTGCAAAGTCACAATTGGCTATATTGTAAAAATGTGCTTTAATTTAAGGTTAGGTTTAGGCACTAGGGTTAGCAGTGTTATTAAGGTTATGGTTAAGGTTCAAAACAGATTTTTAGACTGTTACAGTGCCAGCTAGTGACCACAAGGTTCATGACAAAAACCGCTAACCTGGACTTTTACCATCGCCATCACAATTCCATCCATCATGGAGCACTCTCATTGGACAGCCAGCCACTCAAGGTCAAAGTGGTGAGAATGGACTATATGGTGTCATAGTGAGATGAGATAATGGGATAGGCATACTGAGTATTTATATATCATAGCTGGTTAAGCCAACTGCTGGTCTGAACAGCATGCTCAAGGGAGAATAACCAATATCCATTGAAGTAACTTTTAGTCCAGGGATACACTAAATCTTGATCTAAGCATCAAGCCACACAACATATTATATGGAAAAGCCACGCATATGCGCTTAACTTTCTGAAAATGTACTTTGAGTGAATGAAGAACTGTTTCTGGCTCCTGGTTCTGTTTCGTGTTTTTATAATGAGTTGATATGAATCAGCACTGTCATTCAGGTAATACCTCACTCAGCCCTGAGACAAACAGCATGACTGATCACGCTCATGATTACACCTCTACTGGGAGGGAGGAGGGAGGGAGAGGAAGGAAGGGAAGGAGAGAGGAAGAAACAGGGAGGGAGGAAGAAAGAGAGAGAGAGGCAGATATGGTGGAAGAGAGATAAAGAGTAGGATGGGAGGATAGAAAGAAACATAATAATGATGATGGAGATAATGAATGTTATTAAAGAGGGGACTAGCGTGGTTCTGGTACCGGTTCCGACCAACATTTTCACTTACAAATCGATCTGTGGACACTGTAGATCTGAATGGCTTGCATTCAGCGATAGCCATAGTTCTCATGGACTTGGGAGTATATATCTTCCGCCTTTGTGTCTCAGGCTGTGAAACCTTGCACCACTTGAAGCTGGGATGTCCCGTCTACTATTTCCTTCGCTCTTCCGACTGTCCATCAACTTCTGACTGAACGCTATGGTCACGCTCCCCTGCTCAGGCGTTGCATGCATCAACCAATGGTGGTGTGTCACGTCGACGACTCTGCCATGGGCAACCAGATTGCTATAACATATGATGTAGCTAGCTGATACTTAAAATACCTATCCAGGAATAAGATCTGGCATGGGTCAAGAACAGCTGAGCAGAGGAATGCACCCTCCATCACTGCCACTGACAAGGCACATGCCTGGAATCCGTATGCTGCGTTCATAACCAATTGGGAAGGTGGTATTTACCACTTGAATGCCCCTTCCACTGGTAATTACTAGTGGGAAACTCATCTATCCCTGAGCTCTGACTTCTCCAGGGTGGGGGAAGAAGTTTTGATCAAGAGAGACCTTTAGAAAATATGTGCATTTTCTCTAACACTAAACATACAGATGTGTATTTTACAGTTATAAAGAAGGTGAAATCATATAGTAAATAACGTTATTATATGATTGTACTATCGTTAGAAAGCATATGTAATTTCAAGCCTTATACCGTTTTTTTAAAAAGTAGAATATACATCAAAGAAAATATATTTCATATTTTCATCATATTTGTACTGTACTGAGCTTGTGTCCTCAAAAGTGACTACACCTCAGCAATTTATAACTACATTTACCAAAAAGGTGAGATTTTAATATTTCTGGCAGTATTGTTTATGGCCCTCTCATGACAAGGGATTAATTTAGTCTATTTAGGTGGAAATTTTGACATTACATTTGTCCAGTTCTGTAGGTGTTCTTCTATGCTTCCTGTCAGACAGCAGGATATGTCTCTACTTTACATCAATGGCTCTTACTTTTTTTCAATGGCTCTTCAGACCTGAAGACCAATGACCAATGACCCCAATGGCTCCTAAGAAACATATGGTCAGGCATGTACTGACTGTCACATGAACATACATTTATAGATGGAATCTCTTGTTGAAAATGAGAATCCTCACAATCCTCAAAGTTCCAAAGACCTTTGACCTCCAGTGTCAGTGGTTTGGTTACGCTTTCCCTCTGGATGCATTCAGGTAGAGTTGCTCATCGCACAAGTTTGTTTTCACTGAACCACCCCTCACTACCCGTGGTATATAGACATTTTAAGACTGTACAGTTTATTATATTGCTGGTATTACACGTCGCCCACCTATACAGCTCACAGTTGCGAAATTAAAACCGCCCTCTCTTATATTAAAAGTTGGACCAATAAAACAGCTCATATAAAACACCCACCTGTTTAAGAGAGATGGAGAAAGTGGGCGAGGAGAGAGAGAGAGAGAGAGAGAGCAGTAAGACAGAGGAAGGTAATTAGAGATATAACACAGATCAAATAAAAAGCAGGATAATTCAGGGGAGTCAAATATGGATTCAATTCTGGGGGACCTTTTTCCCGGAGACACACGCACAACACGCACGCGCACAGACCAACACACACAGACTGGCTGCAGCGCTGATATATTGAGAGCAGGCAGACCGACAAAACAATCAGGCAATCAGCCTGAACACCTGAGACCTGGAGGACCCGAAGCCAGCCGCCAGGTTGGAGGGACTGCTGGCTACGCCGCTAAGTGACATTTAACAAACCAATTAAAACCTGCTTTAGAACAACAATTAAAGAGCCATTAGGAAGTAATGAGTAAAATATTACCTGTAAGGCCTAAGAATGCGTGAACACACACACACACACACACACACACACACACACACACACACACACACACACACACACACACACACACACACACACACACACACACACACACACACACACACACACACACACACACGTAACACCTGAATACATTCACTATGGGTTTACATCACCAAAGTTTATGTTCACCCAAATACACTCAATCTACACTGTAATGGAAAACTGTAATTTATACAGTAATTTGGGGTATTATCAACAACAAAATACTCATTTTACTGCAACATACTGTCAAATATGATGTTTTGTGGGAGAATGATGTGGTTGGGGAAAGAATTTCTGTATTTCAAATGATACTTTAATTCCACCCCACAGAATACAGTACCATACTATATCTTTGGAACGCCGACAACCTTTCAACCACTAGCGGGTGCATGGTATTGTTGTTTCTGGCTCATTTTTTAGGCGTGCTTGGTAAGATTTTGCTCCTCTCCTTGATTGCCCATTGCGGCAGAGGAAGCTCAGGTGTATGCTACTGTGGAACAGTTTTGAAATCTGCCACATCCCCTTTGAAACAGCTTCTGTTTTCTCAGAGGAAAAAATGATGCACACATTTAAGAAATATGCTACTTTTCCTTTTTATATAAAATGTATAGACACTAAAAACAAATTGTTCTATTTTGGGCCAAATAAGGATTATTTGATAGCGGAAACCTTTTTGGGGGTATATAAAACACATTTACTGTTCTACATAGATCCTTTCTCAATTTCAAAGGTACTTTGTAGAACAATCAAGTTTTTTTATTCTGGAATAACAGCCATACTATATTGTATTCTGTAGGTTTAACTAAATGAATCAGGTGTGCTAGCTCTGGAACTGCTGGGGGTCCCTGAGAAGAGAATTACCAACTAAGGTGATCATTCTCACGTGCCACAAAACCATATATGAGTGTGTTACAAAATACTGTGACTGGCCATAGTCAGCTATAAATTAATAGCATAGCACAACAGATTAGATGAACTGGAAAGACACTCTCACTCACGGATGCACAAAAAGCGCTATAGACAATCCACGCCCCGTAATATTATAATGAGCTGTCGCCCCTATGCTTTAAAATAACCCTTGTTTGAGCTAGAAAGAACCATTGAAGGGCTCAAAGGGTTCTTTGGATCAATATGGTTCCGCATAGAACCATCTCCTTCCCCCAAAAACCGTTGAGGAACCTAATTTCAGCTCCCAAGTGGCACAGCGGTCTAAGGCACTGCATGTCAGTGCTAGAGGTATAACTACAGACCCTGGTTCGATCCCAGGCTGTATCACAAGTCCCATAGGGTGGTGTACAATTGGCCCAGTGTCGTCCGGGTTTGCGGAGGGTTTGGCAAGGGGTAGGCCGTCATTGTAAAATCAGAATTTGTTCTTAACTGACTTGCCTAGTTAAATAAAGCAATTTCTTAACTTTACTGCCAATGACAAAAACACTGTCCCATCATCTCTCATCTCTTTAACCTTCAGCTGCTCTGTCTCTCTCTGCCCCTGAGTGACAGAATAGCAGTGTAAACACACACAGACACAAATGCATGCAAACACAGAGAACGCCGTCATCTGTGGGTACACACACACACACGCCCAAGGTGACAGAGTGTATCTGTGTGTGCAGCAGTGTTGACCATGTTGGACTTGAACCAGCATGAGGCCATGCTTGTGCCCAGTGAAACAAACTCCAACCACAGCCAGTTTATCATGCCTGGAGTTCAGTATCATCCTCTGTAGCTACCGGGTTCTAAATCTATCTCTAATCCCTCACACAGCATGTTGCTGTGCACACAGAGAACACAAAGAAATAGAGTGGTAAGCAAAACTACAATCTTATTCCACCCCCATTTCTCAAAAGTCCTAAATTCCTGTTCAGCTAACACAAAATAACATGCAGCTTTCTTATTTTTCCATCGTGTTTGTGTTTTTGTGTGTGTGTGTCTGTGAATGTTGGTGTGCGTGTTTGTGTGCATGCATGTACGTGTGTGTGTGTGAGTGTACGTGTGTGTGTGTATACAGTATATACAGTAGCAGTCAAAAGTTTGGACACACCATCTCATTATAGAGTTTTTCTTTATTTTTTACTATTTTCTACATTGTAGAGTAATAGTGAAGACATCAAAACTATGAAATAACACATACGGAATCATGTAGTAACCAAGAAAGTGTTCATCAAATCAAAATATACACAGCCTGGAGCGGGCTATTCACATATACATATCATAAAAACACAGCATTATAGACATGGAAATGATAAATGAAAATGGATATGGTCAATGCAGTAATCTGATCATCAGCGTAGATTATGTCTAACATCCAAATGTCATTACTGTAAACAGCAATACTGCACAACAACATCAAACAATGTGGGATGGTTGAGTGAAATTACTGAAATGGAAGTGGGGCATAAAGAATGCAAACACACTGACATGCAGGCACACACGCACACATGCACGTACGTGCACAAACCTATCCCATCCCTTTAAAACCTCTTTGGGCTAGGGGGCAGTATTTTCACGTTCGTATGAAAAGCGTGCCCAAAGTAAACTGCCTGCTACTCAGGCCCAGAAGCTAGAATATGCATATAATTAGTAGATCTGGATTTTTAAATTTTTTTAAATATTTTTTTATTTCACCTTTATTTAACCAGGTAGGCTAGTTGAGAACAAGTTCTCATTTGCAACTGCGACCTGGCCAAGATAAAGCATAGCAGTGTGAGCAGACAACACATGGAGTAAACAATTAACAAGTCAATAACACAGTAGGAAAAAAAAGGGGAGTCAATATACAATGTGTGCAAAGGGCATGAGGCGGTAGGCAAATAATTACAATTTAGCAGATTAACACTGTAGTGATAAATGATCAGATGATCATGTACAGGTAGAGATATTGGTGTGGAAAAGAGCAGAAAAGTAAATAAATAAAAATTGTGGGGATGAGGTAGGTGAAAATGGGTGGGCTATTTACCAATAGACTATGTACAGCTGCAGCGATCAGTTAGCTGCTCAGATAGCTGATGTTTGAAGTTGGTGAGGGAGATAAGTCTCCAACTTCAGCGATTTTTGCAATTCGTTCCAGTCACAGGCAGCAGAGTACTGGAACGAAAGGCGGCCAAATGAGGTGTTGGCTTTAGGGATGATCAGTGAGCTACACCTGCTGGAGCGCGTGCTACGGATGGGTCTTGCCATCATGAACAGTGAACTGAGATAAGGCGGAGCTTTACCTAGCATGGCCTTGTAGATGACCTGGAGCCAGTGGGTCTGACGACGAATATGTAGCGAGGGCCAGCCGACTAGAGCATACAAGTCGCAGTGGTGGGTGGTATAAGGTGCTTTAGTGACAAAACGGATGGCACTGTGATAAACTGCATCCAGTTTGCTGAGTAGAGTGTTGGAAGCAATTTTGTAGATGATATCGCCGAAGTCGAGGATCGGTAGGATAGTCAGTTTTACTAGGGTAAGCTTGGCAGCGTGAGTGAAGGAGGCTTTGTTGCGGAATAGAAAGCAGACTCTTGATTTGATTTTCATTACATTACATTTTTTACATTAAATCATTTAGCAGACGCTCTTATCCAGAGCGACTTACAAATTGGTGCATTCACCTTATGACATCCAGTGGAACAGTCACTTTACAATAGTGCATCTAAATCTTAAAAGGGGGGTGAGAAGGATTACTTATCCTATCCTAGGAGGTATTCCTTAAAGAGGTGGGGTTTCAGGTGTCTCCGGAAGGTGGTGATTGACTCCGCTGTCCTGGCGTCGTGAGGGAGTTTGTTCCACCACTGGGGGCCAGAGCAGCGAACAGTTTTGACTGGGCTGATCGGGAACTGTACTTCCTCAGTGGTAGGGAGGCGAGCAGGCCAGAGGTGGATGAACGCAGTGCCCTTGTTTGGGTGTAGGGCCTGATCAGAGCCTGGAGGTACTGAGGTGCCGTTCCCCTCACAGCTCCGTAGGCAAGCACCATGGTCTTGTAGCGGATGCGAGCTTCAACTGGAAGCCAGTGGAGAGAGCGGAGGAGCGGGGTGACGTGAGAGAACTTGGGAAGGTTGAACACCAGACGGGCTGCGGCGTTCTGGATGAGTTGTAGGGGTTTAATGGCACAGGCAGGGAGCGCAGCCAACAGCGAGTTGCAGTAGTCCAGACGGGAGATGACAAGTGCCTGGATTAGGACCTGCGCCGCTTCCTGTGTGAGGCAGGGTCGTACTCTGCGGATGTTGTAGAGCATGAACCTACAGGAACGGGCCACCGTTCATTTTCGATTGGAGATGTTTTATATGAGTCTGGAAGGAGAGTTTGCAGTCTAGCCAGACACCTAGTTACTTATAGATGTCCACATATTCAAGGTCGGAACCATCCAGGGTGGTGATGCTAGTCGGGCATGCGGGTGCAGGCAGCGATCGGTTGAAAAGCATGCATTTGGTTTTAGTAGCGTTTAAGAGCAGTTGGAGGCCACGGAAGGAGTGTTGTATGGCATTGAAGCTCGTTTGGAGGTTAGATAGCACAGTGTCCAATGACGGGCCGAAAGTATATAGAATGGTGTCGTCTGCGTAGAGGTGGATCAGGGAATCGCCCGCAGCAAGAGCAACATCATTGATATATACAGAGAAAAGAGTCGGCCCGAGAATTCAACCCTGTGGCAACCCCATAGAGACTGCCAGAGGACCGGACAGCATGCCCTCCGATTTGACACACTGAACTCTGTCTGCAAAGTAATTGGTGAACCAGGCAAGGCAGTCATCCGAAAAACCGAGGCTACTGAGTCTGCCGATAAGAATATGGTGATTTACAGAGTCGAAAGCCTTGGCAAGGTCGATGAAGACGGCTGCACAGTACTGTCTTTTATCGATGGCGGTTATGATATCGTTTAGTACCTTGAGTGTGGCTGAGGTGCACCCGTGACCGGCTCGGAAACCAGATTGCACAGCGGAGAAGGTACGGTGGGATTCGAGATGGTCAGTGACCTGTTTGTTGACTTGGCTTTCGAAGACCTTAGATAGGCAGGGCAGAATGGATATAGGTCTGTAGCAGTTTGGGTCCAGGGTGTCTCCCCTTTGAAGAGGGGATGACTGCGGCAGCTTTCCAATCCTTGGGGATCTCAGACGATATGAAAGAGAGGTTGAACAGGCTGGTGATAGGGGTTGCGACAATGGCGGCGGATAGTTTCAGAAATAGAGGGTCCAGATTGTCAAGCCCAGCTGATTTATACGGGTCCAGGTTTTGCAGCTCTTTCAGAACATCTGCTATCTGGATAAAAACACTCTGAAGATTCTAAAACTAGAATAATGTCTGTGAGTATAACAGAACTGATTTGGCAGGCAAAACCCTGAGCACATTCCATCCCGGGAATTTTTTGTTGTTGACGTCATCGTGTTTCCCAATAGGTTTCTATTGAAAGCCCTATTTATAAGGAACCTGGTTGCAGTTTCTATGGCTTCCACTAGATGTCAACAGTCTTTAGAAATTGGTTGATGTTTTTCTTTTGAGAAACGAAGAAGTATTGTTGTTCTTTGTAAGTGTCACTCCAGCTGGACTCCACTGTTTTGGTGCGTGTGAACTAAAACGCGCTTCACATTGTTTTTATCTGGTATTAGAAACAGTTTATTCCGTCTTAAATTTTATTGATTATTTACGTTTTAGGATACCTGAGATTGGACTAGGAACGTTGTTTGAAATGTATGGACCAAGGTTACAGGTAACTTATTAGATACTTTGTAGGCATGTTGGGCGAGTTGAAGCCGGTGTATTTCTGAAACAAACACGCCAAATAAATGGACATTTTTGGGACATAAAGAAGAACATTATCGAACAAAAGGACTATTTGTGTAACGCTCATCTGAAGAAGAGGACCAAGGTGCAGCGTGATACGTGTTCATGATATTTTATTAAATCAGAACACTAGAACAAAAATAACAAGGAGGAAAACAAACAGTTCTGTAAGGTAACTAAAACTATACAGAAAACAACTACCCACAAACACAGGTGGGAAAAGGCTGCCTAAGTATGATTCCCAATCAGAGACAACGATAGACAGCTGCCTCTGATTGAGAACCACACCCGGCCAAACACAAAGAAATAGAAAACATAGAAATACAGAAACTAGAATGCCCACCCTAGTCACACCCTGGCCTAACCAAAAATAGAGAATAAAAGCCTCTCTATGGCCAGGGCGTGAAAAATTGTGATGTTTCTGGGACATTTTGTAGTGCCCACAGAAGAAGATCTTCAAATTGAAGACATTAATTATATCGCTATTTCTGACTTTTGTCACGCATCTGCCTGGTTGAAATCTGATTTTCATGTGTCTGTATGCGGGGCGCTGTCCTCAGATAATCACATGGTGTGCTTTCGCCGTGAAGCCTTCTTGAAATCTGACACTTGATTAACAAGAAGTTAAGCTTTCTTTTGATGTATTACACATATATTTTTGTGAATGTTGAATATTGATATTCCTGTAGTTTGAATTTGGCGCGATGCCATTTCACTGGATGTTGTCAAATCAATCCTGCTAAAGGGATTGACCATCAGTCATCGTTGACACCTTATTAACTGTGTATCTGTACCCTGCTTAAACACACACACACACACACACACACACACACACACACACACACACACACACACACACACACACACACACACACACACACACACACACACACACACACACACACACACACACACACACACACACACACACACACAGATTTACTTTACATTCCTGTATTGACGTCACTTGCTAAATCCAATTTAATCAGAGCAGATGAAGGGGATGAGACAGATTAAAAAGGATTTTTAAGCCTTGAGACAATTGAGACATGGATTGTGTATGTGTGCCATTTAGAAAGTGAATGGACAAAACATTTAAGTGCCTTTGAACGGGGTATGGGAGTAGGTGCCAGGCACACCGGTTTGTGTCAAGAACTGCAATGCTGCTGGGTTTTCACGCTCAATAGTTGGGTAGAACTAAATATTAGGAAGTTGTCCTTAATGTTTTGTACACTCAGTGTACCAAAGGAATTTCTATAAATTGACTCTTACTTGCTGTGAATATGAAGCTCTGGGTTCTCCCATGCGGTGTGTGAGGGTGAGTGTGGGAGAGGGAGAGAGAGATTATTTGCCACAGATCACACAGACCCACAAAGAATTTGAAAACAAATCAAACATTGATAAACTCCCATATTTGTTAGGTGAAATACCGCAGTGTGCAATCACAGCAGCAAGATGTGTGGCCCGTTGCCATGACTAAAGGGGAACCAGTGGAGCACAAACAACATTGTAAATACCACCAATATTTATTGGTTTATTTATCTTACCCTACTATTTATACTATGACTGTTTAAACATTGCTAAAACACTGTAAATTGCTGAAAACATTTTAAATGTATTTTTCCATTTGAAACCTTTGTGAGTACAATGTTAAATTTATCATCGCTTTTTGTTGATGTTGTTTTCTTCTCACTTTTGCTTATTGTTTATTTCACTTGCTTTGGCATTGTAAGCATGAGTCCCATGCCAATAAAGGCATGGGACCCATATGTCACTCCCCAGTCAGAGAGAGTGATGGTCAGGTGAGCAACTTTGGTTTTAGAAGTGGTGTGACATAATATTATTTATTTTGTATTTATTTTTTAGGGGGTAAATCAGCTTTAATATTGTGCCTTCCTTCCATCAATGTAATTGTCTGCATAATTTCCAAACCCCCATATATATTTTTGTAAATATACATATTTTTAATATACTTTCCTTTGTTATTTCCCCCTTACCCTACCATCCAAATCAAATCAAATTGTATTGGTCACATACACATGGTTAGCAGATGTTAATGCGAGTGAAGCGAAACGCTTGTGGTTCTCGTTCTGACAGTGCAGTAATAATCTAACAATCCCTCCCCTAATTGGAGTAAACTAATTGACAAAAACACTTAGGCATCTACTGTCAGCTTAAATTATACATACTATATACATTTTACGGACACAGTATATTTTACATTAGTTATCTGGTTATTTTTAGTCCCACCCTTCAGCTCCACTCAACCCCTCCCCTCTATCTCTGAACATCATCCAGTTTTGATCTATATTTGCCATATTGTTTTCAATTGTGCTGGGATGTTTCACAAACGTTCTGAACCTTTCCATTCCCATAGATTCTACATATTGCAAAAATGTTTTTGCTAAGATTATTATAATATTATTGATAGATTGACCATTACTTTTTAAATCACCCAGCAGTGCTATTTGCAGAGGGGGACAAAACTTGGCCGGCGGTCATCTTTTGTGTGTGAGGGCATCTAAAGCAGGGGACCCCAACCACCGGGCCGCGGACCGCTACAGGGCCGCACAGAAAGGATAAATATTTTTTATATTGGTAATATAAAATAATTATTATATACAATTATAGGCTATTTGTGCAGTAATTACATTGACCTTGGTACAGTCTGTTGGCTCCCTTTTCTCACCACTCTAATATATGTCACGCCCACAACAGTTTACAGATTTTTAACTTGAGTAATGCGCGCACCCGAGTTCATCACGGTCTGCATGAGCTATGTTTCCCGCCAACTTATACTAGCTAGCTACGTTAGCTGACATGAATAAAAACAAACAAACATCGCTGGAGAGCTTCTTCAGAAGGGGTAAGGGAGATAAAAGGCCCAGCAGTGATGTCGATAATGCAGAGACAGCAGAACCCGAGACTGGAAAAAAAGAAAGCTTCATTAAATAGAAAATATGATGAGTCCTACCTAAAATATGGCTTTATTGTGACAGGTGACTCACATGCTCCAAGCCCCCTGTGCGTAGTATGTGGAGATACACTGTCACGCCCTGACCATAGACAGCTTTTATTCTCTATGTTGGTTAGGTCGGGGTGTGATTTAAGGGTGGGTTATCTTGGTGAATTATATTTCTATGTTGGCCTAGTATGGTTCCCAATCAGAGGCAGCTGTTTATCGTTGTCTCTGATTGGGGATCATATTTAGGTAGCCATTTTCCCATTGTGCTCTGTGGGATCTTGTCTATGAATAGTTGCCTGTGAGCATTATAGTAGCGGCACGGTTTGTTTGTTCATTAAAGTTTTCTATTCCAAAATAAAGGATGGAAACATACCACGCTGCATCTTTGTCCACTCCTTATAATGATCGTGACATAGGCTATCTAACGAGGCTATCCAGGGGAGATCGCTTGCCAGAGTGGTTGAGTTACGAGAGCCACTGCAGAGATTTCTTACCAAAAAAGGTTACCACTGGCAGCACATTTCGATGACGAGGAATGGTTCGCAAAACTCGCTTACCTGTGCGACATTCAACCTGCTCAACAAACTCAATCTGTCACTTCAGGGGAGTATTACAACTGTCTTTAATTTGGCAGATAAAGTGGCTGCATTCAAAGCCAAACTGGAACTGTAAGGACGGCGAGAGGACAGGAACATATGTGACATGTTCCAAAATTTAGATGGGATTGAGACTGGGCCGTCTTTCTCCCAGCTGGTGCGCGATCACCTAGCTTCGCTGTCAATGGAGTTCGAGCGTCACATCCCAACCGCCAAAGACCCACGAAGCGTGAAGGAATGGATCCTCAACCCATTTGTGAATGTCCCAGGTGAATCGTCCATGTCCTTGCAGGAAGAAGATCAACTCATTGAGCAAATGACAGTGACCTGAAAAATATGTTTGAGAAGTTAATCTTTGCCAACGTTATGTATTAAAATCAAGGCCGAATATCCTGGGTTAGCCACAAAAGCACTGAAAACGTTGCATCCATTTCCAACATGCTATCTCTATCGAAGTGGGGTTTTCCGCAATGACGTCAGCAAAGACTAAATTACAGAGTAGACTGGACATAAGGAACTGTATCCCATCACAGCTAGATGGGACCGTCTTGTTGCCGGGAAACAAGCTCAGAGCTCCCACTGTTTCAGCGACATGGTGAGTTGCAGTGTTGTTATTATTATTATTTATTTATTCTCATTAGAGAAAGATATTGTCTAAATGAGACCGGTCCGTGGTGCAAAAAAAAGGTTGGGGACCGCTGATCTAAAGCACATTTCCTGCATTTCTACAAAATCGAATATGACCCATGGACCTTCTAAATCAAATTTCAGCCAAACTGCCCAGCCAACTGCACGCCTGACCCCCACCAGTCTAGTCAATAACTCAACTCTCTCCCCAACACATCTTCCTTCCCAGGTTTGGAAAACAAAAGATAAATGAAAACACACATACACCTACACATTAACACACAGAAACAGTACATCCTCCATGTAATTCATATCATAGGCCTAATAGTACTGTAGAGCTCTTTTTACTTGCCCACAATCTAGCTGGGTCACCCCTAGGGGTCCACGGCCTGTAGCGCCCCAACCCAACCCACTCAGCTTTAGGATCTTAGTGAAACATTCGTTATTGGTTTCAGGTTTGTTAGGCCAAGGCCAGAGTGACAACAGTACAGCAAACCCCCAAGGCCAGGACTGAGCAGTCCAGCAGCTAGGGAATGACTAAATAGGTATCTCCCCTGACGTGGGCATGTTTTCAATACAGACTCCTTTCGTCATACAGTATTCCATAAAAGGCATTCAGACCTTATGGAAGTTACACAGTATACCCTTAATCTTAAAACAAATATAGAGATATTGTACATAACTTGTCATTTATTCCATACATTGTGGGAGGATAACCAAACTTCCAATTAATTGCAATGCATTTATTAGCCACTATAAATGCTAGGTTACACAGTTTATTCTGATAACAGTCTCCAGTAACAACATTTAAAAGGAAACAAAAGCAGGGAGAAGGGAGAATCTGTAGACATGCTGAGATAAAATAACATACTCTTTGCCAGAATTCAGCCATCCTTCAAAAGACCACAAGATATGCAAATATGTTCCATTTTGTGCTTTACACTTCCAGCACAATAATACAATTTATGAGTCATGATATTCATTTTCCCTGGAAATAATCTGTTCTATGGCTGGTCTTAAACTGCAGTAATTTATTTCATGAACATGACTGGGCATTTTAACATATCTGTATCAATTCATCATCAATAGCGTCTCTCAGGTCTTCCCCACATTTTTGTTTTGCATGTTTTGTGTCATCGGGAAAAGCCTCTATCAACCCTTGATACAGTTTGGAAATGTTGTATCTGCAAAAATTCACCCCAACTCACCTCTGCCACAGACTGGTCTTCCCTGGTTGCCTGACCCTGCTGAGACCCCTGTCACCATCTGATCCTCCTAAAATGAGGCATGACAAAGATGAACTTGGTGTACATTTACACATTTATCCAAGAATATAATAAATGGTTCAATAAGACACCTGAAACCCCACCTCTTCAAGGAATACCTAGGATAGGGTAAGTAAGGGTAGTAATCCTTCTCACCCCCCTTCTCCCCCAACAAGATTTAGATGCAAGTGGCTGTTCCACTGGTTGTCATAAGGTGTATGCACCAATTTGTAAGTCGCTCTGGATAAGAGCGTCTGCTAAATGACTTAAATGTTAAAATGTAAAACTGAAATGATCATTATTCTCACATGCCAGACTGTAGCTTTAAGCTTTAGCTGCTGTCATGTAGCTACTTTAGGTCTACCAACCAATTCAAGATGGAATTTTGTATAATTCACTGAATATTTACATTTACATTTACATTTAAGTCATTTAGCAGACGCTCTTATCCAGAGCGACTTACAAATTGGTGCATACACCTTATGACATCCAGTGGAACAGCCACTTGCATCTAAATCTTTTTTTTTTTTTTGGGGAGAAGGGGGGTGAGAAGGATTACTTACCCTTACTTATACTGCAAAATTCACTTGAGCTCCGTAAACTGGTCTTCCAGTTTTTTTTCTGTTAAGGTAAACAGCAGTTACCTTGCCAGCTACATCAGTCAACTAAAGAGTAGCCAGTTTCTGTTCTGCTACCTTTTACAACTCGGTGAAAGAGTGCAAAACGTACACACTGAACCATGCTCAACTCTCCCGTGCTGGTCAACATTTTAATGAAACGGTGCCTCTTGGTCCCAAAACACACGTTTTCTGGAAACTTGTGGGAGGAGTGCTGATAACATTGCCCACAATATGCACTTTCGGCAGCCTGATGGCATCCAGAAGTGGTCAGCCAGATCTGAATAGAATCAGACAACAAAGCGACCCGTCTTTCCAATGCAATCTTCACACTCTGATAGCAGAAGTCGGACGTAAGTGTAGACATGACCATAGGCACTCAGAGAGATGAGGCTAGACGAAGAGAGGACAGGAGAGCAAATTGAGACGGGAAAGGGAGGAAGCACAGAGGGTAGACTGCCAAAGAGTAAATAGAGTGAGAGGAGAGAAAGAAAGGGGAGAGAGACAGACGGTGAGATAGACAGACACACACAGAGAAAGAGAGAGAGAGAGATGTTAGAGAGAAACGGAGCAAGAAGGGGAGTGAGGTAGAAAGAGTAGAGGAGACGTTGGGGAGATCAAGAAACACAAAGACGGATG
Organism: Oncorhynchus keta; assembly: GCF_023373465.1. Lineage (NCBI taxonomy): Eukaryota > Metazoa > Chordata > Actinopteri > Salmoniformes > Salmonidae > Oncorhynchus > Oncorhynchus keta. The sequence continues at coordinate 34,858,039 of NC_068444.1, read as the reverse complement.
TCTCTGAAGAATGAGGTGTTTGAGAAAGCCAAATGGTCTGAATGCTTCAATCAGTGCGAGACTTTACATTGAGCTTCCCTTATCAATCAGAATACATTATCATACATTAATAATCAACTTCCTGTAATTAAACAAGCGTATTAATTAGAGGACAGGAAATAGCCCAGATCAGAGAAACCTCAGATCCCCTAACGATGTTGTTATCAACGTCAGCTTTATCTTTAGTACAGAATCTAATCTAATGAAGTTGTGTTTATGGCAAAGTTCACTGAAACTACAGTTGAAGTCGTTTTTCAACTATTCCACAAATTTCTTGTTAACAAACCTATAGTTTTGGCAAGTCGGTTAGGACATCTACATTGTGCATGACACAAGTAACAATTGTTTACAGACAGATTATTTCTCTTATAATTCACTGTATCACAATTCCAGTGGGTCAGCAGTTTACATAACCTAAGTTGACTGTGCCTTTAAAAAGCTTGGAACATTTCGGAAAATTACGTAATGGCTTCAAAAGCTTCTGCGGAGGTGTACCTGTGGATGTATTTCAAGGCCTACCTTCAAACTCGGTGCCTCTTTGCTTGACATCATTGGAAAATCAAAACAAATCAGCCAAGACCTCAGAAAAAACATTGTAGACCTCCACATGTCTGGTTCATCCTTGGGAGCAATTTCCAAATGACTGAAGGTACCACGTTCACCAGTACAAACAATAGTATGCAAGTATAAACACCATGGCACCACGCAGCCGTTATAACGCACAGGAAGGAGGCGCGTTCTGTCTCCTACAGATAAACGTACTTTGGTGCGAAAAGTGCCAATCAATCCGAAGAACACCATCCCAACCGTGAAACACGGGGTGGCAGCATCATGTTGTGGGGATGCTTTGCTGCAGGAGGGACTGGTGCACTTCACAAAATAGATGGCTTCATGAGGGAGGAAAATTATGTGGATATATTGAAGCAACAACTCAAGACATCAGTCAGGAAGTTAAAGCTCGGTCACAAATGGGTCTTCCAAATGGACAATGACCCCAAGCATACTTCCAATGTTGTGGCAAAATGGCTTAAGGACAACAAAGTAAAGGTATTGGAGTGGCCACCACAAAGCCCTGACCTCAATCCATTATATGTTTGTGCAGAACTGAAAAAGCATGTGCAAGCAAGGAGGCCTACAAACTTGACCAGCTCTGTCAGGAGGAATGGGCCAGAATTCACCCAACTTATTGTGGGAAGCTTGTGGAAGGCTACCCGAACCGTTTGACCCAAGTTTAACAATTTAAAGGTAATGCTACCAAATACCAATTGAGTGTATGCAAACTTCTGACCCACTGGGAATGTGATGAAAGAAATAAAAGCTGAAATAAATAATTTTCTCTACTATTATTCTGACATTTCTCATTCTTAAAATTAAGTGGTGATCCTAACTGACCTAAGACAGGGAATTTTTATTAGGATTAAATGTCAAGATTTGTGTAAGCCTCCGACTCCAACTGTAAGTGACAGTTGGGAAGGTTGTGCGTGTGTCTAGCGGTCAGTGAGTCAATTGTTTCCCACAACTGCCGTCTGTCTCCAGTGTGTGTATGTGGTGTGCGTGTGTTTCTAGCCGTTGGTCGGCTGTGTCTCAGAGGACAGTGTCTGTTGTCTGTCTCTAGTGTGTCCTCCAGTCTGGGGCATTCAGGGCAGGAAATATATTTTAACAGAGTGACACACCCAAACACACACTCACACACTCAGTGACACACATGCATGCATGCATACACACACACATACACACACATACACACACATACACACACAAACACTGGACATGCTTTATATCATCCGTCCGTTAGCCGTCTAAAGTTCCCAATCGCTCTCTCATACGCTACATTCCAATATCCATATTAGCATACTACTTAGAATGCACGTCCAATACATTTCTTCATTTTAAGTGGTAAGCTATTGTGTATAATGGACCAGAACCACAATCTATTTTCCCCTTACTAATGTCAGTTCTGTGTGACTTCAGGTTTCCTTGCAGTCAGTTAGCCCTCGGCTCTCTGGTTCAGTATTCTGTGAACACCATTCGTATATCACATCCTGCAGAGTAAATTAGATGGAGCTGATGTTGTGGGCTTCTTACTTCCCTGGGCTGAGCTGTAGGCTCCTGTTGAATCATGAGTATATACAACAGCTAAAGGCAGGTTCCTAGAGATATCATCTCTATCATCTCTGGAGTGAGTTTGGGGCTCTCTGACTGGTTGTCTTTGTCCATACATGTCTATGTCCCCTCCTCTAAGTGGCCGCATGGTGTTTCCTCATGCTGAGATAATCTCCGGTCAGCCATCTACCATGTCATCATCCGGTGCCACACTTACTCTTCCACCACTCTTCCACTTCCCTTACCTTCACCAGATTCCCACATCCCTCCTTCAGTCCTTCCCTTCTTCCTTCCCTCCTTCCCTCTCTCCCCCACTACTTTCCCTGACAACTTTTCAATACTTAATATCCCCCAAAACACAAATTTAAGAAAACATTGTAATCTTCCGAGACGAAACACCCATTTAACAGAACACTGTCCGCTTGAAACAGATAGGGTGTGCGTTCGGTGTATTCGTGTCCATCTATCCTCCAGCCCAGCCGGGGTCATTGTGACCCAGAGAAAGGAGAAGTGTCATAGCTCTTCTGAGACGGTGAAATAGGTTGGGACAGATGGTCACAGCTAAAGGCGTCAGCATGCTTCAGTTTGGCTGGTGCCTAGCTGAACAGTTTGGCTGGTGCCTAGCTGAACTCTGCTAGGCGAACCGAATGAGTGTGCTCGCATGCTCCCTTAGAAGACCTTCACATCGCTCATTGAATGACAACAACAACTTTGTTGAAGAATCCCTACTGTTGACCAATTACTGACAAAGGGGTAACTTCAGCTTGCCTCAACAACAAAAGAAATTGTGTGCACGAACAGCCCAAAAAAAACCTTGAAGACTCCAACAATCAAAAACGTCACAAAATATCATCATAGTGTATGCACAAACTGTTCCGAACTGTTTCTGCTGGGAAGCTGAAGTGTGTGTGTGTGTATATATTTGTGTGAGGAAATGGATATGCGCGTATGTGTAATCTGTAGATGAGAGCAGAAGAAGACGGTAGCTGTTTGGTTATGATACAAAGGAACAAGTCAGATATGAAAGCAACATTATTAAGCTCAGTGACATCTGTGGATATAAATAAACTCATCTTCCTGTCTGGTTAACGTTTGTCTTACAAAAAACGGTCAAAAGTTTTAGAACACCTACTCATTCAAGGGTTTTTCTTTATCATTATAACAGTGGAGACTCTATGAAATAACACATATGGAATGATTGTGTAACCAAAAAAGTGTTAAACAAATCAAAATATATTTTATATTTGAGATTATTCAAATAGCCATCCTTTGCCTTGATGACAGCTTTAAACACTCTTGGCATTCTCTCAACCAGCTTCACCTGGAATGCTTTCCAACAGTCTTGAAGGATTTCCCACACATAATGAGCACTTGTTGGCTGCTTTTCCTTCACTCTGCAGTCCAACTCATCCCAAACCATCTCAATTTGGTTGAGGTCGGGGATTGTAGAGGCCAGGTCATCTGATGCCTTCTCGGTAAAATAGCCCGTACATAGCCTGGAGGTGTGTTGGGTCATTGTCCTGTTGAAAAGCAAATGATAGTCCCAATAAGACCAAATCAGATGGGATGGCGTATTGCTGTGGTAGCCATGCTGGTTAAGTGTGCCTTGAATTCTAAATAAATCACAGACAGTGTCACCAGCCAAGCACCCTACACCATAACACCTCCTCCATTGTTTACTGTGGGGGGAAATACATATGCGGAGGCCATCCGTTCACCCAAACTGCGTCTCACAAAGACATGGCGGTTGGAACCAAAAATCTCTAATTTGGACTCCAAACCAATGGACAAATTCCCACCGGTCTAATGTCCATTGCTCGTGTTTCTTGGCCCAAGCAAGTCTCTTCTTCTTATTGGTATCCTTTAGTAGTGGTTTCTTTGCAGCAATTCGACCACGAAGGCCTGATTCACACAGTTTCCTCTGAATAGTTGAGATGTGTCTGTTACTTGAACTCCGTAAAGAATTTATTTGGGCTGTAATTTCTGAGGCTGGTAACTCTAATGAACGTATCCTCTGCAGCAGTGGTAACTCTGGGTCTACTATTCCTGTGGCGGTCCTCATGAGAGCCAGTTTCATCATAGCGCTTGATGGTTTCTGCGACTGTCTTTGTCTTAAAGTAATGATGGACTGTCATTTGTCTTTGCTTATTTGAGCTGTCTTTTACCAAATAGGGCTATATTCTGTGTACCTCCCCTTCCTTGTCACAACACAACTGATTGTTTCAAACGCATTAAGAAGGAAAGAAATTCCACAAATAACATTTTAAGAAGGCACACCTGTTTTAATTGACAGAATGCTGGTTGACAGAATGCCAAGAGTTTGCAACGCTGTCATCAAGGCAAAAGGTGGCTATTTGAAGATTCTCAAATATACAATCCATTTTGATTTATTTAACACTTATTTGGTTACTACATCATTCCATATGTGTTACTTCACAGTTTTGATGTCTTCACTATCAATCTACAATGTAGAAAATAGCAAATATAAAGAAAAACCCTTAAATGAGTAGGTGTTCTAAAACTTTTGACCGGTAGTGTATATCTATTCCTGATAGGCCCGTGTTGGAGGAGAAACCACAGGTGGCGTCAAAGCCACAATCCCACTTCTGTGGTTTAACCCAACTACATGCTCTAAATCTGGGTGCTTTACATATAAAATACAATGCAACTTCCAAAGCAAATGTAGACATTTGCCATAACTGCAGGCGACAGTGCCTTGCCTTTTTTAGTTATGGAGTGTGGTGCTGTCTGTGGTGATGTCTGTAGATGATGGAGTGTGTTGCTGTTTTAATTATGGCGTGTTTCAGTCAAATTGTGCAAAAGTGAAACCAAAACCATAGCTGGAGTTTTAATAATCCCATCCTCAACCCCATCCCCAATGCCCTGCTACAGTAGGTGGTAGCAGGTATTATGTTGCCCATAGTGAACGGTTGGAAATGGTGTGGAAATGAAATGCCACGCCATGCGGCTGCACAGCACATAATCCACTGGAGTTTGGGCTGAGAAAATTGTGTCAACAGTCCAAAAACACAGACAACAAAAACAACCTGTAGAAGTGAGAGGTATTACTACTGATACAGTACTGTGCTGTAGGCCCCTTGTTACATCTCACAACCCCATTGACAGAAACATGAATTGGCATTTCTAAGCCTCTGTTGCCATTGACATAAAGTGTCATGAAGTGACATAAAGTGTCATCCGTGGTGCAGCACGTTGTTCACCAGTGACAGCGGCATTACAGCTGACGTCAGTCAGGACTACACTGTCTATCTGTGTGTGAGTCAAGGTGTGTGTGTGTGTCAGATGGTATATTTGGTAGCGACATGGAGAAAAGGAGCCATCCCCTTTGGAGCAATCCATCAATACAATTAGTCTCAAACACTGAGACCTCCCCCCTGTGTGTTTGCATGTGTGCATGTGTGCGTGTGTGTGTGTGTAATTGTGTAATTGTGTGTATGTGCATGCTTGTGTGTGCTTGCGTGTATAGACCCAGTAGTTGACTATGTAAAGCTGGTACTGTCGCTGTGTACCAGCTGTTCTATCTCATCTTAGTCTACTCCATTCTGTAATTAAAAATGTCATGAGAAATGCAGCTCAATAAAATAACAATGTAATTACATTGTGTTGTATCTGTTGTAGGCAACAAGTGCATTAACTTTTAATGGATTCATTTGCAAAGTGGAATAATTAATTCATTCTCACATTTGAGTTCTCAGATTGGAGTCAGTGATGCAAAATGTCCCACACATTATTAAATGTAATATCTCAGAGCCCAAAACTTCCAACTTCTTGTGCCGAGAGGAAGTCTGGGGTAGAGTTCATTACACACTTTCTGTGGCTAGGTGAATATTCACAGCTCAGTCAAAGCAGGGTGTGTGTGTTTACTTGCATGCTTTCTTGAGTGTGTGTCTCTGTGTGTGCATGCAAGTGTATGTGTATCTGATGTATGTGCAGATGCTACAGTTTGAACTGGTCCAATCCTGGCCACACAAACAGTCTGAAATACTTGTGTCTAATTCCATGGGCCTCAATTCATCCCATTAAATATTAAAGCAGCTCTGACTGTAATAAGGCTGGTGGAGATTAACAGACGGATCCCAGATCTCAGGAAGCCTGGAGCAGAAACAACAAGACAAGTAATTAAAGCGAGATGGACGGAATGAGGGAGAGAGATGGCGGGAGGGAGAGAAAGACAGACAGACAGACAGACAGAGAGAGAGAGAGAGACAGAGAGAGGATGGGGGTGGAGATAGAGGGGCAGAGTTGTGGTGTTATCATTTGGCCTGTTTTTGTGTTACCTTTCATAACAGTTTAAGTACACAGTCTCGACTCGACACCAACCCAATCACAAAGAAAAAGCTAATATAAACCAATGAGAAAAGTTTCCCCATTAAAACCTGAACAAACAACAGAGAATAACCACAGGGATGTGCAGAGATACACAAGGAACGCAAAGAGAAGACTGAGAAAAGTGTGTCAGAGGAGTCTATATTATAAAAGGACAGAGTGCCTTCCCACCAGTTCAGATACACCCCTACTTTCTTTGATGGGAATTTATCAGGAATTACAGTGCTCTTGTTATTATGCCAGACAGTGACTGTGTTCAAGATGCAGTGCACCTTCCAGGACAAGGCATTGTAGCCAATGCCAGCATCCAAACCAGCTCCCTACCTTTCCATCCCTTTATAGGCCATGCCAATATTAACTGAATCCCCCCCCCCACTCTGCCTCCCAGTAGCAGCGCCCTGACAGACCCTCTTTACACAATACCTGTTATCAGTTGGTGAACCTAGGATGCCATTGAGGAGTTTTCCACATCAGTCAACGGCTTCATTAATAAGTGCATCGAAGATGTCGTCCCCAGAGTGACCATGCGCACATATCCCAACCAGAAGCCATGGATTACGGACGATATCCACACTGAGCTAAAGGCTAGAGTGGCTGATTTCAAGGAGTGGGATTCTAATCCGGACACTTATAAGAAAACCCGACATGACTTCCGACGAGCCATCACAAAGGGCAAAATTCGCCAATACAGGACTAAGATCGACTCCTACTATGCTGGCTCTGAAGCTCATTGGATGTGGCAGGGCTTGCAACTAGGACAGATTATACAGGGAAACTGAGCCGTGAGCTGCCCAGAGACGCAAGCCTACCACACGAGCTAAATGCCTGCTATCCTCGCTTCGAGGCAAGCAACACTGAACCATGCATGAGAGCACCAGCTGTTCTGGAGGACTGTGATCTCGCTCTCCGTAGCCTATGTGAGTCAGACCTTTAAACAGATTAACATTCACAAGGCCACGGAGCCAGATGGGCTCCTGAGTGGCACAGCGGTCTAAGACATTGTGTCTCAGAGCTAGAAGCGTCACTACAGACACCCTGGTTCGAATCCAGGCTGTATCACAACCAGTCGTGATTGGTAGTCCCACAGAGCAGTGCACAATTGGTCCAGCATTGTCTCGGTTTGGCCAGTGTAGGCTGTCATTATAAATAAGATTATTTCTTAACTCACTTGCCTAGTTAAATGAAGGTTACATTTTTTTATGTTTAAATTTGAGATTTCTTGGATAATTTCTTGGATACTCGCAAGAAACAAGAAGGCCTTCACAAATGCGTAGATTGTCAAAGAATGTTTTTTTGGCCTCAGCCGATTTTTTTTTTGCTGATTTCCCCAACAAGGAAGCTATTTTAAAGCAAATTAAGGTACTGCAACTCTCAGACTCGACCATAACAAGATGCATAGTAGCCAACTAAATGCTGACATATCCGTGGCACCGTGATTTAGTATTGTGCTTGACAGAAGCACGGATGTAAGTGACATTGCCCAATTATGTGTGTGGTCCACTTCCCTCAAAACGAGTCATGAAGAGATTAACTTTTTTTTACTGCCCCTTCAGGGACAAACACTAGGAGAAGATATTCTGAAAGTCCTTGCTACATTTTCTGTTGATAACACTATTGACTGGACAAATCCGGCATCTGTGTGCACTGACAGTGCCCCAAACATGCAAGGGAAGGAGAAGGGACACAACAATGAAGATTGTGAAACAAAAACAGAGAAACAGGCTGACCAATACACACCTGGATTGCCTCACAAGGATAGCAACAACAGACAATACATTTAGAATTAATTCAGTCAAGGAGCAGAAAGGACATTTTCGCTCATCCAACTACAGATGTAACCCTTAATATGGGTCTTATACAGTGGGGCAAAAAAAGTATTTAGTCAGCCACCAATTGTGCAAGTTCTCCCCCTTAAAAATATGAGAGAGGCCTGTAATTTTCATCATAGGTACACTTCAACTATGACAGACAAAATGAGAAAAAAAATCCAGAAAATCACATTGTAGGATTTTTTATGAATTTATTTGCAAATTATGGTGGAAAATAAGTATTTGGTCAATAACAAAAGTTTATCTCAGTACTTTCTTATATACCCTTTGTTGGCAATGACAAAGGTCAAACATTTTCTGTAAGTCTTCACAAGGTTTTCACACACTGTTGCTGGTATTTTGGCCCATTCCTCCTTGCAGATCTCCTCTAGAGCAGTGATGTTTTGGGGCTGTTGCTGGGCAACACAGACTTTAAACAAAGATTTTCTATTGAGATCTGGAGACTGGCTAGGCCACACCAGGACCTTGAAATGCTTCTTACGAAGCCACTCCTTCGTTGCCCGGGCGGTGTGTTTGCGATCATTGTCATGCTGAAAGACCCAGCCATGTTTCATCTTCAATGCCCTTGCTGATGGAAGGAGGTTTTCACTCAAAATTTCACGATACATGGCCCCATTCATTCTTTCCTTTACACGGATCGTCCTGTGTCCTGGTCCCTTTGCAGAAAAACAGCCCCAAAGCATGATGTTTCCACCCCTATGCTTCACAGTAGGTATGGTGTTCTTTGGATGCAACTCAGCATTCTTTGTCCTCCAAACACGACGAGTTGAGTTTTTACCAAAAAGTTATATTTTGGTTTCATCTGACCAGATGACGTTCTCCCAATCTTCTTCTGGATCATCCAAATGCTCTCTAGCAAACTTCAGACAGGCTTGGACTTACTGGCTTAAGCAGGGGGACACGTCTGGCACTGCAGGAGTCCCTGGCGGCGTAGTGTGTTACTGATGGTAGGCTTTGTTACTTTGGTCCCAGCTCCCTGCAGGTCATTCACTAGGTCCCCCTGTGTGGTTCTGGGATTTTTGCTCACCGTTCTTGTGATCATTTTGACCCCACGGGGTGAGATCTGGCGTGGAGCCCCAGATCGAGGGAGATTATCAGTGGTCTTGTATGTCTTCCATTTCCTAATAATTGCTCCCACAGTTGATTTCTTCAAACCAAGATGCTTACCTATTGCAGATTCAGTCTTCCCAGCCTGGTGCAGGTCTACGATTTTGTTTCTGGTGTCCTTTGACAGCTTTTTGGTCTTGGCCATAGTGGAGTTTGGAGTGTGACTGTTTGAGGTTGTGGACAGGTGTCTTTTATACTTTTTGCAATGTGATTTTCTGGATTTGTTTCCTCATTTTGTCTGTCATAGTTGAACAATTGGTGGCTGAGTAAATACTTTTTTGCCCCACTGTACATGTGATGTAGCCTATTTGATGTGTGTATGTATATATTTGTGATGTGCTGTATTGCTCTGAATTTGCTCTCAATTGATAATATTGGAAGAAAAGGTACAACAAATTAAATATCTGTGCGGCCCTCTGAATGATTGTCTCAACTCAAAGTACAAATTAGTAAGTAACACTGGTTTAGAGGTCTCAAATATCACTTTCATTTGTATTTTTTTTAACCTTTATTTAACTAGGCAAGTCAGTTAAGAACAAATTCTTATTTTCAATGACAGCTTAGGAACAGTGGGTTAACTGCCTGTTCAGGGGCAGAAGGACAGATTTGTACCTTGTCAGCTCGGGGATTTGAACTTGCAACCTTCCGGTTACTAGCCCAACACTCTAACCACTAGGCTACGCTGCCACCCAATACCTTGTTGTGACTCTAGCTTTTGAATCGTGGCAAAGTTGGTTCCTTTTTCGGTCACGTCTTTGGTCACGTTTGCGTGGGTCAACCAAGAACACCCTAATGACTGGATGTCAAATAGAGCCTCTCACTAGCCAAGCGTTGGCTGCATGGTGCAGTTGGTGAGAAGTTATGACTGCAGTTGCTCTTCACCAATTTCATCCTGCAGCCAAGGCCTCCATTTTGGGAGGCTCTATTGTCAACCAACCATTAAGTGTTTTTTTTTTTTGACCCACACGAACGTGATCGAGACATGACTGAAACAGGAACCAACTTTGTCTCAACAGTGGATATATACAAATTAATGCGATATTTAAGTCTGTCTCTATATATATGATTGTACAATGTTCACAGATTTCAGCTTGTGAGTGTGTAATATGTTGGTTGGAGACCGAGAGAAAGAAACGTATATTAACAATGGCAACACTGCCCTATTGATCTGACCTTTGATGTTGGAAAACCGCATTAGTGTCCGACTTTCTGCTGTTGCAGTTGCACCTATGGATGTTACCTATACTGTATTATCGCCACGCAGGCGGTCACGAGTCATGATGGCAGCAAATTCCACGTGACCATTTAGTCACAGTAATTAGGCTTCTCCAAGCTCCGATGCTGCTGGAGGTCATTAGTAGCCTACCAGACTTGCTAATTGCCTGGTACTCTGCACGCTATTGTCCCTCTAATCACTCTGATATCAATACAAATGTGATGGAAAATCTAATCAAACACTTCATGAGAGCCCATGTTGTGCAACATTTGTATAGGCTACGCAATTGCGTGAGAAAGCAGAGTTTTGATGTACTATGTTAAAAGAGGAGGATACCATCAGCTGTCTACAAGCTGGGCCTACTATTTATTAACTTTCCTATTAAGCAGATTGCTTCGATTTAGAACAGGAGTAACCCATCTGGCTGGAATGAAAATGAACCAAAAGCATCCTCCATACGCTATTTAAGTGCATAAATAGCTAATGTATTTTTCCCCCCATGCCCCATGCCCCTGTTCTGAGACAGGTGTATGAAAATGGTCCATTGTAAACTAATTTCACATGTACAGTATATTATTTAGTACAGTGGGGAGAACAAGTATTTGATACACTGCCAATTTTGCAGGTGTTCTTACTTACAAAGCATGTAGAGGTCTGTAACTTTTTATCATAGGTACACTTCAACTGTGAGAGACGGAATCTAAAACAAAAATCCAGGAAATCACATTGCATGATTTTTAAGTAATTAATTAGCATTTTATTGCATGACATAAGTATTTGATCACCACCAACCAATAAGAATTCCGTCTCTCACAGACCTGTTAGTTTTTCTTTAAGAAGCCCTCCTGTTCTCCACTCATTACCTGTATTAACTGCACCTGTTTGAACTCATTACCTGTATAAAAGACACCTGTCCACACATTCAATCAAACAGACTCCAACCTCTCCACAATGGCCAAGACCAGAGAGCTGTGTAAGGGCATCAGGGTTAAATTGTAGACCTGCACAAGGCTCTGGGATGGGCTACAGGACAATAGGCAAGCAAGTTCAAGATAAAAAATTACAGACCTCTACATGCTTTGTAAGAAGGAAAACCTGCAAAATTGTCAGTGTGTCAAATACTTGTTCTCCCCACTGTACATATACATATGAAATTACTAATGTAGGGTGTTTAAACATTATATTAATTGGCATTGTTTAAAGTGGCTTGTGATACATTTTTTCCATACATTTCCATAAATTTCCATTATTAAAGTGGCTGGACTTGAGTCAGTATGTTGGCAGCAGCCACTTAATGTTAGTGGTGGCTGTTTAACAGTCTGATGGCCTTGAGATAGAAGCTGTTTTTCAGTCTCTCGGTCCCTGCTTTGATGCCCCTGTACTGACCTCACCTTCTGGATGATAAAGGGGTGAACAGGCAGTGGCTCGAGTGGTTGTTGTCCTTGATGATCTTTAAGGCCTTCCTGTGACATCGGGTGGTGTAGGTGTCCTGGAGGGCAGGTAGTTTGCCCTCGGTGATGCGTTGTGCAGACCTCACTACCCTCTGGAGAGCCTTACGGTTGTGGGCGGAGCAGTTGCCTTACCAGGCGGTTTGTGAGTTATGTTGGTGACGCCGAATTTCTTCAGCCTCCTGAGGTTGAAGAGGCGCTGCTGCGTTGGTGGACCAATTCAGTTTGTCCATGATGTGTACGCAGAGGAACTTAAAACTTACTACCCTCTCCACTAGTGTCCTGTCGATGTGAATAGGGGGGTGCTCCCTCTGCTGTTTCCTGAAGTCCACGATCATCTCCTTTGTTTTGTTGATGTTAAGTGTGAGGCACTCCAAGGGCCCTCACCTCCTCTCTGTAGGCCATCTCGTCGTTGTTGGTAATCAAGCCTACCACTGTAGTGTCGTCTGCAAACTTGATGATTGAGTTGGAGGCGTGCATGTCCAATGAACAGCATTCTCACATAGGTATTCCTCTTGTCCAGATGGGTTAGGGCAGTGTGTTGCGATTGCGTCGTCCATGGACCTATTTGTGTGTCTAGGGTGTCAGGTAGGGTGGAGGTGGTATGGTCCTTGACTAGTCTCTCAAAGCACTTCATGATGATGGAAGTGAGTGCTACAGTGCAGTAGTCATTTAGCTCAGTTACCTTATCTTTCTTGGGAACAGGATCAATGGTGGCCCTCTTGAAGCATGTGGGAAAAGCAGACTGGGATAAGGGTTGATTGAATATGTCTGTTACGGATACCAGTATCCTGTGTGTGTATCCTGTGTGTGTGTATCCTGTGTTCTTTTCTCTCCTTCTCCCCTCACAGGTGAAAATCATCACTCCCCAATCAGTCACCAATCCAATCATCAATCAGAAGACACACCTCCTCCTGTTTCCTACCCTATCACAGTTCCTTTCCCTTGGTTTAAAAACCCTGTCAGTTGTTTGCTCTAGGGCTCAATCTCTCTGTAAATACCATGTCTGTAGGTCTCTCTGTTTCACGCTCTCTTTGTGTATTAACCGCTCTATTGTTTGAGCACCTCCATAGCACTTTGTCCTCACCTATGAGTATTGTTTCTGGTTATGGTGTTTGTTTGCTGGTGGGAAAAGGGGAAACCAAGACAAGTCGCCCATGGGCATACACTACCCGTAGGAATACTTTGTTAAATACTCTAGTTAGAACTGGGCGGACCACCCACTGTGTTTTTGGTTAGTTAGTTAGCTGCTGTTAAAGTAGGCTAGTCTAGCTTAGGGGTGTTTTTGAATACTTATTGTTTCTATCCTTGGGTCCAGCTCAGCCCCTTTTCCTGCCCCCCCATTACTGTGTGTTTTCAAATAAACCTTGAGTTTGACGCTAGATTTCAGTTGTCCTGGTTATTTCGTTCACACTTTTACTTTGTCACTATTATAATTTGCATGAGTTATGTTACGGGTCTCATTACCATCCCCCCTAGACTGTCGGGCCAAAAGGGATTCGTAACAATGTCCGTAAACACACCAGCCAGTTGGTCTGCGCATGCTCTGAGGACGTGGCTGGGGATGCCGTCTGTGCCTGCAGCCTTGCGAGGGTTAACACGTTTAAATGTTTTATTCACGTCAGCTGCAGTGAAGGAGAGTCCACAGGTTTTGGTAGCGGGCTGTGTCAGTGGCACCGTATTGTCCTCAAAGCGAGCAAAGAAGTTGTTTAGTCTGTCTGGGTGAAAGACATCCTGGTCCGCGACGGGGCTGGTTTTCTTTTTTTAATCCGTGATTGACTGTAGACCCTGCCACATGCCTCTTGTGTCTGAGCCGTTGAATTGCGACTCTACTTTGTCTCTATACTGACGCTTAGCTTGTTTGATTTCCTTGCGGAGGGAATAGCTACACTGTTTGATTTCGGTCATGTTTCCGGTGATCTTGCCCTGGTTAAAAGCAGTGGTTCGCGCTTTCAGTTTCGCGTGAATGCTGCCATCAATCCGTGGTTTCTGGTTTGGGAATGTTTTAATCGTTGCTGTGGGTACGACATCACTGATGCACTTGCTAATAAATTCGCTCACCGAATCAGCGTATTCGTCAATGTTGTTTGACGCAGTGCGGAACATATTCCAATCCATGTGATCGAAGGAATCTTGAAGCGTGGAATCAGATTCGTCGGACCAGCTTTGAACAGACCTGACCGCGGGAGCTTCCTGTTTAAGTCTCTGTCTATAGGCTGGGAGCAACGACAAGGAGTCGTGGTCAGCTTTTCCAAAAAGAGGGCGAGGGAGGGCCTTATATGCGTCGTGGAAGTTAGAATAACAATGACCTGCCTCCCGGGTGGGGCAGTGGTTAATGGCGCTGTACTCCAGCACCAGCTGTACCACCAGAGACTCTGGGTTTGCGCCCAGGCTCTGTCGTAACCGGCCATGACCGGGAGGTCCGTAGGGCGACGCACATTTGGCCTACCGGTGGGCTTGGCCGGTAGGGATATCCTTGTCTCATCGGGCACCAGCGACTCCTGTGGTGGGCCGGGTGCAGTGCGCGCTAACCAGGGTTGCCAGGTGCATGGTGTTTCCTCCGACATATTGGTGCTGCTGGCTTCTGGGTTGGATGCACGCTGTGTTAAGAAGCAGTGACTTTCAACATTAATCTCTCCCGAGCCCGTACGGGAGTTGTAGAGATGAGACAAGATAGTAGCTACTAAAAACAATTGAATACCACGAAAAAGGGGTAAAATAACAAATAAAAAAAATAAAAAACAACAATGATCCATGGTTTTACCAGCCCTGGTAGCACAATCCAGCCCTGGTACCTCTTTTTCTCCCCAATTTCGTGGTATCCAATTGCTGATAGAATTTATTGAGTCGTGTTTTCAGATTAGCCTTGTTAAAATCCCCAGCTACAATGAATGCAGCCTCAGGATGGTGGTCCTTCTGTAGCTCAGTTGGTAGAGCATGGCGCTTGTAACGCCAGGGTAGTGGGTTCGATCCCGGGACCACCCATACGTAGAATGTATGCACACATGACTGTAAGTTGCTTTGGATAAAAGCGTCTGCTAAATGGCATATATTATTATATTAGGATATGTGGTTTCCAGTTTACATAGAGTCAAATAAAGTTCGTTCAGGGCTGTCCACGTGTCTGCTTGGGGCGGCTGTGATTATAATCGAAGAGAATTCTCCTGGTAGATAATGCGGTCGACATTTGATTGTGAGGAATTCTAAGTCAAGTGAACAGAAGGACTTGAGTTCCTGTATGTTGTTATGATCACACCATGTCTTGTTAACCATAAGGCACACACCCCCCCCCCCCGCCCATCTTCTTACCAGAAAGATGCTTGTTTCTGTCGGCGCGATGCGTGAAGAAACCAGCTGACTGTACCGACTCCGATAGCGTGTCTCGAGTGAGCCATGTTTCCGTGGAGCAAATAACGTTACTCTCTTGTGTCTCTCTGGAATGCTACCCTTGCTCTGATTTCATTAACCTTTTTCTCAAGAGACTGGACATTGGCGAGTAGTATGCTCGGGAGTGGTGCGCGATGTGCCCATCTCCGGAGCCTGACCAGAAGACTGCTTCGTCTGCCCCTTTTATTGCGTCGTTGTTTTGGTTCACCGGCTGGGATCCGATTCATTGTCCTGGGTGGTGGGCAAAACACAGGATCCGCTTCGGGAAAGTCGTATTCCTGGTCGTAATGATGGTGAGTTATATCCAGTAGTTCCTCCCGACTGTATGTAACAAAGCCTAAGATTACCTGGGGTACCATTGTAAGAAATATCACGTATAAAAACTAAATACTGTGTAGTTTCCTAGGAACGCGAAGCGAGGTGGCCATCTCTGTCGGCGCCGGGTGTGTACAGTTGGACAAGATGAGGGAAAAAGGAAACCGCACACTGCTCTTGATAGTATCACTGATCTTTAATAAGCTTACGTTTCGGCCGGCCTCACGGCCTTCGTCAGAGCTTTTGTGAGTTATTTTTTTTTATTTGCACCCTTATGTAGACCTAGCCCCACCCACATCCGTTCCACGCATCGAAAGGGGTTGGAGGCAAAGGAAAAACAAATAAGTGCTACCAAATATAATAATATGCATTTCATTAATATGCGAATAAAGTGTGTAAATAAGACGTATTAAACATGCCTGTAAAACCACAACGAGGACATCGACCAACCGAGCAAGTCTTCATAAATCATTGGGTACATCATAAGAAAAACGTCAGAGTAATCTGAAATAGGGGCATAATTCATATTCACAACATAACATACATAGGCACATTCTTCACCACATAAAATGTTCCATAAAATTGTCAGAGACTCCAGCCACCCAAGTTATAGACTGTTTCCTCTGCTATCGCATGGCAAGTGGTACCGGAGCGCCAAGTCTAGGACCAAAAGGCTCCTCAACAGCTTCTACCCCCAAGCCAGACTGCTGAAAAATTCATAAACCCCCCCCCCCCTTTGTACACTGCTGCTACTCACTGTTTGTTTGTTACCTATGCATAGTCACTTCGCCACCACCAACATGTACAGATTACCTCAACTAATCTGTACCCCTGCACACTGACTTGGTACCGGTGGCCCCTGTATATAGCCTAGTTATTGTTATTCTTATTGTGTTACTTTTTATTATGACTTTATTTTAGCCTACTTGGTAAATATTTTCTTCTTCTTGAACTGCACTGTTGGTTAAGGGTAAGTAAGCATTTCACAGTAAAGTCTACAGTTGTTGTATTCGGCGCAAGTGGCAAATAAAGTTTCATTTGACTGTCTGTGTGGGTGGACCATTTCAGATTGTGAGTGACGTGAACACTGAGGAACTTGAAGCTTTCCATCTTCTCCACTGTGGTTCCGTGGATGTGGATAGGGACCAACTCCCTCCGCTGTTTCCTGAAGTCCACAATCGGCTCCTTCATTTTGTGGACATTAAGGGAGAGGTTATTTTCCTGGCACCACTCAGCCAGGTCCCTCATCTCCTCCCTGTCACGGTTGGTAATCAGGCCTACTACTGTTGTGTCGTCTGCAAACGTGATGATTGAGTTGGCAGAAGTGATCCTAGTTAGTTAGCCAGCCAAAGAAAAATGGCATGACAGACTTTCTGATATTGAAATGGTTGTTTAGCTCATGTTTAGCTAATAAAAACCTAGTTTTTATTTTAAACAATTGAATCCTTTCCTCAAGAGGAGTAAAGTAGTTGTCTTTTTTTGACCTTTATTTAACTAGGCAAGTCAGTTAAGAACAAATTATTATTTACAATGACAGCCTACTGCCAAATGATGCAGTGCCTTAGACCCCTGAGCCGCTCTGGAGCCCTAAAAAAAACCTTATTTAGAAAACAGTTATTCTACTATCAGAATTGACTACTAAAGTCTAAATACAATAATTTTGGTCATAAAGTCAGCCTCATCCAAAACAGACTTTTTTGAGACGTGGTCATGACCGCATCATAATGTAAATGAAGTTTGGGTTTGTATGAATCCTGCCCACATGTCCGCAACTGGCAGTACACAAGTAATCAGCTATTTGTGACCCAATTGTAATGCATTTGGTAAATTTGGCTTGATTTAGGATATCCCTATGGGACTAGTTAGGGATTTGATTTTGATTTGGCTAGTTAGGGAGCGTTGGTAAATTACACTATTTTAATATTCCAATAGCTCAAAATTTCAATGACTTACATTTAACATTACATTTAAGTCATTTAGCAGACGCTCTTATCCAGAGCGACTTACAAATTGGTGCATACACCTTATGACATCCAGTGGAACAGCCACTTTACAATAGTGCATCTAAATCTTTTAGGGGGGTGAGAAGGATTACTTACCCTATCCTAGGTATTCCTTGAAGAGGTGGGGTTTCAGGTGTCTCCGGAAGGTGGTGATTGACTCCGCTGTCCTGGCGTCGTGAGGGAGTTTGTTCCACCATTGGGGGCCAGAGCAGCGAACAGTTTTGACTGGGCTGAGCGGGAACTGTACTTCCTCAGTGGTAGGGAGGCGAGCAGGCCAGAGGTGGATGAACGCAGTGCCCTTGTTTGGGTGTAGGGCCTGATCAGAGCCTGGAGGTACTGAGGTGCCGTTCCCCTCACAGCTCCGTAGGCAAGCACCATGGTCTTGTAGCGGATGCGAACTTCAACTGGAAGCCAGTGGAGAGAGCGGAGGAGCGGGGTGACGTGAGAGAACTTGGGAAGGTTGAACACCAGACGGGCTGCGGCGTTCTGGATGAGTTGTAGGGGTTTAATGGCACAGGCAGGGAGCCCAGCCAACAGCGAGTTGCAGTAATCAAGACGGGAGATGACAAGTGCCTGGATTAGGACCTGCGCCGCTTCCTGTGTGAGGCAGGGTCGTACTTTGCGGATGTTGTAGAGCATGAACCTACAGGAACGGGCCACCGCCTTGATGTTAGTTGAGAATGACAGGGTGTTGTCCAGGATCACGCCAAGGTTCTTAGCGCTCTGGGAGGAGGACACAATGGAGTTGTCAACCGTGATGGCGAGATTATGGAACGGGCAGTCCTTCCCCCGGGAGGAAGAGGAGCTCCGTCTTGCTGAGGTTCAGCTTGAGGTGGTGATCCGTCATCCACACTGATATGTCTGCCAGACATGCAGAGATGCGATTCGCCACCTGGTCATCAGAAGGGGGAAAGGAGAAGATGAATTGTGTGTCGTCTGCATAGCAATGATAGGAGAGACCATGTGAGGTTATGACAGAGCCAAGTGACTTGGTGTATAGCGAGAATAAGAGAGGGCCTAGAACAGAGCCCTGGGGGACACCAGTGGTGAGAGCACGTGGTGAGGAGACAGATTCTCGCCACGCCACCTGGTAGGAGCGACCTGTCAGGTAGGACGCAATCCAAGCATGGGCCGCGCCGGAGATGCCCAACTCGGAGAGGGTGGAGAGGAGGATCTGATGGTTCACAGTATCGAAGGCAGCCGATAGGTCTAGAAGGATGAGAGCAGAGGAGAGAGAGTTAGCTTTAGCAGTGCGGAGCGCCTCCGTGATACAGAGAAGAGCAGTCTCAGTTGAATGACTAGTCTTGAAACCTGACTGATTAGGATCAAGAAGGTCATTCTGAGAGAGATAGCGGTAGAGCTGGCCAAGGACGGCACGCTCAAGAGTTTTGGAGAGAAAAGAGAGAAGGGATACTGGTCTGTAGTTGTTGACATCGGAGGGATCGAGTGTAGGTTTTTTCAGAAGGGGTGCAACTCTCGCTCTCTTGAAGACGGAAGGGACGTAGCCAGCGGTCAGGGATGAGTTGATGAGCGAGGTGAGGTAAGGGAGAAGGTCTCCGGAAATGGTCTGGAGAAGAGAGGAGGGGATAGGGTCAAGCGGGCAGGTTGTTGGGCGGCCGGCCGTCACAAGACGCGAGATTTCATCTGGAGAGAGAGGGGAGAAAGAGGTCAGAGCATAGGGTAGGGCAGTGTGAGCAGAACCAGCGGTGTCGTTTGACTTAGCAAACGAGGATCGGATGTCGTCGACCTTCTTTTCAAAATGGTTGACGAAGTCATCTGCAGAGAGGGAGGAGGGGGGAGGATTCAGGAGGGAGGAGAAGGTGGCAAAGAGCTTCCTAGGGTTAGAGGCAGATGCTTGGAATTTAGAATGGTAGAAAGTGGCTTTAGCAGCAGAGACAGAGGAGGAAAATGTAGAGAGGAGGGAGTGAAAGGATGCCAGGTCCGCAGGGAGGCGAGTTTTCCTCCATTTCCGCTCGGCTGCCCGGAGCCCTGTTCTGTGAGCTCGCAATGAGTCGTCGAGCCACGGAGCGGGAGGGGAGGACCGAGCCGGCCTGGAGGATAGGGGACATAGAGAGTCAAAGGATGCAGAAAGGGAGGAGAGGAGGGTTGAGGAGGCAGAATCAGGAGATAGGTTGGAGAAGGTTTGAGCAGAGGGAAGAGATGATAGGATGGAAGAGGAGAGAGTAGCGGGGGAGAGAGAGCGAAGGTTGGGACGGCACGATACCATCCGAGTAGGGGCAGTGTGGGAAGTGTTGGATGAGAGCGAGAGGGAAAAGGATACAAGGTAGTGGTCGGAGACTTGGAGGGGAGTTGCAATGATGTTAGTGGAAGAACAGCATCTAGTAAAGATGAGGTCAAGCGTATTGCCTGCCTTGTGAGTAGGGGGAAGGTGAGAGGGTGAGGTCAAAAGAGGAGAGGAGTGGAAAGAAGGAGGCAGAGAGGAATGAGTCAAAGGTAGACGTGGGGAGGTTAAAGTCGCCCAGAACTGTGAGAGGTGAGCCGTCCTCAGGAAAGGAGCTTATCAAGGCATCAAGCTCATTGATAAACTCTCCAAGGGAACCTGGAGGGCGATAAATGATAAGGATGTTAAGCTTGAAAGGGCTGGTAACTGTGACAGCATGGAATTCAAAGGAGGCGATAGACAGATGGGTAAGGGAGAAAGAGAGAAAGACCACTTGGGAGAGATGAGGATCCCGGTGCCACCACCCCGCTGACCAGAAGCTCTCGGGTGTGCGAGAACACGTGGGCGGACGAGGAGAGAGCAGTAGGAGTAGCAGTGTTATCTGTGGTGATCCATGTTTCCGTCAGTGCCTTAAACACCTCGATAAAACTATACATTGTATAAATTCATGTACAAATATTAAAAAGCATTTAACGAGAACTAAAAGGTGTGCAACATTAAAATATTGTCTCATTTACCATGTGTAATTTATTGACGGACCCTAAATAGCCTCAGAGGCTAACTTTGAAACTGTTGCACACCAGCCGGCTGAAGCTAATTGGCGAAATAATTCCCAACTGCGAACACACACAAGAGACGCCCACATCAAACCACACCCCAAAACCAACACGTTTAAAGCTTTGCTTGATCCATTACAAACAGGTATGAGGAGACTACTTCACTGACTCTAACCTCTCCATCCAAGAAGAACCACAGAATGAGAAGGCTCCCATGACTCTAATCACTGAAGAAACATCTCTCTACAGATGTCATAGAAAGAAGACACACAACATGTCATTAATTGCATTGTTAAGTTTGTTTTTCCCTCATTATTAAACACATACACAACCAACTTTGAGGGGACACATACTTTAGTTCAGTAGCATTCAAAATGCTATTTTCCCTAATCCTTAAACCTAACCATTGCACTAACTAAACGAATTACTTATCCAAACCTTAACCCTAAACCTTAACCCAAAAACCTAACTGTAACCCTAAAACTAACCCTAGCTCCTAACCCTAGACCGACTTCTAACCTTAACCCTAAACCACCTAGAAATAGCATTTTATCTTGTGGGGACTAACAAAATGTGGCCAGTTGGTCTAATTTTTGTTTGTTTACTATTCTTGTGGGGACTTCTATATACTATATACTTCTATACCCTGACCACATCTACTATAGACCACATCTACTATAGACCACATCTACTATAGACCACATCTACTATAACCCTGACCACATCTACTATAGACCACATCTACTATAACCCTGACCACATCTACTATAACCCTGACCACATCTACTATAGACCACATCTACTATAGACCACATCTACTATAGACCACATCTATAGACCACATCTACTATAGACCACATCTACTATAACCCTGACCACATCTACTATAACCCTGACCACATCTACTATAGACCACATCTACTATAACCCTGACCACATCTACTATAGACCACATCTACTATAACCCTGAAGTATAGTTAAACACATTCCCCCGCACACACACACACACACACGCACACGCACACGCACACAAAAAAATACAACCCCTGCATATCAGTGTATGTACGCAGTCATACTCGTCAGAAATGCAGCTCCTCACATGTGCTGTGTCCGCCATCTCGTGGAGCACAGTGAGAGATGCGGAGTCGGTAAAGAACACAAACACACAAATAATGGTACACATCTTTATATAGGAAGCATTGTGAACAAGCTGACTCTGTTTCCTCACTGGTACCATTTCTCAGTACATTTTGATATTATTGTTTGGTCACTTCACCAGACCTCCATTTTGGTTAAGTGTGTTACCTGTTTAATCTATCTATTCTAAACTAAATTATTTATTAAATTATTATTATTAAATATAAATTACAAAAGACATTAAGAAGAAAATCAAATAAAATGGTTCAATAATTTTGCTAATCTAAAGCAATACTTACAAATATTTTTCTGTCATCAGATTGCTATATACTATGATGTGGTTGGCTAATATATTTTATTACCTATTCAGACATTGTAAGATCTGACATTTGCTGCAACGTAGATGGGCAGGAACTAGACCTCGATTACTAATTGTGGAGTTGTGCCGGACTAAATTGCAGACGCCTTCTAGATCTTACAATGCCTGGATAGGTGTTTTTAACATATCAGCTATAACCCCATAATATGATAAAGCAATCTGCTTGACTGCTGCCCAGTTGATGGCGTGGCAGAAAACCATTGGTTGCAATGTAGTTGGGAGTTTTTAACTTGACGATGGACCTTCTGGAGAGTGGACTCTCTGGCCAATCATCATTCAGAGACTAGAGTTATGAGTATCACTTGTTGAACCACAAGAGGGCAAGCTTGTTCCTCCTAGAAAATAGGACAGAAATTAGGACAGAAATTAATTCAATCTTGAGAGAGCAAAAGAGATAGGCGATAGAAAAACGGTATGCGTCAGAATTTTATAGACAGGATAAATATCATCTAGGCAGGGGAATTTAAGAATCAAGGTAAGGAAAGACACAATCCTACAAGAGATTTCAGAAATGCCACAGCCGAAAAGCATGTATACATTTGTTTTTTTTAATGCGGAATTAAAGGATGTGGTTAATTGTCAAACTGACAATACTGCCTGTGTAGACAGAGTCCTGTACAGAATGTAACAAAAAGGGCTTGGTTCATCACTGATTAAGATGCCTGTGGGTATGATGTGCTTCCTATTATACTCTCTCCCATTGGCTAAAGAAGAGTGTGTGTAGAAACAGTGGAACATAGGTTGGGAAAAGTATGATTTTGAAACCCTCTGTCAGCTTGATCAAAAAATGTATGACCAAGTGTCATATATTGTCAGTTTGACTACAGGGTGTGTGTGTGTGGTAAGCAGGTCACAAGGGGTCTTCTCCTCCTCTTCCCTCCTCTCCAGTCAGCCAATCCGTCCGTCTCTAAGTGGGTAGCTTTTGGAGAGCTGAGGAGAAGTGGGGGAGATACGGGGGTTACTCGGCTGCTGCTATAGAGAAATCAGTTCAATCTTCAATCCATTTGCTTAACCACTCACACTCTGTCGGGAGTCAGGACCTTTCATCAGTATAAAGGGCCTTTCTCTCCCTCCTTCGCCATATCTCCCTGCCTGTCTCTCCCTGCCTGTCTCTCCCTCCCTGTCACTCAATCCCTCTCCGTCCCTCCCTCCCTCCCTCCCTCCCTCCCTCCCTCCCTCCCTCCCTCCCTCCCTCCCTCCCTCCCTCCCTCCCTCCCTCCCTCCCTCCCTCCCTCCCTCCCTCCCTCCCTCCCTCCCTCCCTCCACGTCTCTGTCTCCCACTGTGTAGAGCATGACACGACTGCTAATCAGGATGCTTCAGCATAATCAAGATCTAGGTAGAGTAGAAGTTGTCTAGATCAGGCACAGATCTAGGTAGAGTAGAAGTTGCCTAGACCAGGCACAGATCTAGGTAGAGTAGAAGTTGCCTAGACCAGGCACAGATCTAGGTAGAGTAGAAGTTGCCTAGACAAGGCACAGATCTAGGTAGAGTAGAAGTTGCCTAGACAAGGCACAGATCTAGGTAGAGTAGAAGTTGCCTAGACAAGGCACAGATCTAGGTAGAGTAGAAGTTGCCTAGACAAGGCACAGATCTAGGTAGAGTAGAAGTTGCCTAGACAAGGCACAGATCTAGGTAGAGTAGAAGTTGCCTAGACCAGACACATATCTAGGTAACAACTTACCAACCACAAATCTTAACCTGTTATAGAAACCAGTAATGATAGAGACTGGCACAACATGAGACACGGGAGAGAGACAGCTGCCCTGCCACCCGCCTGTCGTCTCAGTAAACAGTACGCGCACACACACACACACGAACACACATGCACACACGCATACATTAGCATTCCAATCAGCAGTGGTCCAGATTGCTTAATCCTCAGAAACAAATTGGGAATAGCTTTTGAAAAAGGAGTTGAATACCCTCCCTTGGAGCTCACGCAGTCACAGACAAAATAACCTTTTCATACACACACAATAAATTACTTTATACTAGGCCTGTCATGGTATTACTAGGACTGTCATACACCTACGTGGTACGTGCGCCATGTAAACAAGCACATGAACAGGCTATTTGTGAGATATTGTAAGGCAACGTATCAACAGACTACATACAGCACCAAGCCCTGCCATAGCTACTGACTATACCCCCTCCAAGACAGATTGGTAGCCCTATTTAAAAATGTAAAACCCATGTCTAAGCTGGGGGGGTTCTACTAAGCCATATGAAATAGTTTTAAAAGGCTATTTTCTAACTTACTGTGACTGTCTGACATGACCAGGCCTATTCCCTGCAGTCCTTGGACTGTACATAAGAGTGGCATGCTCTTGAGGCAATGTCTAAAGCCTTCTCTCTGCCTGCCAGACACTGCTATCAACCTGACTATTGTTGTACAGATTCACATCTACAGGGTCTGCAGAATCATCTCCACAATGGAGGTGGATGGCAGCCAGAAAGACCTGCTTTTCTCTCTCCCTCCTGGAGAAATAGGGATGGAGAGAAAAAGAGAGGGGTAGTCATTCATCAGGCCTCCTTTTCACAGCTCTGTCAATCTCCCCTGTGAGCCTCTCCGAACCAAGCCACAGGCTGACACACACACACAGGCACGGGCCCGCACACGCACTGACAGATAAAGTTCGATCCACAGATAACTCCGTCATTTACTGTGTGTGCTTGGGTGGAGTTTTTTGGAGCAAGGTGCACCTTTTGGTAACATAATACCCTCGCCGGTCCATGTTTCGTAGATTCTTGAATAGCAACATTTACAAGGGGGAGATAGCAGAGATTCTTCTTGTGGTTCTCTTCCCATTTGTGGTAAAAGCAAACAATAATCATGTTGAAGACCTTATCACTGCTGTTCTCTCATTTCAAAGATGCCAACTACATATTTGAATAATCGATGCTTGTACATTCCCTCGTTTTGTGCCTGCCAGTTGGCTCTAGGCGACAGCGCTAGCAGCTTCCTAGCTAGATAGCTCAAAACAGCAAGCTAGCTGGCCTTTTAGCTTCCCACATCTCCCCCAGGTGAAATAATCAGATGTATAATGAAATGTTAGGCAAATATTCATTTACAGTACTTGTGTAACTAAAGTTTTCCCAGTTTGATATGCTGCTTGACTCTATTCGCTCCCATATCAACTAAAAATAGAATGTCAAAATGCTTGCTCAGGGAGAAAAAGCACATGGCTAGCAGCTGTTTTGACCATTTAAAAATAGACTAGATCACATAGTTATTACTTCTAAACAAAATACATGTTTAAGGGGACTCTAAGGCTACAATGTTTGGTTTATTTTTTGAGTTGAGATTATATTTGGTTATCAATGCAAAATAGGCTGAGTATTTGATGCGTAGCTTCATGACCAATAGCAGCATTTATACGATCTCTTTTGAGTTAACCTCTTTAAACTAGGGGGCACTATTTTCATTTTTGGAAAAATAACGTTCCCAAAGTAAACCGCCTATTTCTCAGGACCAGATGCTAGAATATGCATATAATTGACAGGTTAGGATAGAAAACAGTTTCCAGAACTGTCAAAATATTGTCTGTGACTATAACAGAACTGATATTGCAGGCGAAAGCCTAAGAAAAATCAAATCAGGAAGTGACTCATGTTTTGAAACCGTTGTCTTCCTATGCACCCTTATTGGCCACTGAAAGGGATATCAACCATATTCCTTTTCTGTGGCTTCCCTAAGGTGCCTATAGCATTGTGACGTAGTTTCATGCCTTTATGTTGAAGAATGAGCGTAAACGACTACATTGCGTAAGTGGCCAGCTGATGGCTCTCAGAGTGATTCTTAAATATAAGACATAGGTAGTCATTTTTCCTCTCGCTCCTACTGAAATGCCAATTGTCCCAGTTGATATATTATCGAATAGATATTTGAAAAACATCTTGAGGATTGATTATAAAGAAACGTTTGCCATGTTTCTGTCGATATTATGGATATAATTAGTTTTTTTTCCGGCGTTGTCGTGACTGCTATTTCCGGTGGATTTCTCAACACAATGTGGCAAACAAACGGAGGAATTTTGGGTATAAAAATAATCTTTATGGAACAAAAGGAACATTTGCTGTCTAACTGGGAATCTCGTCAGTGAAAACATCCTAAGATCATCAAAGGTCTGATTTTTGTGATCAAGTTTCCTGCTGCTAGCTGGACATAATGCTATGCTAGGCTATCGATAAACTTACACAAACACTTGTCTTGCTTTGGCTGTAAAGCATAATTTCAAAATCTGAGATGACAGGGTGATTAACAAAGGGCTAAGCTGTGTTTCACTATATTTCACTTGTGATTTCATGAATATTTTATAGTAATATTTTTTTACCGTTGCGCTATGCTAATTAGTGTAGTTGATGACAATTCTCCCTGATCCAGGATGGGTAGTTCTTAACAGATTTATAGCGACATTGGTGCTTATTTTTTGGAGCAGTTTAAATTTATAGACAGAGTTAATTATCTGGTGAAACAGCTTTGTGCCAAAATCGAAAGAGGAACTGTCACACCCAGATCTGTTTCACCTGTCTTGTGTTTGTCTCCACCCCCCACCAGGTGTCACCCATTTTCCCCTGTGCATCTATATCTGTGTGTTCTGTTTCTGTTGCCAGTTCGTCTTGTCTTCTCAAGCCTACTAGCGGTTTTTCCCGTAGTATCTGTTTTCTAATACTCCTGGTTTTTGACCATTTTGCTGGCCCTGACCCTAAGCCTGCCTGCTGTTCTATACATTTTGACACTGCCCTGGATTACTGACCCCTGCCTGCCCTGAGCCTGCCTGCCGTTCTGTACTTTACGGACTCTGACCTGGATGACTGACCTCTAGCTGTCAGAGCAAGGAATAATCTGCTCTGTTACAACATTTTTGTGGAACAAAAAAGGCACTGTAAATTGGCCCATTTGAAGAAAAACTAAATTCACGTACTGCGTTGAACTCTGAATCGCTGCATTGCGTAAGGTCTGGATTCTCTTTAAGAGTCAATAGGACATGCTATTGAGTCTAAACCCTTAATCGGCGTCCGTCTGTGATTATAATTCCGACACCGTAAGACATACAAACATACAAATAATCTTTCCTATCTACAAAAAAACACATAATTATATTTCAGTAGGCCTAAAGTCTGTCCATGTTTCACATACAGTATTAAACATTGCTTCATTGATTGCAGGTGAGAGACAGACAAGAAAAGTCAATGACTCGAGCCCACCACATCACAGAACACTCTCTCTATAATAATTAGGAATACATGAGGTTGTATGCAACCTTGGCCCCAAGTCTCCCCAGTCTATATGTACTCTGTGTACTCTCTTTCTCTCAGCTCCATTAGCTCTGATGGAGTGACACTGGCAGTCTCTCCCCACTTCATCCATCACATCAACATCAATGCTATTCAGTTTCAGATTCTGTGCTAGTAAATAATGCACCATACGCAATGTACTTTCCATTTGTGAAGCAATCAGGGGATTCAGAAAAGGTCCTGATGCATGAGAGTGATAGATAGGCAGATTAGGTGATTATGGCAGACAGACATCATCACGGTAACCATTAAGTTAGGTAACGTTGTTGTTGTCCGTCTGTATTTTTAACTTTCTTGACTCTTTCGAAAATACACAGTACCAGTCAAAAGTTTGGACACACCTTCTCATTCCAGGGTTTTTCTTTATTTTTACTGTTTTCCACATTATAGAATAATAGTGAAGAAAGCTGCCTTGATGACAGCTTTGCGCACTCTTAGCATTCTCTTAACCAGCTTCATGAGGTTGTCACCTGGAATGCATTTCAATTTAACGGTCGTCAATGGTGGAAGAAGGTGAGGACCAAGCTGCAGCGTGGTATGTGTCCATATTATTTAGAATGAACACGGAAATAACAATATAACAAAGAGAAACGACCGAAAACAGTTCTGGCTGGTACAGACACACAACAGAAAACAGAAAATAATCACCCACGAAACACAATAGAAAACCAGCTACCTAAATATGGTTCTCAATCAGGGACAACGGTTGACAGCTGCCTCTGATTGAGAACCATACCAGGCCAAACACAGAAATAGCAAATCATAGAAAAACTAACATAGACCACCCAACTCACGCCCTGACCATACTAAAACAAAGACCTAACAAAAGAACTAAGGTCAGAACGTGACATTCAATTAACAGGTGTACCTTGTTAAAAGTTAATTTGTGGAATTTCTTTCCTTCTTAATGCATTTGAGCCAATCAATTGTGTTGTGACAAGGTAGGGGTGGTATACAGAAGATAATATGGACTTGGCCTTTTACCAAATAGTGTTATGGCAAGAACAGCTCAAATAAGCAAAGGCAAATGACAGTCCTTCATTACTTTTAAAATGAAGGTAAGTCAACGCAGAACATTTCAAGAACTTTGAACGTTTCTTCAAGTGCAGTCGCAAAAACCATCGAGCTATGATGAAACTGGATCTCATGAGGACTGCCACAGGAAATGAAGAACCAGAGTTACCTCTGCTATAGAGGATAAGTTCATTATAGTTACGAGCCTCAGAAATTGCAGCCCAAATAAATGCTTCACAGAGTTCAAGTAACAGACACATCTCAACATCAACTGTTCAGAGGAAACAGTGGAAACGTGAATCAGGCCTTCATGGTTGAATTTCTGCAAAGAAACCGCTACCAAAGGACACCAAAAATAAGAAGAGCTATGCTTGTGCCAAGAAACACAAACAATGGACATTAGACTTGTGGAAATCTGTCCTTTGGTCTGATGAGCCAATTTTGTACATTTTTGGTTCCAACCTCTGTATCTTTGCTACACGCAGGAGTAGCTGAACGGATGATATCCGCATGTGTGGTTCCGACTGTGAAGCTTGGAGGAGGAGGTGTAAATGGTGTGGGGTGCTTTGCTGGTGACACTGTCTGTGATTTACTTAGAATTCAAGGCTCACTTAACCAGCACAGCTGCCACAGCATTCTGCAGCGATACACCATGCCATCTAGTTTGCGCTTAGTGGGACTATTATTTGTTTTTCAACAGGAAAATTACCCAACACACTGCCAGGCTGTGTAAGGGCTATTTGACCAAGAAGGAGAGTGATGGAGTGCTGCATCAGATGACCTGGCCTCCACAATCACCTGACCTCAATCCAATTGGTTTGGGATCATTTGGAAGGTTTGGGATCATTTGGAAGGAAAAGCATCCAACAAGCGCTCAGCATATGTTGGAATTCCTTCAAAACTGTTGGGAAATCTTTGTGAGATGCATAATAGGTTTAACAGATCTCCACATGTGTGGTTCCCACCATGAAGCATAGAGGAGGAGGTGTGATGGTGTGGAGGTGCTTTTCTGGTGACACTGTCTATGATCTATTTAGAATTCAAGGCACACT
Source organism: Oncorhynchus keta (assembly GCF_023373465.1). Classification (NCBI taxonomy): domain Eukaryota; kingdom Metazoa; phylum Chordata; class Actinopteri; order Salmoniformes; family Salmonidae; genus Oncorhynchus; species Oncorhynchus keta. The sequence continues at coordinate 34,828,406 of NC_068444.1, read as the reverse complement.
TAACCAGCATGATTTTCATTTGGGATGAGTTGGACTGCAGAGTGATGGAAGAGCAGTTAACAAGTGCTCTAAATATGTGGGAACTCCTTCAAGACTGTTGGAAAAGCATTCCAGGTGAAACTGGTTGAGAGAAGCCAAGAGTGTGCAACGCTGTCATCAAGGCAAAGGGTGGCTACTTTGAAGAATCTAAAATGTACAATATAATTTGATTTAATACTTTTTTGAATACTACATGATTCCATATGTGTTATTTCATTGTTTTGATAACTTCACTATTTTCTAAAATGTAGAAAATAGTAAAACAATATGAAAAACCCTTGAATTAGTAGCTGTTCAAACTTCTGACTGGTACTGTATATTATAAGGAAACAACTCCACATTTCCCCCAAGAAATTACAGTCCATTTGCCTCTAACAATTTAGTCCAGTGACAATGTTACGGAAGAAAGTTTCGACAGTGTGGAAAAGTGCTGACTACTTTCTTTGTGCCGTGTGACTAGATGACGGACGTGCTCTGAAAGATTGCCAAACATTGTGATCTTGAACTCAACCCTAACGTGATTGATGGAAAGCACGCCTTGTTGTTACCTAAGCTAAACTTTAACCCACCTGAACTCTGTATTGCCCATGCCCAGTGTGCAGAATTCGGCATGGGATATCATTATGACTTTTTTTTGATCCAAATGGTATTCTGGTTGAATAGATCAAGTAACCAGATTACAACCACAATGTAGCCCATTACCAATGACATGTATACAATGTTATTTAACCTTACACTCAACACAGGGCAGATGGCACATACAATAGATTTACACAACAATGCTACTTAGAACCTAAAGAAAACTGGTAACTAAAGCACGCAGTCAATTTTAACATTCTAACATCGCCTGCCGTGGAGAAATTTCACCCTCCAATTGACTTAATACCCGTGACTCAATACACTGCTGTAATATGAAGAGCTTGACCTGTGTTCTTTGGGCTCTCATTACTGTGAATGGCATAGTTCATCACCCATAAAGGCCCTCTTAACTATGGGGGAATGGCAAAATGGTGGGAATGCCGGTAAGTGCTTTCAGACCAGAAGCGTTTGATTAGTAATGGTAATTAGCAGCCTCTCATTTTGGGGCAGCCGTAGCGACAATAATGGGACAGTATGTGTTTGTGCACAGTTACAGTATGATGCATATTAACTGCTGGTGAGTCCCGCTGCGCAGAATTCTGCCCAGAGATATAACAAGGATCTGGAGACAGGGAAGCAGCATTGCACATATTAACGTAATATGCACAACAAATGAAGCTACTACAGCACACGTCCTAAAGCTGGCAGCTTCAACACGCAACACGAGACTTGGCACCATGCTGGAAAAGACAGGAAGCAAACCACAAACACTGCAGCTATAAACAGTTACACTGCAGGGTGTGTGGAAAGAAACTGATTTGAAACAGAGGAGGTACTACAGGAACCTAAACTTGTTTTTCCTCCTGTTTGTGCCCACAGAATGTCATCGAGCTAAAATAACAAGCAGAAACGTCCCAAGGCTCTATATCTCCGAAGAGGAGAGAACAATGTCCCACCTAACTGATGCCTAGCTGAGAGAGAGGGGATATGAGAAGCTCAGTTTTGTGTTTCAGTCTTCTCTTGACGACAGTATTGGTGACACATCTCAATGTCTGCTGGATCTTGTGTGTCAAAGGTCAATTAGGGTGTGCTTATATTTGTCCTGTTTCACACAAGTGTATAACCTGTGTGGTGTGAAATAGAAATGTGCATGTCCCACTCCTCTTGAGACACCCTCGGAGAGTTGGATCACGGCCAGGGATCAGCCATTATTGACTGCGACCCTAGAGCAAATAGGGTTAAGAGCCTCAAGGGCGGATTGATAGATTTTTCACCTAGTTGGCCTGGGAATTCAAACTAGCAACCTTTCAGTTAATACCCCAATGCTCTAACTGCTAGACTACCTGCCGCCTCTAACTGTGTGTGCCAGTGTGCGTGCCTGCGTTTGTGTGTTGAAATGTATTTCTCCCGACAGAAATCTCTTATTTTCCTCACACAGGCTCATTTAGATTTCATGCCTGTCCTCTGTCAGTTGGCATAGTAATCAGGTTAATGTGTTTGTCCTGAGGCGAAGCTGGCAGAGAGGGAAACGTCAATAGATCATTGTCACATATACCACAAGACGAACCTGAGCACGGAGAGACATCTTTTACTGTAATTGACTTTTTTTTGGTCACAAAAAAGGACGGAAGTGTAACTCTCGATACAGACTGTGTGGGTGTGTGTGTGTGTGTGTGTGTGTGTGTCGGTATTTGTGTGTGTGCGTGCTTGTACTTTCAGCTTAAATTTCCATCTACCCAAAGACCCAGGAGGTATAAAAATACAAGACCGAAACAGAAAAGAACTAAACAAAACACAACCTCACTCACTCAATATCTCATTGACTGCCCTTTTTGTTGAACATTGATCGCTCATCCAGACCCTCCAGACAACCATCATTTATGTGACGTAGACAAATTAGCCTTCAGCTTTCAGAGGGGCTCCCCTGACTGCGTGCCCCGGTAAAGGTTACAGCAGGCAGGCGGGCAGGAAGGCAGGCAGACCAACGCTCTAGGATGGCATTGTGCGGCCACAGAGGCTCCTCTACACCAAATGCTTTCAACATTTTACTCAGAGTCCTGGGAGGTAGAAGAAAAGGAAATTAAAGAAAGACAAATAGTCATGCACCCCCCTCTCTCTCTGTAGACCTTTGGTTTTACCAATAAACGTTTGGAGAGAAAATGTAGAATGTCAACATTTCCATACTCCAATCCCCAGCCACATCTCTGTACGACCCCTGAAGAGGGAACATGAACAACATCAAATACCTTTGTTGTAATGTCTCAGCTTGGTGGGAGAGACTCCAGGCGATCTCTCTCTCTCTCTCGTCAAAAGTTTCTTTTCTCTTGCTGTCCCCACCTGTAAGATGACCAGAACAGAAATAAGCCTTAGACTTTTTTTCATGATTGCTTGATGAGAGGAAAACCCTTAATTAAGAGTTGTTTCCGCTGTCGGGATCAAATCAGCGGAAATTTCAAGAGCGCCTCGTATAGTTTTTGATAAAAATCAAACTTTCATTAAAACACACATACAAGGTACTGAATTAAAGCTACACTCGTTGTGAATCTAGCCACCGAGTCAGATTTGTAAAATGCTTTTCGGCAAAAGCATGAGAAGCTATTATCTGATAGCATGCACCCCCAAAGTACTGGAACGTAATCTAAAACGACAGATTTTACGGTAGCCGGCGCTACCCAAAACGCAGAAATAAAATATAAAACATTCATTACCTTTGACGAGCTTCTTTCTTGGCACTCCTATAGATCCCATAAACATCACAATTGGGTCTTTTTCCCGATTAAATCCGTCATTGTATAGCCAAAATGTCGTTTTCTGAAGACCGGTCTGATCCAGGAATATTCCCTTTTACAAGACGCAACGTCACTTATTAAAATGACAAAAGTTGCCTATATACTTTTACAAAACACTTCAAACTACTTTTCTAAACCAACTTTAGGTATTAATAAACGTTAATAATCTATACAATTCATCACGGGGCGATCTGTATTCGATAGCAGCTAGTCTTGAAATCAGCGGCCATCTTTTCCATTTTAATAACATCCTGTTGAGAGACTGAAACAGGAAAGGGCAAAACGTCATACAACCAAGGATTAAGTCTGCTCGAAATGCCAGCACTGGCGACATCGTGTGGAAGCTGTAGGCGTTTACAGAACAGCTACATGTATTTGCAGTCGCCTTAAACAATACATTGACTGGTTAATATATTTTTTGTGTTTTTGAAGAACAGTTTTTCGAGGGATTTTTACTCCTAAACACGTTGTGTTATAGCCACAGACACGATTTAACCAGTTTTAGAGACTTCAGAGTGTTTTCTATACACACATACTTATCATTTGCATATACTATATTCCTGGCATGAGTAGCAGGACTTTGAAATGTTGCGTGATTTTTAACAAAAAGCTGCGAAAATTCGCATGATCCTTAAGTTAAGGAGAAATTGTAGTTAATATATTTCGGAATTAGAATGCTGAAGTAGAACCATGAAATATGAGTAAATAGAACCAATTACTGACTAAACAGAAGAACAGAGTCCTCCCCCATGTCCAGGAGTGGACCCCCCCCCCCCTGAGTTCATCACCTCAGAAGACATATACTCTTTCAGGGTCACTGGCATTCTCCTCAGTGTTGCAATATTGATCTCTTTGCCTGACTTTGACATGAGGTGATCCTTTGTAGGTTAATTGGTAGAGCATGTTGCTTGTTATGCCAGGTTAGTGGGTTCGAATTCCCGGAACCACCAATGCATAAAATATATGCACTTGTGACAGTTTCTTTTAAGCGTCTGCTAAATGGCATATATTATAAACTGGGTGGTTCGAGCCCTGAATGCTGATTGGCATGACAAAAGCTATATTTCTACTGCTCTATTTACTTTCATAACCAGTTTATAATAGCAATAAGGCACTTAGGGAGTTTGTACTATATGGCCAATATACCATGGCTAAGGGATGAATCCAGGCACTCTGTGTTGCGTCGTGGAAAAAACAAAAAATCTTTAGCCGTGGTATATTGAACATATACCACACCCCATTTGGCCTTATTGACTAATTATAAAGTACCAGTCAAAAGTTGACACACCTACTCATTCTAGGGTTTTGCTATTTTCTACAGTGTAGAATAATAGTGAAAACATCAACTATGAAATAACACATATGGAATCATGTAGTAAACAAATAAGTCTTAAACAAATCAAAATATATTTTAGATTTTAGACTCTTCAAAACAGCCACCATTTGCCTTGAAACAGCTATGCACGCTCTTGGCATTCTCTCAACCAGCTTCACCTGGAAAGCTTTTCCAACAGTCTTGAAAGAGTTCCCACATATGCAGAGCACTTGTTGGCTGCTTTTCCATCACTCTGCAGTCCAACTCAGCCTAAACCATCTCAATTGGGTTGAGGTTGGGTGATTGTGCACTCCATCACTCTCCTTCTTGGTCAAATAGCCCTTACACTGACTGGAGGTGTGTTGGGTCATTGTCCTGTTGAAAAACAAATGATAGTCCCACTAAGCGCAAACATGATGGAATGGCATCTCGCAAAGACATGGCGGTTGGAACCAAAAATCTCAATCAGACCCCTGGACGGATTTCCACCAGTCTAATTTCCATTGCTTGTGTTTCTTGGCCCAAGCAAGTCTTTGCAGCAATTTGACCATGAATGCCTGATTCACTGCAGTCTCCTCTGAACAGTTTATGTTGAGATGTTTCTGTTACTTGAACTCTGTGAAGCATTTATTTTGGGATGCAAATTCTGAAGCTGGTAACTCTAATGAACTTATCCTCTACAGCAGACGTGACTCTGGTTCTTCCTTTCTTGCGTCTGTCTGAGAGCCAGTTTTATCATAACGCTTTTTGCAACTGCAATTTTCCCGGATTGACTGACCTTCATGTCTTAAAGCAGGGGTGGCCAATTCCAGTCCTCGAGGGCCTGATATGGTGTCACAGTTTTACCCCAGCCCCAGCTAACACATCGGACTCCAATAACCACCTAATCATGATCTTCAGTTTAGAATGCAATTTGATTAATCAGCTGTGTTTGCTAGGGATGGAGAAAAAGTGTGACACCAATCAGGCCCTCGAGGACTGGAGTTTCCCTCCCCTGTCTTAATGTAATGATGGACTGTTATTTATCTTTGCTCATTTGAGCTGTTGTTGCCATAATGTGGAATTGGTCTTTTACCAAATAGGGCTATCTTCTACCCCTATCTTGTCACAATGCAACTGATTGGCTCAAAAGCATTCTGAAGGAAAGAAATTCCACAAATGTACTTTTAGCAAGGCATACCTGTTACTTGAAATGCATTCCAGGTGGCTACCTTATGAAGCTGGTTGAGAGAATGCCAAGAGTGTGCAAAGCTGTCATCAAGGCAAAGGGTGGCTACTTTTGAAGAATCTAAAGTATAAAATATCTTGTGATTTATTTAACACTTTTGTTGGTTACTCCATGATTCCATATGTGTTGTTTCATAGTTTTGATGTCTTCTGTATTATTGTACAATGTAAAAAATAGTAAAAATAAAGAAAAACCCTGGAATGAGTACTGTTGGTGTCCAAACTTTTGACTGGTACGTTATATTACCTTGCCTTGCAGCATCCCTAATGAGCCCTATTGTATTGTGGGAAGCCAAGGCTTTGGTCTAAAGGCCAGAGAGCCCCCACTGGGCATTGGTGTAATGTCCCGCAGGCCCCCACTGTGCATTTCCAGTCCAGTCATATTTACTGTAGTTGAAACACAATTGCCATGGCCAGTCCACTACAATGTGTTTTACTGTTAGACAGACCCATGGGGTAGTTGTATATTAACCATGGCCACATGGCTAATTAAGGCCTTGCTATCTACTCCCCTATTATACAGTGTAAGCCTGTCAGGTTCTCTGGACTAGTTTGGAAGAGTCAGTGGGGGAGTGTTGTAGACCTTTTAGGTGATACTTAATTCACCGTCTCCCTGACCTTAGCAGTTAAAGAAGCATTAAATGTGATTAGTTTGATTTTATTCTGCTGAGTTGGCTGAATGTTTGTGCTTGTGTGTATCACAATGTCAATATTGCCAGAATTACCTAAATTATGAATAATGAATACATGCCTTCATGAAAGGGAGCTTTTGTCTGAAGTGGTTATATTTTTACAAAATGTCAATACAACTTCTGATTTATTCTGATCAGGAATGATGTTGATATTCTCTGTCTCACACTCAATCTCACTCTCACTATCACTCATAAAGGCAGGTGGGCGGGCAGACGGAGAGATGCCGAAAGACAGACTGATGCAGACAGACAGACAGGTAGACAGACTGACACAAAGGCAGGCAGGCAGGCAGACAGACGGGCGGGCAGGCAGGCAGGCAGGCAGAAACATGCAGGCAAACAGACACAAAGGCAGACAGAAGGACAGAACCAAAGACAAACAGACAGTTTCAAGTCTGAAAACATCTAAAAACATTGAGACAAATATCCTCCTGAATCAGTGAATTCAGTCTTACCAAACTGCAAGACCATTGTGTCCTACGGAGTACAAAAATGCTTTTGGGTCAATTGACTTCAAATTTCATATGTCCGGTCATGACCCCAGGTCCCCCGGTCACAAATATCAAATCAAATTGTATTTGTCACATACACATGGTTAGCAGATGTTAACGCTAGTGTAGCAAAAATGCGAATGCTTCTAGTTCTGACAGTGCAGTAATATCTAACAAGTAATCTAACAATTCCCCAACAACTACCTAATACACACAAATCTAAAGGGGTAAATGAGAATGTGTTCATGTAAGTATACGAATGAGCGATGGCCGAGCGGCATAGGCAAGGTGCAACAGATGTGATATGAGTAATGTAAGATATGTAAACATTATTAAAGTTGCATTATTTAGATTGCATTGTATAAAGTGAAAAGTGATCCATTTATTTAAGGGGCCAGTGATTGTGACTCAATGTAGGCAGCAGCCTCTCTGAGTTAGTGATTGCTGTTTAACAGTCTAATGGCTTTGAGATAGAAGGTCCCAGCTTTAATGCACATGTACTGACCTCACCTTCTGGATGGTAACGGTGTGAGCAGGCAGTGGCTCGGGAGGTTGATGTCCTTGATGATCTTTTTGGCCTTCCTGTGACATCGGGTGCTGTAGGTATCTTGGAGGGCAGGTAGTTTTTTTTTATTATACCTTTATTTAACCAGGTAGCCTAGTTGAGAACAAGTTCTCATTTGCAAGTGCGACCTGGCCAAAATAAAGCGATGCAGTTCGACACATACAACAACCAAGACAAAAAAATGATGGCCAAACAGTTCTATTTTTGTTTCATCAGACCAGAGGACATTTCTCCAAAAAGTACGATCTTTGTTCCCATGTGCAGTTGAAAACCGTTTTTTATGGTGTTTTTGGAGCAGTGGCTTCTTCCTTGCTGAGCGGACACTGTCCAAAGAAATGCTTGCTTGCAAGTTCCTTCTCGACACTGCAACAACAATAAGAAATAATAGAAAATAAGAATACGAATGTAAAGTAAATGGCTCAGAAGAATAGAATAAACATTTTAGCGTAAGTATAATACAGGAAGGCACCATTTATAGTACAGTATTTACACACGTATCAGGGAAGGGGGAGGGGTTGGGGGGCAAGTGTTTAAATTGTGTAAATAATCATCTGTAACAGCTGTTGTTATGTGTGTGTAGCATTAATGTATATGTGTGGATGTGGATGTGGATGTGTGCTAAGGTGCGGAGAGCCTGTGCAGGTGGTCGGTCCAGTTCATGTGTTCAGCAGTCTGATGGCTTGTAGATAGAAACTGTATCAGACCTCATAATCCGATACTGTCTGCCCGATGATAAGTGAGTAAACAGCTCGTGGCTGGGATGTGTGGGGTCATTAGTAAAACTGCAGAACTTTTTCAGGCACCGTTTCAAGTATGGATGGGTGGGAACATGGCCCTAGTGATGTATTGGGTCTTCTTCACCACCCGCTGGATGGTCTTGTGATCGTGGACAAAGCAATTTCTTTACCAGGCCATGAAACTGGTCATGACGCTATCGATGATTCAGCGGTAGTATTTGGAGGGGACCCGGGGTGGCATTTGCCGAATTTCTTCAGCGTCCTTATGAAGTAGAGGTGCTGTTGCGCCCTTTTGACAAGAGTGGTGGTGTTGTTGGTCCATGACAAATCCTCTGTGATGTAGATGCCGAGGAATGTACAACTGCAACTCTCTCTACTGCAGTCCTGTTGATGTGGTTCATTGACGTGTTCCCTCTTCTGCTTCCTGAAGTCAACAATCAACTTCTTTGTTTTGCCGATGTTGAGGGAGAGGTTGTTGTCCTTGCATGACAATGCCAGTTCACCTACCTCTCCCCTCATTGTTGGTTGTCAGGCCTACAAACGAGGTGTCGTCAGCAAACTTTATGATGGAGTTAGTGTCACGCAAAGTCACGTAGCCGTGTGTGAACAGGGAGTACAGCAGAGGGCTGAGGACACACCCCTGGGAGCTGGGGCCCTGAGGGGACCCTGTGCTTCATGATCCAGAAGTGCTTGTCTGTTGTAGGAAATTATTGCACAAACATTAACAAAGTGAATTTAACACAAAAATAGCAGTAAAAAAGCAAAGTCGAGCAGGAATCGGGAAGACGTGCACCCTCCTCAGCGCCTACATCTTACCCCAAAAGAGAGGGAGAGGGAGGGGGAAAGAGAAGAGGGAGTGGAGAGAGATAGGGAGGCGGGAGATAGCAGGGAGCAAGAATGTGAGAGATGGAGGGAGGGAGGGGCTGGTGGGGGTGAAAGAAGGGAGAGAGAAGAGGAGGGTGGAAAAAGAGGAGAGAGAAGTAGGGAGGGAAGGATAGAGAGAGACAGAGAGAAAGGGAGAGAGAGACAGAGAGAAAGGGAGAGCGAGAGAGAGAAGTGAGATGGGGAGAGGGGAAATAATATTTTCCCATTGATTATAATGCATTGACCTACGCAACAATTGGTTGACCCTCATCTTTTCCCATTGAATGCAATGTCAAATCAAATCAAATTTATTTATATAGCCCTTCGTACATCAGCTGATATCTCAAAGTGCTGTACAGAAACCCAGCCTAAAACCCCAAACAGCAAATAATGCAGGTGTAAAAGCACGGTGGCTAGGAAAAACTCCCTAGAAAGGCCAAAACCTAGGAAGAAACCTAGAGAGGAACCGGGCTATGTGGGGTGGTAATGACAGAAGCATCATTTGGTTGATGTTTCTCTTTTCCAATTGACTGCAATGTATTGACATAAGCCTCAACATTGTGACCCTCATCTATTCCCATTCAATGCAATGAACTGACAAAAGCATCAACCATGTGACACGATGTATTGACATAAGCTTCCACAGGTTGACACTCATCTGTTTCCCATTAACTGCAAATCTATTGACATAAGCATCAACCCTGTGACGATCATATTTTCCCATTGAATGTAACATATTGACATAAGCATCAATTGGTTGATGGTCGTCTTTTACCATTGGCACCGCATAGCCTGCTGGGAGCACGACCAGTTGGCACACTGTAAGCTTCAATTGTTTGATTCAAAGGTTTTTTGAAAAACTTGACAGGATAACATTTTGAGGCTGATAATGGGCAAACGACAGACAGATCATCGTAACGGTCAACTGGAATTACATTAAATTAACCTTCCATATTCAAATTCCTTCCTCCCATTTCTCTGTGTGTATTTAGTCAGGTCTAACCCAGATGCACCTATACAGCCCTCCAAGCATCTCTAGCCCTCCCAGAGTCAACATGGATGATTGTGGAGGTGTTTAAATAAGGCTCCAAGCTATTTGTTTCCTAGGATTAAGTAATCTAATGAGTAGCACTGAGTCAATTAGCGCCTGAGCTGGGTTTCTTTGTCTTTCTCTATTGGCGGGCAGCAACCTAAATTCACACCTTGACAGGCCATGTCACACGGCAGGGGAAAAGAGAGGGGATAAATACAAATGGGCGACTTCTCTCTCTCTCTCTCTCTCTCTCTCTCTCTCTCTCTCTCTCTCTCTCTCTCTCTCTCTGTCTCTGTCTCTGTCTCTGTCTCTGTCTCTCTCTCTCTCTCTGTCTCTGTCTCTCTCTCTCTCTCTCTCTCTCTCTCTCTCTCTCTCTCTCTCTCTCTCTCTCTCTCTCTCTCTCTCTCTCTCTCTCTCTCTCTCTCTCTCTCTCTCTCTCTCTCTCTCTCTCTCTCTCTCTCTCTCTCTCTCTCTCTCTCTCTCTCTCTCTCTCTCTCTCTCTCTCTTCTCTCTCTCTCTCTCTCTCTCTCTGTCTCTCTCTGTCTCTCTCTGTCTCTCTCTGTCTCTCTCTGTCTCTCTCTGTCTCTCTCTCTCTCTCTCTCTCTCTCTCTCTCTCTCTCTCTCTCTCTCTCTCTCTCTCTCTCTCTCTCTCTCTCTCTCTGTCTCTCTCTCTCTCTCTCTCTCTCTCTCTCTCTTCTCTCTCTCTCTCTCTCTCTCTCTCTCTCTCTCTCTCTCTCTCTCTCTCTCTCTCTCTCTCTCTCTCTCTCTCTCTCTCTCTCTCTCTCTCTCTCTCTGCACACGCCACTGTTGTATTATTCTGTCGGGTCTGAAAAATGGATGACTGTGTCTGTATTATGGTGATTGATGGTAATATGGGGCACGGCGTGAGAGAAAGAGAGAGTGAGCAAGAGAGGGGGAAGGAGAGAGAAAGGGAGAGGTAATACCGGAGGGAGATGTCACATAGATCTCACTCATCTAGTCAGATAGGTCACACAAATTCATCAACATAAAACGTGCATATCTGGAATGCATTACATAACGCATGATTACTGGAAAGTCTTGTGACTTTGGCACACAGATTTTAACTTGGGATTCAACCCTAAAATAACAAAGTAACAATTCTAGCCAGACATCCTGCAAGACCCTTCAATAATGTCTTGACGTTCACTATAAGCCCACCCTCAGTAAATTCCCCATCACAACCTTTGCAGTGTTCCTCACAAAGGAAGCCCATGAGAGACAATAGACTAAACAGACCTCTTGACACCACAATCACCTCCCTAAAACAGCTTGCTGCAATCACCTGGATGGACCAAGACAGAGCCACTCAGCAAATTAGTGTGTCTTCCCATCCATTTATGCACATTTAGCTGGCAATAGGAAAGGTCATAGCTTCAAATCAATCATTTAAATGTCCCACCTCTGACCTGGTAGCGGTAACAGATCCGAAAGCAGCTCCTGTTGCGCGCAAATATTGTTGTATACTGCTGGTCTAACGGAGGTGGTTTAATGTATTATATTCATGAGGTGAGTAACCCTTTTTTGCTGGTTTTCGTGTGTGTTTCTGTGTGTGAGGGAGGGAGCACGTAGGGATCAGACAGGGGATCAGGCCAGGAATATTGGTGGAATATTTCTCGTTAACACAGTGAACTGGAACGACCCCAGAGCTACAGGCCTAGACTACGGGAGCAGAGAGACTCGACTATGATTGGTGCCAAGCTGAGAGCAGCTCTCAGAGCAATCCAGTGGAGCTGCATTGTTCCACAGTCTCCTTGTTTCAGGGGTTCGTTCTCTATTCCTCCCTCTTGCTTTCTTTTTCTCCCTTTCTCTATTTCTCTCCCCCTCTCTCCCTGATTCTCTCCCTCCTTCTCTCCCTCTCCCCCCGCCTCACTCACTCTCTCACCCCTTCTTTAGCTCATTGATTGCCTGAGGCCCTGGCCTCTGTGTTGTACCATATCGGCAATGGGGTAACCACTGGCCCCAGTGTGTGTGTTTGGCCCCAGTACCAGTCCCTGGTATGCTGAGGCAGGCTGCTGGTGGTGCGGTGTGACCGATTTCACTGATGAACAGCCTGTTAGAGGAGCAGAGAGAGATAGGGGAGGGTGGTGGTACTGGAGAGAGAGACAGAGAGAGAGAGGGGGGCGAGGGGAATAGATTAGGGAGGGTTTGGGAGAGAGGGGTAGAGAGATGGGAAAGGAAGGGCCGTGTCAGGGAAAGGCAGGGGAGGCAGGGCAGGGGAGGTCTGAAAATAGCAGCTTATAGAAGTTCAAAGGGTAGACCGCTGCCTGTTATTTAATGATATCTAAGTACAGTGAAGACAAGGTCACAGTAACGTGTTCCTTATACAAGCCATGCTGTTCACACTAGACCTTGGAATCACACACTACAAATTCAAATGTATCTTACATATGATAAGATTACATTGATCTAAGTTGAATACAAATCTGGAATGAAAAATGCAAATACTTTATAAAACCAAACGAAATAAAACTCAAATTAACCCACTATCTTAGAACCAGGTCGTTGTGAGAAGAGCTCATTCATTTTAAGTTATAGAATGGTGATAGGTGTTTAGCAAAGTAATAAGGCCTGAGAGGCTAAAATATATGGTAAATATTAGTGATACTGTATATCCACCAATACATCACTGCCTCTTGTGACTCTCAAACAAAAGCTGATGGTCTGCACTTTACCTTCATAGTCACTGTTTGATTTTAAATCCAAACTTTTGGAGTATAGAGCCAAGAGAATGAAACATTCTTCACTGTCCCAATAATTACGGGGGCACTGTAATTCATATTATAAGCCTAGTAGTACTGTAGAGCTCTTTTTACTTGCACACAATCTACTGCAACTGGATCGCCCTGCCCCTAGGGGTCCACCGCCCTGCAGCGCACCAACGCAACACACACAACTCAGCTTTAGGATCTTAGTGAAATATTCATTATTAGTTCTGGGTGTGTTAGACCAAGGCCAGAGTGACATCCATTAGTGCAACAGACCCCCAGGGCCAGGACTGAGCAGCCCAGCAGCTAGGGATTTACTAAATAGGTCTCTCCCCTGACATGGGCATGTTTTCATTATAGATTCCTTTTTGTCGAACAGTATTCCATATAAGGCATACAGACCTTATGAAAGTTGCACAGTATACCCTTAATCTTGTAATACATCAAATCTAGTGATACATTCTGTAACTTGACATTTCTGCCATCCAGTGTGACATTGTGGGAGGATAACCAACCTTCCAATGAATGGTAATGCATTCCTTAGCTGCTATGAATGCTAGGTTACACAGTTTCTTCTGATAACCTTTCCAAGCAAATAAAAACAGGGAGAAGGGAAAATCTGTAAACATGCTGAGATAAATGATTCTACTCTTGTCAGAATTCAGCCAGCCTTCACAAGAGCATAACATGCAAATATGCCCTCTTTTGTGTTTTACACCTCCAGCAGAGGTGTTACAATTCATAGTGCATGATATTCAGTTTCACTGGCATATAGTAGGTTCTACGGATGGTCTTAAACTGCAGTAATTTATGCCTGATATTATATGAACATGAATGGGCATTCTAATATATATGTATCCATCCTTTATCATCATCATCAAAAGTGTCTCCCAGGTTTTCCTCAAATTTTTGTAGTACCTGTTTTGTGTCATCGGGTAAAGCCTCTATCAACCCTTGATTACAGTTTGGAAATCAACTTTAGAGGTTCGTCAGACTGACTTAAAATAGTTTCAATCTTTGAAGCATCTGGCTTGTCCAGTGTTTGCTGCACAGAGGGAATAAAGTGTTGCATCTGCAAAAGTTCACCTCAGCGCCGTCACAGACTGGTCTTCCCTAGTTACCTGACCCTGATGAGACCCCTGTCACCATCTGATCCTGCTGGGACACCTGTCATCATCTGATCCTGTTGGGACACCTGTCACCATCTGATCCTGTGTACTGACTGTGCACCATGACAGTGAAGCCTGTAGTGCTGTTTATACCGTGTCAGTGTGAAAAGTATGGAAATAGCTAGGGACACGAACAAATTAATAACGTTACATTGCTATACTGACGAATAAAAACTCAAATTGCGCTGTAAAATACCACTATTCAATGAATACAACTATTCAATCGTTTGATCGCTGGTTTCATTGCTGATTCAGGTGTGTGGGATTGAGGCCAAAATAATAGCTATCGTTAGCCAAATTGTGACTAGCTGTAATGATACATAACCTGGCAGAAAAGAGCCATGTTAATTCTTTCTGTTGACCCCTTGACTTTTTCCACATTTTGTTAGGTTACATCCTTATTCTAAAATTGATCATTTTTTCCCATCAGTCTACACACAATACCCCATACTTACAAGCAAAGACACATTTTGGGCAATTTTTGCAAATCTATTAAAAATAAACAACGAAAATATGAAATTTACATAAGTATTCAGAACCTTTACTCAGTCCTTTTAGTAGCATCTTTGGCAGCGATTACAGCCTCGACTCTTCTTGGGTAAGACGCTACAAGCTTGGCACACCTGTAATTGGGTAGTTTCTTCCCTGCAGATCCTCTCTAGCTCTGTCAGGTTGGATGGGGGGCATTGCTGCACAGCTATGTTCAGGTCTCTCCAGAGATGTTCGATCGGGTTCGTCCGGGCTCTGGCAGGTCCACTCAAGGACATTCAGAGACTTGTCCTGAAGCCACTCCTGCATTGTCTTGGCTGGGTGTTTAAGGTCATTGTCCTGTTGGAAGGTGAACCTTCACCCCAGTCTGATATCCTCAGCACTCTGGAGCAGGTTTTCATCAAGGATCTTTCTGTACTTTGCTCCGTTCATCTTTCCCGACATCCTGACTAGTCTCCAAGTCCCTGGTGCTTAAAAACGTTTCCACAGCATGATGCTGCCACCACCACGGTCCAGTTTCCTCCAGATTTGACGCTTGGCATTCAGGCCAAAATATTTCAATCTAGGTTTCATCAGTCCAGAGAATCTTGTTTCTCATAATCTGAGAGTCCTTTAGGTGCCTTTTGGCAAACTCCGTCTGGCCACTCTTTCATAAAGTCCTGATTGGTGGAGCACTGCAGAGATGGTTGTCATTTTGGAAGGTTCTCCCATCTCCACAGAGAAACTCTGGAGCTATGTAGAGTTCCTTTGACCTCATAGCTTTGTTTTTGCTCTGACATGCACTTGTCAACTGTGGGACCTTAAATAGACAGGTGTGTGCCTTTCCAAATCATGTCCAATCAATTAAATTTACAACATGTGGACACAAAACAAGATGTAGAAACATCTCAAGGCTGATCAATGGAAACAGGATGCATCTGTGCTCAATTTCAAGTCTTACAGCAAAGTGTCTGAGTACTTATGTAAATAAGGTATTTCTGTTTTTTATTTTTAGTAAATGTGCAAAAATTTATAAAAACTGTTTTCGCTTTCTCGTTGTGGGGTATTGTGTGTATATTGATGAGGATTCTTTAAAAAAAATCAATTAAAAAAAAGCCCCTCGCCTGACGTCTCGAATCCAGTATGGAACGAACGGAGTACGCCGGGGCCCCCTCGATGTCCAGAGGGGGCGGAGGAACCTCCCACACCTCAGACTCCTGGAGCGGGCCAGCCACCACCGGCCTGAGGAGAGACACATGGGGGGTTAATGTGGTAATCGGGGGGGAAGCCGTAACCTATAACATACCCCGTTCACTCTCCTCAGGACTTTAAATGGCCCCACAAACTGCAGCTTCCGGCAGGGCAGGCAGAGGGGCAGGTTTCGGGACGAGAGCCAGACCTGGTCCCCCAGTGCGAACACCAGGGTCTCACTGCGGTGACGGTCTGCACACACTTTCTGGTGCAGCACAGCGTTCTGAAGGTAGACATGGGCAGTGCCCCATGTTTCCTCCGTGCACTGGAACCGGTCATCCACCGCAGGAGCCTCAGTCTGACTCTGATGCCAAGGAGCCAGAACACACACTGGAAGGGGGTGAGGTTAGTGGAGGAGGGGCTGAGCGAGTTCTGGGCCATCTCTGCCCAGGGCACGAACGCTGCCCACTCCCCCGGCCGGTCCTGGCAATAGGACCTCAGAAACCTACCCACATCCTGGTTTACTCTCTCCACCTGCCCGTTACTATCGGGGTGAAAACTTAAGGTAAAGCTGACCGAGACCCCCAGACGTTCCATGAACGCCTTCTAGACCCATGATGTGAACTGGGGACCTCGATCAGACACTATATCCTCAGGCACCCGTATTGCCGGAAGACGTGTGTAAACAAGGCCTCTGGAAGTCAAATCAGCCAAATATCTTAGAACCAGGTCATTGTAAGAAAGAGCTAATTACTGTTCAGTTTTAGACTGGTGATAGGTGTTTAGCAAAGTAATAAGGCCTGAAAGGCTGTGATATATGGTAAATATTGATGATACTGTATATCCACCAACACATAGTCATCAACACAGGAGAGGTTAGGTAGCATTGTCCTTGAGGGATATGCACTGTATGACCCTATGAACATATGCTGCTATGCTCTAATACGCTCATATAGGATTCACAAAGAGGAAGCAATACAAGCAAATCTAAATCTGATTTGGAAAAAAAAGAGTCAAAATGAGAGATGAAAAAGTATGATGAGGAAAACAATATGTGAATGATGGAGTCTGTATTGCCGTATTGGGAAGAGATTTTTGAAAATGTCAATGTGTGTGTGCATGTGTGTTTATAAGTCAATGGCATTCAGCCCAATTCCCAGGTAGAGTTCACAGGATATACCTCTGAAGTAAAATGGAATTCAGAAAGTGGAACTCTGAGTTCAAAGAAACAATTGAGTTCCATTGATTCCAGAGTCCATTTCACAGAATTTACGTGTGACATTTTTGTTTATGTCACATACATTGTGTGGAATATGCAAGCCTTTGACTTGATCCACTGCAAACTTTCAAAGCAACTTCGTTTACTTTGCAATGTCATCACTGTCAGAGAGCACTATCACCCTTACAAAAAAATATTGCAGTCAGAGTGCAGTAAAACTGCAGTACATACCGCGTCCAAATAACAATGTTTTTACTGAAGTAACTTTGCAGTATAACTGCAGTTAAAGTGCAGTATAATTGCAGTTCAACTGCAGTACCACAGTCGACTGCCGCTAGTGCACATTTACTGCAGTTTCAAAACTGCCATATTTTTTTGTAAGAGCAACTATTGATTTTGATTTAATTAGCCTGGAGAAATCGCAAATGGAATGGAAGTGAACTAGACATGTTTTTAAGTTCCAAACATGACACCTGAGTAGACAAAAAAAATGATGTGGTAATGCTGACTAACCTTTTGATAACAAAAATCACCATCACATAGTGCAAGTTACTGTCAATACATCGAAACCAATATCCATAAATACTTATCAGCTCTAAACGATATGCTAACTCAAGTCCACAGATGTTTGCCAGCAACATAAGATAACATTTAAAAACTTTACTAAAACCACTGATTTTGAACACCCTCTTTATTATCGCGCTACTCCAGTCCTGTCAGCATGCTTGCATCAACGTGTTTTTCGAACGGGTTACCAGAAAATGTCTTAGTCATGCAAAGGCACTGCTGAAATCCCAGTGTAGCCTACTAACTGACTGGCTGTCTGAGGATCAGTTTTGGTGAGAAAGGCAGAGCTAGTCAACCCTTTGTCAGGCCCTGTTATTACACATACAAACACACACACACAAACAAACAAACAAAACGCACACATGCATGCACACACAAAATTGCCCTGTGGTTTCCTGCCAGGGCTGATCATTTTTGTAATTTAGCGGGTAAACAGAGAGGGGATAAATTATGCCACAGAGCACTGAAGCTGTGTGTGTTTGTGTGTGTGTGTTTGTTCGTATGAGAAAAGGAACACAATAGATGGCTAAGTGCCGGATAAAGGTGGAGGGTGTGTTCGTGTGTCTGTCGGCAGGTAGCCTAGTGGTAGAGCTTTGGGCCAGTAACCAAAAGGTTGCTGGATTGAATCCCGGAGCTGACAAGGTATAAAAAAATATATGTCATTCTGCCCCTGAACAAGGCAGTTAACCCCACTGTTCTCTGTTAGGCAGTCATTGTAAATAAGAATTTGTTCTTAACTGACTTGCCAAGTTAAATAAAGGTAAAATGTATATATAATCATGTCTGGTTGGAATGTGGTGGTTTCCTGAGCCCATTATTCTTCCAGCAGCCAGGGTAGTTGCGGGGTTAAAAGGTTTCCAACTTGGTTAAACTAGCTCTGAACTTCACTCCACCAAAAGACAATGGTCAAATGTCTGCCGACTGGAGGCTGCATCCTTGTGTCCTGCCTCTCTATAAAGCCGTTAGTGTGTGTCAACAGCCTTTAGAAGGCTTAGAAGATTAAGCGCTGTGAGTAAGTAACGGTGGCAGGTGACCTCCAGAGTCTACCTCTACAAAGGCTCTCATCATTAGTGTCCTGCCAAGGAAACACATCCTCTCACTCACCTCTCACAGAATCAAAACACTTTCCATCATTTTTTCCACATTTCGTTGTGTTTACAAGGAAGGATTAACATTGATTTAATTGTGTTTTCTTTTGTCAACGGTCTACACAAAATACTCTGTCAAAGTGGACAAAAATATATATAGACATTATGAAAAATAAAACACTAATACAGTATATCTCGATTACATAAGAAATCAATCCTCTGAGTCAGTACATGTTGGAATCAAGTCTTTCTGGGTAAATCTCTAAGAGCTTTGCACACCTGGATTGTTAAAATTCAAGCTCTGTCAACTTGGTTGTTGTCCATGCTCTATGGCGATTTTCAAGTCTTTCAAGCCATAGGCCACTCAGGAACATTGAATGTCATCATGGTAAGCAACTCCACTGTACATTTGGCCTTGTGCTGAAAGGTTATTTTCTTCTCCCAGTGTCTGTTGGAATGCATCCTTGCTGATGACAAACATACCGATAACATGATGCAGCCACCACCATGCTTGAAAATACGAAGAGTGGTGCTCAGTGATGTGTTGGATTTGCCCCAAACATAACGCTTTGTCTTCATGAAATAAAGTTAATTTCTTTGCCACAGTTTTTGCAGTTTTACTTTAGAGCCTTATTGCAAACAAAATGCATGTTGTGGAATATTTGTATTCTGTATAGGCATCCTTCTTTTCACTCTGTCGTTTAGGTTAGTATTGTGGAGTAACTACAATGTTGTTATCCATCCTCAGTTTTCTCCTATCACAGCCATTAAACCTTCCAACTGTTTTAAAGTCACCATTGGCCGCATGATGCAATCCCTGAGTGGTTTCCTTCCTTTCTGGAAACTGAGTTAGGAAGGATGCCCGTATCTTTGTAGTGACTGGGTATATTGATACATCATCCAATTAATAACGTCACTATTCTCAAAGGGCTTTTTATTTTTTTTTACCCATCTACCAATAGGTGCCCTTCTTTGCGAAGCGTTGGAAAACCTCCCTGGTGTTTGTGCTTGAATCTGTGTTTGAAAGGCTCGACTAAAGGACCTTACAGATAATTGTATGTGTGGAGTACAGAGACAAAGTAGTCCTTCAAAAACATTTTTTTTGCACATAGATTGACATGCAACTTATTATGTGACTTGTTAAGCAAATGTAATCCATTTAAAAATAATGCTGTAACACAATTCGGAAAAAGTTAGGGTGTGTGAACCTTTCTGCAGGCACTGTAAGGTAGACATCTAGGCCTATTCCAAAGTGATAACGATAAGCTAGCAAAAATGGAAAATAATAATGTCGCTACCTTGCTTTCCAAACAAGGTGCATGATGAGCAAACTGAATGTTTGTTTGTTGATTGTTCTTTAGGAGACTTTCCTCATCTTCAGTAAGCCTGGTCTCAAGTGGGCATCACTGAAAGTTAGGAAAGTTCAGCCATTTTAGGATAGGAAACAGAACAGCATAAAACATGATTGGATTTCTGTTGAAACCAACAGTGGAAAACAATACATTTTAACACTAGTTCCAGCGCCATCAAAAACTCAAAAGAACACAATTGTCAACATCTCAACTCAAGTCCATGCACGCACAAACTCTAACCATCGGCCCATGGCATGTACTGTGATGGTAATAAAGACAAGGTTCTTGGTTGTTCTTTCTTTATGTTGATTAACCACTTTAAACTTTAAAATTGATGCCAGGGCTCCAGTGGGCAGTATCGTGGATGCAGAGAGACTTTGAAGTGAGAAAATGTAGTCAAAATACCATGAGGCATCTGTTTTCATGGGACTTTGGCTTAGCTGCCCCTTTTTGCAATGCAAACTACTCCTCTTTGCTACATTATCAGGAGGATGGCATATCTTCCCCTCACTAGAGCAAGTGCATCACAAAAAGTGTTTCTGGAGAACAATAACGATGATGATGACGTGTGTGTGCGTGTTTAGCATTTCACTTGTTTACTTGTGGTATATCATAAATTAAAATGCTTGTTTGACAAATAAAAAGAACAAATGAAAAATAAAAGCTCTTTCCTATTTTCCATTTGAACTGCAGAACATAGTAATTTAGCTAATTTTATTGTTAGCACATTCAGCTTGTTTATATGCACTGCCCCTGAAGGCAACAAGACTCAGATTTCCGTTTAATCCAGATTGCATTATTTTCTCTCTCATTTAGGAGCTTAGGTACCTGGAAACAAACAACAGATAGCTGTACCTCGGGCTACAATTGGTGAAAAATTCTGTTGGAAAAGGAACATGGTATTGTTCAATTAATTACGTTTTTCAGGCGTTGTCGCTACAAATGAAATCATGGCCCAGGGCTCGATCGCTCCCCTCCAAAACAGACCTACCTGAGACTGTTTTTAGGCCTATTCACAGGCTGGCAGGTTTTCCTCACAGTGAGCATTTTATTTTCCTCTGCCCTCTGCGGTTGTGCTTAATGCATACATACTTTGTGGCGTTGAGATAATTATAGGCTATTGTCTTTATTGATGGGAGATGATTGCTACAGTCAATAGCTGCTGTGCTTCAGAGCAGGAGTGTGAGGATTCGGTAACATTTTATTTGACACCTAGCGGCATAGCACGTTATAACGCGGTCATAACAATGTCATTGGTTATAACAGCTTACATGAGTGTTATGACAATGTTATGACAGTGTTATGACAGGTTATGACACATATCATGACACCACAAGAGGCAAATATTTCTTATGCAACATTTCAAAAAAATTGCCATTTTATTATCATTCTAATGTAAATACACATAGATATTGATGTCAAACGTGGATTGCCTAATGCTCTGTCGCTGAATGCTCTGTCGCTTGGAGGAATGCATGAGCAGGACAGAGCTCCCTCTCTGGGACTTATGACCTATTGTCATGTACAGTACCCGTCAAAAGTTTGGACACACCTACTTATTCAAAGGTTCTTCTTTATGTGTCCTTATTTCTACATTGTAGAATGATAGTAAAGACATCAAAACTATGAAATAACACATATGGAATCATGTCGTAACCAAAAAAGTGTTAAACTAATTTTAGATTATTCAAAATAGCCACCCTTTGCCTTGCTGACAGCTTTGCACAGCCTTGGTATTCTCTCAACCAGCTTCACCAAGAATGCTTTTCCAACAGTCTTGAAGCAGTTCCCACACTTGTTGGCTGCTTTTCCGTCACTCTGAGTTGGGTTGAGGTCGGGTGATTGTGGAGGCCAGGTCATCTGATGCAGCACTCCATCACTCTCCTTCTTGGTAAAATAGCCCTTAGAGTCTGGAGGTGTGTTTGGTCATTGTCCTTTTGAAAAACAAATGATAGTCCCACTAAGCCCAAACAGGATTGGATGGTGTATCGCTGCAGAATGCTGTGGTAGCCATGCTGGTTAAGTGTGCCTTGAATTCTAAATAAATCACAGAAAGCTGTTACTTGAACTCTGTGAAGCATTTATTTGGGCTGCAATCTGAGGTGCAACTCTAATGAACTTATCCTCTGCAGCAGAAGTAACTCTTGGTCTTCCTTTTCTTTGGTGGTCCTCATGAGAGCCAGTTTCCTCATAGTTCTTGATCGATTTTACGGCTGCACTTGAAACGTTAACATTTCTTGAAATGTTCCATATTGACTGACCTTAATTTCTTAAAGTAATGATGGACTGTCATTTCTCTTTGCTTATTTGAACTGTTCACCTGTCAATTGAAATGCATTCCAGGTGACTACCTCATGAAGCTGGTTGAGAGAACGTGTGCAAAGCTGTCATCATGGCAAAGGGTGGATCCTTTAAAGAGTCATGTGACTCTTAGATTGCACACAGGTCAAATCAAATCAAATTTATATATATAGCCCTTCGTACATCAGTGCTGTACAGGAACCCAGCCTAAAACCCCAAACAGCAAGCAATGCAGGTGTAGAAGCACGGTGGCTAGGAAAAACTCCCTGGGAGGAAACCTAGAGAGGAACCAGGCTATGTGGGGTGGCCAGTCCTCTTCTGGCTGTGCCGGGTGGAGATTATAGCAGAACATGGCCAAGATGTTCAAATGTTCATAAATGACCAGCATGGTCAAATAATAATAATCACAGGCAGAACAGTTGAAACTGGAGCAGCAGCACGGCCAGGTGGACTGGGGACAGCAAGGAGTCATCATGTCAGGTAGTCCCGAGGCATGGTCCTAGGGCTCAGGTCCTCCTAGAGAGAGAGAGAAAGAAAGAGAGAAAGAGAGAATTAGAGAGAGCATACTTAAACTCACACAGGACACCGGATAGGACAGGATAAGTACTCCAGATATAACAAACTGACCCTAGCCCCCGACACATAAACTACTGCAGCATAAATACTGGAGGCTGAGACAGGAGGGATCAGGAGACAGTGTGGACCCATCCGATGACACCCCCGTACAGGGCCAAACAGGAAGGATATAACCCCACCCACTTTGCCAAAGCACAGCCCCCACACCACTAGAGGGATATCTTCAACCACCAACTTACCATCCTGAGACAAGGCCGAGTATAGCCCACAAAGATCTCCGCCACGGCACAACCCAAGGGGGTTGTGGACTTTATCTAACTAATTAAGTGACTTCTGAAGGTAATTGGTTGCACCAGATCTTATTTCGGGGCTTCATAGCAAAGGGTGAAACAAGTTATTTTTTTCATTTCATTTTACCAATTTGGACAATTTTGTGTATGTCCATTACATGAACCAAATAAAAATAAACCAAACAAAAATAAAAATACAGGTTGTATTGCAACAAAATTGAAAAAATGCCAAGGGCGATGAATACTTTTACTAGGCACTGCAGATGTGGTATACAAACGATAGCCCTATTTGGTAAAACACCAAGTTCATATTATAGAACAGCTCAAATAAGCAAAGAGAAACGACATCCCATCATTACTTTAAGACATGAAGGTCAGTCATTTCGGAAAATTTCCTAAACTTTGAAAGTTTCTTAAAGTGCAGTTGTAAAAACCATCAAGAATTATAATGAAACTGGCACTCGTAATGACGCCCACAGGAAAGAAACCTCTGCTGCAGAGGACACGTTTATTAGAGGTACCAGCCTCAGATATTGCAGCCCAAATAAATGCTTCACAGAGATCAAGTAACAGATACATCTGAACATCAACTGTTCAGAGTAGACTGCATGACTCAGGCCTTCATGGTCGAATTGCTGCAAAGAAATCATTACTAAAGAACACCAATGAGAAGAAGATACTTGCTTGGTACAAGAAATATGAGCAATGGACATTAGACCGGTTGAAATCCGTTCTTTTGTCTGATGAGTCCAAATTTGAGATTTTTGCTTACAACCACAATGTCTTTGTGAGACGCAGAGTAGGCAAACGGATGATCTCCGCATGTGTCGCTCTGACCGGTGTGATGGTGTGGGGGTGCTTTGATTGTGACACTGTCTGTGATTTATTTAGAATTAAAGGTACATTCTGCAGCGATATGCCATCCCATCAGTTTTTTTAGTTGGCCTATAATTTATTTTTCAACAGGACACTGATCCAACACCTTCAGGCTGTGTAAGGCGTATTTGACCAAGGAGGAGAGTGATGGAGTGCTGCATCAAATGACCTGGCCTCCACAATCACCCAACCTCAACCCAATTGAGATGGTTTGGGCTGAGTTGGACCTTTGAGTGACGGAAAGTAGTCAACAAGTGCTCAGCATATTTCGGAACTCCTTCAAGTCTGTTGGAAAAGCATTCCTCATGTGGCTGGTTGCTACTTTGAAGAATCTAAAATATAAAGTATATTTTTATTTGTTTAACACTTTTTTGGTTACTACATGTAACATGTGTTATTTCATAGTTATGATGTCTTCCCTATTATTCTACAATGATGAAAATATGAAGACAAAAACAACCCTGGAATGAGTAGGTGTGTCCAAAATTTTGACTGGCACTGTATGTGATAGGTTTATATTATTACCCTTACATAAACAAAAAATGTGCTGTGAAATATTCTATGTCCATAGTTTGAAGTTTGTTTGTATAATAAAATGCATTTTTATTATAAAATGTTTTGGCTATTATATGGTTTTATATTTTACAAACGATGGCTCGTATCACGTGTATTTAAATGAGTGCATGTGAACCACGCTAATGATATGTATTTTAGGTTACTTTTTATTAAATGTGTATGCAACGTTCGCATGGTTTTCCACATTTTGTTACGTAACTGCCTTAGTCTGAAATTGATTAAATTAAATGTTCTCCTTATTAATCTACACACAATACCCCATAATGACAAAGCAAAAACAGGTTTTTAGAAATGTTTTCCAATGTATTTACATAAGTATTTAGATACTTTACTGAGTACTTTGTTGAAACAATTTGATAGCAATTACAGCCTCGAGTCTTCTTGGGTATGACACTACAAGCTTGGCACAACCATAATTCGGGAGTTTCTCCTGTTCTTCCCTGCAGATCCTCTCAAGCTCTGTTAGGTTGGTTAGGGAGCGTCGATGCACAGCTACAGTTGAAGTTGGAAGTTTACATACACTTAGGTTGGAGTCATTCAATTTTGTTTTTCAACCACTCCACAAATGTATTGTTAACAAAACATTGTTTTGGCAAGTCAGTTAGGACATCTACTTTGTGCATGACAGAAGTTTCACTTATAATTCACTGTATAACAATTCCAGTGGGTTAGAAGTTTACACCAGCAGCATACCACCCTGCATACCACTGCTGGCTTGCTTCTGAAGCTAAGCAGGGTTGGTTCTGGTCAGTTCCTGGATGGGAGACCAGATGCTGCTGGAAGTGGTGTTGGAGGGCCAGTTGGAGGCACTCTTTCCTCTGATCTAAAAAAATATCCCAATACCCCAGGGCAGTGATTGGGGACACTGCCCTGTGTAGGGTGCTGTCTTTCAGATGGGACGTTAAATGGGTGTCCTGACTCTCTGAGGTCATTAAAGATCCCATGGCACTTATCGTAGGGGTGTTAACCCCTGTGTCCTGGCTAAATTCCCAATCTGGCCCTCAAACCATCATAGTCCCCTAATAATCCCCAGTTTACAATTGGCTCACTAATCCCCCTCCTCTCCCCTGTAACTATTCCCCAGGTCGTTGCTGCAAATGAGAATGTGTTCTCAGTCAACTTACCTGGTAAAATAATGGATAAATAAATAAATAAATAAAAACATACACTAAGTTGACTGTGCCTTTAAACAGCTTGGAATATTCCAGAAAATTATGTCATGGCTTTAGAAGCTTCTGATAGGCTAATTGACGTCAATTGGAGATGTACCTGTGGATGTATTTCAAGGCCTACCTTCAAACTCAGTTGGCTCAGAAAGGAAGAAGCCACTACTGCAAAACCGCCATACAAAAGCCGGACTACGGTTTGCAACTGCACATAGGGACAAAGATTGGACTTTTTGGAGAAATGTCTTCTGGTCTGATGAAACAAAAATATAAATGTTTGACCATAATGACCATTGTTGTGTTTGGAGGGAAAAGGGGGAGGCTTGCAAGCCAAAGAACACCATCCCAAACATGAATCACGGGTGTGGCAGCATCATGTTGTGGGTGTGCTTTGCTGCAGGAGAGACTGGTGCACTTAACAAAATAGATGGCACCATGAGGAGGGGAAATTATCTGGATATATTGAAGCAACATCTCAAGACATCAGTTAAAGCTTGGTTGCAAATGGGTCTTCCAAATGGACAATGGCCCCAAGCATACTTCCAAAGTTGGTGCAAAATGGCTTAAGGACAACAAAGTCAAGTTATTGAAGTGGCCATCACAAAGCCATGACCTCAATCCAAAAGAAAATTTGTTGCCAGAACTGAATAAGCGTGTGTGAGCAAGGAGGCCTACAAACTTGACTCAGTTACACTAGCTCTGTCAGGAGGAATGGGCCAAAATTCACCCAATTTATTGAAGGAAGCTTGTGGAAGGCTACCGGAAACATTTGACCAAAGTTAAACAATTTAAAGGCAATGCTACAAAATACTAATTGAGTGTATGTAAACTTCTGACCCACTGGGAATGTGATGAAAAAAATAAAAGCTCAAATAAATCATTCTCTCTACTATTATTCTGACATTTTACATTCTTAAAATGAAGTGGTGATCCTAACTGAGCTAAAACAAGGATTTTTTTACTATCATTAAATGTCAGGAATTGTGAAAAACGGAGTTAAAATGTGTTTGGCTAAGGTGTATGTAAACCTCCGACTTCAACTGTATTTTCAGGTCTCTCCAGAGATGTTCGATCGGGTTCAAGTCCGAGATCATTTAATCCATTTTAGAATAAGTCTGTAACGGAACAAAATGTGGAAAAAGTCATGGGGTCTGAATACTTTCCAAATGCACTGTATCTTCCTCACTTACCACGTACCCCTGCACATTGATCTGGTACCGGTACTCCCTGTATGTAGCTCCATTCTTGTCTATTTTATTTATCTTGTGTTACTGTTATTTTTAAACTCTGCATCTTTGGGAATTGCTCGTAAGCAAGCATTTCACGGTAAAGACTACACCCGTTGTATTCGACGCATGTGACAAATACAATTTTATTTGATTTTGATTTGACATTTTCACTTTTGATAATGAAAATAAATTATGGTCCTTTTAAAATGTTGAATACGAATTTAAATGTATCCCCTGAACTGGCTGAATTGAAGTGCAATCAACACCTTACCAAACCACTTACCAAAATCCACTGATCTTTCGGATATTTTCTCTTGAGGAGGGAGGATAATGAAAGTTCACAGAAGTAACAAGTAATGGTAGAGCTACCAATTAGTTATAGTGATTTTACTGATCTCAATTGTGTTTTTGATTTATTGTGACTAATAATTGGTAGCGGAATTACAAAAAATATCTGTATCAGAAGTACTGCAACTGAATTGGCCACAATGTGATATCATAATAGTCACAAACCATAGTTGGGTCACCTGCTATTGTCCTCCCCTCCCCTCCACTGGCATACTGTTATATTCAGCTAATAACTGTTTCCTTTGTCTTTCTGTTGTCTGGTGGTCAAACCAAGTGTGTTAAAACAGTCTGAGTGTACAACCCCTCCCTTTCTCTCTTTCTCCCTCTATGACTCTCTCGCTCAACCAGCTCTTGCTGACACCTACCCATGTGCCCCCTCTTTCCATTTACTGTAACCAGCATCCTCCCCCACTGAGCACAAAACAACACCAGACATCCATAGACGTTGAAAAGTACAACATTTGGTCAGTCCACCCTGGTATTGATGTGAATGTCCACAGACGGACCAAACTGGACCTACTCTGAACGTATCATAGAGGTACACTGACTGTAAAAAACATTAAGAACACCTGCTCCTTCCATGACATAGACTGACCAGTTTAATCCAGGTGAAAGCTAAGATCTCTTATTGATGTCACTAACTAAATCCACTTCAATCAGTGTAGATCAAGGGTAGGAGATGTTTAAGCCTTGAGACAATTGAGACATGTATTGTGCATGTGTGCCATTCAGAGCGTGAAAGGGCAAGATAAAATATTTAAATGTCTTTAAAATGGTAGTAGGTGCCAGGCACACCGGTTTGTGTCAGGAACTGCAACGCTGCTGGGTCTTTCATGCTCAACAGTTTCCTGTGTGTATCAAGAATGGTCCACCACCCAAAGGACATCCAGACAACTTGACACCACTGTGAGAAGCATTTGAGTCAACATAGGCCAGCACCCCTGTGGAACGCTTACATTAATTTACACTGTTTTTTATACTTGTGGAGCAGGTTGTGTAGATCAATAGGACAAACATTTAATTCAATCCCTTTTTAGGTTAATATTTAAAGCAGCAAAATGGGACATCTGTGCAAGGAATTTGTAGACTTTTACTAGACATTGTATATCAGTACAGTATGATTGTGAGTAATTACAATAGCTGGTCCTAATTTAGCCTGGTATCAGGCAGGTGATTGGGTGACGGTATGTCTGGGGACCCCCACCACGTCATCTCCCTTCTTCAACTAGAATCATATCACAGTGCTCCTCCCTCCTTCTCCCATCCCTCTCTCCTCTCCTCAGTGGAGTCATGTCACGGTCTGGTCACCTTGACCCCTCTCAGCACCACAGCAGAGCCACATCGGACCCGCTGGCACTGTTACTGTGTGTTTATACGGCGCAAATGGAGGTTCAGTCCCCTGCCGACTGCTGTTGTGGTAGTACAGCATAGCATTGTATTTGTGTGGGGAGAGAGAAAGAGAATTAATATGATGATAGGAGGCCTAGGGGAGTTGTCGGTGCTGTGTTTGAAACAGTTTTCTCTCCATCGTGTGTTTTTTGGCTTGCTGGGTTAGATGTACAGTATGCAAGGTCTCTCACTGAGCATGAATGTATTCAACTTTATTCCATTATTCTATGTCTTTTTTTCCCCCTGAAAAACATCCTGTAAATATACAGTGGGAATCATAAATATTCCCCTCTGATTTTTCCACATTTTGTTATATTTTTGGAATTGATCTACTACACAAAATACTCCATAATGTCAAAGTCAAAAGAAAATTCTACAAATAGTCATTGCAATAAGAAGTAATCACCCCCTTTGTTTAGCCAAGCCTAAATTAGCTCATGAGTAAAATGTGGCTAAACAAATGATAATGGAATTTATATGTTTAAATTAATGATTAGAATATTCCACCCGAAACCATAGAATTGTATGAAATTGATTAGAATCATAAAATTACTATTAATGATATGTGTAGTTTTAGTCAGTAAAAGTATAATTAATGATGTGTGTAGTTTTAGTCAGAATTAGGGTAAAACAATATATCTTTATAGTATCTTAAACACAGACTGTCTGAGCAAAATTTGGTGCCCGACCTGGCTAGGCTGGGAGATTTGGGAGAGGTCAGGGAGTACTTATCACCGTCTCCCTAATCTTTGTTGTCTGGGTGTGATACAGTATGTGCAGAGGATACCTACTGTTTGTGTGTGAAGGTATGTGCGTAAGGAGCCTGTATAAAATTGATGGTTTTGTACAACGGACTAGGACGTCCTCGTGAATAAGCATTTGGCTATTGTAGCCGGGACTCTTGTCTGTTTCATTCAACCATCTTACAAATTCTAGGTTGCAGACTGAGCAATTTAATTGAAGTTCAGTTTATGAACATTGATAACATAATTCACGTAACAACAAATCACATAAGTTACATGGACTCTGTGTGAAAGAATACGGGTTGACATGATTTTTTAGTGACTAACCCTTCCTTTGTACCAAATACCTTCAGAGAGTATTCACACCCTTTGACTTCTTCCACAATTTGTTGTGTTAAGGCCTGAATTTGAAATGGATTCAATTGAGATATTTTGTCACTAGCCTCAACTCACACACAACAACCCATAATGTCAAAGTGGAACTATGTTTTGACAGTTTTACTAAATTAATAAAAAATGCAAAGCTGAAATGTCTTGAGTCAATAAGTATTCAACCACTTTCTGATGGCAAGCCAAAATAAGTTCAGGAGTGAAAATGTGCTTAGCAAGTCACATAAGTTGCATGGTCAACCACAAAGACCAGGAAGCAAAGAGGCACTGAGTTTGAAGGTAGGCCTTGAAATACATCCACAGTTACACATCAGAAGCCATGTAATAATTTTCTGGAATTTTCCAAGCTGATTAAAGGCACAGTCAACTTAGAATATGCAAACTTCTGACCCAATGGAATTGTGTTACAGTGAATTTTAAGTGAAACAATCTGTCTGTAAACAATTTTTGGAAAAATGACTTGTGTCATGAACAAAGTAGATGTCCTTACTTACTTGCCAAAACTATAGTTTGTTAACAAGAAATGTGTGGAGTGGTTAAAACACAAGTTTTAATGACTCCAACCTAAGTGTATGTAAACTTCTGACTTCAACTGTATATAGGACACACCTACTCATTCAAGGGTTTTTATTTATTTGTACTATCTTCTACATTGTAAAACAATAGTGAAGACATCACAACTATGAAATAACACACATTTGGAATCATGTAGTAACCAAAAAAGTGTTAAACAAATCAAAATAGATTTTAGATTCTTCAAAGTAGCCACCCTTTGCCTTGATGGCAGCTTTGCAAATTCTTGGCATTCTCTCAACCAGCCACATGAGGAATGCTTTGCAACAGTCTTGAAGGAGTTCCCACATATGCTGAACACTTGTTGGCCGCTTTCCTTTTACTCTGCGTTCCAACTCATCCCAAACCATCTCAATTGGTTTGAGGTCGGGTGATTATGGAGGCCAGGTCATTTGATGCAGCACTCCACCACTCTCCTTTTTGGTCAAATAGCCCTTACAAAGCCTGGAGGTATAAACAACTTATAGTCTCACTAAGCACAAACCAGATGGGATGTATCGCTGCAGAAGGCTGTGGAAGTCATGCTGGTTATGTGTGCCTTTCTAAATAAATCACAGACAGTGTCACCAGCAAAGCCACCCCACACCATCACACCTCCTCCTCCATGCTGCATGGTGGGAAGCTCACCTGGTCTGTGTATCATGTTTCAGGTATGACCCAGATGCAGACAGTGTCAAAGAAACAAAAGTTAAAATCTAAAACAGGGGCAGGCAAACGACAGGTCAGCGGCAGACAGGGGTCAATAATCCAGGGAGTGTGTAAAGGGTTCAGAACGGCAGGCAGTCTCAAGGTCAGGGCAGGCAGGGGTCAATAATCCAGGGAGTGTGTAAAGGGTTCAGAACGGCAGGCAGTCTCAGGGTCAGGGCAGGCAGGGGTCAATATTCAAGTATGATGGGGTAAGGTACAAAACGACAGGCAAGCTCAGGGTCAGGGCAGGCAGAACGGTCAAAACCGGGAAAGACTAGAAAACAGGAGCACGAAACTGGCAGGATCAGAGGAACAAACGCTGGTAGGTTTCACAAAGAAAACAAACTGGCAACAGACAGACAGAGAACACAGGGGATAATTGGGCAGATGGGCAACACCTGGAGGGAGGTGGAGACAAGCACAAAGACAGGTAAAACAGATCAGGGTGTGACAGTGCGTCTCACAAAGACATGGCGGTTGAAATAAAAAATCTCAAATTTGGGCTCATCGGACCAAAGGACAGAGATCCACTAGTCTAATGACCATTGCCCATGTTTCTTTGCCCAAACAAGTCTCTTCTTGTCATTGGTGTCCTTTAGTAATGGTGTCTTTACAGCAATGCAATTATGAAGACCTGATTCACGCAGTCTCATCTGAACAGTTGACGTGATTCAATACATATATACACTACCGTTCAAAAGTCTGGGGTCACTTAGAAATGTCCAGTTTTTGAAAGATTGGCGCATTTTTTGTCCATTAAAATAACATCAAAATGATCAGAAATACAGTGTAGACATTGTTAATGTTGTAAATGACTATTGTAGCTGGAAACGTCTGATTTCTTTATGGAATATCTGTAATGGCGTTCGTCTGTTGAAAGAGAGTCGGACCAAAATGCGGCGTGGTGGTTACTCATGTTCCTTAATGAAAATGAACGATACATGAAATAACTAAATATGCAAAACAACAAACGAAACGCGAAAACCTATACAGCCTATCTTGTGACAACAAACACAGAGACAGGAACAATCACCCACAAAACACACAGTAAAACCTAGGCTATGCAGACTGGCAGCTCTGGCTGCTCCATGCAGGCTGGCA
This sequence comes from Oncorhynchus keta, assembly GCF_023373465.1. NCBI lineage: Eukaryota > Metazoa > Chordata > Actinopteri > Salmoniformes > Salmonidae > Oncorhynchus > Oncorhynchus keta. The sequence continues at coordinate 34,796,050 of NC_068444.1, read as the reverse complement.
GCTCTGGCTGCTCCATGCAGGCTGGCAGCTCTGGCTGCTCCATGCAGGCTGGCAGCTCTGGCTGCTCCATGCAGGCTGGCAGCTCAGGCTGCTCCATGCAGGATGGCAGCTCTGGCAGCGCTGAACATGCGGGAGACTCTGGCAGCGCAGGAGAGGAGGAAAGCGCTGGCTGCGCTGAACAGGCGGGAGGCTCCGACAGCGCTAGAGAAAAGGAAGGCTCTGGCTGCGCTAAACAGGCGGGAGACTCCGGCAGCGCAGGAGAGGAGGAAAGCTCTGGCTGCGCTAAACAGGCGGGAGACTCCGGCAGCACAGGAGAGGAGGAAAGCGCTGGCTGCGCTGAACAGGCGGGAGGCTCCGGCAGCGCTAAACAGATAGGAGACTCCGACAGCACTGGAGAGGAGAAAGGCTCTGGCTGCGCTGAACAAGCGAGGTGCACTGAAGGCCTGGTGCGTGGTGCTGTAACTGGTGGTACTGGACCGAGGACACGCACAGGAAGCCTGGTGCGGGGAGCTGCCACCGGAGGACTGGTGTGTGGAGGTGGCACTGGATAGACCGGACCGTGCAGGCGCACTGGAGCTCTTGAGCACCGAGCCTGCCCAACCTTGCCTGGCTCGATACCCACTCTAGCCCGGCCAATATGAAGAGCTGGTATGTACCGCACCGGACTATGCATCCGCACTGGAGACACCGTGCGCTCCATAGCATAACACGGTGCCTGCCCGGTCTCTTTAGCCCCCCGGTAAGCACAGGAAGTTTGCGCAGGTCTCATACCTGGCGTAGCCATACTCCCTGTGAGCCCCCCCCAATATATTTTTGGGGCTGACTCTCAGGCTTCCATCCGCGTCGCCGTGCTGCCTCTTCATACCAGCGCCTCTCCGCTTTCACCGCCTCCAGTTCTTCTTTGGGGTGTCGATATTCACCAGGCTGTGCCCAGGGTCCTTTTCCGTCCAGTATCTCCTCCCAAGTCCAGAAGTCCTGTGATCGCTGCTCCTCACGATAAACAGGGGGAGTTGGCTCAGGTCTGAACCCTGACTCTGCCACACTCTCCCTGAGCCCTCCCCCAATACATTTTTGGGGCTGACTTTCGGGATTCCTTGCCAACCGTGTTCCCTCGTATCGTCGGCTCCTCTCTCCGGCTGCCTCTGCTCTCCTAAGTGCCTCCACCTGTTCCCATGGGAGGCGATCTCTTCCCATGTCCATTCCTCCTTTCGCTGCTTCTGCTGTCGCTGCCTGTCACCACGCTGCTTGGTCCGGGTGTGGTGGGTGATTCTGTAACGGCGTTCGTCTGTTGAAAGAGTCGGACCAAAATGCGCCGTGGTGGTTACTCATGTTCTTTAATGAAAATGAACGATACATGAAATAACTAAATATGCAAAACAACAAACGAAACGCGATCTCAGCCTATCTTGTGACAAGAAACACAGAGACAGGAATAATCACCCACAAAACACACAGTAAAACCTAGGCTACCTAAATATGGTTCCCAATCAGAGACAACGAGAATCACCTGACTCTGATTGAGAACCGCCTCAGGCAGCCAAGTCTATGCTAGACACCCCTACTCAGCCGCAATCCCAATGTCTACAAAAAAAACCATACGAAAACACAACAAAAATAAACGCATGTCACACCCTGGCCTGACCAAATAAATAACGAAAACACAAAATACTAAGACCAAGGCGTGACAATATCTACATAGGCATACCATAGGCATACCAGACCTCCAGTCCCCGTAAAACAGTGGTGGTAGGTGCCGTTTAATATTAGGGAGGACAAGTTTGTAGCAGTGTTAGATAGGCAGCTAGCTAACAAAAAAGCATTCCTCTCTGTTTGACTTAGGTTGTTCAGTAGGCTAAAGTAAGAAAGACATCAACTAAGACATCAACATCAACAACTGCTTCTCCTTATTACATTTTGAAGAAATTAATTTTGAAAAACTGTTCAACTATTGTCTTTCTCTCTTTTCGAGTGAACTACTGCAGTGCTAGCAAGCTGTAGCGTACACTTTCACTCTCTGATTCTTTGATTGGATGGACAACGTCAGTTCATACTGCAAGAGCTCTGATAGTTTGGGGGACGTCCTCCAGAAGTCGTCATAATTACTGTGTAAGTCTATGGAAGGGGTGGAGGGGGGGGGAGTACCATGAGCCTCCAAGGTTTTGTATTGAAGTCAGTGTACCCAGAGGAGAACAGAACATAGCTGTCCTCCAGCTACATCATGGTGCAACCATAGAGGGTATTGTTGAGGCTACAGTAGACTTTTATTACAAACAGTGTTTTGTAATCAGTTATTTGGTGAATTATGTAGGATAGTTTGATCTAAAAATTATAACTTTTTATGTTTCACCTTTAAAAAATGTATTGAATTCACTGAGTAAGATTGTCAGGTAGAGTAGGCCAGAAGGCTAAACTGAAAAACCTAACCTCTATCAAATAAAAAGATTGCGGAGCCGCAAAAGTACTTCTGTGCTAGGGTGTTTATTTACATAGTGAACCCGGAAGAAAAACAACAGTACTGCCATCCAAAGTATACATTATGGGGACAGCTTAAAACAATGCTGCACCATCAACAGCTCAAACCAAAATGGTTCTCCCCCCTTGAACTGAAAGAGAGGCTCCTTTTGTAGAGGAAGCCCCTCCCATCAGAACATACACCTGCACGAATTAATTAAGCAATTACCTTCATCAAAGCCTACATTTTCCACTCAGGTAAACATAATTCATTATATATGTTGCAACACATTTCTCATGATGCAATATACCAATATAACACATTTACAAAAATCCCATCCCTGCTGACATGGAGTCTTCCAATATGCTCATTCACATGAACGAGCCATTCGGGAGAGGCACTACAAAGCCAGCCTGATTACCGTAGCTCTGGTCCTATAGAGACAGAGGTCCTACAGAGACAGAGAGAGAGGAACAGAACCAAACAAACACGCTCATCCATAACATTGATAGGTATAATAAACGTTGCTTTGAATTCATTCAAAGAATATCAGAATATCGATTTCATAGCAATCACTAATTAATGTATTTCCTCCTCAGTCTCATTCTGAACGTCACATAATTCGTAAATCTGCACAAACACGGGTCTCACTAATCATTCCGTACCACACAAATTGAGTTGATTATTTATTTACTAACAAGCTAAATGATAACATAAGATACACATACACAAACAGTCTAGGTTATTGGTTAGAACTTAATACAATGGCAACAGGTCCCTAGCGGACCAACACAATATGACATGTGTTACACAAGATGGAGATTTACAGGAAAAGAGAGAAGCAAGAGAGAAAAGCCACACTTGGATATATTTATAAACTAAGCTTAGTTTAGCCCTAACACCTGCCGTTCGTATGGGTCAGAATTGTAAATGCATGTATTTATGTGTTGAAGGTCTCCGTTGGGTATATCTGATGGTCTGGTCTTTTGTCTTCAGGTGTAAGTCTCTGATTGCCCACAAGATGTCACAATGTCCTTTATCTTAGTCGTCTGTTTCCTTGCATTCTGTCTTGGTCCTGCTTAAATTCACCTTCCTAGATACAGTACTTATAATAGCTACTCCACCAATCAGAGATTTCCTTTGTCTTCAACCCTCGTGTTGCGTTTCGGGGTCACGACTAGTCGTAAACCTCAGCTGCAGTGTGTGGTAAACTTAGTCTGATATGTAAATTTTTAACTCACTTGTTTTATACCCAACAGTAGAAAGGGGCGTTTCCGTCTTTATGACACACTCTCTGGGTTCCCTGGGGCATAGCTAGTTACAAGGCAAGGTATAAGGATTTACTATGTTCTCTTATCGTAACCAAAACATTCTCTTTCATCTGGATATTCTCTACACAACATAAAGTATGTAAACATCACATATACATTATGAAAACTATTCAAGTTACAATGTTTTTGTCATTACCTCCTCTTAACCTCTTAACTTTTAAAATTCCATCCGCTGATGACATATATTGTCCTAAAGACCATTAATTTCATGTTCTGTAGTTTTGGGCTGTAAACTCTTTCAAAGGCACACAGGCATTCCAGTCTCTCACATTAGAGAACAGAATAGAGTTGGGCTGCTGCCTTATAATGTACGATAGGAGTGAGGTCTAGCTAGTCAGAACACAGCTAGCCTTGTGGCGAGTTACAAGGGGTTAGCTTAAGCCTTGAGGCGAGAGCTAGCCCTTTGTGTGGTTAGCTAGTCTTGCATCTAGTTAGCCAAGTTAGCTAAAGCCTTGAGGCGATAGCTAACCAAATCTCAATAGCTTGCTGTGTGATTGGTTACTTTGAACTTGTGGACACACTCAGGCGTGTCCCATATTGAGACATCGAAATTAGTATTTGAAACAGTACACCACGTCCTAAATATCCAACAATGTATGCTGCACAACTACCTTTTCAAAACAGGTACTGTTCTCTTCAGCCTTAAGAGGTATAAGGATGAGCATTGTCCTTGTACACAATAACCTCAGGGGGCTCTCTCTCTCTCTCTCTCTCTCTCCTTTACTTACTGTTCTACTTCCAGCCAAGACATTTCACTCTATTTGTCCCGCAGGACACCAAGTCTTCAGCTCGTGTGTGTGTGTGAGAGAGAGAGAACGTGAGAGAGAGACTGTGTGTGTGACATGCGTCTGTGTGTGGCGTTCTGAAGCCATTAGAATGTGACATAAGAGTTCATCTCTGCCTAATCCCAGAGGCCTCTGATTTACAGAGGACAACCTACTGGCCTTTCCATACTACAGGAAATAAAATTTACCCAGCCTTTGGCTGATAGTCACAGCACAGAGTACACAATGTCTCATATTGAAACACAGGCACAGAAACAGGCATAGGCATGGGCAGAGGTACAGGCATAGACACAGACCACAGACACACAGAGATAGGCACAGACACGCATACTGGCATGCATGCATGCCACATTGGAAAATGCAGGGACCAAAGCATGCGCTCTCTCTTTGAATATAGTAAGCCACTTTCTACATATAACATCCATGTCAAACTCAATCCCTACATTGTTAATGTATAACATTTATATTTTCTCAGCATCCATGCAACTCCATCATAAGCAGCAATTTACACCAATTTAATAGGCTCTGCCTTATCAACTACACGACTGCTGAGGAAGGCATATTTCCAGCCAACGAAGTGTCTCATTTCAAATATGAGTGTGGGTTGATAATAGAAAGCAAAGTATATTTTATTTATTCATTACAGAAAAGAGAGACAAAAAGGAAGAGAGAAAGAGACTCCCGTCAGAACTGCTACATGGCAGACCAATCCAAACTCTTCTCTCGGTATGTCCAGCAAATCCATTATCTCAGCCAATCACGGCTAACGGGAACTTTCATGTCTTTTTCCATGGCTAAATCATATTTACCGATACCATAAAGTTTATTATTAAGGCACAATCATTTCAATTGAATGTTTGGGAGAACCTTCAAGAAGGACAACCATCTCTGCAGCACTCCACCAATTAGGCTTTTATGGTAGAGTGGCCAGACAGAAGCCATTCCTCAGTAGAAGGCATATGAGAGCCTGCTTGGAGTTTGCCAAAAGGCAGCTAAAGGACTCTCATGTCTGGAGGAAACCTGGCAGCATCCCTACGGTGAAGCATGTTGGTGGCAGCATCATGCTGTGGAGATGTTTTTTAGTGGCAGGGACTGGGAGACTAGTCAGGATTGAGGGAAAGATGAACGGAGCAAAGTACAGAGAGATCCTTGAGGAAAACCTGCTCCAGAGCGCTCAGCCCCTTTCGGATGTACATAAAATAGACTGTTTTGTATTTCTATTACAGCTACAGCCTGCTGAAACATAAAGCAACACAACCTAACAGCCACCCATGTCATGTATTTAATGTAAGTGCCATGCCTTCCTTTAAATTAAACACGAAAAACATTTCAAAAAGCTGCATGATGGTCGTCAGATCACGGCTTGCTACTGCACTCTGGCATTGCTCCTATGATTTATTGAGCAGAGAGAGAAACATATTTCCATACATTTACCGAGGGTGCTGCCCTGCCACTTCACTTAACTTCATCTTTGGCAAATGGCCCCCCATGTAAATGTGGGTTAATGTACCAAAACCACAGAGAAGAGAGAGTGAGAGAGATTTTTATTTTTTTTACACAATAACAATGTTGTAACAATGTTGCAGTTATTCTACATCGTACCTTACCTTGGCATGTTTTTATAGTCGGCTTAACCTCTTCATGAGTCATTGAACCCCACCCCGCCATGCCCTTGCAGGGTATTGTGTGTCATTTGGAGAAGCTGTTAGCCGTAGCTGGCCAATGTTTACTTTTTACTCCTGCGGTGTTATGTTACTGCTGAATTCAGCACTGTCCTCCCTCCTGCTCTCCTCTTCATCCCTCCCGCTCCTCATCTTCATCCCCCTTCACATTGCAAATGAAATATTGATAAGAGGTCTTTGCGCCCTCTCTCTCCCTCTCTCCTCCCTCTCTGTCTGTGGGTTTCTGATGAGAGGGCTGGAAACTGTAGGAAGATGGGGTGAATACAAAGGAGGAGAAGAGATAAAAAACAAAGATGGGGGGGGGGGGTCGTAATGAGATATAGGTTAGGTTGATTGGGGGTATGAACTGGTGTATATTGATGAATTGGATGTGTATGTATGTATTGATACTAGTTAACCTTAAGTGGTAAAGTCTGGTATAAGACTTGGTGTGTTGTTCTACTATCAATACCATCAAAACCATTCTATAATAACACGCTATACAGAGGTAGGATCTTCATTTCAGACAGTTTGCTACAGCAGGAAAATAATCCTGCAGCAACAGGAAATGTGAATTATCATTAATAAGCCTTATACACTCATGGGAATTGGCCTATATGGATAGGGCTAAATTGAAATGCATATGCATAACCATGGTGGCAATTGAAAGCGAACAGTTTTGGAGATGATCATTAGGCCAAAGGTAAGGACACAACAGTTGACAACACCTGACGCAAGACTGAATCCAAAGATTTATGTGCATTTGACATTTACTGTACTTTTAGCCACATTTGTTGATAACGAAATCTGAAAATACTCTGGATACATTCAGTGACATGATAAGAATATTCCTGGAAAATGTGGGGTGTGTGCAACATAAGATTACAAGGGTTTGAATGAAAGGACTAACTGGTGTCTCGAAGTGGCCACCCACTTCTCCAAAGTGTGCACAGTTTCTAAATAATTTCTATGCACTTTGATGACTCAGAGAAGAGTCTTCAACTATGAGTATATATATATATTTTTAGCTCTCCTAGCTGTGCCATTGAGGAGCAAGAGCAAGCACAGTTGTAGTCATTTTGATTGGAACACAACCTTGCATCCCTGCCATCGCACAATTACTGTTGTTGTTTATGCAATCCAAAAACAGTCCATTATAGGTCGCAATTGTCTGTTCAAGAACAACCCAGGGACTGACGCATGTCATCTTGTAGCTGTACATCAAACATAGTGATCATAAACGTTGACACTGTACATGACATGAGTTTTATTCTATGGAAATGTGGAGTGCACGTTTAGATTCATAGGTGTTTGGCTTGCTTGTATAACATCAAAGCGGTATTTATTATAATCATCTTTCAAAATACATAGAGTCCTCTTTACAGCATTTCCCTCACTCAGATAACCAAACATTTCAATTTATTTTTATTTTTTTTGCATTTTACCCCCTTTTTCTCCCCAATTTCGTGGTATCCAATTGTTTAGTAGCTACTATCTTGTCTCATCGCTACAACTCCCGTACGCCACAGGAGTCACTGGTGCGCGCTAGGCCAATTGTGCGTCGCCCCACGGGCCACTCGGTCGCGGCCAGTTACGACAGCGCTTGGGCGCGAAGCCAGAGTCTCTGATGGCACAGCTGGCACATTTTTGGGTTCCATGTAGAACCCTCTGTGTAAATGGCTGTACATGGAACTCAAAATGGTTCTACATGGAAAAAAACAGGTTCTACCTGGAATCAAAAAGGGCTCTTTACAGTTTTTTTGTTGTTGTTGCTAAGAGTGTACTTCCCCATTAGCGTGCCAAGCAGAGAGCAGCACTATCAGTGATGTCTTGTTGCTGCTCATCTAGCAGGCGCCTGTGATAAAGGCTTCATGGCTTCCACAGCCGTGTGTAGGCTATTACTCTTATCCCTGTATGGACCATGATGCACAAATTAACATAAAGGAAAATACTTTGTTTTCAGAGCCGAGAAAGAGAGAAAGAGGGGGTCGAGACAGAGAGAGAGAGAGTGAGAGAGAGAGAGCGAGAGAGAGGGGGTGGAGGTAGAGAGAGAGAGAGAGTAGAAGAGAGTGAAACAGGTGTTGAGACAGAGAGCAGTTTGATTTGTTAGGGGATGGTTTGACAGGAGCGGGAAGAAAAGAGAAGATTTGATAAAGAGCATTGGCAATTTAAAGACAACACGTGTTAAATGAAAACAGAGACAAAAGAAAAGGAGAGCGTTGTTTAGAAATAATGTATAGGTTAAAGGGTCAGACACACTGAGAAATCTGACTACCGATATGTACATAGCACCTCTGCCCGGTGCCGGCAGTTAACTTTGTTCAAAGAACAGTTTTACCTCCAATTTAATTAGTTGAAATACTCCAGGCCACAAGGTGGCAGTAGCTTGTTTGGCTTGTGCCTGATGGCGCTAATGTTGTTGCTAGCTAGCAAGAATTTGTAGTAAGCCCTTGGTGATACTAACCAGATTGGCACAGCTAGATACCTAGCGTAGCTTGCAACATATTACATCAGAATGGACGCATTTTTTAATAAAGCAGCTGCCTATTAGCTGTTGAGAGTCGGTGGAGTAGCTAGCTAGCTATTTGGTGCTAACCATTTAGCTAACATTATGGGAGTATGGGATAATGGCTTCCACAGCCGTGTGTAGGCTATTACTCTTATCCCTGTATGGACCATGATGCACAAATTAACATAAAGGAAAATACTTTGTTTTCAGAGCTGAGAAAGAGAGAAAGAGGGGGCGAGACAGAGAGAGAGAGAGCGATAGAGAGAGTGGGTGGAGAGAGAGAGAGAGAGTAGAAGAGAGTGAAACAGGTGTTGAGACAGAGAGCAGTTATTTGATTTGTTGGGAGATGGTTTGACAGGAGCGGGGAAGAGAAGAGAAGATTTGCTAAAGAGCATTGGGAATTTAAAGACAACATGTGTTAAATGAAAACAGAGACAAAAGAAAAGGAGAGCATTGTTTAGAAATAATGTATAGGTTAAAGGGTCAGACACACTGAGAAATCTGACTACCGATATGTACATAGCACCTCTGCCCAGTGTCGGCAGTTAACTTTGTTCACAGAACAGTTTTACCTCCAATTTGCTTAGTTGAAATACTCCAGGCCACAAGGTGGCATTAGCTTGTTTGGCTTGTGCATGCTGGCGCTAATGTTGTTGCTAGCTAGCAAGAATTTGTAGTAAGCACTTGTTGATACTAACCAGATGGGCACAGCTAGATACCTAGCGTAGCTAGCAACATATTACATCAGAATAGACACATTTTTTAATAAAGTAGTTGCCTATTAGCTGTTGAGAGTCGGTGGAGTAGCTAGCTAGCTATTTGGTGCTAACCATTTAGCTAACATTATGGGAGTATGGGATAATGGAAAGGGGATTCAATTATTTATTTTATAATTTTGCTAGATAGCACATTATCGAACTGAACCTAGTAAACAAATCCTTCTTCAAGCACAAACCTCCTTAGCTAGATGTAATATATGTAAAGACTTGATCTGGAAAAAAATATGTATTATGTAGATTTATTGTTATAGTTAGACAAATATTTGTATTTTTTTTTTCACTTCTGCCATCTCCCCCATGTGGAGGTTTGTGCTCTCTAATTGGCTCAAAGTCAAGCTCTTGGCCACTGAGGAGCATTGCAATTCTACAAGTAGAAATGACAGATTCATGGGTACCAGGTCGCTACACATCAGCAACGTCTTTTATTCCTACTGTGCCTGTCGGCAGTCAGATTTCTTGGTGTGTCTGTACCACAAGTCCTACAGTAGCAGATGAACGTAGGAGAGAGTAAACATGTAAGGACAGAGTGAACACATTGCTACCAGAGAGTCAACGTTGTTACTGTATAAAAGGCAAGAGTCAACATCATTGCTAGTCAACACATTGTAGAAGGAGAGAGTCAACATATTGTAAAAAAAAAAGAAAAAAAAAAGTATAAAACATTTCTCACAACAGCAAGTCAGCAGTACCAGGCTCCACAAAAGTCTCTATAGTATAGAAAGGAACAACATCGATACCACCCACAATCAAGTCCTCAGCTGACCAAACATAATTATAAATTATTTCTAGCTAACACTTACTCACTCTCTAGCAATTGTTTTTATTATAAAGAAGACTTAATCTACAGTACCCTCCACTAATATTGTCACCCTTGGTAAATATAAGCGAAAGAGCCTGTAAAAACTTTTATTTGTTTATCCTCTTTGTCTTTCATTCAAAATATTCACATAAATCTAATCTTTAAACTAAAATAGAAAAAAATCATCTTTAACATCCCTGTTCCTGTACCCCTCAATACCAACCAGAGAGAGAGCCCATCCTGAATGGAAATGCTGGTGTAGCGTCGTACATACCCCTGCACATAACGACATACCCAGTCATGATCGTTTCTCTCTCCTTTCCTTTCTCCATCCTCCACGCTCCAAGCATGCTGCGGTCTACAGGTGGTACTGTATGAAGTTAACTGCAGAGCTCCTCCAGCAGTACTGTACTCTATTGCCTTTTACAATCACTGTAGGAGTTTAGTTTGAAAGAGTAAAGTTAAAAGTGAAGGTCATGCTTAACAGTAAGTGGAAGAGATACCATGTGGTTACATGAAAATGTGATTTTTTTGTCTATGTCTAAATTGTATTAATTGTTTTAATAAATAGTTCACAGTAACCCTCCTTTTTAATTTCCACATGTAGCAAGCAAAGTGTTTGTGTTGTTCAATCTACATGGGATGTAGGCGAGTCAGACAGACAATATACTTGACATGCATCTAATTAGCCTATTTCTCAGTGGCGCCAGCGGCAGCCTGTCTCAGCCACATCACCTAATTGGCTATAAAGTTTTTAAACAGTAAGGTGAATCAGGTCAGATTCGGATGGAGAGTGAGTGCGTTGATCAAGATGGATTAACAAAAGGCAAGACTAAGTGGTGCATAAAAAATGCAGCAGAAAAGCTTCATCTGATCAAGCTCATGCAACCCCATCAGCAAAGCTACCACCTCATCATCGACTGATGAAACACCATCACAGGCGGAAACTAGTAGGCCTACTTATGCAGCAGCTAGCACTAGCCTCCTAGTCCCGACAGAGACCTCACTGCCCAAGCCCGGCAATGACAATGGCCTTACTCCTCCTCTACTTCCTCCACTCAAGAATAGTGACAATTTCTCTGGAGAGAGTGCTAGCGCTCCTTCCCCTGCTCTTCCAGAAAACCAAGCTGATGACTGCAAGAGACCCAGGCGCTCATGAGAGCGACACCCCTTCTGTAAAGAGGGGTATGGGTAAGCATACGAGTGATGAGACGGATAGCCCCGACAGCGTGGAGTCCGAGATTCAATGTGTAATATAAATAGGCTACCAGCTAAATACTGTTTGTACTATACACAAAATCTCAATTTAATCCATTTTAAATTCAGGCTGTAACAGAATAAAATGTGGAAAAAGTCAAGCGATGTGAATATTTTCTGAAGGCACTGTATTATATAGACAAGCTATATTACTTCCATGCTCGCTTCGAGGCAAGTAACACTCAAACATGCATGAGAGAATCAGCTGTTCCAGACGACTGTGTGATCACGCTCTCCGTTGCCGATGTGAGTTAAACAGGTCAACATCCACAAGGCCGCAGGGCCAGACGGATTACCAGAACGTGAACTCCAGGCATGCGCTAACCAACTGGCAACTGCCTTCATTGACATTTTCAACCTCTCTCTGTCTGAGTCTGTAATACCAACATGTTCCAAGCAGACCACCATAGTCCCTATGCCCAAGAACACTAAGGTAACCTGCCTACATTACTACCGACCCATAGCACTCACGTATGTATCAATGAAGTGCTTTGAAAGGCTGGTAATGGCTCACATCAACAACATTATCCCAGAAACCCTAGACCCACTACAATTTGCACACCACCCCAACAGATCCACAGATGATGATATATCTATTGCACTCCACACTGCCCTTTCCCACCTGGACAAAAGGTACACCTATGTGAGAAAACTATTCATTGACTGCAGCTCAGCGTCCAACACTATAGTGCCCTATAAGATCATCACTAATCTAAGGACCATCGGACTAAACACCTTCCTCTGCAACAGAATCCTGGATTTCCTGACGGGCTGCCCCCAGATGGTGAGGGTAGGTAACAACACATCCTCCATGCTGATCCTCAACAGGAGGGTGCCCCTCGGGGGTGCGTGCTCAGCCCCCTCCTGTATTCCCTGTTCACTCACGACTGCATGGCCAGTCATGACTCCAACACCATCATTTGGCGATGACACAACAGTGTTAGGCCTGATCACCGACAACGATGAGATAGACTATAGGGAGGAGGTCAGAGACCTGGCCGTGTGGTGCCAGGATAACAACTTCTCCCCCATCGTGATCAAGACAAAGGAGATGATTGTGGACAACAGGAAAAGGAGGACCGAGCACGCCCCATTCTCATCGACGGGGCTGTCATGGAGCAGGTTAAGAGCTTCAAGTTCCTTTATTTCCACATCACAACCAAACTATTATGGTCCAAACACACCAAGACAGTTGTGAAGGGGGCACGACAAAGCCTATTCCCCCTCAGGAGACTGAAAAGATTTGGCATGTGTCCTCAGATCCTCAAAAAGTTCTACAGCTGCACCATCAAGAGCATTCTGACCGGTTGCATCACCGCCTGGTATGGCAACTGCTCGGCCTCCAACTGCAAGGCAAAACAGATGGTAGTGCGTACAGCCCAGTACATCACTGGGGCCAAGCTTCTTGCCTTCCAGGACCTCTATACCAGTCATAGACTGTTCTCTCTACTACCGCATGGCAAGCAGTACTGGAGCACCAAGTCTAGGTCCAAAAGGCTTCTTAAAAGCTTATACCCCCAAGCCATAAGAGTGTTGAACAGCTAATCAAATGGGTAACCCGACTACCCCCACCCCCTTTTTTACGCTGCTGTTTATTATCTATGCATAGTCACTTTACCTCTATCTACATGTGCATATTACCTCACTTACCTCGACTAACCTGTACTCCCGCACATTGAGTCAGTACCAGTACCCCCTGTATACAGCCTCATTATTGTAATTTATTGCTGGTGTTTTTTTAAAACTTTAGATTATTTAGTAAATATTTTCTTAACTGCGTTGTTGGTTAAGGGCTTGTAAGTAAGCGTTTCACAGTAAGGTCTACACCTGTAGCATTCTGCACATGTGACAAATATGATTAGGTCACCAGGCTACTAGCGCACACCTGTCACCATCGTTACGCACACCTGCTCGTCATCGGACTCACCTGGACTCCATCACCTCCCGGATAACCTTCCCTATATATATCCCTCCTTTTGTTTCCTTCCCCAGATGTTATTGTTTCTGTTCCTGTGTCATGTCTGTGCGTTGTTTGTGTTTCTTATTCTGTATTATGTTGTGTTTATTTATTTAATCTCTCTAGGGTAGGGGAGACGCTCACGTGCCACCAGGCCAACATCCGGTGAAACTGCAGAGAGCTAACATTTTAAATACACCATTCGTTGTATTAAACATTCTTGTAAATACATGTATCTTACATCATTTAAAATATGAACGTCTTATTAATCCAGCCGCTGTGTCAGATTTCAAAAAGGCTTTAATACGAAAGCAAACATGCGATTTAACTGAGGACGGCGCCCCACACACACAAGTATTACTAGCATTTTCCAACCAAGCATTAGCGTCACAAAAGTCAGAAATAGCAATAAAATAAATCGCTTACCATTTAAGATCTTCCTCTGGTGGTAATGCTGTGTCCTAACTACACAGTGAATGTTTGTTTTGTTTGATAAATCAATTTTTAGAGCCTAACACGAAACATTTGTAAACCGGTTGCGTCTTGATTTCTGTCTCATTCAACTTTGGACGAAGCGTTCGTGGTAATTACACACACTAAACAAACGTTTATCCAGTCATGGTTAGTTTCATTGCAATCCTCTTGTTGTTACAAACACAACCATACATGATGGTTCTTTTCCCGGGACGTATTGACCGAAACAAACCGATTTGAAGACACCAATCAATGACCTCATTGCGCACCTATGGTAGGACCGGTCTATCATTGACTGTATTTTGGCCCAATGACCACTGATCATCTTGAAATCTAGCTTGGAAGATAGCCAATGAGCTGAGGTAAATGGCAATATGTACTGGTAATACGTTCGAAGAACAGCCTTTGTCATCAACTCTGGTGTAGAAGAGGTTCATTCGCCATTGCAAATCCTACTTTTATTTTTTTTTATTTTACCTTTATTTAACCAGGTAGGCTAGTTGAGAACAAGTTCTCATTTGCAACTGCGACCTGGCCAAGATAAAGCATAGCAGTGTGAGCAGACAACACAGAGTTACACATGGAGTAAACAATTAACAAGTCAATAACACAGTAGAAAAAAAGGGGGGGAGTCTATATACAATGTGTGCAAAAGGCATGAGGAGGTAGGCGAATAATTACAATTTTGCAGATTAACACTGGAGTGACAAATGATCAGATGGTCATGTACATATTGGTGTGCAAAAGAGCAGAAAAGTAAATAAATAAAAACAGTATGGGGATGAGGTAGGTGAAAATGGGTGGGCTATATTTACCAATAGAGTATGTACAGCTGCAGCGATTGGTTAGCTGCTGGAGCGCGTGCTACGGGTGGGTGTTGCCATCGTGACCAGTGAACTGAGATGAACTGAGTGAACTGAGATAAGGCGGAGCTTTACCTAGCATGGACTTGTAGATGACCTGGAGTCAGTGGGTCTGGCGACGAATATGTAGCGAGGGCCAGCCGACTAGAGCATACAAGTCGCAGTGGTGGGTGGTATAAGGTGCTTTAGTGACAAAACGGATGGCATTGTGATAGACTGCATCCAGTTTGCTGAGTAGAGTGTTGGAAGCTATTTTGTAGATGACATCGCCGAAGTCGAGGATCGGTAGGATAGTCAGTTTTACTAGGGTAAGCTTGGCGGCGTGAGTGAAGGAGACTTTGTTGCGGAATAGAAAGCCGACTCTTGATTGGATTTTCGATTGGAGATGTTTGATATGAGTCTGGAAGGAGAGTTTGCAGTCTAGCCAGACACCTAGGTACTTATAGATGTCCACATATTCAAGGTCGGAACCATCCAGGGTGGTGATGCTAGTCGGGCATGCGGGTGCAGGCAGCGATCGGTTGAAAAGCATGCATTTGGTTTTACTAGCGTTTAAGAGCAGTTGGAGGCCACGGAAGGAGTGTTGTATGGCATTGAAGCTCGTTTGGAGGTTAGATAGCACAGTGTCCAATGACGGGCCGAAAGTATATAGAATGGTGTCGTCTGCAGGGAATCGCCCGCAGAAGGTGGATCAGGAACCCTGAATCGCCGGACACCATGCCCTCCGATTTGACACACTGAACAAAGTAATTGAGCAACATCATTGATATATACAGAGAAAAAGGTTTGCAGAGATGGTCAGTGACCTGTTTGTTGACTTTGGCGGAGAAGGTACGTGGGATTCGAGATGGTCAGTGACCTGTTTGTTGAGACCTTAGATAGGCAGGGCAGGATGGATATAGGTCTGTAACAGTTTGGGTCCAGGGTGTCTCCCCCTTTGAAGAGGGGGATGACTGCGGCAGCTTTCCAATCCTTGGGGATCTCAGACGATATGAAAGAGAGGTTGAACAGGCTGGTAATAGGGGTTGCGACAATGGCGGCGGATAGTTTCAGAAATAGAGGGTCCAGATTGTCAAGCCCAGCTGATTTGTACGGGTCCAGGTTTTGCAGCTCTTTCAGAACATCTGCTATCTGGATTTGGGTAAAGGAGAACCTGGAGAGGCTTGGGCGAGGAGCTGCGGGGGGGGCAGAGCTGTTGTCCGAGTTTGGAGTAGCCAGGCGGAAGGCATGGCCAGCCGTTGAGAAATGCTTATTGAAGTTTTCGATAATCATGGATTTATCGGTGGTGACCGTGTTACCTAGCCTCAGTGCAGTGGGCAGCTGGGAGGAGGTGCTCTTGTTCTCCATGGACTTCACAGTGTCCCAGAACTTTTTGGAGTTGGAGCTACAGGATGCAAAATTCTGCCTGAAGAAGCTGTCCTTAGCTTTCCTGACTGACTGCGTGTATTGGTTCCTGACTTCCCTGAACAGTTGCATATCACGGGGACTATTCGATGCTATTTCAGTCCGCCACAGGATGCTTTTGTGCTGGTCGAGGGCAGTCAGGTCTGGAGTGAACCAAGGGCTGTATCTGTTCTTAGTTCTGCATTTTTTGAACGGAGCATGCTTATCTAAAATGGTGAGGAAGTTACTTTTAAAGAATGACCAGGCATCCTCAACTGACGGGATGAGGTCAATGTCCTTCCAGGATACCCGGGCCAGGTCGATTAGAAAGGCCTGTTCACAGAAGTTATTTAGGGAGCGTTTGACAGTGATGAGGGGTGTTCGTTTGACTGCGGCTCCGTGGCGGATACAGGCACATCAATGAGGCAGTGATCGCTGAGATCCTGGTTGAAGACAGCGGAGGTGTATTTGGAGGGCCAGTTGGTCAGGATGACGTCTATGAGGGTGCCCTTGTTTACAGAGTTAGGGTTGTACCTGGTGGTTTCCTTGATGATTTGTGTGAGATTGAGTGCATCTAGCTTAGATAACTAACTAGCTTAGTTAATAACTTAGCTTAATAACTTAACTAGCTTAGTTAAGCATATCCCAGTTTAGGTCACCTAACAGAACAAACTCTGAAGCTAGATGGGGGCGATCAATTCACAAATGGTGTCCAGGGCACAGCTGGGAGCTGAGGGGGTCGGTAGCAGGCGGCAACAGTGAGAGACTTATTTCTGGAGAGAGTAATTTTCAAAATTAGTAGTTCGAACTGTTTGGGTATGGACCTGAAAAGTATGACATTACTTTGCAGGCTATCTCTGCAGTAGACTGCAACTCCTCCCCCTTTGGCAGTTCTATCTTGACGGAAGATGTTATAGTTGGGTATGGAAATCTCTGAATTTTTGGTGGCCTTCCTGAGCCAAGATTCAGACACGGCAAGGACATAAGGGTTAGCAGAGTGTGCTAAAGCAGTGAGTAAAACAAACTTATGATGTTGACATGCATGAAACCAAGGCTTTTTCGATCACAGAAGTCAACAAATGAGGGTGCCTGGGGACATGCAGGGCCTGGGTTTACCTCCACATCACCCGCTGAACAGAGAAGGAGTAGTATGAGGGTGCGGCTAAAGGCTATCAAAACTGGTCGCCTAGAGCGTTGGGGACAGAGAATAAGAGGAGCGGGTTTCTGGGCATGGTATGGTGGGGTGCGGGTACAGCGGAGGTAAGCCCAGGCACTGGGTGATGATGAGAGAGGTTGTATCTCTGGACATGCTGGTTGTAATGGGTGAGGTCACCGCATGTGTGGGAGGTGGGACAAAGTAGGTAACAGGGGTATGAAGAGTGGAACTAGGGGCTCCATTGTGAACTAAAACAATGATAACTAACCTGAACAACAGTATACAAGGCATATTGACATTTGAGAGAGACATACAGCGAGGCATACAGTAATCACAGGTGTTGAATTGGGAAAGCTAGCTAAAACAGTAGGTGAGACAACAACAGATAATCAGCTAGCACAACAAACAGCAGGTAAAATGGCGTTGACTAGGCAACGGGGCCGACAGATAAAACAAACAAGCAGATGCATCAGCTATGTAGCCAAGAGATCAGTGTCCAAGGGGCAGTGGTGGATGGGCAGGGAAGCTGGACTGGCGAGTGTTATCCAGGTTAAAAAAAACTAACAATGACTAAATAGCTTGTAGCTAGTTAGCTGGTTAGCGTCTGGAGGTTCTTGAGTGTGTTCTAAAAAATGTAAAATAATAGCGATTCCGTATCACATTGGGTGAGGCAAGTTTCCAGAAGGTATAAACAAATTATAAATCAAAAAGAGATAGAGAGTAAATATGGGTCTAGTGAGTGTTTGGCACGCGGCGATTCAGATGGTTAGCAGGCCTGTGCTAACAAGCTAACAGTTCGTAGGCCCGGGCTAGACAAGGTAGCAGTTAGCGGACCGGAGCTAGACAAGCTAGCAGTTAGCAGGCCGAATTAGCAAGCAGGGAGATAGCGAGGGCCAGAGAGTAGCCTTTGGGGGACATCGCGATGGGGTGAGTCTGTTTATTCCTCTTCATGCGGTGACATCGATAGACCGGTCGTGGGCCCGGGTATTGTACCCCAGGAGTATGCTTACAGGTGCTCTGGCCGGGCTAGCTTCAAGCTAAGTGGGTGGAAACGCTAGCTAGCTAGTTGTGAAGATCCAGCTGAAAAAATGTTCCGTTTGCGGTGGGAATCCTGGGATGAATCCGGGGATGAAAAATAAATAGGTCCGTTATGCTCTGGTTAGAGTCGCGTTGTTCGAACTGGCAAGAGCTTTCCGGGCTGAAGGTTAGCTGATGACCGGATAGCTGAAGACCGCTAGCATAGCTGGTGGTTAGCTGGCTAGCTTCAGTTGAGGGGTTCCGGTTCCGAAGTAAATATAAATACTTTAGGAAAAATAGCTACATTGGGTGAGGCGGGTTGCAGGAGAGTATTTGGAAGCTTAGGTTTAGCAAAATGTTTTTAAAGATATGTGAAGAAAAATATGTAAAACGAAAGAGACGATATATACAGGGGACACGATACGACAGGACGACCTACTGCTACGCCATCTACTTGACGGAGCCACGAGTGTTACGCATAGCAGTACATATTCAACAGCATTTTCAACAAGTTTATAGATTTAAATTATGGCGAATAAATCAGGAAAAGCTAAAACAAAGTCTAGGTATACAGATTTAACCCAAATTATAGAGGAAATTGATTGAAACAGTGAGACAGAGTTTCTTCAGGAAGATGAATCTTTCAGCGAAACTAGTTTTGCCAGTTTTGACTCCCAGGCGGAAGTAATGTTTCTGCACGGCGAGGATGCCATGCTGGATTGGTAAGTTCTAATGCTAATGTCATTGTTTGAAATGAATATGAAACATTATTAATTAGAGTTTTTTTTTCTTATTTTATTTGCAATATATACAAATATAATCTGTAATGAAATGTGTAAAGTACACATTGGCAATACTGTGTGTGTGTGTGATGTATTTTTAAAATTAATTTTTCATAAACTTGAAATGGAACAGCACTTCACCATAGTGATTATGTTCCCTGTACTCTATATATATCTGTTTATTTTACGTGTTGATACAGTGCTCATACGCGAAAGTATTGTTACTGATTTTTTAAATCTTTCACAGTGGCAGTGATTCTGATTATGAGCAGCCAATGTCTAGGTGTCCATCTCCCTCCTAAGCTGGTTCATCCAGCTAGAACCCCGCTGTCTCCGGCTCCACACCTACCCGGCCATCTAGAGATGTGAAGTCAGTGACAAAGAGGAGGAGGTGGGGAAGAGAGACACCTGCAGACAGAGGGCCAGAGGGTCGTTATCACTCTGTGTTAGACCTTTTCTGCTACTTTTCAATGGTCATTTACATGGGGCTGGTGAAGTTGAAAACTCTAAAGGACTATTGGAAAACGTCAGCTCTCTATCAACTGCCTTTCCCCATGACTGTCATGTCTTGTAAAAGGTTTCTGACTATCTCACGGGTGCTTCACCTCAGTGACCCAGAAGTTGATGGGGAGAATGACAAGAAGAGAGGCACACCAAGGTTTGATAGGCTCTGTAAAATAAAACATCTCTACCCCAGCATCGTTGATGCCTGCAAGACTTATTTTCAGCCCGCCCAGAACCTGTCCATCGATGAGAGGATGGTAGCCTCAAAGGCCAGAATCAGCCTCAAACAATACATGCGTAACAAACCAACCAAATGGGGTTACAAGCTGTTTGTTTTGACTGATTCTGTGTGTGCCTACACTTGCAATTTTTTTGTTTATGAGGGGAAAAACAGTTTGCTACCGGTAATGGGCTGAGTTATGGAGTTATTGGATTTTCAACTGCTGGGGAAGGGCTACAAACTGTTTGTGGACAACTCTACACCAGCCCTACCCTGTTTACAGAGCTGAGGAAGCGGGAGGTGTCGGCTTGTGGCACCATTCGTACCAACAGGGTGGGATTTCCAAAGACCAAGGTGAACGACATGCCTAAGCGGGCTGAGCGGGGTACCATGCGATGGATCCGTGAAGATGGACTGCTGTTTGTGAAGTGGATGGATACCAGAGAGGTGGTCATGTGCTCTAGTATCCACAAGTCCTTCAGTGGAGATCACGTCGTCAGGCGTGTGAAGGATGGTGCCGGGGCATGGACCACAAAAAATGGCCCCATTCCAGCTGCTGTGAAGAACTACAACAAGCGCATGGGAGGTGTGGACCTGTCAGATGCGCTGATAGCATACTGCAATGTTCTTCACAAGACCATGAAATGGTACAAAACATTTTTCTATCCTTTCATTGACATTACTGTGGTGAAATCCTTCATCCTCCAAAAGGAAATGGCCAAGAGCTGTGGACAGCCACCCATTTCACAGCTAGCCTTCAGGAAGCTGCTCATCCAGGAGCTTGCTAGCTACAGCAAGTCCACTGCAGCACCTTCTGCTCCAACCAGTGGTGTTCACCTGCCCAGATTAATCTCTGCAGGCATGAATGTGCCACAGGGCAAAAAGGGCACAGTAGGGAGACGTCGTTGTGCCCTTTGTCACAGGAAATGCCCCATCACCTGCACCACCTGTTCAGTAAGCCTCTGCTGTACAGCATAAAGAGACTGCTATGGGCCATAGCACCAGCAGCACAATATTGTGTAGAGGACTGAGGGTCTTCACAATATTGTAAATAGAAAATGTGTAAATAGTTACCCTTGATATTTGTTTATTTATTATTTATTATTATTATTATTTAAATTCCACATATATATATATATATCATTTTTGGGGGGGGTGTGTTAGAATAGCATTTATGTATTTTGTACATAGTTCTTTCCTTCAAAATGTATCACTGTACAAATTCGGCCACTTGGGTACATTTGGGTACATGTGGGACACCTGGGTGACTTCATGCTCAATGTCATGTAGCTCACTCATTTATGAAGTTATCTGTCTAAAACCTTGCTCAGGTATTGTTGCCATCGTATGTTCTTCATTCAAACCATCCCCAGCATCCTATCTGTATGTTTGGCTGTTCTTGGTCATTTGAAAGATGATGCAGCAACAATAAAAAACAGAAAACATATGTTTATTTCCTTGTATTTTTTTCTACCAGATCTATTGTCTTATATTCTCCTACATTCAATTCACATTTCCACAAAATTCAGAGTGTTTCCTTTCGAATGATACCAAGAATATGCATATCCTTGCCTTTGGGCCTGAGCTACAGGCAGTTAGATTAGGGTATGTCTTTAGGCGGAAATTGAGAAGAAGGGGGGGGATACCCCAAAGAGGTTAAACACTCACTCTCTAAACTTGCTTCCTGACTCTCAGCGCACATCATTACATTGCTTGATTAATGCCTAAGGAAATACATTTCCCATCTGTGCTTGGAGTTTAAAAAACGTTAACCCAAAATAAGCTAGCAGTGTTATTAAAAGTCTTATTGAAAAATTCAGTAAAAGTTAAGAAAGTAACCTATAATTTCCATTCTCAGAGTGTTAATAAAAACTCCCCAAAAAATGTTCAAAGAACCAGAGTAAAACATTCTCATAACCTTACTGCAACCTAATTGTAAACATTCCCAAAACAGGCAAAATTCACTTATATTCTCAGAACTTTCAGTTTTACAGGTCAGGAAACGTTTGGCTTCGTTCCCACAAGCAGTCTGCTGTTCCCACATGCTTCAAGAGGGCCACCATTGTTCCTGTTCCCAAGAAAGCTAAGGTAACTGAGCTAAACGACTACCGCCCCGTAGCACTCACTTCCGTCATCATGAAGTGCTTTGAGAGACTAGTCAAGGACCATATCACCTCCACCCTACCTGACACCCTAGACCCACTCCAATTTGCTTACCGCCCAAATAGGTCCACAGACGATGCAATCTCAACCACACTGCACACTGCCCTAACCCACCTGGACAAGAGGAATACCTATGTGAGAATGCTGTTCATCGACTACAGCTCGGCATTCAACACCATAGTACTCTCCAAGCTCGTCATCAAGCTTGAGACCCTGGGTCTCGACCCGCCCTGTGCAACTGGGTACTGGACTTCCTGACGGGCCGCCCCCAGGTGGTGAGGGTAGGCAACAACATCTCCTCCCCGCTGATCCTCAACACGGGGCCCCACAAGGGTGCGTTCTGAGCCCTCTCCTGTACTCCCTGTTCACCCACGACTGCGTGGCCACGCACGCCTCCAACTCAATCATCAAGTTTGCGGACGACACAACAGTGGTAGGCTTGATTACCAACAACGACGAGACAGCCTACAGGGAGGAGGTGAGGGCCCTCGGAGTGTGGTGTCAGGAAAATAACCTCACACTCAACGTCAACAAAACTAAGGAGATGATTGTGGACTTCAGGAAACAGCAGAGGGAACACCCCCTATCCACATCGATGTAGTGGACAGTAGTGGAGAGGGTAGCTAGTTTTAAGTTCCTCGGCATACACATCACAGACAAACTGAATTGGTCCACTCACACTGACAGCGTCGTGAAGAAGGCGCAGCAGCGCCTATTCAACCTCAGGAGGCTGAAGAAATTCGGCTTGTCACCAAAAGCACTCACAAACTTCTACAGATGCACAATCGAGAGCATCCTGGCGGGCTGTATCACCGCCTGGTACGGCAACTGCTCCGCCCTCAACTGTAAGGCTCTCCAGAGGGTAGTGAGGACTGCACAACGCATCACCGGGGGCAAACTACCTGCCCTCCAGGACACCTACACCACCCGTTGTTACAGGAAGGCCATAAAGATCATCAAGGACATCAACCACCCGAACCACTGCCTGTTCACCCCGCTATCATCCAGAAGGCGAGGTCAGTACAGGTGCATCAAAGCTGGGACCGAGAGACTGAAAAACAGCTTCTATCTCAAGGCCATCAGACTGTTAAACAGCCACCACTAACATTGAGTGGCTGCTGCCAACACACTGTCATTGACACTGACCCAACTCCAGCCATTTTAATAATGGGAAATGATGTAAATATATCACTAGCCACTTTAAACAATGCTACCTTATATAATGTTACTTACCCTACATTATTCAATCTCATATACTGTACTCTACATCATCGACTGCATCCCTATGTAATACATGTATCACTAGCCACTTTAACTATGCCACTTTGTTTACTTTGTCTACACACTCATCTCATATGTATATACTGTACTCGATACCATCTACTGTATGCTGCTCTGTACCATCACTCATTCATATATCCTTATGTACATATTCCTTATCCCCTTACACTGTGTATAAGACAGTAGTTTTGGAATTGTTAGTTAGATTACTTGTTGGTTATCACTGCATTGTCGGAACTAGAAGCACAAGCATTTCGCTACACTCGCATTAACATCTGCTAACCATGTGTATGTGACAAATACAATTTGATTTGATTTGATTTGAACAAAAAAAAACATACATTCCCACAACTTTCAAGTAATCAAATGTGCTTGCTGGGTAGTTACCATTTAATTATCTAACTCATTTTCCGACAGACAAAATCCCTAACATAGCGGTGTTGTATCACTGAAATCTGAGAAACCCCTCCAACAGCAGGGATTATATTTGGTTAGTGAGTGAGTGTCACAACAGCAATTACCACTCAGAGTTCTCAGAAATCCCCTACAGGAAGGCAGGGCAGTGATTCTATAAAGGAAGGAAGGGCAGTATATGTCAATTTAAATGAGTGCAGGTGTTCCTTTTCTAGTTCATATGCCCTGCACCCTAAGACATCTATACAAAGGGCTATGGAGTTCAGTCTATACTATTGAGCATGTTCTGGTTTAGTATAGGATCAGATATGGAGATAACGAACGTTGCAGGGTTTTAACATTCATAATGGATCTGACTCTGCTGATAGAGAGAGAATGAGTGAGAGAGAGAAAGACTTGGAGGGCCTCTAATCCTCCCTTTGTCCTCGTTCAGGCCTTGAACTCCAATATGCACCCGGGGAAAATCCATGGCAATTGATGGCTCTTAGAATTCAAATTTTTATCCCTGCTGCAGAAAATTACACCATAATTTCCCTCACTGTCTTCCATTTCATTCTGCTGATTCTCTATCATGATATACTGGACTGGATCCATGGCTACGTTGTCTTCTCCACCACCTTTAAATGCTCTGTAAAGATTTCTGGTCTTTGTAAAGACATTAATGTAAATGTTCTGTTTTTCAGTTCATCTGTTGCTGTGCAATCCAATAGCTCCAATAGCTCTCGCGGATGAGTCATTGCACTGTATTGTGAGTGAAATGTTCTCTGCCAGAAGCCCCTTGAGATAAAAGGGGGAGTGGGCGAGAGCTGCTCCAAGCCAAACAAAAGATCTTGAAAATCACAAACAGTCATGAACCATGCTCCTCTTTTCAGCACCCTATGATACTGCAGAAATAATAGGAAAACCTCAATGAAATAGCCAGTACACACTGCTATTTGTGCTACTAGCGCTTCCAAGAAACTCCTCTATCATTTCCAGGTGTACTCTTCTTGCTCAAGTACCCTTGTCTTCAAAGAGCACACATTAATTTTTCTGTTGGCCTTTACAAACCCAAGCATGACCCGTACATCTTTAGTAATGTAAGCTGTTCTCTGTTTTCTTCCCGCTACAGCTACAGCTACTTCCTGCATTGTTTATACAGTCTTGACTGATGCTTCTCTTTGCAGCTCTCCATCATCACCCTCTTTCTCCATCTCTCCCCTTTTGGAGAAAAGAGTAGCTGATGCCATCTCCACTATCCTGATCCAGTCTTTTATTAATATACTGCAATCCCCTGCTATTTCCACTTCCTTCCTTCCACTGTTTAGCTAATGAACTTATTCCTCTTCTTCTTCCTCCTCTTGATGAAAAGACCAGCTGATGTCATCTTTGCTCTCTGGATGGACCTGCACCAATCTTTTGTTAATATCAAATCAGTTTATTTGTCACGTGCGCCGAATACAACAGTGAAATGCTTACTTACAGGCTCTAACCAATAGTGAGGAGAAAAACCAAAAAATGTATGTGTGCGTGTGTAGGTATGTAAAGAAATAAAACAACAGTAAAAAGACATTTGAAAATAAGAGTAGCAAGGCTATATACAGACACCGGTTAATCAGGCTGATTTAGGTGGTATGTACATGTGGGTATGGTTAAAGTGACTATGCATATATGATGAACAGAGTGTAATTTTGCATTAGTGTAAAAAGAGGGGTTGGCGGGTGGTGGGACACAATGCAGATAGCCCGGTTAGCCAATGTGCGGGAGCACTGGTTGGTCGGGCCAATTGAGGTAGTATGTACATGAATGTATAGTTAAAGTGACTATGCATAGAAGATAAACAGAGAGTAGCAGCAGCTTAAAAGTGGGGTTGGGGCCAGGCACACAATGCAAAAAGTCCTGGTAACCATTGGTTACCTGTTCAGGAGTCTTCTGGCTTGGGGGTAAAAACTGTTGAGAAGCCTTTTTGTCCTAGACCTGCCACTCCGGTACTGCTTGTCATGCGGTAGTAGAGAGAACAGTCTATGACTGGGATGGCTGGGGTCTTTGACAATTTTCAGGGAATTCCTCTGACACCGTCTGGTGTAGAGGTCCTGGATGGCAGGCAGCTTTGCCCCATTGATGTACTGGGCCGTACGCACTACCCTCTGTAGTGCCTTGCGGTCAGAGGCCGAGAAATTGCAGTACCAGACAGTGATGCAACAATGCTCTTGATGGTGCAGCTGTAGAATCTTTTGAGTATATCAAGACCCATGCCAAATATTTTTAGTTTCCTGAGGGGGAATAGGCTTTGTCATGCCCTCTTCACAACTGTCTTGGTCTGTTTGGACCATTCTAGTTTGTTGTTGATGTGGACACCAAGGAATGTGAAGCTCTCAACCTGCTCCACTACAGCCCCGTCGATGAGAATAGGGACGTGCTCAGTGCTCCTTTTCCTATAGTCCACAATCATCTCCTTGGTCTTGGTTACGTTGAGGCATAGGTTGTTATTCTGGCACCACCCGGCCAGGTCTCCGACCTCCTCCCTATAGGCTGTCTCATCGTTGTCGGTGATCAGGCCTACCACTGTTGTGTGGTCAGCAAACTTAATCATGGTGTTGGAGTCGTGCCTGGCCATGCAGTCGTGGGTGAACAGGAGGGGATTGAGCACGCACCCCTGGGGAACTCCATTGTTGAGGATCAGTGTGGCAGATGTGTTGCTACCTACCCTCACCACCTGGGGGCGGCCTGTCAGGAAGTCCAGGATCAGTTGCAGAGGGAGGTGTTTAGTCCCAGGTTCCTTAGCTTAGTAATGAGCTTTGAGGGTACTATGGTGTTGAACACTGAGCTGTAGTCAATTAATAGCATTCTCACATATGTGTTCCTTTTGTCCAGGTGGGAAAGGGCAGTGTGGAGTGCAATGGAGATTGCATCATCTGTGGATATGTTTTGGCGGTATGCAAATTGTAGTGGATCTAGGGTTTCTGGGATAATGGTGTTGATGTGAGCCATTACCAGCCTTTCAAAGCACGTCATGGCTACGGACGTGAGTGCCACGGGTTTGTAGTCATTTAGGCAGGTTGCCTTTGTGTTCTTCCGCACAGGGAATATGGTGGTTTGCTTGAAGCATGTTGGTATTACAGACTCAATCAGGGACATGTTGAAAATGTCAGTGAAGACACCTGCCAGTTGGGCAGCACATGCCCGGAGCACACGCCCTGGTAATCCATCTGGCCACGCAGCCTTGTGAATGTTGACCTTTTAAAAGGACTTACTCACGTCGGCTACGGAGAGCGTGATCACACAGTCGTCCGGAACAGCTGATGCTCTCATGCATGCCTCAGTGTCGCTTGCCTCGAAACGAGCATAGCAGTGATTTAGCTCGTCTGGTAGGCTCGTGTCACTGGGCAGCTCGCAGCTGTGCTTCCCTTTGTAGTCTGTAATAGTTTGCAGGCCCTGCCACATCAGACGAGCGTCAGAGCCGGTGTAGTATGATTCAATCTTAGCCCTGTATTGACGCTTTGTCTGTTTGATGGTTCGTCGCAGGATATAGCGGGATTTTTTTGTAAGCCTCAGGGTTAAGAGTCCAGCTCTACCCTTTAGCTCAGTGCAAATATTGCCTGTAATCCATGGCTTCTGGTTGGGGTATGTACGTACAGTCACTGTGGGGATGACGTCCTCAATGCACTTATTGATAAAGCCAGTGACTGATGTGGTGTATTGCTCAACGTCATTGGAAGAATCCCGGAACATATTCCAGTCTGTGATAGCAAAGCAGGCCTGTAGTTTATCATCTGCTTCATCTGATCATATTTTTTATAGACTGTGTCACTGGTGCTTCCTGCTTTAATTTTTGCTTGTAAGCAGGAATCAGCAGGATAGAGTTGTGGTCGTATTACCAATTGGAGGTTGAGGGAGAGCTCTGTACGCATCTCTGTGTGTGGAGTACAGGTGATCTAGAATTGTTTTCCCTCTGGTTGCACATTTAACATGTTGATAGAGATTTGGTAGAACTGATATAAGTTTCCCTGCATTAACGGCTCCAGCCACTAGGAGCACCGCATCTGGGTGAGTGGTTTCCTGTTTGCTTATTTCCTTATACAGCTGGCTGAGTCTGTGGTGGGAAATAAACAGCCACGAAAAGTATAGCTGAGAACTCTCTAGGCATGTAGTGTGGCCTGCACTTTACCATAATATACTCTACTTCAGGCGAGCAAAATCCTTAGATTTCGTGCACCAGCTGTTGTTTACAAATATGCACAAATACGCCCCCCCCGTCTTACCGGAGTGTGCTGTTCTATCCTGCTAGGTGAATATCCATGTCGTCATTCAGCCACGATTCCGTGATGTCCCGTTGGTAGGATATTCGTGATCGTACCTAACGGCAGCTTTCCTAGTTGCCTTCCGGATGAGGCATCCGGCTCTTCTTCCTCTACGTCGCTTCCTAGAAAAAATCTTTGTCTAATCTGAGTTGAGTGATTGCTGTCCTGACATCTAGAATCTCTTTTCTGCCGTAAGATACGGTTGCAGAAACATTATGGACAAAATAATTTACAAATATCGCGAAAAAAAACCCACATAATAGCACAATTGGTTAGGAGACAGTAAAATGGCGGCCATCTCCTCCAGCACCACTTTCTCACTGAAATATACTGCAACCCCCTGCTAACTCAATTTACACTGTTTTTAATGCTACCACTGCTCTCCCTTCCTTGGCTGTCCCTTCCTATCTCATTTACAGGTAGAGCCTTCATTATATTACTGCAAGAATGGCTTAGCCTACTTGACCACTGGGTTCACAATGTTACCCTTGGCTTACCCATTCTGTAAAAATTATGTTCAGTCCATCACTGCTCCCCATTCATTCTTTAGGTTTTAAATCAACACCACACGCTATCTGGATTGACTAAAGCTCCCTGTGTCTTCAAATGGCCGCATTACGCAGGCTTACATAAATCCCAATGACGCTTGTGCGCGAAAGAAGATGTTCCTCAGACAAATACACTGCCAGATTTCATCACATTAGTTCCTGGGTGTTTTAATATATCTTTCTACATGGCTGGGGTGACATTGGAAGTGAGTTCCACCCAGCATGGAAGGCTTTCCCCTACCTGGCTTATTCTGTAATGGCTCTGTGGGTTCTGATATTGCTGTTACTGTGGATGTGGAGTTGGACATAGTTTCTGAATGTCCCTACCTACGTGGCGCTGATCTATACAATTGTGTTATTATCTCCAGCAATATAATTTATGGAAATTTGAAACTGTTAGGAAATTGTACTTCTTCCAATGCACACTGTAAAACAAGTTTGATATCCTTATAATCTAAACATACAAGAGTTCCGCTTATATTCTTGTCATTTTTATATATATATATATATTATTTGCTTTTAGATACAGTAAATATAATAATGTATTACGTGAAGTAGGGTGGGTTCCTATAGTGAATGTCATATTCCCTTGGAGAAAGTTGCCTTGCAGAGACTTCCCTTGAGAAACATACAGCTATTTCATTCTATAATGGAATGCTACTTTATTTAGGTATGAATCAGAATAACACAGAGAAACTATGGATGTGAATGTGGATCCATAGCAGGCTGGCCAATCATGGTGTGTATTTCCTGTTATAGGCTGTTTTGGAGTTTTACCACTGCCAATCTTCTCCGTGAGAGCCCTAAGATAGACCGCTGGGGGGTCCACTGAAACCATCCTTCACCAAACACGCTGACAGGACGACAAATAAAAGCCTGTTCCGGCGTGATACAACGGTGAGGCATGCTGAGTCTGTGTCTCTCTCCGAGAGAGAGAGAGAGAGAGAGAGAGAGAGAGACGGAGAGAAAGATAGACAGAGAGACAGAGAGCAGAGGGGGAGAGAGACGGAGAGAGACAGAGAGAGAGAGAGAGAGAGAGAGAGACAGAGAGAGAGAGACAGAGAGACAGATAGAGATAGAGAGAGAGAGAGAGTGAGAGACAGAGAGAGAGAGACAGAGAGAGTGAGAGTGAGAGTGAGAGTGAGAGTGAGAGAGAGAGAGAGAGGGAGAGAGAGAGAGAGAGAGGGAGAGAGAGACAGAGAGACAGAGAGAGGGAGAGGGAGAGAGAGAGAGAGAGAGAGAGAGAGAGAGAGAGAGAGAGACAGAGAGAGAGAGAGAGAGAGAGAGAGAGAGAAGAGAGAGAGAGAGAGAGAGAAGAGAGAGAAGAGAGAGAGAGACAGAGAGACGGAGAGAAAGATAGACAGAGAGACAGAGAGAGGGAGACAGAGAGGGGGAGAGAGACGGAGAGAGACAGAGAGAGAGAGAGAGAGACAGAGAGACAGAGAGAGAGAGACAGAGAGACAGATAGAGATAGAGAGAGAGTGAGAGACAGAGAGAGAGAGACAGAGAGAGTGAGAGAGTGAGAGTGAGAGAGAGAGAGAGAGAGAGAGAGGGAGAGAGAGACAGAGAGACAGAGAGAGAGGAGAGGGAGAGAGAGAGAGAGAGAGAGAGAGAGAGAGAGAGAGAGAGAGAGAGAGAGAGAGAGAGAGAGAGAGAGAGAGAGAGAGAAAGAGAAGTCATGCAGAAGAACGGCTCCTGACTTGTTATAACTTTTTGGTTGTTAATAAGAGCGAGATTGACATGATTAAATTAGCAAAAAATGTATAGGTAATCAGATTGTACAACTGAATATCTACACAGGAGGAAAAGATTGACAGAGAGTGAGTTAAAAGACCAATCTTAATCGTGGTAGCTAGCCAAATTCAAATCTGTCAGCTAGTTTACCGTCTAGCTCTAACTGTTTACTGGTGGTAACCACAGCAACGTGGCCACTGAGGCAGCGCCAGCAGACTTCCCCCTCTTTATTTGAATATCCAGCAGAAATCAAATCAGAGAAGGGAAGAATCAATTTTAAACACAGAATTCTGAGGGAGAACCCAGAAACGTTGTTTTGCCGACTGCTCACAAAACAGGACTGTTACAAACCTGTTATTTTATACAGACCACACTACTGCCTGGCATACAGCTGTAACCAGGCATTTCAGCTGTACCACAAAAAAAGGCATCTGCAAGGGAAGGCAAATCCACATTTTCGAGGACAACGATAAGGATCAGGAAAACAGGTTTCTGACGGTAAACATATATCATAACGGTACTGTCATGGTCCAGGGCAGTGAGGCTGCACTCAGCTCTGTTGTGCAGGACTTCCCCACCCTAACGAAGATAGTGGAAAGCAAAAAATAAAAGGATAGCACCCCGACCTCTCCCCTCACCTCAGGCACCCCAACAGCAAGACCATCCTTCCCCTGCCTGCCTACAACCACCAGAGACAAGACCACACTATCATCAACCTGCTGAGAGACAGACTGGCTCTGTTAGAGGTATGGGTTACTGAGCTGAAGGAGCAGCCCCCCAGCTACACCACCACCAGCCCAGACACAGAGCTTCTACAGGACCAGATCAACCAGTGCTGGACCCAGCTGAAGAACTATGTCCAGGAGCTGAGATAGAGCCTTGAGCGCTTGAGGAGGTGAAGGCCACCATGAGGAGAGAGCTGGTGCAGGTAAAGGATGAGATGGACAAATAGTTGTCTGTCATCAAGAGAGTGCTACAGCACAGAGAACAGACTGTAGTCACACCCAGAGAGAAGCTGCAGCCCCTCACAGGACCCGGCCCAGCCTATTACCCCGCACCAGACCAGAGAGGAAGCCCCACGGCCCAGAACACAGACCATACAAACGCTCCACACCGCGTGGCCGCGGCCACCCTAATCTGGTGGTCCCAGCGCGCACGACACACGTGGAGTTCCAGGTCTCCGGTAGCCTCTGGAACTGCCGATCTGCGGCCAACAAGGCAGAGTTCATCTCAGCCTATGCCTCCCTCCAGTCCCTCGACTTCTTGGCACTGACGGAAACATGGATCACCACAGATAGCACTGCTACTCCTACTGCTCTCTCTTCGTCCGCCCACGTGTTCTCGCACACCCCGAGAGCTTCTGGTCAGCAGGTTGGTGGCACCGGGATCCTCATCTCTCCCAAGTGGTCATTCTCTCTTTCTCCCTTTACCCATCTGTCTATCGCCTCCTTTGAATTCCATGCTGTCACAGTTACCAGCCCTTTCAAGCTTAACATCCTTATCATTTATCGCCCTCCAGGTTCCCTCGGAGAGTTCATCAATGACCTTGATGCCTTGATAAGCTCCTTTCCTGAGGACGGCTCACCTCTCACAGTTCTGGGCGACTTTAACCTCCCCACGTCTACCTTTGACTCATTCCTCTCTGCCTCCTTCTTTCCACTCCTCTCCTCTTTTGACCTCACCCTCTCACCTTCCCCCTACTCACAAGGCAGGCAATACGCTTGACCTCATCTTTACTAGATGCTGTTCTTCCACTAACCTCATTGCAACTCCCCTCCAAGTCTCCGACCACTACCTTGTATCCTTTTCCCTCTCGCTCTCATCCAACACTTCCCACACTGCCCCTACTCGGATGGTATTGCGCCGTCCCAACCTTCGCTCTCTCTCCCCCGCTACTCTCTCCTCTTCCATCCTATCATCTCTTCCCTTTGCTCAAACCTTCTCCAATCTATCTCCTGATTCTGCCTCCTCAACCCTCCTCTCCTCCCTTTCTGCATCCTTTGACTCTCTATGTCCCCTATCCTCCAGGCCGGCTCGGTCCTCCCCTCCCGCTCCGTGGCTCGACGACTCATTGCGAGCTCACAGAACAGGGCTCCGGGCAGCCGAGCGGAAATGGAGGAAAACTCGCCTCCCTGCGGACCTGGCATCCTTTCATTCCCTCCTCTCTACATTTTCCTCCTCTGTCTCTGCTGCTAAAGCCACTTTCTACCACTCTAAATTCCAAGCATCTGCCTCTAACCCTAGGAAGCTCTTTGCCACCTTCTCCTCCCTCCTGAATCCTCCTCCCCCTCCTCCCCCTCTGCAGATGACTTTCAACCATTTTGCTATCCTCGTTTGCTAGTCAAACGACACCGCTGGTTCTGCTCACACTGCCCTACCCTGTGCTCTGACCTCTTTCTCCCTCTCTCTCCAGATGAAATCTCGCGTCTTGTGACGGCCGGCCGCCCAACAACCTGCCCGCTTGACCCTATCCCCTCCTCTCTTCTCCAGACCATTTCCGGAGACCTTCTCCCTTACCTCACCTCGCTCATCAACTCATCCCTGACCGCTGGCTACGTCCCTTCCATCTTCAAGAGAGCGAGAGTTGCACCCCTTCTGAAAAAACCTACACTTGATCCCTCCGATGTCAACAACTACAGACCAGTATCCCTTCTTTCTTTTCTCTCCAAAACTCTTGAACGTGCCGTCCTTGGCCAGCTCTCCCGCTATCTCTCTCAGAATGACCTTCTTGATCCAAATCAGTCAGGTTTCAAGACTAGTCATTCAACTGAGACTGCTCTTCTCTGTATCACGGAGGCGCTCCGCACTGCTAAAGCTAACTCTCTCTCCTCTGCTCTCATCCTTCTAGACCTATCGGCTGCCTTCGATACTGTGAACCATCAGATCCTCCTCTCCACCCTCTCCGAGTTGGGCATCCCCGGCGCGGCCCACGCTTGGATTGCGTCCTACCTGACAGGTCGCTCCTACCAGGTGGCGTGGCGAGAATCTGTCTCCTCACCACGCGCTCTCACCACTGGTGTCCCCCAGGGCTCTGTTCTAGGCCCTCTCCTATTCTCGCTATACACCAAGTCACTTGGCTCTGTCATAACCTCACATGGTCTCTCCTATCATTGCTATGCAGACGACACACAATTAATCTTCTCCTTTCCCCCTTCTGATGACCAGGTGGCGAATCGCATCTCTGCATGTCTGGCAGACATATCAGTGTGGATGACGGATCCCCACCTCAAGCTGAACCTCGGCAAGACGGAGCTGCACTTCCTCAAGGGGAAGGACTGCCCGTTCCATGATCTTGCCATCACGGTTGACAACTCCATTGTGTCCTCCTCCCAGAGCGCTAAGAACCTTGGCGTGATCCTGGACAACACCCTGTCGTTCTCAACTAACATCAAGGCGGTGGTCCGTTCCTGTAGGTTCATGCTCTACAACATCCGCAGAGTACGACCCTGCCTCACACAGGAAGCGGCGCAGGTCCTAATCCAGGCACTTGTCATCTCCCGTCTGGATTACTGCAACTCGCTGTTGGCTGGGCTCCCTGCCTGTGCCATTAAACCCTTACAACTCATCCAGAACGCCGCAGCCCATCTGCTGTTCAACCTTCCCAAGTTCTCTCACGTCACCCCGCTCCTCCGCTCTCTCCACTGGCTTCCAGTTGAAGCTCGCATCCGCTACAAGACCATGGTGCTTGCCTACGGAGCTGTGAGGGGAACGGCACCTCAGTACCTCCAGGCTCTGATCAGGCCCTACACCCAAACAAGGGCACTGCGTTCATCCACCTCTGGCCTGCTCGCCTCCCTACCACTGAGGAAGTACAGTTCCCGCTCAGCCCAGTCAAAACTGTTCGCTGCTCTGGCCCCCCAATGGTGGAACAAACTCCCTCACGACGCCAGGACAGCGGAGTCAATCACCACCTTCCGGAGACACCTGAAACCCCACCTCTTTAAGGAATACCTGGGATAGGATAAAGTAATCCTTCTCACCCCCCCCCCCCTTAAAATATTTAGATGCACTATTGTAAAGTGGCTGTTCCACTGGATGTCATAAGGTAAATGCACCAATTTGTAAGTCGCTCTGGATAAGAGCGTCTGCTAAATGACTTAAATGTAAATGTAAATGTAAACTGGCCCTCCTCCACTCCACAGGGCCCAACAGCAGGACCAGTGCAGCTACGCAGAGGTCGTCAGAGGACAGGAGAACCCTGTAGGATTAAGTGAGATTAAACATCTCCTCCAATACATCTGCACTAAACACACATGGACGGACGCACAGACGCACAGACGCATGCATGCACGCACGCACGCACACACAAACACACACACACACACATATTTATATATACAACAGAAAGAATGTTAGCTGTTATCCTGTTTATCTCACTCTTAACAACTTATTAGTTAGTAGTTACTGTATTTCTGACTGCTATTCTTTCTTTTGGAACATGAAATTGCTATCAGTTAGCATGTGGAACATTCAGGGCCTAAACTCATCAACCTTTGGACTGAAGAGTTTAGCACTGGAGTTCAACAAAAATCTTAAAGATGTTGACGTCATCATTCTGCAGGAGACATGGTGTAAGGCTGACATTGTCACTCACTGTCCCACAGGCTACAGAGAGGTAATTGTGCCATCACAGAAACACAGGTCTGTCAATAGAGGCAGAGACTCTGGAGGATTGATCATTTGGTACAAATCCGAACTACAAAATCTAATTGATCCCCTCAAAATTGGTAAATATCACATTTGGTTAAAACTGAAAAAATAACTTGTACTGACAGAAAAATATGTGTTCCTTTGCGCAATATATATCCCCCCTCAGAATCCCCATATTACTCAGAGGAGGTCTTCCCCACTTGAGGAAGAGACATGCTATTTCAAGGCCCAGGGAAATGTGCTCATCTGTGGGGACACAAATGTGCGCATAGGGACACTACCTGATCTAACAAGCACATGAGGGGGCAGCTTTATTACAGGCCGTACTGTTTCTAACTGTCTTAATCTCCACCATAGAGACAACAGTGACAGCACCGTCAACAAAAACAGAAGGTATCTGTTGCAGCTCTGTAGAAGCCTGGGTCTGTACTTTGTCAATGATAGGGGGAGATTCACCTACTGCTCACCTCTTGGCCACAGTACAGTAGACTATATGATCACAGACATTGACCCCTTCTCTCTCAGCTCATTCACTGTCAAGCCACTAACACCTCTGTCTGATCACAGCCAAATGATGTTGTTCCTCAAAAGAACAGACATGGAAACAACCAGACATTCACAGCCCAGTAAGCTGTGCAAATTCATACAGATGGGCCAAAAACAGCACAGAAGAATACCAGAAAGCAACCTGTAACCAAAATATCCAAACACTCTTAGATAACTTTCTGGATAACACATTCACTCACAGTAAAGAAGGCATCAATCTAGCAGTACAAGACATCAACTATATATTCAGACAAACGACAAAAGAAGCTCAATTGAAATTGGTAAAAAACAAAACAAAAATGATCACAGATGACATTTGGTTTGATACAGATTGTAAAATTGTAAGGAAAAAACTTAGAACACTATCCAACCAAAAGCACACAGACCCCAATAATGGTGAATTACGTCTTCAATACTGTGAGACTTTAAAACTCTATAAACGTACATTCAGAACCAAAAAAGCACAGTTCAACAGCAAGCAGCTGACACTAATCGAGGAGTCCATAAACACAAACAACTTTTGGCAAAATTGGAAAAAACAAAATAAAAATCCAAACAAGAGGAAGTAGCGATACAAAATGGTGACATATGGACAACCCATTTTACAACACCGTTCAAATTGACACAATTGCAGAACAACGCCAAATTCATGAGAAGTTGAATGGATTAGAAAAAGCTATAAAGGACAATCAAAATTGATTGGACTCCCCAATTACTGACCAGGAGCTCTATAAGAAACTTCAGGCTCTCAAATTTAAAAATGCATGCGGACCTGATGGCATCCTAAATGAGATGCTCAAACTCACTAGTGAAAAATTCCAATTGGCTATATTAAAACTGTTTAATTTGATCCTGAGTGTAGGTTATTTCCCTGACATCTGGAATCAAGGACTCATACCCGCAATCTTTAAAAACGGAGACAAATTTGACCCTAACAATTAGAGAGGCATTTGTGTGAACAGTAACCTGGGGAAGGTTTTCTGTAGTATTATAAATGTAAGAGTTCTAAACAAATTGGATTTATACCAAAACATCGCACAAACGATAATATTTACACCCTACATACCCTGATAGATAAACATGTCCACCAAAATAATACCAAAATATCCGCTTGCTTTATCGACTTCCAAAAAGCATTTGATTCTATTTGGCATACATGACTGTTCTACAAAGTTATTGAACGTGGTGTAGGGGGTAAAACATATGACATAATTAAATCAATGTATTCTGGCAATACGTGCAGCATTAAAATTGGCAAGAAAATAACAGAATTCTTTAATGAGGCAGTGAATGAACTGAGAGAGAGAGCACGCGGGACATTCGCCATTAAAAAGCTAATTCAAATTGAAATACCTATTAATATTTGGCTAAAACGAATTGAATATGTCAGTAGTGAGCTTGGTTACCAACAATGACAAGTCAGCCTACAGGGAGGAAGTGAGGGCACTCGAAATGTGGTGTCAGGAAAACAACCTCTCACCCATCGTCAACAAAACAAGGGAGATGATCGTGTACTTCAGGAAACAGCAGAGGAAGCACGTCCCTATCCACATCGAAGGGAGTAGTGGAGAAGGTGGAAAGTGTTAAGTTCATCGGTGTACACATCACAGACAAACTGAAATGGTCCACACACACAAACAGTGTGGTGAAGAAGGTGCAACAGCGCCTCTTCAACTTCAGGAGGCTGAAGAAATTTGGCTTGGCACCTAAAACCCTCAAACTTTTACAGATGCACAATCGAGGTTGGGTTGCATCACCGCCTGGCAACTACGGCAACTGCACGGCCATCAACCTCAAGGCTCTCCAGAGGGTGGTGTGGTCTGCACAACGCATCACCGGGGGCAAACTACCAGCCCTCCAGGACACCTACAGTACCCGATGTCACAGGAGGGCCAAAAAGATCATCAAGGACAACAACCACCCGAGCCACTGCCTGTTCACCCCGCTACCATCCAGAAGGCGAGGTCAGTACAGGTGCATCAAAGCTGGGACTGAGACTGAAGAACAGCTTCTATCTCAAGGCCATCAAACTGGTAAATAGCAATCACTAACTCAGAGAGCCTGCTGCCTACATAGAGACTCACTAGTCACTTTAAACAATGTCACTTTAAGAATCTTACATTGCTAATTTCATATGTATATACTGTACTCTGTACCATCTATTGTGGCTTGCCTATGACGCTAGGCCATCACTCATCCATATATCTATCTATATGTACATATTCTTAGTCCATCCCTTTAGATTTGTGTTTATTAGGTAGCTGTTGGGGAATTGCTAGATTACTTGTTAGATATTACTGCACTGTCGGAACGAGAAGCACAAGCATTTCACTACATTCGCATTAACATCTGCTACCATGTGTATGTAACCAACAAAATTTGATTCAATTTTGATTGGATTTGATCAAAATTATGCAAAACACTGCTATGAACACAGGCAAGTTGGTGGAGAACTCCCAATTTTAAAACGAATGATTCGCCCGTAAATGATAAATGTGACGTAGAAGGTCATATCTGAGCCTTTGAGAGGAGAGATCGATAGAGAAAGATGAAGCAGAGAGAGAAGTAAGAGGCAGAGAGGGAAGAAAGAGATAGAGAGATGAAGGAAAGAGAGAGTGTGGGAGCAGAGAGAAAGAGAGCGAAGAGAGAGGGAGAGGGAGCGCTGACGAATGTGTGCTGTTGCCGGCGGGTCCAGGGATGGCGATGGTGCTGGATTTTGTGTGTCGTAAGGGATGAGTGATAAGCTCGCCTGTGGCCATCCTCCCTTATTAGTCTACATTACTTCTCTCTCGCGAACACACACACACACACACAAAGACGTGCACCGAAAACCACATGCACATACACGCACATACATGCACTCAAACGCACACACACAGGATGGCATATATTGTCATTAGTCTTGCCCTGAAGGCAGGTCTGCAGGGGTCACTAGCTGGCACAGCCACAAAGTCATAAAATCAGATTTCAAGCCTAACCCTAACCGTATCCACACAGCTAACTCTAATGGCTCAAATCAATTTGTCACATGCACTGAATACAACAGTCTTACTTACTTACAAGCCTTTAACCAACAATGCAGTTTAAGAAAAATATGTGTTAAAACTTCTTATGGATGGGGGGCAGTATTGAGTAGCTTGGATGAATAAGGTGCCCAGAGTAAAGTGCCTGCTACTCAGGCACAAAAGCTAGAATATGCATATCATTAGTAGATTTAGATAGAAAACTCTCTGAAGTTTCTAAAACTGTTTGAATGACGTCTTTGAGTATAACCGACATCATATGGCAGGCAAAAACCTGAGAAAAAATCCAAACAGGAAGTGGGAAATCTGAGGTTTGTAGGTTTTCAAGTCTTTGCCTATCCAATATACAGTGGAAATTTTGTCCGATTGCACTTCATACGGCTTCCACTAGATGTCAACCGTCTTTAGAACCTGGTTTCAGGCTTCTACTGTGAAGGGGGAGCAAATAAGAGCTGTTTGAGTCAAGGGTCTGGCAGAATGCCATGCTTGCGGCCTTGAGAGCTAGCTGAGTTCCTTTTCATTTCTAAATACAAAGGAATTGTCCGGTTGGAATATTATTGAAGATTTATGTTAAAATCATCCTAAAGATTGATTCTATACATCGTTTGACATCTTTCTACGAACTGTAATATAACTTTTTTGACTTTTTGTCTGGACTAAGTGTGCCTGCGCCTCATGAATTTGGATTTGTGAACTAAACGCATGAACAAAAAGGAGGTATTTGGACATAAATTATGGACTTTATCGAACAAAACAAACATTTATTGTGGAACTGGTATTCCTGGGAGTTCCTTCTGATGAAGATCATCAGAGGTAAGTGAATATTTATAATGCTATTTCTGACTTCTGTTGACTCCACAACATGGCGGTATCTGTATGGCTTGTTTTTGTGTCTGAGCGCTGTACTCAGATGATTGCATGGTGTGCTTTTTCCGTAAAGCTTTTTTGAAAGCTGACACAACAGTTGCATTAACCTGTTGAATGTAGAGGGCAGTATTTATGTTTGGATGAAAAACGTACCCAAATGAAACTGTCGATTTCTCAGGCCCAGAATCTAGAATATGCATATAATTGTCAGATTAGGATAGAAAACACTCTAAAGTTTCCAAAACAGTCAAAATATTGTCCGTGAGTATAACAGAACTGATATTGCAGGCGAAAGCCTGAGGAAAATCCAATCCGGAATGCTGTTTTTCCTGAAAGCTCTCTGTTCCATTGCCTGCCTTCGCTCCTTTTAAAGGGATATCAACCAGATTCCTTTTCCTATGGCTTCCACATGTTGTGAACAGTCTTTAGACATAGTTTCAGGCCCTATTTTGAAAAATGAGCGAGAAAGATCACATCGTGTCATTGGATGGCTGGGTGCCAGCAGCATTTTGCATGCGCAACAGCTTGGAGCAGACATTTTCTTTCTCTCTCTCCTATTGAAAAAGCTATCGTCCGGTTGAAATATCATCGATTATATATTGTAAAAACAACCTGAGGATTGATTATAAAAAACTTTTGACGTGTTTCTACAAACTTTACGGATACTATTTGGAATTTTCGTCCCCCCGGGCGTGACCGCTCGAGCCTGTGAATTTCTAATCATAACGTGCCAACCAAATGGAGGTATTTTGGATATATTAATAATCTTTATGGAACAAAAGGAACATTTATTGTGTAACTGGGAGTCTCGTGAGTGCATACATCCGAAGGTCATCAAAGGAAAGCGATGACTTTCGTGACCAATCTACTTGGCTGCTAGCTGTTTGTAATGTTGTCTGCTGACAGAGATGTCCTTACATAAACGCTTGGTATGCTTTCCCCGAAAAGCTTTTTTGAAATCTGACACGCCAGGTGGATTAACAACAAGCTAAGCTGTGTTTTGCTATATTGCACTTGTGATTTCATGAAAATGTAAAAAAAATAGTAATTTAATTTGAATTTGGCGCTCTACAATTCAGCGTATGTTGATGAAAATGATCCCGCTAACGGGACGGGTGCATCAAGAAGAAGTGTATCTTTAATTCCATGGAAAACACTTGTATTTTCATCAACATTTATGATGAGTATTTCTGTAAATTGATGTGTCTCTCTGCAAAATCACCGGATGTTTTGGAAGCAAAACATTACTTAACATAATGTAAACTGAGATTTTTGGATATAAATATTAACTTTATTGAAGAAAACATACATGTATTGTGCAGCAGGGTGGTGGCACCGGGATCCTCATCTCTCCCAAGTGGTCTTTCTCTCTTTCTCCCCTTACCCATCTGTCTATCGCCTCCTTTGAATTCCATGCTGTCACAGTTACCAGCCCTTTCAAGCTTAACATCCTTATCATTTATCGCCCTCCAGGTTCCCTCGGAGAGTTCATCAATGAGCTTGATGCCTTGATAAGCTCCTTTCCTGAGGACGGCTCACCTCTCACAGTTCTGGGCGACTTTAACCTCCCCACGTCTACCTTTGACTCATTCCTCTCTGCCTCCTTCTTTCCACTCCTCTCCTCTTTTGACCTCACCCTCTCACCTTCCCCCTACTCACAAGGCAGGCAATACGCTTGACCTCATCTTTACTAGATGCTGTTCTTCCACTAACCTCATTGCAACTCCCCTCCAAGTCTCCGACCACTACCTTGTATCCTTTTCCCTCTCGCTCTCATCCAACACTGCCCACACTGCCCCTACTCGGATGGTATCGCGCCGTCCCAACCTTCGCTCTCTCTCCCCCGCTACTCTCTCCTCTTCCATCCTATCATCTCTTCCCTCTGCTCAAACTTTCTCCAACCTATCTCCTGATTCTGCCTCCTCAACCCTCCTCTCCTCCCTTTCTGCATCCTTTGACTCTCTATGTCCCCTATCCTCCAGGCCGGATCGGTCCTCCCCTCCCGCTCCGTGGCTCGACGACTCATTGCGAGCTCACAGAACAGGGCTCCGGGCAGCCGAGCGGAAATGGAGGAAAACTCGCCTCCCTGCGGACCTGGCATCCTTTCACTCCCTCCTCTCTACATTTTCCTCCTCTGTCTCTGCTGCTAAAGCCACTTTCTACCATTCTAAATTCCAAGCATCTGCCTCTAACCCTAGGAAGCTCTTTGCCACCTTCTCCTCCCTCCTGAATCCCCCCCCCCTCCTCCCTCTCTGCAGATGACTTCGTCAACCATTTTGAAAAGAAGGTCGACGACATCCGATCCTCGTTTGCTAAGTCAAACGACACCGCTGGTTCTGCTCACACTGCCCTACCCTATGCTCTGACCTCTTTCTCCCCTCTCTCTCCAGATGAAATCTCGCGTCTTGTGACGGCCGGCCGCCCAACAACCTGCCCGCTTGACCCTATCCCCTCCTCTCTTCTCCAGACCATTTCCGGAGACCTTCTCCCTTACCTCACCTCGCTCATCAACTCATCCCTGACCGCTGGCTACGTCCCTCCCGTCTTCAAGAGAGCGAGAGTTGCACCCCTTCTGAAAAAACCTACACTCGATCCCTCCGATGTCAACAACTACAGACCAGTATCCCTTCTCTCTTTTCTCTCCAAAACTCTTGAGCGTGCCGTCCTTGGCCAGCTCTACCGCTATCTCTCTCAGAATGACCTTCTTGATCCAAATCAGTTAGGTTTCAAGACTAGTCATTCAACTGAGACTGCTCTTCTCTGTATCACGGAGGCGCTCCGCACTGCTAAAGCTAACTCTCTCTCCTCTGCTCTCATCCTTCTAGACCTATCGGCTGCCTTCGATACTGTGAACCATCAGATCCTCCTCTCCACCCTCTCCGAGTTGGGCATCTCCGGCGCGGCCCACGCTTGGATTGCGTCCTACCTGACAGGTCGCTCCTACCAGGTGGCGTGGCGAGAATCTGTCTCCTCACCACGCGCTCTCACCACTGGTGTCCCCAGGGCTCTGTTCTAGGCCCTCTCTTATTCTCGCTATACACCAAGTCACTTGGCTCTGTCATAACCTCACATGGTCTCTCCTATCATTGCTATGCAGACGACACACAATTAATCTTCTCCTTTCCCCCTTCTGATGACCAGGTGGCGAATCGCATCTCTGCATGTCTGGCAGACATATCAGTGTGGATG
Organism: Oncorhynchus keta; assembly: GCF_023373465.1. Taxonomy (NCBI): domain Eukaryota; kingdom Metazoa; phylum Chordata; class Actinopteri; order Salmoniformes; family Salmonidae; genus Oncorhynchus; species Oncorhynchus keta. The sequence goes on along the minus strand of NC_068444.1, from coordinate 34,753,426 downwards.
ACGGATCACCACCTCAAGCTGAACCTCAGCAAGACGGAGCTCCTCTTCCTCCCGGGGAAGGACTGCCCGTTCCATGATCTCGCCATCACGGTTGACAACTCCATTGTGTCCTCCTCCCAGAGCGCTAAGAACCTTGGCGTGATGCTGGACAACACCCTGTCGTTCTCAACTAACATCAAGGCGGTGTCCCGTTCCTGTAGGTTCATGCTCTACAACATCCGCAGAGTACGACTCTGCCTCACACAGGAAGCGGCGCAGGTCCTAATCCAGGCACTTGTCATCTCCCGTCTTGATTACTGCAACTCGCTGTTGGCTGGGCTCCCTGCCTGTGCCATTAAACCCCTACAACTCATCCAGAACGCCGCAGCCCGTCTGGTGTTCAACCTTCCCAAGTTCTCTCACGTCACCCCGCTCCTCCGCTCTCTCCACTGGCTTCCAGTTGAAGCTCGCATCCGCTACAAGACCATGGTGCTTGCCTACGGAGCTGTGAGGGGAACGGCACCTCAGTACCTCCAGGCTCTGATCAGGCCCTACACCCAAACAAGGGCACTGCGTTCATCCACCTCTGGCCTGCTCGCCTCCCTACCACTGAGGAAGTACAGTTCCCGCTCAGCCCAGTCAAAACTGTTCGCTGCTCTGGCCCCCAATGGTGGAACAAACTCCCTCACGACGCCAGGACAGCGGAGTCAATCACCACCTTCCGGAGACACCTGAAACCCCACCTCTTCAAGGAATACCTAGGATAGGGTAAGTAATCCTTCTCACCCCCTAAAAGATTTAGATGCACTATTGTAAGTGGCTGTTCCACTGGATGTCATAAGGTGTATGCACCAATTTGTAAGTCGCTCTGGATAAGAGCGTCTGCTAAATGACTTAAATGTAAATGTAAATGTAATAAGTGTCATCTGATGAAGATCATAAAGGTTAGTAATTCATTTTATCTCTATTTCTGCTTATTGTGACTCCTCTCTTTGGCTGCAAAAATGGCTGTGTTTTTCTGTGACTAGGTGCTGACCGAACATAATCGCATGCTTTCAACGTAAAGCCTTTTTGAAATCGGAAACTGTGGTGGGATTAAAAACATCTTTATCTTTAAAATGGTGTAAAATACTTATATGTTTGAGGAATTCTATTCATGAGATTTATGTTGTTTGAATTTGGTCCAATCGATCAAGTTAAAAGGATTTCATCTGTAAGAAGTTTAGAAGAAAGTTTTTTATTTTTCTTAATAAAAAAAATATATATATATATTTAAAGAGCGGAAAAAAGGTTAGTCGAGGTAACTGAGGTAATATGTACAGTTGAAGTCGGAAGTTTACATACACTAAGGTTTGAGTCATTAAAACAAGTTTTTCAACCACTCCACACATTTCTTGTGAACAAACTATAGTATTGGCAAGTCGGTTAGGACGTCTACTTTGTGCATGAAGCAAGTAATTTTTCCATCATTTTTTTACAGACAGATTATTTCACTTATAATTCACTGTATCACAATTCCAGTGGGTATGTAGTTTACATACACTAAGTTGACTGCGCCTCTAAACAGCTTGGAAAATTCCAGAAAATTATGTCATGGCTTTAGAAGCTTCTGATAAATTATGTCAATTAGCCTGAGTCATTTGGAGGTGTACCTGTGGATGCATTTCAAGGCCTACCTTCAAACTCAGTACATCTTTGCTGGACATACTGGGAAAATCAAAAGAAATCAGCCAAGACCTCAGTAAAAAACATTGTAGACCTGCAGAAGTCTGGTTCATCCTTGGATGCAATTTCCAAACGCCTGAAGGTACCATGCTCATCTGTAGAAACAATAGTATGCAAGTATAAACACCACGGGACCAAGCAGCCGTCATACCGCTCAGGAAGGAGACACATTCTGTCTCCTAGAAATGAACGTATTTTGGTGCGAAAAGCACAAATCAATCTCAGAACAACAGCAAAAGACTTTGTGATGATGCTCTAGGAAACAGGTACAAAAGTTTCTATATCCACAGTTAATTGAGTCCTATATCGACATAACCTGAAAGGTCTCTCAGCAAGGAAGAAGCCACTGCTCCAAAACCACCATAAAAGAGCTAGACTACGGTTTGCAACTGCACATGGAGACAAAGATTGTACTTTTTTGAGAAATGTCCTCTGGTCTGATGAAACAAAAATAGAACTGTTTGGCCATAGTGACCATCTTTGTGTTTGGAGGTAACAGGGGGAGGCTTGCAAGCTGAAGAACACCATCCCAACCGTGAAGGACGGGGGTGGCAGCATCATGTTGTGTGGGTGCTTTGCTGCAGGAGGGCCTGGTGCACTTCACAAAATAGATGGCATCATGAGGCGGAAAATTATGTGGATATATTGAGGCAACATCTCAAGACATCAGTCAGGAAGTTAAATCTTAGTCGCAAATGGGTCTACAAAATGATCAATGACCCCAAGCATACTTCCAAAGTTGGGGCAAAATGGCTTAAGGACAACAAAGTCAAGGTATTGGAGTGGCCATCACAAAGCCGTGACATCAATCCTATAGAAAAGTTGTGGGCAGAACTGAAAAAGCGTGTGCGAGCAAGGAGGCTGACATACCTGGTCAGTTACACTAGCTTTGTCAGGATAAATGGGACAATATTCACCTAACTTATCGTGGGAATATTGCAGAAGACTACCTGCAACATTTGACACAAGTTAAACAATTTAAAGGCAATGATGCCAAATACTAATTGGGTGTACGTAAACTTCTGACCCACCGGGAATGTGATGAAAGAAATTAAAGCTCAAATAAATAATTCCCTCTACTATTATTCTGACATTTCACATTGTTAAAATAAAGTGGTGATCGTAACTGACCTAAAACAGGGATTTTTTACTCGGATTAAATGTTAGGAATTGTGAAAAACTGAGTTTAAATGTATTTGGCTAAGGAGTATGTAATCCTCCGACTGTACAGTCGTGGCCTAAAGTTTTGAGAATGACACAAATATTAATTTTCACAAAGCCTGCTGCCTCAGTTTGTATGATGGAAATGTATACTCCAGAATGTTATGAAGAGTGAACAGATGAATTGCAATTAATTGGTAAGTCCCTATTTGCCATGCAAATGAACTGAATCCCCCAAAAACATTTCCACTGCATTTCAGCCCTGCCACAAAAGGACCAGCTGACATCATGTCAGTGATTCTCTCTTTAATAACCTCTTTGGGCTGAAATCCCGTTAACGGGATGATATGACAACAGCCAGTGAAAGTGCCGGCGCCAAATTCAAAACAACAGAAGTCTCATAATTAAAATTCCTCAAACATACATGTATCTTATAACGTTTTACAGGTAGTCTTGTTGTTAATCCCACCACAGTGTCTGATTTCAAATATGCTTTTCAGCGAAAGCACCACAAACGATTATGTTATGTCACCACCAAACAACAATAAACACTGTCATTTTTCGCACCCAAAGAGAGGAGTCCCAAAAAGCACAAATAGAGATAAAATTAATCACTAACCCTTGATGATCTTCATCAGATGACACTCATAGGACTTCATGTTACAAAATACATGTATGTTTTGTTTGATACAGTTCATATTTATATAAAAAAAAATCTCAGTATACATTGGCGCATTACGTTCACTAGTTCCAAAATCATCCAGTGATTTTGCATAGCCACATCGATTCAACAGAAATACTCATCATAAATGTAGATGATAATACAAGTTATACACATGGAATTATAGATATACCTCTCCTTAATGCAACCGCTGTGTCAGATTTTAAAAATACCTTACAGAAAAAGCCAACCATGCAATAATCTGAGACGGCGCTCAGAACAATTGTCAAATTAGCTGCCATTTTGGAGTCAAAATAAACCACAAATTACATGATAAATATTCCCTTACCTTTGATGATCTTCATCAGAATATACTCCCAGGTCCACAATAAATGCTTGATTTGTTCGATAATGTCCGTTATTTATGTCCAATTAGCTACTTTTGTTAGCGTGTTTGGTACACTTATCCAAACGCTGGTGCTGGTCGACCGTTTCTTCGGCCAGAAACTTCAAAAAGTTATATTACAGGTCGAAGAAACATTTCAAACTAAGTACACAGTCAATCATTAGGATGTTTTTTTATCAATTATCTTCAATAAAGTTCCAACCGGAGAATTCCTTTGTGTCTTGATGTGCTATGCACGTGACCTGGAACTGGCTGACTGCCAGACAAATGGCACATTCGGCTCTTATTCAGTCCCACAACAGAGTAGAAGCCTCATTCAAATATCTAGAAACGGTTGACATCTTGTGAAAGCCCTAGGAAGTGAATCTTCATTCATATCTAACAGAGATTTCAATAGGGAATGGTTTGAAAATATAACAACCTCAGATTTCTCACTTCCTGTTTGGATTCCTTCTCAGGTTTTTGCCTGCCAAATGAGTTCTGTTATACTCACAAACATCATTCAAACAGTTTCAGAAACTTCATAGTGTTTTATATCCAATACTAATAAAAATATGCATATATTAGCAACTGAGATTGAGGAGCAGGCCGTTTTCTCTGGGCACCTCTGGACACCTTTCATCCAAGCTACTCAATAGTGCCCCTGCAGCCATAAGAAGTTTTAACACAGGTGTGAGTGTTGACGAGGACAAGGCTGGAGATCACTGTCATGCTGATTGAGTTTGAATAACAGACTGGAAGCTTCAAAAGGAGGGTGGTGCTTGGAATCATTGTTCTTCCTCTGTCAAACATGGTTGCTTGCAAGGAAACACGTGCCGTCATCATTGCTTTACACAAAAAGGGCTTCACAGCAAGGATATTGCTGCCAGTAAGATTGCACCTAAATCAACCATTTATCGGATCATCAAGAACTTCAAGGAGAGCGGTTAAATTGTTGTGAAGAAGGCTTCAGGGCGCCAAAGAAAGTCCAGCAAGTGCCAGGACCGTCTCCTAAAGTTGATTCAGCTGCGGGATCGGGGCACCACCAGTACAGAGCTTGCTCTGGAATGTCAGCAGGCAGGTGTGAGTGCATCTGCACACACGGTGAGGCGAAGACTTTTGGAGGATGGCCTGGTGTCAAGAATGGCAGCAAAGAAGACATTTCGCTCTAGGAAAAACATCAAGGACAGACTGATATTCTGCAAAAGGTACAGGGATTGGACTGCTGAGGACTGGGGTAAAGTCATTTTCTCTGACAAATCCCCTTTCTGATTGTTTGGGGCATCCGAAAGAAAGCTTGTCCGGAGAAGACAAGGTGAGAGCTACCATCAGTCCTGTGTCATGCCAACAGAGTAAAGCATCCTGAGACCATTCATGTGTAAGGTTGCTTCTCAGCCAAGGGGGTGGTCACAATTTTGCCAAAGAACACAGCCATGAATAAAGAATGGTACCAACACATCCTCAGAGAGCAACTTCTCCCAACCATCTAGGAACAGTTTGGTGATGAATAATGCCTTTTCCAGCATGATGGAGCACCTTGCCATAAGGCAAAAGTGATAACTAAGTGGCTCGGGGAACAAAACATCAATATTTTGGGTCCATGGCCAGGAAACTCCCCAGACTTTAGTCCCATTGAAAACTTGTGGTCAACCCTCAAAAGGTGGGTGGACAAACAAAAACCCACAAATTCTGACAAACTCCAATAATTTATTATGCAAAAATGGGCTGCCATCAGGATGTGGCCCAGAAGTTAATTGACAGCAAGCCAGGGTGTATTGCAGAGGTCTTGAAAAAGAAGGGTCAACTCTGAAAATATTGACTCTTTGCATCAACTTCATGTAATTGTCAATTAAAGCCTTTGACACTTATGAAATGCTTCTAATTATACTTCAGTATTCCATAGTAACATCTGACAAAAATGTATAAAGACACTGAAGCAGCAAAGTTTGTGAAAATTAACATTTGTGTCATTCTCAAAACGTTTGGCCACGACTGTAGGTAGAGGTAAAGTGACTTTGCAGAGATAATAAACAGAGTAGGAGCAGCGTAAAAATGGCGGTGGGGGGTAAATGAAAAATAGTCTAGGTAGCCATTTGATTAGTTGTTCAGGAGTCTTATGAATTGGGGGTTGAAGCTGTTCAGAAGCCTTTTGGACCTAGACTTCGTGCTCCGGCACCGCTTCCCGTGCGGTAGCAGAGAGAACAGTCTATGACTAGGGTGGCTGAAGTGTTTGACCATTTTTAGGGCCTTCCTCTGACACCATCTGGTATAGAGGTCCTGGATATCAGGAAACGTGCCCCCAGTCATGTACTGGGCCGTACACACTACCTACCCTCTGTAGTGCCTTGAGGTCAGAGGCCGAGCAGTTGCCATACCAGGCAGATGGTGCAGCTGCAGAACTTTTTGAGGATCTGCGTACCTATGCTAAATCTTTTCTGTCTCCTGATTGTGAATAGGTGTTCTCATGCGCTCCTCACGACTGTCTTAGTGTGTTTGGACCATGATAGTTCATTTGTGATGTGGACACCAAGGATCTTGAAGGTCTCAACCTGTTCACTACAGCCCCGTCGATGACATTTACATTTACATTTAAGTCATTTAGCAGACGCTCTTATCCAGAGCGACTTACAAATTGGTGCATACACCTTATGACAACCAGTGGAACAGCCACTTGCATCTAAATCTTGTTGGGGGGAGTGAGAAGGATTACTTACCCTTACTTACCCTATCCTAGGTATTCCTTGAAGAGGTGGGGTTTCAGGTGTCTCCGGAAGGTGGTGATTGACTCCGCTGTCCTGGCGTCGTGAGGGAGTTTGTTCCACCATTGGGGGCCAGAGCAGCGAACAGTTTTGACTGGGCTGAGCGGGAACTGTACTTCCTCAGTGGTAGGGAGGCGAGCAGGCCAGAGGTGGATGAACGCAGTGCCCTTGTTTGGGTGTAGGGCCTGATCAGAGCCTGGAGGTACTGAGGTGCCGTTCCCCTCACAGCTCCGTTGGTCTTGTAGCGGATGCGAGCTTCAACTGGAAGCCAGTGGAGAGAGCGGAGGAGCGGGGTGACGTGAGAGAACTTGGGAAGGTTGAACACCAGACGGGCTGCGGCGTTCTGGATGAGTTGTAGGGGTTTAATGGCACAGGCAGGGAGCCCAGCCAACAGCGAGTTGCAGTAATCAAGACGGGAGATGACAAGTGCCTGGATTAGGACCTGCGCCACTTCCTGTGTGAGGCAGGGTCGTACTCTGCGGATGTTGTAGAGCATGAACCTACAGGAACGGGACACCGCCTTGATGTTAGTTGAGAACGTCAGGGTGTTGTCCAGGATCACGCCAAGGTTCTTAGCGCTCTGGGAGGAGGACACAATGGAGTTGTCAACCGTGATGGCGAGATCATGGAACGGGCAGTCCTTCCCGGGAGGAAGAGGAGCTCCGTCTTGCTGAGGTTGGGGGCGTGCTCGGCCTTCCTTTTTCTGTGGTACACAATCATCTTTTTTGTCTTCATCACCTTGAGGGAGAGGTTGTTATCCTGGCACCACACTGCCAGGTCTCTAACCTCCTCCCTATAGGCTGTCTCATCGTTGTCGGTGATCAGGCCTTCCACTGTTGTGTCGTCAGCAAACTTAATAATGGTGTTGGAGTCGTGCTTGGCCATGCAGTAATTGGTGAACAAAGAGTACAGAAGGGGAATGAGTATGCACCCCTCAGGGTCCCCCGTGTTGAGGATCAGCGTGACAGATATGTTGTTACCTCCAGTACAGTACTTACCACCTGGGGGTGTTCCGTCAGGAAGTCCAGGATACAGTTGCAGAGGGAGGTGTTTAGTCCAAGGGTCCTTAGCTTACTGATGAGCTTTGAGGGCACTATCGTGTTGAATGCTGAGCTGTTGTCAATGAATAGCATTCTCATCTAGGTTTTCCTTTTGTCCAGGTGGGAAAGGGCAGTGTGGATCTGTGGATCTTTTGGAATGGTATTCAAATTGGAGTGGGTCTAGTTATTCTGGGATAATGGTGTTGATGTGAGCCATGACCAGCCTTTCAAAGCACTTCATGGCTACAGACGTGAGTGCTACGGGTCGGTAGTCATTTAGGCAGCTTACCTTAGTGTTCTTGGGCTCAGGGACAATGTCAGTCCGCTTGTAACATGTCGTTATTACAGACTCGGTCAGGGACATGTTGAAAAAGACACGTCAGTTGTTTAGCGCATGCTCGGAGTACACATACTGCTAATTCGTCTGGCCCTGCGGCCTTGTGAATGTTGACCTATTTAAAGGTCTTACTCACATCGGCTACGGAGAGCGTGATCCCACAGTCGTCCGGAACAGCTGATGCTCTCATGCATGCTTCAGTGTTGCTTGCCTCAAAGAAAGCATAGTAATTAAGTAATTTAGCCCGTCTGGTAGGCTCGTGTCTCTGGGCAGCTCGCGGCTGTGCTACCCTTTGTAGTCCGTAATAGTTTGCAAGTCTTGCCACATCTAACCAGCGTCGCAGCCGGTGTAGTATGATTCATTCTTAGTCCTGTATTGACGCTTTGCCTGTTTGATGGTTTTTCAGGGGGCACAGCGGGATGTCTTATAAGCGTCTGGGTTACATTCCCGCTCCTACAAAGCGGCAGCTCTACCCTTTAGCTCAATGTGGATGTTGCCTGTAATCCATGGCTTCTGGTTGGTTATGTACTTATGGTCACTGTGGGGACAACGCCATCGATGCACGAGCCGTAACCTTAAGTTTAGACCAAAAATAACATTTTTGTTTTCATACATTTTTATAATATCTCCAAATTTGACTTTGTAGCTGGCCCATCTAGCAGATACCGCTCAGTTCTTCTACAATAAATGTCAACCTGCCACACACACTCCTTCACCTGGGTACAGATCTAGAATGGCTCATTCAGGCAACATCAAAGAAACACTTCACAAAAATCCTCCCCAGTGAATATAACTTAGCAAGCTCTGTTGCAGAATAGTAAACAGGCAGACAGAAGGGGAAGGAGAAAGTGAGAGGGAGACAGAGCTTGACTGAGAATGAGAGATAGAGAGAGGAAGAAAGAGAGATAGATAGAGACGGAGTGAGTCCGACACTAACCCCAAATAACATTCTCTCTGACCGTCTGGATTTATACAAGATCTACCTTCTATTGGCTGTGGTCTGTAATGAGAGAATACATCAGCCTGGAGAGAGGGAGGATAGGAGAAGAAGAAGAGGATTAAAAGGAGAACAAAGCAGAGAAGTGGAGGGGAGAAGGGTAGAGAAAAGGGAAAGAGGAAGCGAGCGAGAGGGAGGGAAAGTTGAATGAAAAGAGGTGAGATGCCTCGTGTCAGTAGTCCTCAGGATACATTGAGAAAATTCCTCCAGCTCACATCTCTCAAGGTCTTCTCCCCATCTACTATATTTATTTGTGTTGTTGAGATGTGGTGTGTCTGTATCTGCTGTATCTTGTAAATGTTTTGCTGTTTTATTGATTTATTGAATTATCATGTTGTGAGTTGTTTGTTTTCAGGGCCCCATTGTGAATGAGAACCTGGTCTAAACCCTTTGACGCGTACTATCACATATTTTTGATCATTGTTGAGTGGTCCCAGCCACATACCATTGCAAATTTGTGATTGGAACAGTAGCTTCGAGACGTATGATGCAACAAAAGCCTCTAAACACCATTGTTGTCTGAACATCTAAATAACTTTTTGTACTGATGGAAAATAAAGGTCTTGAAATGTATTCTTCAATTTCACCTTTTATTGTATAAGATCAATGCAAACTTCATCATCCAAGTATTACACAGAACACATCCACAGTCAAAATCAATAAACCCGTCTAAATAACAGGTTGCACTGACAAAAAAAAACAGAATCTTTCCGACCTAACAGCTAGTCTTGTTTACAATGTACCATATCTCTGGTGAGCACAAGGGACTAATGTAATATTGTTTAGAAAAGAGATACGTGTCAGCTAAGCTAATAGCTGTTAAATTCTTTATGATGGCAGCCATGTTTGTTTAGGTTTGACAAGCTAAACTCCCTAATCCCAAAATGGCATTCATTATAATGCCACATTCGAATGGGAACTCTGAAATCTCAGAGTTCCGACATCCAACTTCCGTACGTTCAAAATAACTGAACTCGGGAAAAAACGAGCTCGAACAGGGAAAAATCACTTTGAACGGTCATCCAACTCGGAAACTCTGGCCTCTTTCTAGAGCTCCAACTTTCCAACCTGATGATCACATAGCGAGAAAGCTAAACAGGGTTGCCAGATTTGGATTAAAACCATTTTAGAGGGGTTTGTGGGGGGTATTCAAGTCCACGGGGGAAGGAATCGTGGGAGAGATTTGATGGAGGAAATATTACTATGATGGGTTTTTTGATTAATAAAATGGGGGGGAAAACACAGGAGAAGTTTAAGTTGAATACGAATAAAACCCCTGGAAAGGGTGTCTTAGCTGGCAACTTTGAGTAACTGCCAGATTGGTAGGGAGGGATCGGGAGACAGGAGCAGGAATGCGTAATAGTTTTTATTTCTTTACCCAAATTACAGCGTGCCGTGTAAAGGCACAGGGACAAAGACCAAACACGTATACAACACACAGGGTTGAAACCCAAAGAAAAGAGCACGGAGTACCTTGAATAAATAGCACAAGCGCACAATGATTAACACATGGGATGAGACCCGTAATCATCTGCGCAATCTACAATGGCACGAAAGCCAACATACACACAGGTACTGACACAAACATTGTAACAATGGTTAACCAAGGACACACTTATACAGTTACTAATCACTGGGAATAGGGGCCAGGTGTGCATCATGAAAGTTCCGATGGGATCCGTGAAAGTACCACCACCCTTACGCAATGACACCGTCCTCAAGGAAGTTCACAGGAAAACAGTGCGGATCTATCAGCACCCGATGCAGCTGCTGAAGTTGCGATATCGTCGGACGGGCTAGTTGCAGCTGCCAAAGTTGCAGCGGCGTCGGACGGACCAGTAGCGTCAGACAGACCAGTTGTGGCGGCGTTGGACGGGCCAGTTGCAGTTGGAGAATTTGCGCCGTTGTTGGGACAGGCCATTCCCGCTGTCTCCCTCAATGGTCGATTATTCTATCACGTTGGTATAAAGGGATCGGGATACAGGCGCAGGAAAGAGGGGACGGGGACAAAGACCAAATAAACACGTATGCAACACACAGGGATGAAACATAAACAAAAGAGCGAGGAGTACCTCTGTTACGTACGCCTCTAGGAAGAGGGAATGCAACACCATGCTACACTCAACTCCCCATGGAGTGAAAGATGAATGGGACTGTAGGTGCGGGTAAGGATGTCAAACGGCAGAGAATTTACCATTTACAGGGAATTTATTCCGTCACATGGTAATTTTGGGAAAGGGGGATGGGCGAAACCAAAGCAAAGAAAGTAAAAGTTAGAGCCCCCTCTCCTACCTGCCCACAACTTACCTAACTAGCACCACCTGGCACACTAACCTAAATACAGGGGATGGTCCGCCCAGGTCTTACCTAGTGTGCATTGACAAAGTACATTCTAGGGGTATATGTATGCCCGCAGGCCTCTTGCCTAAGCACTCCCAAGGTGCCTTCCCCTTCCCCCCTGGGAACAAATTAAACAGAATAATACAAACATAAGTAAACAATTTTAATAATCAAAAACACTGCGTTCTATGGGGACACACATACTTTAGAAGCAGCGGCTACAAATACTTAAAAAAAAAAACTGTCTCTGAGCAACAACCAACACAGGACATAACCATCAGCTCTATCTCAGCAACAACCAACACAGAACATACTAATAAGTTCTGTCTGCGCAACAAACACAGAACATAACAATCAGCTCTCTCCTAACAAAGGAACACTGGCTTTTCTAGTGTCAGAAGGAGTCGGTAATTGAAGAAAGCTGTGTCTTCTGACGAGAGGGCGGGGTCAGATCTCCAATCATCGATGGGGCCAACCAATCAGCTCCTGAAACACACACATAAAATCAAAACCACAACACAGAAACTGGGGAAAGAAACAACCTTTATTAAATACACCGGGGTGAGACCCGTAACATACTACTATGTAGAAAATAGTAAAATAAAGAAGCTTTTAACTATTGCTGTATACTATATTTGTTTATTTTTCACTGGGTGCTGCAGCTCCCCCAGCAGCCTTACTTCCCGGAGTTTGGGGCAGGATCTCTTGGAACACAGTACACTGGAGTCACTAGCCTTATTCTATATTAGGCAAAAGTCTGTCCTCCATGACCCAGAAACCAATATGCGGTCGCAATATGTAGGAATCTGTCAATTTCTTATTAGGTAAACAGAGGAGTTTCCTCCTCTCCTTGATTGCCTCCTTTGTTTCCATGTTTCCTTTCCTCTGGGGTGGCAGGTCACCGACTGCTTAAGAGCGGGGGGCCAGTAACCAATTTGTCATTGGTTTGATTCCCCAAGCCAGCAAGGTGGAAAAATATGCTCTTCTGCCCTTGAGCAAGGCAGTTCATCCCCAACAGCAACTGCTGCCCAATTGTGTCGATTAAAGCAGTACTTCTCTGATTCAGAGGGGTTGGGTTAAATTAATTCATTTGAGAAACTCACTAGGTATTCTCCTCGATTACCTTTAACCTTTTTCAGAAGGAGGTGAGGAGAGGATGGAGGGGACGCAAGGAAAGGAGGAGAGGATCAAGGAAATCCAATTGAGATTCTTCGACTGACAGTTCCATGGCCTCACTGTTCTCATCATGGCACGTTTCCTTGTGTGAAAAGCTGCTTCACTGCCCAGAACCAGATTTTCGTTCTACTCATAGTTACACAGCTTCGTTAACTGGTCCATTCTAATTGGTCAGAAGGGTGTTGATTAATGTCAGAGGGACACACGGTTGTAAAAAATAACACCTTTAAGGGGTTATTGGTCTCAGGACGCTTATTTTCACCATCAGGGTTTATTCCTCTCATAACCCCCCCTCCACACGTGCACACACACACTCCCATATCCTTCCCCACCAGAGAAGAAATTGTAAATAATATTACTTTTTGGTGTTTATTTACCAATCAAAGCTTGATAGCAGTCGTTAAGCAGCACACACAGTTCACACACATATAAAGACAAACAGCAGTCAACACACATGTATCCTGTTACGTGAGACAGCAGTGGCCTCAAAGCACTGAAGCATACTGTAATCACAGAGATCATACAGAAGTATGTGTGTACACATGTGTTGTGTACACTGAGCAGAGAAATGGTCCTGAGATTTACCCCTGGTCTCTGGAGAAAGGCCCCTTAACAATTGTCCCAATCATCCCAAGGTCAGGGTTGTTTCTCACCGCATTACTATCAATCCATCTCTCCTCGCGCGCATGCATGCCTCTTTCCCCTACTCAGACATCAGGAAGCTCCAGCAAGTGAATCAAGAACAGCAGGAATTTTTATAACGCCATGGGTTTCCTGGATTGTCTGTCATCCCCACGATAAATTGTAACCTAGTGGGATATAGAGGCTAAGAGTAAACACACACACACACACACACACACACACACACACACACACACACACACACACACACACACACACACACACACACACACACACACACACACACACACACACACACACACACACACACACACACACACACACACACACACACACACACACACACACACACACAAACCACCAGCTGGGAGGGGACTCAGTGCAGCAAAGCCCAGTGCAGTACGACACCTTAAAATATTAATGATGATGTCCACCGGCCATCTTCACATTTCCCAAACAGAGCGCAAGCCAGGCAGCATTTATTAGAGCTTAGCGTCACAATCACAGCTTGTTGTGTCCCATCAGTCGCACTGGACCAGGCTAGGAACAGAGGGGATACCATGCACAGAGACTCATAATAACCCATGTAGGATGGCAGGCCTCCACGTCCCTCTGACATCTCAACGACTGGCCCTAACCGGCCCAGATGATATGCTCACTGATAATACATTCAATTATTGCTTTTGGGTGATAGGGAAGTGGGAAGAATAGAAGGGGCTCGAAAGCAAACATTATCTGGTAGGGAACTAGGGTAACTGTTTAGGTATTTATTTTGTCACAGAGATTGCAGTTGGAGTGCAAACTTAGCTGGTAACGTAGAGAACTGCGATAACTGTTTGGACTGTACACACACATAGTACATATGTTACTGTCAAAACCACCAGTCTCCTCATATATCAAGAATAATTGCCTTCATCTTTACCACCATAACTGGTTCTGCAATTATAACTGCTATTACTGCTCCTGTGCAGTTCTGCCTTTCTCTAGGACTTTCTGCTACACATTCCTTGTGGATGGGGCGAGTTACCCCCATACAAGTTTCAGACATCTGAACAATACTGTTTCTATGAGGGACTGCGGGGTGTGCGTGTGTTATCCTCAGTATCACTGTTATTTCTGCCTCCTCATGACCTCATTCTCCATCATACACCAGCTCAAATGGGAGAACACTGGTTTACATGAAGCCCCAATGATTAATAGCAAATCATATCAACCCCAAAATACAAATTCTAATAGCTTTTTGGGGATATATCTACCAAAAGGGAATGATGTTGTTGTGTTACCCCCATGTCATGTAAATCTCCCCCTGCTAAGATCTTAACAAAGATTGATCAGTGCTTTACCTGCAGACTTATACCACCATTGCATCAGATCTCCCTGAATAAAAACCCATTGTATCTGATATTAGATTATTAGGATATGATAAGAATATGGAGGATAATATATCACACACTGCCAAAGTTAAAAAGGATTATGATATTACTTCAAATCGCCACCATCCTCACTGTGTAGTAGCCACACTCACGCAGGCACACACACGTACAAATACAAGTACATGCAGCACATAAACACTCCTCTGACATGGATCCTGGACATTACATTCTCTAAGGTGTGAGTGTGCATGTACTTGTATTTGGATATGTGTGTGCCTGCGTGAGTGTGCCTGCTACACACACAGTGAGGATGGTGGCGACAGTTAGTGGAGCTAAGAGAAAGAAAGTACCACTGAGAGAGCCTGTGGCTTATTAATGGTGTGTCGCTGAAAATGTGATACTGTTCTGTATGTGTTGAACAGTTTTAACATGTATTTGGTTTTATGGTTCTTAGTAACTATTAGAATAGATAATTTTACTGAATGAGTACAATATTTCTGTTTAATATGCAAGCCTCATTCTTCTCATGTTTGCTTTGTTTTTACTTCTGTAAATCACTTTACTTCTTCATTATTTCATAGCTTGATACTTTATGCACATATAATAAGGCTGGTACTTGTAATGTACTCCTTCAAAAACATGACAATACATTTTTTTTGCAATAAATGTATTTCTAAAAAGATAAATAAAATTGCTGCACAGAAGAAATATCTAATGGGCACACAATTCCCAAGATAATTGCTCAGGTTGCTTTGGAGTGTTGTCTCTCTCAAACTGAGAGCACACCTTAAGTGGTTCCTGTTGAGATTAGCATGTAAATGCGGTAACAGTGAGTGAGACCCTAATCCCACTGGGCAGAAGAGAGGTATCCCACAAGATCTGTCACCTGCTGATGATGAGTCACTGGCGACCTTTCGCTTCTACAGAGGTACAGTTGAAGTTGTAAGATTACATACACCTGAGCCAAATACATTTAAACTCAGTTTTTCACAATTCCTGACATTTAATCCGAGTAAAAATTCCCTGTTTTAGGTCAGTTAGCATCACCACTTTATTTTAAGAATATGACATTTCAGAATAATAGTAGAGAGAATGATTTATTTCAGCTTTTATTTCTTTCATCACATTCCCAGTGGGTCAGAAGTTTACATACACTCAATTAGTATTTAGTAGCATTGCCTTTAAATTGTTTAACTTGGGTCAAATGTTTCAGGTATCCTTCCTCACCATCTTAAATAAGCATGCCCCATTCAATTTTTTTTTTAACCAGGAACAAATATAGCCCTTGTTTCTCTCCAGACCTGACTGCTCTTGACCAGCACAAAAATATCCTGTGGCGTTCTGCAGTAGCACCGAATAGCCCCCATGATATGCAACAATTCAGGGAAGTTAGGAACCAATATACAATGGCAGTTAGGAAAGCTAAGGCTAGCTTTTTCAAGCAGGAATTTGCATCTTGTAGCACAATCTCAAAAAAGTTCTGGGACACTAAAGTCCATGGAGAATAAGAGCACCTCCTCCCACCTGCCCACTGCTCTGAGGCTAGGAAACACTGTCACCACCAATAAATCCACTGTAATTGAGAATTTCAAGAAGCATTTTTCCACGGCTGGCCATGCTTTCCACCTGGCTACTCCTACTCCGGTCAACAGCCCTGCACCCCCCACAGCAACTCGCCCAAGCCTCCCCTATTTCTCCTTCACCCAAATCCAGACAGCTGATGTTCTGAAAGAGCTGTAAAATCTGGACCCCTACAAATCAGCAGGGCTAGACAATCTGCACCCTCTCTTTTTTGGAGTTTTTTGGATATAAAGAGGGACTTCATCGAACAAAACAAACATTTATTGTGTAGCTGGGACTCTTGTGACTACAACCAGATGAATATCTTCAAAGGTAAGTGATTCATTTGATTGCTATTTCTGACTTTCATGACTCCTCTACTTGGTTGGAAAATGTTTGTATAATTTTGTATGCAGGGTGCTGTCCTCAAACAATCGTATGGTATGCCTTCGCCAAAAAGCCTTTCAAAATCTGACAAAGCGGCTGGATAAACAAGAAGTTAATCTTTAAGCCGATGTATAACACGTGTATTTTTATGAATTTTTATTATGACTATTTCTGTATTTTGAAATTGGCGCTCTGCAATTTCACCGGATGTTGTCGAGGTGGGTCGCTAGCGGCACGCCTGCGCCAGAGAGGCTATGCAATCTGGTTTCAGAGCTGGTCATGGGTACACCTCAGCCACGCTCAAGGTTCTAAATGATATCATAACCACCATCGATAACAGACATTACTGGGCAGCCGTATTCATCGAACTGGCCAAGGCTTTCGACTCTGTCAATCACCACATTCTCATCGGCAGACTCAACAGCCTTAGTTTCTCAAATTATTGCCTCGCCTGGTTCACCAACTACTTCTCTGATAGAGTTCAGTGTGTCAAATCTGAGGGCCTGTTGTCCGGACCTCTGGCAGTCTCTATGGGGGTGCCACAGGGTTCAATTCTCAGGCAGACTCTCTTCTCTGTATACATCAATGATGTCGCTTTTGCTGCTGGTGATTCTCTGATCCACCTCTACGCAGACGACACCATTCTGTATACGGTTGAATTCGGAAGTTTACATACACCTTAGCCTAAGACATTTAATCTCTTCAACCTATGGGGGCCCTATGTCATTATTGGATAAAAAGACGTGCCCGTTTTAAGCGCAATATTTTGTCAGGAAAAGATGCTCGACTATGCATGGAATTGACAGCCTTGGAAAGACAAAACTCTGACGTTTCCAAAACTGCAAAGATATTATCTGTGAGTGCCCCAAAACTAATGCTACAGGCGAAACCAAGATGAAGTTTCATACAGGAAATGCCCCAGATTCTGAAGGCGCTGTGTTCCAATGTCTCCTTATATGGCTATGAATGCGCCAGGACTGAGCCAGCCCTTTCTGTCGTTTCCCCAAGGTGTCTGCAGCATTGTGACGTGTTTGTAGGCATATCATTGGAAGTTTGACCATAAGAGACTACATTTACCTGGTGTCCCGCCCGGTGTCCTGTGTCGAAATTATTGCGTAATCCGTAGGTCCATTTCTTCAGAAGAGAAAGTCAACTGCCACGAAGGATTTTATCGTCGATAGACATGTGAAAAACACCTTGAGGATCGATTCTAAACATCGGTTTGCCATGTTTCTGTCGATATTATGGAGTTAATTTGGAAAAAAAAATGTCTTCCTTACCCAAACGTGATGAAGAAAACGGAGCGATTAGTCGACACAAATAATATTTTTTGTAAAAACGGAACATTTGCTATCTAACTGAGAGTCTCCTCATTGAAAACATCTGAAGTTCTTCAAAGGTAAATGATTTTATTTGAATCCTTTTGTGGTTTTTGTGAAAATGTTGCATGCTGAAAGAGAGGCATAATCCTATGCTAGGCTATCAATACTGTTACACAAATGCTTGTTTAGCTATGGTTCAAAAGCATATTTTGAAAATCTGAGATGACAGTGTTGTTAACAAAAGGCTAAGCTTGAGAGCAAATAGATTCATTTCACTTCATTTGCGATTTTCATGAATAGTTAACGTTGCGTTATGGTAATGAGCTTGAGGCTGTAGTCACGATACCGGATCCGGGATGGCTCGACGCAAGAAGTTAAAATCAATTCCTGACATTTATCCTAGAAAATTGTCCTGTCTTAGCTCAGTTAGGATCACCACTTTATTTGAAGAATGTGAAAAGTCAGAATAATAGTAGAGAGAAAGATTTTATTTATTTCATCACATTCCCAGTGGGTCAGAAGGGTACATACTCTAAATTAGTATATGGTAGCATTGGCTTTACACTGTTTAACTTGGGTCAAACGTTTCGAGTAGCCTTCCACAAGCTTCCCACAATATGTTGGGTGAATTTTGGCACATTCCTCCTGGCAGAGATGGTGCAACTGAGTCAGGTTTGCTGCCACCCTCGTGCTTCACTGTTGAGATGGTGTTCTTCGGCTTGCAAGCCTCCCCCTTTTTCCTCCAAACATAATGATGGTCATTATGGCCAAATAATTATATTTTTGTTTCATCAGACCAGAGGACATTTCTCCAAAGAGTACGATATTTGTCCCCATGTGCAGTTGCAAACCGTAGTCTGGCTTTTTCATGGTGGTTTTGGAGCAGTGGCTTCTTCCTTGCTGAGAGACCTTTCTGATTATGTCGATATAGGACTGTGTGGTGGCGCTACAAAGTATTAACTTAGGGGGCTGAATAATTTTGCACGCCCAATTTTTCAGTTTTTGATTTGTTAAAAAAGTTTGAAATATCCAATAAATGTTGTTCCACTTCATGGTTGTGTCCCACTTGTTGTTGATTCTTCACAAAAAAATACAGTTTTATATATCTTTATGTTTGAAGCCTGAAATGTGGCAAAATGTCGCAAAGTTCAAGGGGGCCGAATACTTTCGCAAGGCACTGTATTCCATCATAGACAGAAAAAGTCCACTGGCCCCCTCCCCTCTTGACTCAGTAGTTGCTGGTTTGAAACAAGTGTAACTGGTAGGAAATACCTGTTTTTGAATGGTTTTCCTCAGATCAGCCTTGGGAGGTTGAGCAACAAACAGAGATGTGTCCCTGTTGCGCAACAAATTGAACCTCACCACAGTACGAAGTAGTTGTGACACCTTTCCTAAGAGTATGAAGTGGAAAGTTAAGAATAAGTCATTATTTACAGCCCCTCAGAATATGTGGTTAATAGCATAAAGCATCCACCTGCAGTACATCCCAGTAACTAAGACAGGTTAGGCCCCCTACCCCAAGGCGATAGTTAAAAAAGACAGATCTGCTTTAAAATAATGAAAATATATTGTCTGTTTTAGACAACAACACAACTGGCACAATTTCACAGTTTGCAGAATAGTGTACTTTGCCCTACCTCACGTGCAAGTGTCGTCGAGCTTGAAGACAACCAATGAAAACATAGCAATAGAACCTAGCAGTTGTACAGCATTTACACTATATGGTTTATACAAAAGTATGTAGACACCCCTTCAAATGAGTGGATTCGTCTTTTTCAGTCACACCTATTTCTGACAGGCGTATAAAATTGAGCACACAGCCATTCAACCTCCATAGACAAACATTGGCAGTAGAATGGCCTTACTGAGAGCACAGTGATTTTCAACATGGCACCGTCATAGGATGCCACCTTTCCAACGAGTCAGTTAGTCAAATTTCTGCCCTGCTAGAGCTGCCCCCGTCAACTGTAAGGGCTGTTGAAGTGGAAATGTCTAGTAGCAGCAACGGATCCGTTGCAAAGTGGTAGGCCACACAAGCTCACAGAATGGGACTGCAGAGTAGAAGCTGGTAGTGCGTAAATGTAGTCTGGCCCCGGTTGCAACACTTACTATCGAGTTCCAAACTTCCTCTTGAAGCAACGTAAGAACAATAACTGTTTGCCGGGAGCATCATGAAGTTGGTTTCCATGGCCGAGCAGCAGCACGCAAGCCTAAGATCACCATGTGCAATACCAAGCGTCGGCTGGAGTTGTGTAAAAGCTCGCCGCCATTAGACTGGAGCAGTGGGTGCACGTTCTCTGGAGTGATGAATAATGCTTCACAATCTGGCAGTCCGACGGATGCATCAGGGTTTGCATCACACCTACCCGTACACTCACTCGCGCCACCTCTCCCCAGGACATTTTAGAGCCGGCCATGACGTCACCTGGCTCCTAGTAGTCTCTTCTGACATACAAGGAACTCGATAATGTCCATAATTGCAGACAAATACATGCGATTTCTTGCCAGCTGCCCATCGAAGTGTTGACAGTGACACCGATGTTCCTAATAGCACTTTAAACAAGTGTTTCTTTCCACAGTGCAGTGCATTTCAAATGTTCTTTACTTGATGCGTGCCTTGCAAATCCTTTTGTACCATCAGTAGCATTCTTCCAATTAGAATACCAGGCTTGGGTGAAGGCCTTGTCTGCGTTAGCATTGGACCCAACACAGTACTTTTGACATGGAAAACAAAACAGTAGCTATCTGCAGTAACTGATTACTCAAGCCACTCTCTTCCTATGAACCAGTTGCTACTAAATGAACATATTTGTACAGAAAACCTGTTCCTAGGGAAGGATTTTAGGCTACCCTGGGCCGGCTCCTTAGTTCCAAGATCATCAGGAACATTGCTCTCCTTCTCCTTCATTTGGGAACTTTGACGAAGCCAATTTCTGATTTCCATCGTGGCAGATTAGCTGGTTTGAGCTAGCTAAATAGCCTAAAGTTAATAAAACTGACGCTTTTTGCAGCTATAGCTGAGAGTATACTTGACTCCACCCTTTTAAATAAAAATAAATTATTACAGGCAGAGACATACCACATATCACAGCCTACCACAGAGATGAGATGAGAAGTGTTTTTTTCCCGCGTTTTGTGGAAACCAGAGACTCATTTCAGCCTCAGACTCATTGTCCTTGGATAATTTTCTGTGAAGAACATGTAAAATAAGACATTTTCATTGAGTGCACACTGTTCAGCCCCCTAGACGTTTATATTACATATGTGGTGTTCGTTCGGGTCAACTTCATTGTAAAAAATTCGCAATTTTCAACACTCTACCCCAGCCAGGTGCAAATTAGGGGAGAGACACAACAAATACATAGCTTTGCATGTATGACTCTTAACCACAATCAATCAGTATGGCAAAAATCATCTCTGCTAAGAGTGCCTTAAAAATAATTTTTGCAAAGAGAGAAGCTAGTTTGGAAGGAGCGTCTTTCACTTTGGAAGATTAGGAGTCTGTCAGTGAGTTGGAAGAAGAGGATGAGATTGACCCTCAGCCTGCCTCAGGACCAGCCCGTCAGCAACCAGCCCCAGTACTAGCCCGTCAGCAACCAGCTTATCTGCAGCCTGCAGGAGGAGAAATATGGATGTAAAAGAAATCGTGAAATTGAATGGTCTTCTTGCCCAAGGAATGAGCCATCCCGCATGGGTGCCAATGTGATAACAGCACTTTGAGATATCAGCTGATGTAAGAAGGGCTATATAAATACATTTGATTTGATTTGATTTAAGGATGCAAAAAGTATTCTTTTGAAATGTACATCCCATACATCATCCAAATCATTCTGTTCTGCACAAATTTGGAGGGAAGGCGTGTTTTTGGAGAGAGATGGAAGGAGATGGACCAAACTCATTTACATGCATACTTTGGGGTTCCTATCCTCGCTGGTGGTTTCATATCCAATGGTGAGTCGAACAGAATCCATGTGGGATACAGAAACTGGCAGCTAACTTTTCCATGCAACAATGTCTCTGAAAAACTTGCACATTATTTCCAGGATTATCTCCTTCGATAGCCGAGACACCAGACCAGCTCGTTGGCAGATAGACAAGCTAGCTGCAACCATTACCAATCCTGGGCCCAACGTTAATGTTGATGAGCAGCTTGTGAAATGTAGGTGCCGCTGCCCCTTCAGGCAGTACAAATCAAATCAATTCAAATCAAATAAACCCGCAAAATATGGAATCAAGATCTGGGCTGCCTGTGATGCTTTTTCATCATATACGTGGAACTTGAAAGTGTATACAGGGAAGCCAGATGGAGGAGCCCCTGAGAAGAACCAATGGATCCGGGTTGGCCTGGATGTGACACAGGGACTCCGTGGCCACAACATCACATGCGATACATGTTTTACTTCGCACAAGCTAGGACAGGAGATCCTCAAGAGGAAGCGGATGATGGTAACATCCTATCATAATTTTTAAGGTTAGGATCAAGTTCAGGCATTAACTCCAAATTCTTAAGGTGAGGTGTAACAGTACAACGTCCCCTTATTTTTTTATTTTTTTTATTTAACCTTTATTTAACTAGGCAAGTCAGTTAAGAACTAATTATTTACAATGACAGCCTACCAAAAGGCAAAAGGCCTCTTGCGGGAACCTGGACTGGGATTTAAAATAAAACTAACTCTGAATGGTTAAGGTAAGGTTTAATGTTGAGATAGGCTTAAAACAAAAATAACTTTCTATCATTGGATTCAAATTTGCAACCTATGGAATCAGAGGTAAATTCTTACTCCCATCTGCTATCCCTGTCCACAAAACCCTAGTAAAACCGAAACCTATCTGAAGGTAACAGCGCTCATTGTTGCCCCTAGTGGCCAGTTTCCATGTCATCTCCCGACGTCCTCAGATATGGATGGATGTCGAGTAATGACTTGCTTAACAGATGACCTGACTGCTCACCTAGCTACAGTATCTTAAGATGAATGCACCAATTGTAAATCGTTCTGGATAATAGCATCTGCTAAATAACACATTTTTTAAATGTAAATGTAATTAAAAGGATTATCACAACACAGATTTACAGTGTTGTTTTGCTAGCCACAGAGTGAGTGGGTGTGGGTGTGTGTGTGTCTTGTGTGTATGTGTTTGAGTGCACTGAGTGCATTTTACGTGTCACTCACCTCTTTGTGCTTGACTCAAGTGAGTCGGCTGCAGCTACTCCAAAAAGTTTGACATCACCACATATGACTAAAGATTCAGGGATGGAATTTCAGTTAATTAAAACCTACAATGAATTGAATGCCAAATTAATTATTTGTTAGTATTCACTCATGGCTTGGCCAATTTCAAATGTGGCGAGTCATGACAATTATATTTTTGCTTTTCAACAAATGTTTCCACTTCACATAAAACCTTTAACATTCTCACGGTGAGTTTGCCCCTGAACTCTGTGTGCTTTATCCTGTTGCCTAGGTGACATGCAAACACACGCGCACACACACACACGCACACACTTTCCCTCGATGTTGTTACATTCTTACTGCGACATCATCATGTTTGATAACCTCCTAGACAACAGGAAATAAAATATACTTGACAGGAAGTTACAGGCAATGACTGAATTCACAAGGACTATATACACCATCAGCCAATGAACCGGCAGACTGTGGTGTCTATGTTATGCTGGCAGCACCTTGACAAACTCAGATAGATCAATAGCCATCCCAAGCTCAAGGCCCAATCCACAGATGACAGGAGTGATAACTATCACCATTAAAGCTGCAGCAGCGTCTTCACAGAAACAGACTTCATGATACATTGATAAGGCCTCCAGGCCATTCTGAGTGGATGAAACCCCCAGTTAATAAATTAGGCTGTCTGGTATGGTCTGAAAATATTTGCGTCACAGGTAGATTCCAGCCACGATGTGAGCCCTGGCAATGAGATTGGAGCTAGCATTTTGTGTTGTTTTCTCTCTTTGGTTCTGAGAAATCACACACACCACGACTAAGGCAAAAAACAACAACAAAAAAAGTCATTAATTTTCTGTGGCTGTCTGATGACGTCCCTGTGGTGTTACTTGTCCATGTCCCTGACTGTGAAATGATTAGCCCACATCAGGGGGGCTAATTTTGGGGAGTGTGTGTGTGATTGTGTGTGTGTGTTTTCCTAAGCAAACTCTGCAATGACAGACACTGAATACATTACATTTACATTTACATTTAAGTCATTTAGCAGACGCTCTTATCCAGAGCGACTTACAAATTGGTGCATTCACCTTATGACATCCAGTGGAACAGCCACTTTACAATAGTGCATCTAAATCTTTTAGGGAAGGGGGGGGGGTGAATACAACAAACAAAAAAATCTAAAAGCTCCATGCATCCACCCAGTCAGCGCTCAAACTCAGCTTGCAGGTTAATTTGGAGGTCTTTTTGTTATACCGTGCAGTGTATTAGGGAGTGATTTTGTCAAAGGGCTATTTTTGTAGTTACTTTCTGAGAGATTTCCTTGTATATTTTGGTTTCTTTGATATGAGAATCAAGGATAGAGTACTTGCCATTTTCAATTAGAAATTAATTATATTCTGTGTCCCCAAATAGACAGTCTCATTAGAATTTGGACATTGGGTTAAACACTTTCAAATGATCATTTGTAAGTTGATGTGAAATTGCAGTGAAGACCACAGGTCAAATACATGAGTTCATTCATTTGAAATACTTGTGGTGTACTTGGTGCAGCTTGTCTGGTACGGTAGGTAGCCCAGCGGCTAAGGAGTTGGACCTGTAACCGAAAGGTTGCCTGTCTGAATACTGGACTGTGCACTGGAAAAAAAAGGGTGGTGGGGGAATTGATCTGGTAATTGGAGGGCTGCTGGACTCATAACCTAACAACAGTCTCATACTGTTGGGTCACTGAGCAAAGCCCTTAACCCTACAACATGCTCTCCATTCAGGGGTGCTGCACTGCAGTTTGACCCTGTGCTCCTCTCAACTGTGTGTCTGTGGGGGGGGTTGAGAAATGAAGACAGGAGAAGACATATTTCTGTTGTTCGCTGTGACTGTGGGCAATGAAGTTGTATTGTATTTGAGAGGTCTAAAAAGGACTAACTCCTGCTCAGCTTCATGCCAACAAACATACAGTGCATTCGGAAAGTATTCCGATCCCTTGACTTTTTCCACGTTTTGTCACAGCCTTATTCTAAAATGGATAAAAAAATGTTTCCCTCATCAATTTACGCACAATAGCCCCGAATGACATAGAAAAACTAATTTTTTCGAAATAAAAAAATGAAATATGACATTTACATCCAGTGAGGGAAAAAAGTATTTGATCCCCTGCTGATTTTGTACGTTTTCCCACTGATGAAGAAATGATCCGTCTATAATTTTAATGGTAGGTTTTAGGAACAGTGAGAGACAGAATAACAACAAAACAATCCAGAAAAACACAGGTCAAAAATGTTATAAATTGATTTGCATTTTAATGAGGGAAATAAGTATTTGACCCCTCTGCAAAACATGACTTAGTACTTGGTGGCAAAACCCTTGTTGGTATTCATAGAGGTCAGACGTTTCTTGTAGTTGGCCACCAGGTTTGCACCCTTCTCAGGAGGGATTTTGTCCAACTCCTCTTTGCAGGTCTTCTCCATGTCATTAAGGTTTCGAGGCTGACGTTTGGCAACTCGAACCTTCAGCTCCCTCCACAGGCCATGTACCGATGCACTTGAGCTCAATTTCGAGTCTCATATCAAAGGGTCTGAATACTTAAATTATTTTAAGTGTTCTTGTAGGAAGGTTACCTTGTATTCAGGCCCTTTATATACGTATATACTACCATTCAAAAGTTTAGAGTCAGCTAGAAATGTCCTTGTTTTTGAAAGAAAAGCATATATTTTGTCCATTAAAATAACATCATATTGATCATACAGTGGGGCAAAAAAGTATTTAGTCAGCCACCAATTGTGCAAGTTCTCCCACTTAAAAAGATGAGAGAGGCCTGTAGTTTTCATCATAGGTACACTTCAACTATGACAGACAAAATGAGAAAAAAAATCCAGAAAATCACATTGTAGGATTTTTTATGAATTTATTTGCAAATATGGTGGAAAATAAGTAATTAGAAAACCCTTTTGCAATTATGTTAGCACAGCTGAAAACTGTTGATCTGATTAAAGAAGCAATACAACTGGCCTTCTTTAGACTAGTTGAGTATCTGGAGCATCAGCATTTGTGGGTTCGATTACAGGCTCAAAATGGCCAGAAACAAATACCTTTTTTCTGAAACTCGTCAGTCTATTTTTTTTCTATTCCATGCGAAATTGCCAAGAAACTGAAGATCTCGTACAACGCTGTGTACTACTCCCCTTACAGAACAGAGCAAACTGGCCCTAACCAGATTAGAAAGAGGAGTGGGAGGCCCTGGTGCACAACTGAGCAAGAGCACAGGTACATTAGAGTGTCTAGTTTGAGAAACAGACACCTCACAAGTTCTCAACTGGCAGCTTCATTAAATATTACCCGCAAAACAGGATGCTGGCCATCTAGGCAGAGTTCCTCTGTCCAGTGTCTGTGTTCTTTTGCCCATCTTAATCTTTTATTTTTATTGGCCAGTCTGACATATGGATTTTTCTTCACAACTCCATTATGCCTTGCTTTCAAATGAATTGTAGAGTTAATGCTAGCTTGCAAAGTGAGGTGTAATTCCTATTGGAATCCTGCCAGATTGGGGATAGCCAACATTTTGAGTTTTTATTCACCCGCACCCTGCATTCAGAATGATTGTCGGGTTGGGAAAACTATTCCATTAGACTACCTAAACCATCTAAACTAGAACTACAATTTCAGTAATGCGTGCAATAGGTCCAAGTAACATACTGTATTAGTTTAGAAAAATGTATGTTATTTATATTAGAGTAGCATTAGATTAATACATCTATCAATGTACATGCAAGAA
Organism: Oncorhynchus keta; assembly: GCF_023373465.1. NCBI lineage: Eukaryota > Metazoa > Chordata > Actinopteri > Salmoniformes > Salmonidae > Oncorhynchus > Oncorhynchus keta. The sequence continues at coordinate 34,726,636 of NC_068444.1, read as the reverse complement.
ACAAAGATGTTGAAACAAATAATTCTAAAAATCAACCTGTAATAGAGCATGCTGGGAAATCTGATAATGATGGGTGTGGTTTCGGTTTAACACTCGGTTCTTCTGATCCGATGAGTGTTAGCTCAACACTAGGTAACACTGTCCAATTTGTTGTGTAGACAAATTCAGATGTTCTGTAGTGGTCCCCTGTCTGTCCTCAAGCGACCCACATATTCGTGCAAAGAGTGTGCAAAGCTGTCATCGAGGCAAAGGGTGATTATTTGAAGAATCTCAAATAAAAAATATATTATGATTTGTTTAACACTTTTTTGGTTAATACATACTTCCATTTGTGTTATTTCATAGTTTAGATGTCTTCATAATTATTCTACAATGTAGAAAATAGTAAAACTAAAGAAAAACCCTTGAATGAGTAGGTGTTCTAAAACTTTTGACCGCGTGTGTATGTGAGCAGAAATCTGAGCAGAGGGAGCTGTGTGTCAGAGATGTGCTTCTCATACCAAGCAATCTGCCTGGAGCCACAGATAAAAGGCTGGGCCTGCACAAAAACCTGCTGGGTCTGCCTCTTCTCTCTCTCTCTCTCTCCCTCTCTCTCTCTCTGTGTGCGCGTGCGCGCGTCCTATATTTCAAAATATTTAGTTGATAAGATAACTTTGCTGCATGCAAAATAGTTAACAAACATTTTAGATAGTTTGATCCCCTATTGATGTTCTGTATGTCAATGTCTTTCTGTCTTTTAAGTAAACAAGCCCCTTATAACAAGCCCCTATAACAAGCCCCTATATCCCTCCCTCCAAATATCTATAGCCAGCATGTCAACACTGCACATTGTGATATCCTCACCTAGTTAGGATCCAACCAGCCCAGTTATAATTTAACCAGGTTCACCTGTAATCATACTGGAGGAAACTGTATGCTATGGGAATCCGACCATGACAGGTAGTCACACACACCCTAGGACCTGCACCATGCGACAGCTGCATATTTAACAGCCGTAGGGGACAACCATTACTGTAACCCATCCCCCTTCCCTCACACACACACACACACACACACACACACACACACACACACACACACACACACACACACACACACACACACACACACACACACACACACACACACACACACACACACACACACACACACACACACACATTATCATTGATTGCAAATGTTTTTAGGTCATATTATATGGTTATGAAGAATTCTGACCTCAGTTTCACTATCTCCTCCACGAGTGGAGCCTACTTCCCGGTAAATCCATTAAGAGTCAGACCAAGGGGACAGGAACACTTCTGCTGACTGTGTGATACTACAGTAGAACTAGGGTGGTTGATGCACTATAAGCCGTTGTGGCACCAAAGCCACAAACACCTTTAATTATTTAATCTTAGTGGATAAGAATGCCATTACATGTTGCTTGGGGTGAGCTGGCTCAGATGTCATGGGAGATACAGTGGTTAAATTAAATCCCATTTGTGAGTTATTTATTCATTTAATGAACCTCCTATGTTACCAGGTACAACAACTGAGAACACATTCTTATTTCCAGCAATGACCTTGTGAGATCACAGAGATGACCATATGGATTGTCTCCTCTTCTCTGTACTCTTCAGTTAATAATAATAATAATATATGCCATTTAGCTGACGCTTTTATCCAAAGCGACTTACAGTCATGTGTGCATACATTCTACGTATGGGTGGTCCCGGGAATCGAACCCACTACCCTGGCGTTACAAGCGCCATGCTCTACCAACTGAGCCACAGAAGGACCACACCATATTATTTATTATTATTATTATTATTATTATTATTATTATTATTATTATTATTATATTATTATTATATTATTATTATTATTATTATTATATTTCTTCAGTTCAAACTATGAGAAACTAGTGACAGATTGAATGGAATCGAATGGACTAGGGGAGAGTTAGCAAGTTTTTCTACATTCTGTACTATCGGTGGTATTTCTCTGCGCTGTAGCCATAACGGCCTGGTTGATTGTATTTTGTCACTGGAACTCCAAAGGGAGTAGTTCAACCCAGAACGACTGACTGCTGGGGGAGGCAAAAACAGAGGAGTGGAGAGAAAGAGGTCTTGGGTCTATCCACTAAGTGTGCATCGGAGAAAGAGAGTGAGTGAATGTGTGTTCTGTGCTATGAGGCAGGCAAGGAGGGATGGATGGAGGGAGGAGAGAAGGGGGTGGGGGATGACATTGAGACTGATCATCTGCCATTTATCAAGTAACGGGGGACTCAATATAAATGTTCCTCCTCGACTGAGTGGGAAGATAAATGGCGTGCAGCCGGCCTGGCTCAGAGGGATGGAATTATAAACACAGCCTCAGGTAACACACACATACTCGTAAATACTACATTAATGTCTGCAAAAACTCTACGGTCCACAAAAACATTTTTTTTTAAATCAATTTAGTATAAACTACAGTTTTTTACTGCAGTAATTATACTATAGTTATCACTCAATTCTACGGTATATACTACACAAAACCCCCCAAAAAGACTGCAAAAACAATATAGTGAAAATTATACTATTTATACCATACTAGAGTCGCTCACGGGCATTAGGGATTTTTTTTGCATTAAGGACTCAAAGTAGCCTGTGAGGCAGCGCTGCCTCCCAGGCTAATGCTTAAGCAACTCGGCCCATTTATAAGCAACTCTGCCCATTCTTCCCATCATCAAATTAAATTAGCAAACATGCAAGCGTGCTCCATTTAGAATAACCTTTTTCTACAGTGCCATTCACTGCTAGCACCTCTAAAAGGTATGTCACGGTTTTCATGTGGTGAAGGAGAGTCGGACCAAACTGCAGCATGTATATTGCGATCCATGTTTACTCACACAACGTAAACACGAATAAACACAAACACTACAAAACAATAAACGAAACGAAAACCGAAAACAGCCTATACATGTGTCAACTAACACAGCACAAGGACATCGAGACACTCAGGACAATCACCCACAATACAACCAAAGAATATGGCTGCCTAAATATGGTTCCCAATCAGAGACAATGATAAACACCTGCCTCTGATTGAGAACCACTTCAGACAGCCATAGACTCTCCTAGAACACCCCACTAAGCTACAATCCCACTAAGCTACACACCACATACAAAAACCAATGTCACACCCTGGCCTGACCAAATACATGAAGAAAAACACAAAATACTACGACCAGGGCGTGACAGAACCCCCCTAAGGTGAGGACTCCCGAACGCACCTCAAATCAATAGGGAGGGTCCGGGTGGGCGTCTGTCCATGGTGGCGGCTCCGGCGCGGGACGTGGACCCCACTCAGTAAATGTCTTAGTCCCCTCTCCTTGCGTCCCTAGATAGTCCACACTCGCCGCCAACCATGGCCTAGTATTCCTCACCCAGAACCCCACTAGACTGAGGAGCAGATCGGGACTGAGGTGAAGCTCGGGACTGAGGGGAAGCTCGGGAGTGAAAGGAAGCTCAGGAGTGAAAGGAAGCTCAGGACAGAGGGGCTCTGGCGCATCTGGGCTTAGGGGCTCTGGCGCCTCTGAGCTGAGGGGCAGCAGCGCCGGACAGGCGGGAGACTCCGGCAGCAGCGCCGGACAGGCGGGAGACTCCGGCAGCAGCGCCGGACAGGCGGGAGACTCCGGCAGCACCGCCGGGGAGGCGGGAGACTCCGGCAGCAGCGCCGGACAGGCGGGAGACTCCGGCAGCAGCGCCGGACAGGCGGGAGACTCGGCAGCACCGCCGGACAGGCGGGAGACTCCGGCAGCAGCGCCGGACAGGCGGGAGACTCCGCCAGCAGCGCCGGACAGGCGGGACCACCTGCAGGGAGGAGACAGAGAGGCAGTCTGGTGCGTGGGGCTGCCACAGGAACCACCAGGCTAGGGAGACCTTCAGGAGGCTTGATTTTAGGAGGAGCCCAAAGGACCGGGCTGTGGGAGAGCACTGGAGCTCTGGTGCGCAACCTTGGCACCACTTCCCCAGGCTGGACAACTACTCTAGCCCGGACCCTCCAGAGCGCAGGCACAGGTTGAACCGGGCTGTGGGTAAGCACGGAGATCTAGTGCTTACTACACGCACCTCTCCCTTAGGCTCCACTCCCACATTTGCCCGGCACGAGCGGAGCGCAGGCAGAGGACGCACTGCACCCTCCCAGCGCCCCGGAGACACAGCACGCAGAGCCGGCGCAGGATAACCTGGACCAAAACTGCGTACCGGCGACCAGACCCGCTGAGCAGGCACCATACGCCCTGGCTCAATGCCCACACTCGCATGGCACTTTCGGGGGGCTGCCCTATAGCACACCGGGCTATGGGCACGCACTGGCGACACCGTGCGCTTAACCGCATAACACGGTGCCTGACCAGTAATGCGCTGCTTATAATAAGCACGAGGCGTGAGCTCAGGTCTGCTACCTGGCTTAGTACCACACTTCGTCTGCCCCCCCAAAACATTTTTGGGGCTGCCTCTCGTACCTGTCGCACTGCCGTGCTGGCTTCGCCAACATCATTCTCCTGTAGCCCTCCTTGCACTGCTCCATCGAATCCCAGGCGGGCTCCGGCACTCTCCCTGGGTCGACCGCCCACCTGTCTATCTCCTCCCAAGTTGTGTAGTCCAGATTCTGCTCCCATGTCCATTCCTCCTGTGATGCTGGCCGCTGTTGTTGCTGCTGCTGCTGCTGTCGTCGCTGCTGTTTACCACGCCGCTTGGTCCAAGTTGGGTGGGTGATTCTGTCACGGTTTTCATGTGGTGAAGGAGAGTCGGACCAAACTGCAGCGTGTATATTGCGATCCATGTTTAATCACACAACGTAAACACGAATAAACACAAACACTACAAAACAATAAACGAAGCGAAAACCGAAAACAGCCTATACATGTGTCAACTAACACAGCACAAGGACATCAAGACACTCAGGACAATCACCCACAATACAACCAAAGAATATGGCCAGTAATACATTGTTCCTGAACACCTCTAAAACTAACAGCATTGTATTTGGTACAAATCATTCCCTCAACTCTAGACCTCAGCTAAATCTGATAATGAATGGTGTGGCTTTTGAACAAGTTGAAGAGACTGTCATGGTCAAAACATATAGATTCAATGGTTGTAAAGATGGGGAAAGGTCTGTCCATAATAAAGAGATGTTCTGCGGAGTCCTGCAGAGTTTTGTCATCTCGTCCACAAATTCAAAAATGCATACAGTATTGCATACTGTAGAGCCATGATTGCATGGAACTCCCTTCCATCTCATATTGCTCAAATAAACAGCAAACCTGATTTTAAAAGACAAATAAAGCTACACTTAACGAACGGCCCAGCTCTTCTCCCATATTTGACATAGATATTTTGTGTGGATGTATTGATACAGTGCCTTGCGAAAGTATTCGGCCCCCTTGAACTTTGCGACCTTTTGCCACATTTCAGGCTTCAAACATAAAGATATAAAACTGTATTTTTTTGTGAAGAATCAACAACAAATGGGACACAATCATGAAGTGGAACGACATTTATTGGATATTTCCAACTTCTTTAACAAATCAAAAACTGAAAAATTGGGCGTGCAAAATTATTGAGCCCGCTTAAGTTAATACTTTGTAGCGCCACCTTTTGCTGCGATTACAGCTGTAAGTCGCTTGGGGTATGTCTCTATCAGTTTTGCACATCGAGAGACTGAAATTTTTTCCCATTCCGCCTTGCAAAACAGCTCGAGCTCAGTGAGGTTGGATGGAGAGCATTTGTGAACAGCAGTTTTCAGTTCTTTCCACAGATTCTCGATTGGATTCAGGTCTGGACTTTGACTTGGCCATTCTAACACCTGGTTATGTTTATTTTTGAACCATTCCATTGTAGATTTTGCTTTATGTTTTGGATCATTGTCTTGTTGGAAGACAAATCTCCGTCCCAGTCTCAGGTCTTTTGCAGACTCCATCAGGTTTTCTTCCAGAATGGTCCTGTATTTGGCTCCATCCATCTTCCCATCAATTTTAACCATCTTCCCTGTCCCTGCTGAAGAAAAGCAGGCCCAAACCATGATGCTGCCACCACCATGTTTGACAGTGGGGATGGTGTGTTCAGGGTGATGACCCTGTGTTGCTTTCACGCCAAACATAACGTTTTGCATTGTTGCCAAAAAGTTTAATTTTGGTTTCATCTGACCAGAGCACCTTCTTCCACATGTTTGGTGTGTCTCCCAGGTGGCTTGTGGCAAACTTTAAACAACACTTTTTATGGATATCTTTAAGAAATGGCTTTCTTCTTGCCACTCTTCCATAAAGGCCAGATTTGTGCAATATACGACTGATTGTTTTCCTATGGACAGAGTCTCCCACCTCAGCTGTAGATCTCTGCAGTTCATCCAGAGTGATCATGGGCCTCTTGGCTGCATCTCTGATCAGTCTTCTCCTTGTATGAGCTGAAAGTTTAGAGGGACGGCCAGGTCTTGGTAGATTTGCAGTGGTCTGATACTCCTTCCATTTCAATATTATCGCTTGCACAGTGCTCCTTGGGATGTTTAAATCTTGGAAAATCTTTTTTTATCCAAATCCGGCTTTAAACTTCTTCACAACAGTATCTCGGACCTGCCTGGTGTGTTCCTTGTTCTTCATGATGCTCTCTGCGCTTTTAACGGACCTCTGAGACTATCAAAGTGCAGGTGCATTTATACGGAGACTTTATTACACACAGGTGGATTGTATTTATCATCATTAGTCATTTAGGTCAACATTGGATCATTCAGAGATCCTCACTGCACTTCAGGAGAGAGTTCGCTGCACTGAAAGTAAAGGGGCTGAATAATTTTGCACGCCCAATTCTTCAGTTTTTGATTTGTTAAAAAAGTTTGAAATATCCAATAAATGTCGTTCCACTTCATGATTGTGTCCCACTTGTTGTTGATTCTTCACAAAAAAATTACAGTTTTATATCTTTATGTTTGAAGCCTGAAATCTGTCAAAAGGTCGCAAAGTTCAAGAGGGCCGAATACTTTCGCAAGGCACTGTATGTAGGCTATGTGTGGCTCCTTTTTATTCATGTAGTTCTGTCCTTGAGCTGTTCTTGTCTATTAATGTTCTGTATTATGTCATGTTTCATGTTTTGTGTGGACTTCAGCAAGAATAGCTGCTCCGTTTGCAACAGCTAATGGGGATCATAATAAAATACCTAAAAATATCCAGCAACTTCACACAGCCATTGAAGAGGAGTGGGACTACATTGCACAGACCACAATCAACAGCCGGATCAACTATAAGCAAAGGAGATGTGTCGAACAGCATGAGGCAAATGGTGGCCACACCAGTTACTGACTGGTTCTCTGATGCACGTCCCTACCTTTTTTTTAAGGTATCTGTGACCAATAGATGCATATCTGTATTCCCAGATTAGGGCCAGATTGATTGATTTCAATTACCTAGCTAGCTTCTTAGTTTGGATTCCGCGAAGCAGTTGGCATCAGTTGTTGGGACTGCTGGTCTCTTTCCAGTGATCCTGCCAACCAAGGACGGTTCTGAGGAGCTATTTGGCGTCGCAGCTAGCCTAGATGGGTCCTATGGGTTCGTAGCTTTAACCATGCAGCAGATACACTCACCAATTGATTACAGTGGGGCAAAAAATTATTTAGTCAGCCACCAATTGTGCAAGTTTTACCACTTAAAAAGATGAGAGAGGCCTGTAATTTTCATCATAGGAACACTTCAACTATGACAGACAAAATTAGATTTATTTTCCCCAGAAAATCACATTGTAGGATTTTAATGAATTTATTTGCAAATTATGGTGGAAAATAAGTATTTTGTATTAGGAAATGGAAGACATACAAGACCACTGATAATCTCCCTCGATCTGGGGCTCCACGCAGGATCTCACCCCGTGGAGTCAAAATGATCACAAAACGGTGAGCAAAACTCCCAGAACCACACGGGGGGACCTAATGAATGACCTGCAGAGAGCTGGGACCAAAGGAACAAAGCCTACCATCAGTAACACACTACGCCGCCAGGGACTCAAATCCTGCAGTGCCAGACATGTCCAGGCCCGTCTGAAGTTTGCCAGAGAGCATTTGGACGATCCAGAAGAAGATTGGGAGAATGTCATATGGTCAGATGAAACCAAAATATAACTTTTTGGTAAAACTCAACTTGTAGTGTTTGGCGGACAAAGAATGCTGAGTTGCATCCAAAGAACACCATACCTACTGTGAAGCATGGGGGTGGAAACATCATGCTTTGGGGCTGTTTTCCTGCAAAGGGACCAGGATGACTGATCCGTGTAAAGGAAAGAATGAATGGGGCCATGTATCGTGAGATTTTGAGTGAAAACCTCCTTCCATCAGCAAGGGCATTGAAGATGAAACATGGCTGGGTCTTTCAGCATGACAATGATCCCAAACACACCGCCCGGGCAACGAAGGAGTGGCTTTGTAAGAAGCATTTCAAGGTCCTGGAGTGGCCTAGCCAGTCTCCAGATCCCCATAGAAAATCTTTGGAGGGAGTTGAAAGTACATGTTGCCCAGCAACAGCCCCAAAACATCACTGCTCTAGAGGAGATCTGCAAGGAGGAATGGACCAAAATACCAGCAACAGTGTGTGAAAACCTTGTGAAGACTTACGGAAAACGTTTGACCTCTGTCATTGCCAACAAAGGGTATATAACAAAGTATTGAGATAAACTTTTGTTATTGACCAAATACTTATTTTCCACCATAATTTGAAAATAAATTCATAAAAAATCCTACAATGTGATTTTATGGATTTTTTAAAACTGATTTTGTCTGTCATAGTTGAAGTGTACCTATGATGAAAATTACACGCCTCTCTCATCTTTTAAGTGGGAGAACTTGCACAATTGGTGGCTGACTAAATACTTTTTGCCCCACTGTATATATTTTTTCTCTTGCTTTGTTTGCTCTTTTCAGCCTTATGTCTATCTTTGATAAGCTACCCAGAAAATGGCTGAAAATAGCCCATATTCATGTGCAGTCTTAGAAATAAGGTCCGTGAAATCAATAACTTGCTAACATCAGATAACATTCATATGTTAGCCAGTTCTGAGACTCACGTAGATAATTATTTTGATGATATATCAGTGGCAAAACAAGGATATAACATCTACAGAAGAGACATAAATGCTTATGGGGAAGGTGTTGCCATGTTTCGAGAATATCTTATGTCAAGTTTTATTGGTGTTGTGGTTGCAGTTTCACTCGGCACATCTAAAGCCGTTTCTATTGGGGTGTTGCTGTAGGCCACCAAGTGCTAACAGTCAGTATTTCAATAATATGTTTGATATGCTTGATAGTGTATGTGATGCAAACAGAGAGGTCTACTTTCTTGGGGACCTGAATATTGAATGGTTCTCTTCAAGCTGTCCGCTCAAGAGGAAGCTTCTTACAGTAACCAGTGCCTGTAATCTGGTTCAAGGCTATTAATCAACCTATCAGGGTGTTTACAAACACTAAAGGAACAAGATCATCCACATGTATCGATCACATTTTTACTAACACTGTAGAACTTTGTTCTAAAGCTATATCCTTACCCATTGGATGCAGTGATCACAATATAGTGACTACATCTAGGAAAGCCACAGTTCCAACAGTTGGGCATAAAATAATATATAAGAGATCATACAAAAGATTGCTGTGACTCTTATGTGGATGATGTTAAAAATATTTGTTTGTCTGATGTGATTAATGAGGAGCATCCAGACACTGAATTTGATGAATTTATGAAATTGCTTTTTCCAATTATTGATAGACATGCACCTGTTAAGAAACTGACTGTTAGAACTGTTAAGGCTCCATGGATTGATGAGGAATTGAAAAACTGTACAGTTGAAAGAGATGGGACAAAAGGAGTGGCTAATAAGTCTGGCTGCACATCTAACTGGCTTACTTACTGCAAATTGAGAAATGATGTGACTAAACTCAACAAAAAAGAAAAATAACCTGTATTATGAAGCCAAGATCAATGATATAAAGAATGATGGAAAAAAACTTTAACTGAAATTATGGGCAGAAAGACAAATTCAACTTCATATTTCATTGAATCAGATAGCTTATTCATTACAAAACCATTTGATGTGGCCAATTATTTGTATTTGTTTATTGATGTTCTGTATTATGTCATTCTGTATTATGTTTCATGTTTTATGTTTTGTGTGGACCCCAGGAAGAGTAACTGCTGCTTTTGCAACAGCTAATGGGGATCCTTATAAAATACCAAATCCCAAATTGACTGATTTCCTTATATGAACTGTAACTCAGTAAAATCTATGAAATTGTTTCATTTTGCGTTTATATATTTGTTCAATATATAGAGTGCATTCGGAAAGTATTCAGACCCCTTGACTTTTAATTTTTTTTGTTACGTTACAGCCTTTTTATAATGTAATAGGCATTCAATTGTTTCTTCCCCTCATCACATCTACAGACACTATTCCATAATGACAGAGCAAAATGACAGAGCAAAAACATATCCTCCATTCATTTTAGCAAATGTAAAAAAAAAATAGCAAAAAAGTAAATATGACATTTACATAAGTATTCAGACACTTTACTCAGTACTTTGTTGAAGTACCTTTGGTAGCAATTACAGCCTTGAGTATTCTTGGGTATGATGCTACAAGCTTGGCACACCTGTATTTGGGGAGTTTCTTCCATTCTTCTCTGCAGATCTTCTCATGCTCTGTCAGGTTGGATTGGGAGTGTCGCTGCACTGCTATTTCCAGAGATGTTCGATTGGGTTCAAGTCCTGGCTCTGGCTGGTCCACTGAAGGACATTCAGACTTATCCCAATTCACTCAACCCACATACAGCAAATGTAACCCAACACGGCTTTGCTTTGCCTGCTATATAAACTCTGTGTATTTCTGTACAATGTGGGCGATGCTGAAATCTTTGGTAAGCCAACTGTGTGTAGAGCCCTAAGAAGTGTTTGCCTCGCGTTGCAATCCCTGTCCATCAAGCCGTACATTTAATGAAGGAGAACTTTTACAGAATTTCAGGTACAGTGGGGTGCGGTCAGTTGACTGCCAGTGATGCTTTGCAAATCTCAAATTAATAAACCTTACTACCCACATGATAAAAATTATAAATAGCATAATTCATGTCGCAGATTTTCCAAACGTCATTGGTGCTATTGAGGGGACACATATCCTCCATTCAAAAACCCTCTTTACCAAATGAAGGAGTCTACATGAATATAAAATATTTTAACAGCATACACAAACAAGTAGATACTGTAGCCTACACCAAAATGAATAGTTTTCAGAAACAGTCATTCAATTCAATGATTTTCCTGACTTATTTTGTCATATACTTGCTGCATTATGTAGTTAGATGAAATAAAGTCCCTCTTGCCGCTCGCATGGGCTGTCTCAGGGAACAAGAAGGGCTGGTTTCTGGGTCGAGGCAGGCCCCTCTAGCCCCTCTCTGGTTCTGGTTGGCAGTGGTGATGATAAAGATTGGCCTGCTGGTGCAGCTGTAGCTGCATAGGACGTATGACCCTCACAAAACATACAGAAATACACCCCCACACACACAGACACAAATGTGCATACGGTATCTGTGTCTTTTTCTCTGATCTCTATCAGTCTTTCTCTCTCACACTAACTTACACACACACCACAAACACATACACACACTGAGAGAGAGAGAGAGAGAGAGAGAGAGAGAGAGAGTGAGTGAGAGGTGCCTGGTCAGGCAGATCTAATGCGCTTCTACAGAATACAGTAATCAGTGTCAGGGTTGTGGAGCGTGATGAAATCCTCACCACTGAAACCTCAATCGCGGGATGGGATCTGATGGTGCAGTGAAGGAGAGGGCACAGAAACTGTGTGTGTGTGTGAGAGAGCTTCTGTGTGTATGTGCTTGTGTTTGTTTGAGAGAGAGCTTCTGTGTGTAAGTGCTTGTGTTTGTTTGAGAGAGTAAGAGAGACAGGAAAATATTTTTAGTATATGTCGTCACACTTCAGTTGACCTAGTTGTGTGATCATGCATGTTCTTTGTGTGTATATAAGTGTGTATAGATGAACACACGTCTCCTCCTTACCTTTTATACTCCATTATAGTGAGGCAGATTGCTGGAAACCAGACAGCACATCCATTCTCTTTCTGTGCATATAAAAAACAAGACTATTGAATAACAATAAATATGTGTTCTTTACTGTCTCTGTCCTCTCTTCCGGGTCAATAACACCATTTAACATCCCTGACCAGGATCCATTATGGCTGCTGAGTCGATATTACGACCAGGAGATGTAAAACATATTGTCTGCTCCTGGGTAATTTAAGAGGAGCATCAGAGACCATCCTGTGGCCACAACTCAGTAGAGGGAGGCTGTGTGTGTATGTGTTTCTATGTGTGAGTGTAAGTATGTATGTATCTGTGTGTTCATGTGTGCATAAACAATCTATGTGTGTATATGTATGTGTCTGTGTGCACGCCTAGAGAGAGACCTTTGAGAATACCTCAGGCCACTTGATTTTCAAGCTGCAGATGTAACCAGATCTTCCAGGGCCCCATGTGGTTCCCATCATGTTTATCCCTGGCCTCGCCCAGGTCTAGCCCGTCTCGTTTATTAACTGGCCCTGTATGGATCCAGCTCCACCGAGCTGCATGGAGCATACAGTCTCAATCGGGCCTTTCCTGTAAAAACACTCAAAACACACTCCACATGAGTTGCCCTAATGTGGGTTTTACTCCCTCTTGTTTCTTTATTTTCACTGGTGTTGTATGGTGTGTTTGTGTATGTCTGTGTGGGTGTGTGTGTGATCACAAATTTGGGTTGGTGGGCCAAGCCTAAAAAAAATGATCTTGTGTAAACATTAACAATGATTCCTATTTGTTCATATTTAAGTGCCGTTTGCGTTAAATTTGGGTTTTAAAACATGTTCCATGGTCAAATAAATGCACCCAACACAAATCACTTTATATGGAATACAGCTTGGCTTAGAGCAAGAATTATTCCTGGTGCCGCAATAAAAGTATTGTAAGGAATACTCAGTAGGGTCTGTAGAATGTATTTATGGTTTCATTTCATGAGGAATTGAATAACCCAGAGTGTTGTTGGCCTTTTACTCCACCTATTCCATTGGCGGCTGTATCACCTCACATGCACACTTACTGTACAACAGACAACCCGCTAACCAAACGACAGGGCATGCTCACTGAATTAAAGGGAAACTACACTCAAAAATGTACATTTCTTTGAATTTTCCCATACCTCAAAAGTCCTCCCGTGATGTGGTTTGTTGGGAGCACAGAACATAGAATGTTGTTGTTTTTCCATTAAAAAAAATGTGAAAAAAACAGAAGTAGGTAAAAATGCTAACGGATTTTAAAAAGCCCTACCAACATTTTTTGCTGTGTCATCCTGTAGCACAGCATTTTGAGGGAAGTTGAGGTCACGTCCAATATTGACTATGCAATCAAGAGGGAAAGAGGTTGGGCCTTCCTATAAATATTTTAGTGAAATATAATATATACAATTTAGCAGATGCTTTTATCCAAAGCAACTTACAAGCATGAATGAATAGATTTTTACACATGGGTGGTCCCTGGAATCGAACCCAATATCCTGGCATTGCAATGCTCTACCAAGATGCATAACAGGGTTATAAGCCTCAATTGAATATGATTTATAAGGCCTTTATTAAGCGGTGCTTATGCCACCCTTTTATTAAGCACAGGTTTATATCATATTTGACCTAGTGGATTTGGTGATAATGTCACAAAGTTATGCCACATTTATGAACTCTTTATCGAATCAAATCAAATGTTATTGTTCACATACACATAATAGCAGATGTTATCGCGGGTGTAGCTTGTGTTCATAGCTCCGACAGTGCAGTAGTATGTAAGAATTCACAACAATACACACATCTCAAAGAAAAAAAATGGAATTAAGAAATATATAAATATTAGAGCGAGCAATGTAGGAGTGGCATTGCCTAGAATACAATAGAATACAGTATATACATCTGAAATGAGTAAAACAGTAAGTAAACATTATTAAAGTGACCAGTGATTCCATGTCTACAGTATGTACATGGAGCAGCAGCCTCTAACGAGCAGGGTTGAGTCACTGGGTGATAGCCAGCTAGTGACAGTGACTAAATTCAGGGCAGATTACTAGTTATGGGTATGGGTATTTAACAGTTTTGTTTAAATTATCGTTCAGATTAAATAGAACGCCGACTGCGAGCCAGGCCTAATCACCAAAACATCAGTGCCCAACCTCACTACTTCTCTTGTGGTTGAATGAAAGCAAGTCCCCACAACAATGTTCCAACATCTAGTGGAAACCTTTCCCAGAAGAGTAGAGGCTGTGCTAGCGGCAAAGGAACTATCAACTTCATATTAATGCCCATGCTCATTTAGGAATGAGATGTTTGACGAGCAAGTGTCAACCTACTTTTGGTCATTCGCTCCTTTTCAGCAATTATTATGAGCCATCCTCCCCTCAGCAACCTCCTGTGGAGGCAACCTGTCTGTCTAGAGAAGAAGATAGTTAGTGATAGTGATGCACAAGCTAGGTCTGCTTGAAACATCACCATCTCCTGGCAGCATTTACCTGTCAGATTCAGAAGGTCGAAAACCTCATTTGAAAAATAGCTTGTAAACCTAATTAGGTTGTTGCTCAACGTCTAGAAGAGACAAAACTCAAATGTAACATAATTTGTGATGGTTTTGATTTTTTAGTTAGTTTTGCAGTCAAATAAACATTTTTTCTATAGGTGTTTGTGTTTCAAACAGGTTTCTTAATTATTTTATTTCCGTTTACTAAATCGTTTTTCATGATTGGTTTTAGTTTACTATAATAACCTTGGTAGAAACAGGTTCTTCCTATACTTTATATTGCTGCAGGCTGCTCCACCTGGGACGCTGCATGGTGGAGCTCCATTCCGCAAAGTGAACTGAGGAAAGGCCACCGGTACCACAGAGACGTGTCATTATACAGAGTGTTAATTAAGGTGAAAACTCTGGGCGACTCGCGAGGAAGTGTGTGTGTTTGAACAATTCCTCATGGTTTTTTCACAGTACTTTTCTCCTCATTCAATTAAACTTTGTTGGTTGACCTTTTGTTTTGTGAAAAACATTGCTCCTTATTATCCCCCTCATAGCTCCCCATCCATTCCAACCATCAGGCTAACAATTATTGGAAACGGAGCCTAAGTGTTACCAAAGTCTTCTCTTGAACACATAGAGGGGGAGAGAAACAGAAACCAACCAATGCTTAGGCTCTTCTGTCACAGGAGGGTGTGAAGTTGGCCATTTAATAAAACAATACGTTTTCTTTCAAAGCACTAGCTCCCCTACCTGATTTTATGGCCATACACAACATTGTTTTTTACGATATTCTTAACTGAATGATAGTTGCATAGAAGGTTATTCACTCACTCATCTACAAGCTCTCACAGTCTCACGTCAGAAATAGACATTCATCCATTCATGTTTCTCAAACATAAAATGTTGAAGTTGTTCTAAACGTCAAATTTCAAAGTGTTTAAGATTCAATTCGGCATTAACTCCTAACTCTTAAAGTTAGGCATTATCTTTGAATGGTTAGGGTAAGGGTTCATGTTTGGGATAGGCTTAAAACAAAAATATCGAAAACAACTTTCTATTGCTGGATTCGGACATGCAACCTTTAGAATCAGAGGCAGATACTTATGACCAGCTGACATTTTCCCGCAATTGTTTTTTAAAATATTGCGATATACATGGCTGGGCCTATCTACTTTTCACTGAGTCGCAACTCAACAATCATCTATTTATCATTTGTACTGCCCAAATTGCCCATGCTGTCTTCCGACTGTAGGCAATGCAATTTAAATAATCCACAACTTATTATTTTTTAAGGCCAGGGGAAGCTAATGATCCTCTGTGGCCAAAACATGCCTTAAAAGTATATTTTGAATGAATTGATTTATTTCTGCATAGACAGGAGTAGACTATGTAGCCTATATAAGTTTGACAGTTTAATTACATTTACTCAGCTTCTCCTAGACTTATTTCCACACGAATAGGTTGGAATATTTTTTTACCTGATGATAATGCCCTTTTAGTGTAAGAGCTGTTTTAAAAGACTGCCTAAAATGTAAGCCTTTTTTGGTGGGATGGAATTTTTGCCTTCCATGGTGACATCACCATGCCGTAAATGAATAGACTAATAGAAAAGAGAGATCCAAACCTTTCTGCCAATGACAGCAAATTTTCGGTTTCCCCCTCCAGACCACTCCCAGACAGTCTAAGCAAACTGCTTGCTTGAGAAATTGCATTTTTGCTGAGAAGAGGCCATCAGACTGTTAAACAGCCACCACTAACATTGAGTGGCTGCTGCCAACACACTGACTCAACTCCAGCCACTTTAATAATGGGAATTGATGGGAAATGATGTAAAATATATCACTAGCCACTTTAAACAATGCTACCTAATATAATGTTCCCTACATTATTTATTATTCATCATATGTATACGTATATACTGTACTCTATATTATCTACTGCATCTTTATGTAATACATGTATCACTAGCCACTTTAACTATGCCACTTTGTTTACATACTCATTTCATATGTATATACTGCACTCAATACCATCTACTGTATCTTGCCTATGCCGCTCTGTACCATCACTCATTCATATATCTTTATGTGCATATTCTTTATCCCTTTACACTTGTGTCTATAAGGTAGTAGTTTTGGAATTGTTAGCTAGATTACTTGTTGGTTATTACTGCATTGTCGGAACTAGAAGCACAAGCATTTCGCTACACTCGCACTAACATCTGCTAACCATGTGTATGTGAGAAAAAAATGTGATTTGATTTTAGTTGATTTGATTTTTGCCTTGATGAAAGCTTTGCACATTCTTGGCATTCTCTCAACCAGCTTAATGATGTCGTCACCTGAAATGCATTTAAGTTAACAGTTGTGCCTTGTTAAAAGTTAAATATTGGAATGTATTTCCTTCTTAATGCGTTTGAGACAATCAGTTGTGTTGTGACAAGGTAGAGTTGGCATACAGAAGATAACTCTATTTGGTAAAATACCAAGTCCATATTATGGAAAGAACAGCTCAAATAAGCAAAGAGAAACAAAATAATTACTTTAAGACATGAAGGTCAGTCAATGGGGAACATTTCAAGAAATTTGAAAGTTGCAACAAGTGCAGTCGCAAAAACCATCAAGCACTATGATGAAAATGGCTTTCATGAGGACTGCCACAGCAAAGGAAGACCCAGAGTTACCTCTGCTGCATTGGATGAGTTCATTAGAGTTACCAGCCTCAGCCTCAGAAACAGCCACATCTCAACAGTTCAGAGGAGACTGTGTGAATCAGACCTTCATGGTCAAATTGCTTAACCTCTAGCGTCTGTCACGCCTTGGTCATTGTATTTTGTGTTTTCGTTATATATTTGGTTAGGCCAGGGTGTGACATGGGTTTATGTTATTGTATTTTCGTATTGGGGTTTGTAGTATTTGGGATCGCGGCTGATTAGGGGTGTTGTATAGGCTTGGCTGCCTGAGGCGGTTCTCAATCAGAGTCAGATGATTCTCGTTGTCTCTGATTGGGAACCGTATTTAGGTAGCCTGAGTTTCGCTTTGTATTTCGTGGGTGATTGTTCCTGTCTCTGTGTAGTTTCACCAGATAGGCTGTAATAGGTTTCACGTTCCGTTTGTTGTTTTGTATTTTGTATCGTTATTTCATGTGTCACTTTTTCTATTAAAGTCATGAGTAACCACTACGCTGCATTTCGGTCCGACTCTCTTTCCACAAACGAAGAACGCCGTTACAGCGTCGAGCAATCCCGTATCCGGGAGCGTAATCATAGCCTCAAGCTCATTACCATAACGCAACGTTTCCTATTCATGAAAATCGCAAATGAAATGAAATAAATATATTCAAACACAAGCTTAGCCTTTTGTTAACAACACTGTCATCTCAGATTTTCAAAATATGCTTTTCAACCAAAGCTACACAAGCATTTGTGTAAGAGTGTTGATAGCCTAGCATAGCATTAAGCCTAGCATTCAGCAGGCAACATTTTCACAAAAACAAGAAAAGCATTCAAATAAAATCATTTACCTTTGAAGAACTTCGGATGTTTTCAACGACGAGACTCTTAGTTAGATTGCAAATGTTCATTTTTTCCAAAAAGATTATTTGTGTAGACAAAATAGCTCCGTTTTGTTCATCACGTTTGACTAAGAAAAAGTCACTTACAACACCAAACTTTTTTCCAAATTAGCTCCATAATATCGACAGAAACATGGCAAACGTTGTTTAGAATCAATCCTCAAGGTGTATTTCTCATATCTATTCGACAATCTATCAGTGGTGGCAGTTGGCTTCTCATCAGAAGCAAACAGAAAAATACTGCAGCTGGAGATTACGCAATAATTGCGACGGAGGACACCAAGCGACCACCTGGTAGATGTAGTCTCTTATGGTCAATCTTCCAATGAAATGCCTACAAATACGTCACAATGCTGCAGACACCTTGGGGAAAACGTGGAAAATGTAAGCTGACTCCTAGCTCCTTCACAGCCATATAAGGAGTCATTGGCATGAGGCGGTTTCCAAAAATGCGGCACTTCCTGATTGGATTTTTATCTGGGGTTTTTCTGTAACATCAGTTCTGTGGCACTCACAGACAATATCTTTGCAGTTTTGGAAATGTCAGAGTGTTTTCTTTCCAAAGATGTCAATTATATGCATAGTCGAGCATCTTTTTGTGACAAAATATATTGTTTAAAACGGGAACTTTTTTCATCCAAAAATGTAAATAGTGGCCTCTATATCCAAGAAGTTAACTTCTTGGTGACAGGGGGGCGGTATTAAGTAGCTTGGATGAATAAGGTGCCCAGAGTAAACTGCCTGCTACTATGTTCCAGATGCTAATATAAGCATAGTATTAGTATTATTGGATAGAAAACACTCTGAAGTTTCTAAACCTGTTTAAATGATGTCTGTGAGTAGAACAGAACTCATATGGCAGGTGAAAACCTGGGATAAATCCAACCAGGAAGTGGGAAATCTGAGGTTTGTAGTTTTTCAACTCTTTGCCATTCCAATATACAGTGTACATGGGGTCACATTGCACTTCCCAAGGCTTCCACTAGATGTCAACAGTCTTTAGAACTTTGTTTGAGGCTTCTACTGTGAAGTGGGGGCGAATAAGAGGGGATTGAGCCAGGTGTCTGGCAGAGTGCCAAATGCTAGTGATGTGTGGTCACGAGAGAGTTAGCTCTCGTTTCATTGCTTTTCTTCAGACAGGAATTCTCCAGTTGGAACATTATTGAAGATTTATGTTAAAAACATCCTACAGATAGATTCTATACTTAGTTTGACAAGTTTATAGGGCTGTAACGGAACATTTTGAACTTTTCGTCCGGCGTTCGGCTGGACCTGAAAGCGAGTTGGATTTGTTTACCAAACGCCCTAACAAAAGAAGCTTTTTGGACATAAATGATTAACTTTATCGAACAAATCAAACATTTATTGTGGAACTGGGATTCCTGGGAGTGCATTCAAATGAAGATCATCAAAGGTAAGGGAATATTTATAATGTTATTTTTGACTTCTGTTGACTGCACAATATGGCTGATATCTTTTTGGCTTGTTTGGGTTCTGAGCGCCGTACTCAGATTATTGCTTTTTTGGCTTTTTCCGTAAAGCTTTTTTGAAATCTGACACAGCGGTTACATTAACTTGTTATGGTTGCAATCCCAATATCGGGATAAGTGTCATCAACAACCGCTGAATAGCATAGCGCTACATACAATAAATATTACTATAAATATTTATATTCATGAAATCACAAGTGAAATATAGAAAAACACAGTTTAGCCTTTTGTTAATCCACCTGTCGTGTCAGATTTTGGAATTATGCTTTGCAGCGAAAGCAATCCAAGCGTTTGTGTAAGTTTATCGATTACACAAAAAAACATTAAGTACACTTAGCATCAGGTAGCTCGGTCACGAAAATCAGAAAAGCAATCAAATTAATCGTTTACCTGATCTTCAGATGTTTTCACTCACGAGACTCCCAGTTACACAACAAATGTTCCTTTTGTTCCATAAAGATTATTTTTAGATCCAAAATACCTCCGTTTGCTTGTCGCGTTATGTTCAAAAATCCACAGGAAAGAGCGGTCACGACACGGCCAAAGAAAATTCCAAATAGTTTCCATAATGTCCACAGAAACATGTCAAACATTTTTTATAATCAATCCTCAGGTTGTTTTTAAAATATATAATCGATAATATATCAACCGCAAATGTCTTTCACAGTAGGAGAGGGGAAAACAATGGCTGTCCAAATTCTGTTGCACTAGCAAAACTCATGTGACCACTTGACGCGATGTTATCGTTCTGTCTCATTTTTCAAAATAAAAGCCTAAAAGTATGTCTGAAGACTGTTGACACCTTGAGGAAGCGATAGGAAATGAAATCTGGTTCATATCCCTTTACAGTGCCTTGCGAAAGTATTCGGCCCCCTTGAACTTTGCGACCTTTTGCCACATTTCAGGCTTCAAACATAAAGATATAAAACTGTATTTTTTTTGTGAAGAATCAACAACAAGTGGGACACAATCATGAAGTGGAACGACATTTATTGGATATTTAAAACTTTTTTAACAAATCAAAAACTGAAAAATTGGGCGTGCAAAATTATTCAGCCCCCTTTTGCTGCGATTACAGCTGTAAGTCGCTTGGGGTATGTCTCTATCAGTTTTGCACATCGAGAGACTGAAATTTTACTATTGTAAAGTAGACTGTGTCTGTAAAATGTGTTTAAGATGTATAAATTGAAGGAAAAAGCCGAAGTGTTTATTAGTTTACTCTAATTGGGGGATAGGTGGAAGGGTTTGCGGGGAATAATAATGAAGGCATATTCTTTAACAAAGTATGTATGTCTATATAGGTATGTGTATATGTATGCATGCGTGTATGTATATGGATATATATATTTATCAAAAAAAGATATGGTGGATTGGAAATGATGCAGACAATTACATTGATGGAAGCAACATTCTTTCCGCAATATTAAGCTGATCCACCCCTAAAAAAAAAGAAAAAATACTGAGACTATAGACACTGAGATACTATAGAGATGGGAGAGTATAGATACTGTAAAGGGTATAGATACTGAGACTATGGCAACAATGCAGACTTTAGAGGAACCGCAAATGATCCATATGTATAAATAGGAGGTAATGACGAGTGATGAGGATATTACCGAATATAATTGGGATTAGTACTAAGTGAACGTGGATGTGAAAGTTGTGTGATTGTGAGATATGAAATATTAAGCTGATTTACTGAAATGTGGGTGTTAAGCTCATTGGAGTTTGGATAATTAAATTATTGATTGAAATTTGGGCGTTATAAGAGATTAAATGTGGATAATAAGAGGATTGAAATTCAGCTATTAAGTATTGAGTGAATGAGAGCTGTCAAGGAGGTGCGAGAGATGAATGAATGCCCCAACCAGTTCTGTGAGCAGAGTTTATTGATCTGTGACGTTATCTAGGGGTCTGTCCAACACCGCCGTTGGATCTACAGGTGGAGTTTGATGTATAACATTATTGTGTATGGAGATGGGTTACTAGATTTAAAGTAACATTATATTGAGTATACCCTTAACCTGTTTACATTATGTGGAACACCAGCACCAACCTTTAGAAGGTCATAGCAGAACTGTTAAATATCTGTGTTTTATATTTTGACAAGGTGGATGTTCCAAGGACAGTTAGTGAAAACATAGTCAATGCAACCCGATTGTGGTAAAAAAATATGGAAACAATGGTTAACATCAAGATTTTTATTCACCTCTGAATCTGCAGATCCCTTGTGTTTGTGCATTTTTGATACTCACTCCCATTAACCTCTCTTGGGTAGAGGGCAGTATTTTCACGTCCAGATGAAAAGCGGGCCCAAAGTAAACTGCCTGTTACTCAGGCCCAGAAGCTAGGATGTGCATCATATTAGCAGACCTGGATAGAAAACACTCTAAAGTTTCCAGAACTGTTAAAATTATGTATGTGAGTATAATAGAACTGATATGGCAGGCAAAACCCAGAGGACAAACCATCACAAAAAATATCATTTTCAGCTTGCCACTGTTTTCAATGGCTGTCCTACC
This sequence comes from Oncorhynchus keta, assembly GCF_023373465.1. NCBI lineage: Eukaryota > Metazoa > Chordata > Actinopteri > Salmoniformes > Salmonidae > Oncorhynchus > Oncorhynchus keta. The sequence goes on along the minus strand of NC_068444.1, from coordinate 34,704,468 downwards.
AGATTGCAGTTCCTAGGGCTTCCACTAGATGTCAACAGTCTTTAGAAAGAGCTTCATGCTGGTTTTTTGAAAAATGAGCCTGAAATTTGAGTTTTTCTAGGTGGCTCCCATTTTGGCTGTAGTGTTTCCAAGAGCGTGGAAGAGAACGCGTTCTTTGGGATTTTTCTCCGGTAAAGACAATAACGATTCTCCGTCTTAAATTTTATTGTTTAGGCTACCTGAGGTTTGATTATAAACATTGTTTGACTTGTTTGGAAAAGTTTATTAGTAAAGTTTGGGATTCATTTTGTATGCATTATTGACTGAAGCGCGCCAGCTAAACTGAGTTTTTATGGATATAAAGAAGGACCTTATATCAAACAAATGGACGATTTGTGATGTATCTGGGACCTTTTGGAGTGCCAACAGAAGAAGATCATCAAAGGTAAGGCATTTATTATATCGCTATTTCTGACTTTCGTGGCTCACCTGCCTGGTTGAAATATGTTTTTCTTGCATTCGTGTGCGGGGCGTTGCACTCAGATAATCGCGTAGTGTGCTTTTGCCATAAAGCCTTTTTGAAATCTGACACAGTGGCTGGATTAACAATAAGTTAAGCTTTATTTTGATGTATTACACTTGTGATTTTATGAAAGTTAAATATGTATAATTCTGTAGATTGAATTTCGCGCTCTGCAATTTCCCCAGATGTTGGCCTGGTGGGACACTACAGTCCCACCTTCCCATAAGAAGTTAATAAGGACAACCTTTATTATGATCATAGTATTATCATACTAAGTGAATTGTACAACCCAGAATGAAGGGTTTGAAATTATGAAATGTTTTTTTCCTGTGTTGATTTCCCTTACTTTAACCTCTCTAGGATATGTGGGACCCTAGAGAGGTTAATATAAATGCTCATTATAAAAATTCAGAAAACAAAACATATTTTACATAGGTTTAAATATTGACTTCTTGTTAATCGAACCATGGTGTCAGATTTATAAAATGCTTTTCAGCGAAAGCATACCTAGCTCAGAACATACTTAGCCCAGAACATAGCCCAGTTGATAAATTATTACAATCAGTAACCAGCCAAGCAGAAGCGTTACAAAACTCAGAAATAGAGATAAAATTAATAATAATAATAATATAATAATAATATATGCCATTTAGCTGACGCTTTTATCCAAAGCGACTTACAGTCATGTGTGCATACATTCTACGTATGGGTGGTCCCGGGAATCGAACCCACTACCCTGGCGTTACAAGCGCCATGCTCTACCAACTGAGCCACAGAAGGACCACGATTAATCCCTTACCTTTGATGATCTTCATATGGTGGCAATCAGAAGACATTAATTTACTCAATAAATGTTCATTTTGTTCAATAAAGTCTCTTCATATCCAAAAACCTCAAGTTCATAGAAACATGTCAAATGATGTCAATATTCAATCGTCGGGTTGTTTTTAGCCTAAATGATCTATAATATTTAAACCGGACAATAACGTTGTCAATAGAAAATATAAACAAGAAATGCACTCTATCGGGATTGCGCATGAAAAAGCTCTGCGACCCAGTAGGGTCAACTCATTCAGACTGGTCTTACTCTCTCATTTATAAGAATACAAGACTGAAACTATTCCTAAAGACTGTTGGCATCTAGTGGAAGGCATAGGAACTGCAATGGATACTGTAATGGCATTGAATAGAAAACTACAGAACAAACCAAAAACTACTTCCTAAATGGATTTTTCACAGGTTTTTGCCTGCCAAATTAGTTCTGTTATACTCACAGACACTATGAGACACCGTGAGAATCACTCCCGTTCTCCCTCAAGATAGGGAGACCGTGGGAAGTACTTCCCGTTCTTTCCCCAATCTCTCAGGGGCCCCTGGCCAGGGTGGCACTGAATTCTGCTAAGACAGTCTGTGTTTAAAATACTATAAAGACATATCGTACAGTTATATTTTTTTACCCTAATTCTGACTAAAACTACACACATTATGACTGAAACTACAAACATCATTAATAATTTAATAATAGTTGTATGATTCTAATCAATTTCATACAAGTATATGATTTCAGGGTGGAATATTCTAATCATTCATTTAAACATATAAATTCCATTCACAATTAATAATGCTAAATTATGCAAATATAGCTAATGCCATGAATCCTGTATATATGTGATAACCTTTGATTGCTGCAATGCGCAATGTTGGAAAAGCACAGGGTAATGGAGATGTACTGCTTTAGTTCTGAGGCTGAGAGCCGCCTGCACCTGATGATAGTCACGCAGCCACGATGTTCCCGAAAGTACCAAAGCACCTGAGACGACAGAGGTGTGGTTGATGGCTTATAGCAGAGTGAGAAACCACAGTCAAGACATGTTTTTCTCATATTAGATATGTATCTAATCCAAAGCAACAATGTTAAGGTATGATTGACGGTAGGTTGTCCACAACAACTAGTATAAAGAGTGTTGTCTCCTGTTTCGCCACACAGATCTTTACTATAGACTACTGAGTTATTCTGTATGTGAATCTCTGCAATGGCATTTTATTACTAAAGATTTTTATACCAAGGCTCCTGTGTCTGTCATCTATCTTGAAGACTGATTGTTGAAGGAAACTTACATCACCCCATGCAAAGGACCACCCAACAATATGCTTAAGAATGACACTTCTGGTCTTGGCGGGAAATATCAAATCAAATCAAATGTTATTTGTCACATACATATGGTTAGCAGATGTTAATTTGAGTGTAGTGAAATGCTGGTGCTTTTGGTTCTGACAATGCCGTAATATCTAACAAGTAATCTAAAAAGTCTACCTTATACACACAAATGTAAAGGGATGAATACAAATATGTACATATAAATATGTGGATGAGCGATGGCCATGTGGCATAGGCAAGATGCAGTAGATGGTATAGAATACAGTATATACATTTGAGATGAGAAATGTAGGATATGTAAACATTGTTAAAGTGGCGTTATTTAAGTGACTAGCGATTTATATAAGTGGCCAGAGATTTGAGTCTGTATGTTGGTAGCATCCTCTTTTTGTTAGTGTTGGCTATTTAACAGTCTGATGGCCTTGAGATAGAAGCTGTTTTTCATTCCCTCGGTCACCAGCTTTGATGCACCTGTACTGACCTCGCGGGGGAACAGGCAGTTGCTCGGGTGGTTGTTGTCCTTGATTATCTTTTTGGCTTTCCTGTGACATCGGGTGCTGTAGGTGTCCTGGAGGGCAGGTAGTTTGGCCTTGGTGGTGCGTTGTGCAGACCGCACTACTTTCTGAAGAGCCTTGCGGTTGAAGGCGGTGCGGATGCCGTACCAGGCGGTGATACAGCCTGACAGGATGCTCTTGATTGTGCATCTGTAAAGGTTTGTGAGTGTTTTAGGTGACAAGCCAAATTTCTTCAGCCTCCTGAGGTTGAAGAGGAGCTGTTGCGCCTTCTTCACCCCGCTGTAGGTGTGGGTGGACCATTTCAGTTTGTCTGTGACGTGTACGCCGTGGACCATTTCAGTTTGTCTGTGACGTGTACGCCGTGGACCATTTCAGTTTGTCTGTGACGTGTACGCCGTGGACCATTTCAGTTTGTCTGTGACGTGTACGCCGAGGACCATTTCAGTTTGTCTGTGACGTGTACGCCGTGGACCATTTCAGTTTGTCTGTGACGTGTACGCCGTGGACCATTTCAGTTTGTCTGTGACGTGTACGCCGTGGACCATTTCAGTTTGTCTGTGACGTGTACGCCGTGGACCATTTCAGTTTGTCTGTGACGTGTACGCCGTGGACCATTTCAGTTTGTCTGTGACGTGTACGCCGAGGAACTTAAAACTTTCTACCTACTCCACTACTGTCCCGTTGACGTGGATGGGACGGTGCTCCCTCTGCTGTTTCCTGAAGTCCAAGATCATCTCCTTTGTTTTGTTGATGTTGAGCGAGAGGTTATTTTCCTGACACCACACTCTGAGGGCCCTTACCTCCTCCCTGTAGGCCGTCTAGTCGTTGTTGGTAATCAAGCCTACCACTGTAGTGTCGTCTGCAAACTTGATGACTGAGTTGAAAGCGTGCATGGCCACGCAGGCATGGGTGAACAGGGAGTACAAAAGAGGGCTGAGGACGCACCATTGTGTGGCCCCACAATCTAACCTAACAATTCCACAACAACTACATTATACACACAAGTGTAAAGGGATGAAGAATATGTACATAAAAGTATATGAATGAGTGATGGTACAAAATGTCATAGGCAAGATGCAGTAGATGGTATAGGGTACATTATATACATATGAGATGAGAAATGTAGGGTATGTAAATATTATATTAAGTGGCTAGTGAAACATTTTTACATCAATTTTACCATTATTAAAGTGGCTTGAGTTGAGTCAGTATGTTGGCATCATCAGTGGACCTATTGGGGCAGTAAGCAAGTAAGTTGAGACCTAGACTGGGAGGGGGGTGAATTGCTCGATCATAAAGTTGCTGTCTAAATTAATCTATACAATGACAAAGGCAAAGAAAACCAACTCCTTTGCAATGTAGGTACAGTGGATGTTTATACAGCCTATCCACAGTTCCAGATTTGTTCAGTGCTTTTTATCGTAAATCAACCATAGTATTCTTCCCCTGGATACATAGGCATACTTGTAGACACTGTATGACTCAACGGTGTATCTTGTGTGTATGACAGCGGCCATGTACACCACATGCCTCGCAGTAGATTACAATTTTTAGGAGATACATTGTCCAGTCATATGGTCAAATGCTGCAAAGAAGGACCTTGTTTAGCCCAGAACAGATTGGCACATTTTGCTCTTAATTGTCAGAAGTCAGAAGGCTAATATTATGCCAGTCTCTCTTAGGTAAGAGTTACAGAAATACTGACTTCATCACTTCTTGTTTTTGTTTTATATATATATATGTTATATGTTTTAATACATTGCATAGTCAACTTAACCACAGCACTAACATACACACTTACCCCACCAGACATGCCACCACCATGACATCTTTTCTCATTCCCCAGGATCAGAACAATTTCAAGGAAATGTATAATATTGTAGAGAGCCATGATTGCACGGAACACCCATCTCATATTGCGCAAATGAAGAGCAGACCTGGTTTAAAAAAACAGATAAAGCTACACCTCAAGGCACAACGCCTCTCTCCCTTATGACCTACTTTTTGTGTGTATGTACAGTACTAACATGCCCTGTATGTGTAACAAATAACACACACACACACACACACACACACACACACACACACACACACACACACACACACACACACACACACACACACACACACACACACACACACACACACACACACACACACACACACACACACACACACACACACTATATGTAGGTAGCCTAGTGGTTAGCGTGTTGGGACAGTAATTGAAACGTTGCTAGTTTGAATCCCGAGCTGGCAAGGTGGAAAAATCTGCTGCACTGCCCTTGAGCCAGGTAGTTAAGCCCCTCAACAACTGCTCACAAGATGCTGATGATGTGAATTACGGCAGCCACTGCACCTCTGTGATTCGTAGGTGTTGGGTTAAATGTGAAAGACACATTTCGGTTGACTGCATTCAGTTGTACAACTGACTAGGTAACCCTTTCCCTACATGTTAATGTTTTCAAATGTGTGCAAATGGTGTAGTCTTTTTTCTGTAATGTCCTTATCGTTAGTTTGGTACCTGAGTAAGACTAGTTGTCGCCATTGTCGTTGGCTAATGGGAACGCTAATAAAAACATTGTTTTCTTTATCCTCCTTTCAAGGTCTGGTTCCATATGTAAATTCCCCCACTCGACTCCCCCACTTCACAGTAAACTAGATTAAAGTTCCCCTACACTGCTCTTGCTGAGGAATTGCCCCAGGTCACCGCTATTTTACATGGGAGCAGATGAATGATTTAGCTCGCTCCTCTGAGTTGCAGGGCCGTGGCAAATGTATCACGCGGAGAGAATATAGACATTCATAGCATGCAAGGGAGAGACAAGGTTATGGTTGCCAGCACATTCAATCACTTCGCTGGACTACCCCCGTCTCTATTGTTTCTTCATCACTCAGATGCAAATAAAAGACATAAATCAAGCAGTCTGACAGCCCTCAGCAGATAACTAATTGCTAGCATAATGATTGCCTTGCAGACACAACTCACACTTTATGCATTTTCAGGGGCTCACTGCTGGCTAGCCACCTGGTCAGTTTTGGCCGGCCAGTGTATGTGTTTGTGTATATGTGTACATAATGCATTGTGTGGGTTACATCTCTGTTGTATTTGGGTCAGGTCTTTTATGCTGTCATATCCCAAGCCTGCACCAGTCAAGAGCTATATTTTGGGCAGTCCCCCAAAACAGCAGAAATGACAAATAAACCAGTCGAACCCAACAACTAAAAAAGACTAGATCCATACCAAAGACTTCACAATTTACATATATTTAAAAACATGAACATGAAGTTTGTGTGTTTACATCTGTCAGTTACATATACATGTCAGTACATATACAAAAAAATAGGCAAACTAAAAAACAGCTGCTCAGTTATAACTCCCTCCTTCCCTCCCTCCCAAGTCTCTTGCTCCAGGTTATCTCTTATCCCTTAACATTATTAGCTAGTGAGTTTACAGGGCAGAGTGGAGAAGTTTCTCTGTACTCTCTATCTCTTTGGGAAATCTCTGAGGGACCAATCAGCGCCCAGATAATCCCACAATCTAAAATGAGCTGCTGTCTTCTCTCTGCACGTGTATCACTCCTCCTCTCCTCCTCTTTCACAATCTGTGATTCAAAAGCATTTAGAGGAATGGAAATGCTGATAGTTGCTTGTTTTTTTTTGTTTTCCAAGCTGAAATTCACATCTCTGCCTCACGATATCACTCTCATGAAACTCTCTCACAATAGTTCCTTTTCTGCAACTTTCTTACACTATCTTACCTTTCCTCTTGAATCAAGTGACAACAACTGAACAGAAACCACACTAAAACAAGACAGCTCCTACATGTCAATGTAAACACACTGTGAAAAATCCTCTGTGATAATCCACCATGAATCATTTATGACTGATTTAATTGGACATTTCTCTAATTGGTCTCTCATGTTTGTGACTGTCCTGTTTTATTCCACAGTTATTGGGTATGAAAGCTTTCATCCTTCTCCTGTGTTTTTGTCTTGGGAGAGCTGGTTGGTCTAGCTGGCAGTGGCATATTATTGGACTTTTTGGCACTGGGCAGTTTTGGCACTACGGATATTTACTGTTGTGGTTCCCCAGGTAAAGCTTGTCACATGCTTCCCAGTTGAAACAGTTTGTGCATATATTTTGAAGAAAAAAAATCAATCTTGTTTTTCAAGGTAAGGTATTTAGGGAGTATGTGAGCGCGTGTGTTTGTTTCACCTAGCCGAGCTCTGCTAGCAGCAAACCGAACCCATGCATGCGGACGCCGTTAGCCGAAGGCTCTGGAACTCAAAGATGCTGGACCATTGCTACAATAGAACGCACCGGCTAGCTGGGTATCACATCCTGTGAGCAAATTTGACAGGGCTGCCACTGAGGCTCTCTGCCACCTGGCAATGGCCAGCCTCACACTTCCAAAGACAGGCCTGCCTAAAGATGACATAGTATATCAGAGATAGCTCACAGGTTGTTACTCCTGGCACAGTGACGTCACCTTCTCAGCAACCTCAGGTACTGCAACTGCTGTTCGAGGCCTGTAAAATAACGTTTAAAAAAAAGTATAGTGTAGTAGGGTTATGTAAAATGGAATGTGTTTTGAATGATAAGGAAGAACAGATGGAGTGTCTAAAATAACAATGAACAAACTAGACACCAGCATGGAGACACACAAACCTGAGCCTGAACCCACAGAATGAATGTAAACAGTAACTGAAATCTACAACCATGCGATGGAGATGTTTGTATCACTTGGCCTGTGGTGGAGCTGGCACGGGAACAGGGAAATACATCCTGTTTCTCCGGAAGGGTTATTACCCATTGTTGGTCTTGAGTAGATGGTATGTAACAGCCAGCCCTACAAAATGAGATTTATCTATTTGGAATGGAAGAAAACAGTTGTTGTTTTTTCTACCTCCCCCTCTCTCCAAGGGTGTGGGGAAGTAAGCACGAGTGAATTTGCTGAGTGTTCAGTGGAAAAAAGAAGTGAAGAGAAAAGACAGACACACCAGGGAAATGATTTATTCTTCATTGTAAGTTGGGCAATTTAATCCTGTCATAAAAAGAACCCTGGAGAACTGATGAGGGGAAATACATTTTTTATTGACTAAGTCTGTGTGATATCAAAGTAAACGAAAGTGCACAAATACAAACTACTGAAACAAAATCCAGATAATTGGTTTATGTGGTGAGATTCAATCAAAATAATTGGAGGGAGGGAGGGGCAAAGCTACAGGCACGTGTTGTCTAGATGACCTTGAGAGGAATTAAGTTGGTGACCAATTTAGAATGGGATGCTCGTTATTTCTTAGTAAGGCATTTATTTTTTATTTATTTATGTATTTTTTTTTTTTTTACCTTTATTTAACCAGGCAAGTCAGTTAAGAACATACTCTTATTTTCAATGACGGCCTGGGAACAGTGGGTTAACTGCCTGTTCAGGGGCAGAACGACAGATTTGTACCTTGTCAGCTCGGGGGTTTGAACTCACAACCTTCCGGCAACTAGTCCAACGCTCTAACCACTAGGCTACGCTGCCCCCTCTCGTTGCCATAGCAACGGAAGGTAAATGGTCTGTCTCAATGTTTTTTGTCCTTCATGTAAACCAGTTCGGCAGCTCTACAGGTTATCTACAAAAGGGGGTGGGGTTCTTGATTCCTTCACCTGACTTCTCTGTGGCAGGCATATTCAGTCTTACTCCTATTTCTATCCAACTTTGAGTACGAGCGACACCTCTGATCCAACATGGCCACCGGATATTGTGTGTGGGATCATTGCCTCCACTTGGACAGTGATAAAGTGGCTTCAGTTTCTCCCTGAGCTGTTTAGGTGGTGGAGCCAAGACTTTGAAGAGCCAGGAGGGAGGTTCAGTTGTTGTGCAATAGAGGATCAACAGATTCTCTATGACCTGGGCCATTTCCTGACTAAAATAACACATCCTAGATCTGAATGAATTAAATATTCTTATTAAATACTTTTTTCTTTACATAGTTGAATGTGCTGACAACAAAATCACACAAAAATTATCAATGGAAATCAAATTTATCAACCCATAGAGGTCTGGATTTGGAGTCACACGCACAATTAAAGTGGAAAACCACACTACAGGCTGATCCAACTTTGATGTAATGTCCTTAAAACAAGTCAACATGAGGCTCAGTAGTGTGTGTGGCCTCCACGTGCCTGTATGACCTCCCTACAACGCCTGGGCATGCTCCTAATGAGGTGGCGGATGGTCTCCTGAGGGATCTCCTCCCAGACCTGGACTAAAGCATCCGTCAACTCCTGGACAGTCTGTGGTGCAATGTGGCGTTGGTGGATGGAGCGAGACATGATGTCCCAGATGTGCTCAATTGGATTCAGGTCTGGGGAACGGGCGGGCCAGTCCGTAGCATCAATGCCTTCCTCTTGCAGGAACTGCTGACACACTCCAGCCACATGAGGTCTAGCATTGTCTTGTATTAGGAGGAACCCAGGGCCAACCGCACCAGCATATGGTCTCACAAGGGGTCTGAGGATCTCATCTCGGCACCTAATGGCAGTCAGGCTACCTCTGGCGAGCACATGGAGGGCTGTGCGGCCCCCCCCAAAGAAATGCCACCCCACACCATGACTGACCCACCGCCATACCGGTCATGCTGGAGGATGTTGCAGGCAGCAGAACGTTCTCCACGGCGTCTCCAGACTGTGTCACGTCTGTCACATGTGCTCAGTGTGAACCTGCTTTCATCTGTGAAGAGCACAGGGTGCCAGTGAAGAATTTGCCAATCTTGGTGTTCTCTGGCAAATGCCAAACGTCCTGCACGGTGTTGGGCTGTAAGCACAACCCCCACCTGTGGACGTCGGGCCCTCATACCACCCTCATGGAGTCTGTTTCTGACCGTTTGAGCAGACACATGCACATTTGTGGCCTGCTGGAGGTAATTTTGCAGGGCTCTGGCAGTGCTCCTCCTGCTCCTCCTTGCACAAAGGCGGAGGTAGTGGTCCTGCTGCTGGGTTGTTGCCCTCCTACGGCCTCCTCCACATCTCCTGATGTACTGGCCTGTCTCCTGGTAGCGCCTCCATGCTCTGGACACTACGCTGACAGACACAGCAAACCTTGCCAAATCTCGCATTGATGTGCCATCCTGGATGAGCTGCACTACCTGAGCCACTTGTGTGGGTTGTAGACTCCGTTTCATGCTACCACTAGAGTGAAAGCACCGCCAGCATTCAAAAGTGACCAAAAATTCAGCCAGGAAGCATAGGAACTGAGAAGTGGTCTGTGGTCCCCTCCTGCAGAACCACTCCTTTATTGGGGGTGTCTTGCTAATTGCCTATAATTTCCACCTGTTGTTTATTCCATTTGCACAACAGCATGTGAAATGTATTGTCAATCAGTGTTGCTTACTAAGTGGACAGTTTGATTTCACATAAGTGTGATTGACTTGGAGTTACATTGTGTTGTTTAAGTGTTCCCTTTATTTTTTTGAGCACTGTATCTATCTCACTGATACATTGGTATCAGCTTGGCACGCACAACAGTCCCGCTTGTATTACAAAGTATTAGAAAGAAAGGCTCTGTTTTCGTGTTTGTGTGTACGATTCCCTCTGCCCTCCCGAGGGCGTCAAAAAACAAGGATTTTTTTCTCTCCTGCAAACCTCAGCAGCCATTTCTCCTCTGACTAATTAAAAATCATACTTGGCCTCCCCTTCACCTCTACTCATATAACTGAACACAACTTCAGCAGCAATGTAGGTGTATTGTTCCAAATAGCTAACAAAGTTAAGATAGTTAACTATGTGATCAAAGGTTGTAATTTGGCAGGTACACGTGTCAGGCCCTGGCCTATTGAAACCTCATTACATGTACTAAAGAAAATAGATACAATACTAGTCAAAAGTTTGGACACACCTACTCATTCAAGGGTTTTTCATTAATTTTACTATTTTCTACATTGTAGAATAATGGTGAAGACATCACAACTATGAAATAACACATGGATTCATACAGTAACCAAAAAAGTGCTAAACAAATCAAAATATATCAAAATATATTTTATATTTGAGATTCTTCAAAGTAGCCACCCTTTGCCTTTATGACATATTTGAATACTTGGCTTTCTCTCAACCAGCTTAATGAGGTATTCACCTGGAATGCATTTCAATTAACAGGTGTGATTTGTTACCCCTTGTGTGGTATTCATGTTTTTGTTATTCACCCAATGTTTGCGGGTCTGATGGACCCACAACATTTTGTTTTTTTAAAACGATACAGCCATAACAATTTATGAAAAATTACTTAATACTTAGATGTTGACTTATCAATTACAAGCAATATAAACAGCATACGTGGTTAATATGTGCCATTTACCCTTAGCTAGATCACATCAATAAAAGCACTATTCATTTTCATTTTATAAAATGTGATTTTTGTGAACAAAAATCTATTATAATCAAGACATACAGTTGAAGTCAGAAGTCTACATACACCTTAGCCAAATACATTTAAACTCAGTTTTTCACAATTCCTAGCATTTAATCCTAGTAAAAATGGCCTGTCTTAGGTCAGTTAGGATCACCACTTTATTTTAACAATGTGAAATGTCAGAACAATGGTAGAGAGAATTATTTATTTCAGCTTTACTATCTTTCATCACATCCCCAGCGGGTCAGAAGTTTACATACACTCAATTAGTATTTGGTAGCATTGCCTTTAAATTGCCTTTAAATTAAACTTGGGTCAAACATTTCAGGAAGCCTTCCACAAGCTTCCCACAATAAGTTTGGTGAATTTTGGCCCATTCCTCCAGACAGAGCGGGTTTAATTGAGTCAGGATTGTAGGCCTCCTTGCTCGCACATGCTTTTTCCAGTTCTGCCCACACATTTCCTATAGGATTGAGGTCAGGGCTTTGTGATGGCCACTCTAATACCTTAACTTTGTTTTTCCTTAAGCCATTTTGACACGACTTTGGAAGTATGCTTGGGGTCATTGTCCATTTGGAAGACCCATTTGCAACCAAGCTTTAACTTAATGACTGATGTCTTGAGATGTCGCTTCAATATATCCTCATAATTGTCCTTACTTATGATTCCATCTATTTTGTGAAGTGCACCAGTCCATCCTGCAGCAAAGCACCCCCATAACATGATGCTGCCAACTCCGTGCTTTACGGATGGGATGGTGTTCTTTGGCTTGCAAGTCTCCCACATTTTACTCCAAACATAATGATGGTCATTATGGCCTAACAGTTCTATTTTTGTTTCATCAGACCAGAGAACATTTCTCCAAAAGGTACAATATGTGTCCCCATGTGCAGTTGCAAACTGTAGTCTGGCGTTTTTATGGCAGTTTTGGAGCAATGGCTTCTTCCTTGCTGAGCGACCTTTCAGGTTATTACGATATAGGACTCGTTTGACTGTGGGTATAGATACTTTTGTACCTGTTTCCTCCAACATCTTCACAAGGGCCTTTGCTCTGGGATTGATTTTCACTTTTCCAACTAAAGTATGTTCATCTCTAGGAGACAGAACGCGTCTCCTTCCTGAGTGGTATGATGGCTGCGTGGTCCCATGGTGTTTGTACTTGCGTACTATTGTTTGTACAGATGAATGTGGTACCTTCAGGCGCTTGGAAATTGCTCCCAAGGATGAACCAGACTTGTGGAGTCTACAATTCTTTTGCTGATTTCTTTTGATTTTCCCATGATGTCAAGCAAAGAGGCACTCGGTTTGAAGGTAGGCCTTGAAATACATCCACAGCTACACCTCAAATTGACTCAAATGATGTCAATTAGCCAATCAGAAGTTTCTAAAGCCATGACATCATTTTCTGGAATTGTCCAAGCTGTTTAAAGCATCCTTCTCCTGAACCCACTTCACGATGGCTTCAGATGCTGGGGCTCCTCCATTTGGCTTCCACTTGCAAGTTCCACACATATGATGAAGCAGCAGCACAGTCAGCCCAGATCTTGATTCCATATTTTGCAGGTTTAGATGATATGTACTGCCTGAAGGGGCAGTGGGCCCTAAATGTCACCTTTATTTAATAACCAGGTAAGCTAGTTGAGAACCACTTCTAATTTACAACTGCGACCTGGCCAAGATAAAACAAAGCAGTGCGACACAAACAACACAGAGTTACACATGGAATAAACAAGCGTACAGTCAATAACACAATAGAAAAAAAGAAAGTCTATATACAGTGTGTGCAAATGGCATGAGGAGGTAAGTTAATAAATAGGCCATCGTAGCAAAGTAATTACAATTCAGCAAATTAACACTGGAGTGTAATAATGTGGAAGTTTTTCAGGGACATTGTCGCACTGAAACATTTTCTGCCAGTTTCTTTATCCCACAGGGATTCTGTGGATTCCCTATTGGATCTGAAAACACCAGAAAGGAAAAGAACCCCGAAGTATGCATGTAAATGAGTTTGGTCCATCTCCTTCCATCTTTCTCCAAAAACATGCCGTCCCTCCAAATTAGTGCAGAACAGAATGATTTTCTGGATGGTGTCTGGGATGAACAGTTCAAAAGAAGACGTTATGTCCTGAACAAGAATATCTGCCTTATCACATTGGCAGCCATGCATGGTGGCTCAATCCTTGGGCAAGAAGGACATTAAATTTCACAAAAAAAAAAAATCTTCATATTTCTCCTCCTGCAGGCTGCTGGTTGCTGAAGGGCTGGTCTTGGGTCTGGCTGCTAATGGGCTGGTTCTGACGCTGACTGAGGGGTCAATCTCATCCTCTTCTTCCAACGCACTGACAGAGACAGAAAATTCCTCATCTTCCAGAGTGGAAGACGTTCCTTCCACACTAGCTTTTCTCTCTGCAAAAATGATTTCTAAGGCCTTCTGAGCAGAGATGATTTTTGACAAACTGATTGATTTTGGTAAGGAGCCACACATGCAAAGCTATTTCTTTGTTGCGTCCCTCCCCCAATTTGCACCTGGCTGTGGTAGAGCGTGGGAAAATAGAAAATAAAAAAATTCAAAAATGTATCGAAATAATTTATTGCAATAACATTGTGATGGTTCCCGCGAGAAATTGTGTAGTTTCACACACTACAAAGGGTAAAGAGTACAAGAAAAGCGGGAGACAGGCAGACAGGCAGGGAGACAGGTTATTGGTGCTATGTTGAAACAGCAGGCCCAAGGAGCAGGAAGATAGTGACGGCACACAGCAAACCTTTTTGTTCCATTTTTACATGTTTTCACCTACACACACACTTTTCCACGCTTTTATTACCCTCGGATCCAATGGAACCGAACACCACATTCAACTGTTCAGGGGAGACTGCGTGACTCAAGCCTTCATGGTCGAACTGCTGCAAAGAAACCATTGCTAGAGGACACCAAAAAGAATAGACTTTCTTGTGCCAGGAAAAACGAGCAATGGACAGTAGACCAGTGGAAATCTGTCCTTTAGTCTGTCCAAATTTTTTATTTTTGGTTCCAACTGCCGTGTCTTTGTGAGACGCAGAGTAGGTGAATAGATGATCTCCGCATGTGTGGTTCCCACAATGAAACATGGAGGAGGATGTGTGACGGTGCTTTGCTGATGACGCTGTCTGTGATTTATTTAGAATTCAAGGCACACTTAACCAGCATGGCTACCACAGCATTCTGCAGCAATACATCGTCCCATCTTAGTGGGACTGTTATTTGTTTTTCAACAGGACAATGCCCCAAAACACCTCCAGGCTGTGTAAGGGCTATTTGACCAAGAAGAAGAGTGATGGACTGCTGCATCAGATGACCTGGCCTCCACAATCACCCAACCTCAACCCAATTGAGATGGTTTGGGATGCGTTGGACTGCAGAGTGAAGGAAAAGCAGCCAACAAGTGCTCAGCATATGTGGGAACTCCTTCAAGACGGTTGGAAAAGCATTCCAGGTGGTGGCTACTTTGAAGCATCAAGGCAAGGGTGGCTACTTTGAAGAATGGTGAGATTTGTTTAACACTTTTTTGGTTACTACATGATTCCATATGGGTTATTTCATAGTTTAGATGTCTCCACTATTATTCTACAATGTAGAAAATTGTGAAAATAAAGACAAACCCTTGATTGAGTAGGTGTGTCCAAACGTTTGACTGGTACTGTTCATACAGTACATACAGTAGACTGTGAGATGCATATTAATTTATTAAATATTGTGAGAAGCCAAATATAACTTTGATATAAACATGCATA
This sequence comes from Oncorhynchus keta, assembly GCF_023373465.1. Lineage (NCBI taxonomy): Eukaryota > Metazoa > Chordata > Actinopteri > Salmoniformes > Salmonidae > Oncorhynchus > Oncorhynchus keta. The sequence continues at coordinate 34,689,121 of NC_068444.1, read as the reverse complement.
GGGGCATTGTGGAATAGTAGTAATGATTTTAATAATAATAATAGCAACGTTTGCTTTCACATGCTATACTAGCCATTTCCTCTCCTATAATTTCAAATACTGACTACTTCGAGTTATCACCCAATTAGCCATATTCATTTTGAACAAAGACACAATTACATCTAATCTGTCTCCTTTCAATCACAGAGCCCTGTGTACACCCAACCACAGGCTCTCTAGAACCACATCCATGGACATAGTACAAAACGTACAGGATTCTTCAAAGGAACATAATAATAACTGTCTCTTTTTTAATAACAATGTCCGTTCTATTCTATTTTTGTTTGTAATTTGTATGTCCTATTCAATTGTTATTTGTTGTATCCGACGCAGAATATTGTTTCTATATATAGAGCTCTTTCCAAGTGAACAAGAGAGAAAGCATAGCTAATGTATTCAGCTGATGTCCAGTACACCTGATGTCCAGTACACCTGATGTCCAGTACACCTGATGTCCCTTTCCTTTAACCGTTCACTTTCATGAACCAGATGTGAGAATAAAGCTGATCCTCAGCACTACTCTTCTTTCAAAAAACACATACCTTCACTAGAGTGACCAAATACAAAAGACCCCAAATCCGCTCACTGGGATGATTTTGTGGGACATTGTCCAGGAATGCATTTTTACACAACTTTAGCATCCGTACTACCAGAGGAGCTGAGGTACTCTCCTCTAGAGCCCCCACCTCTCCCCCTCCTGCGGCTCTGTTTGTATTTCACCGCTGAGTGGTGTTTTCTCCTGCCAATGTAGCCCCAGGCATGCTTTCAGGGGCGTTGGGCCCATGCTTTGAAGCAAGCTGGGAGAGCATATACAACTGTGGGTCTGCCACTGAGAGAGCTACGCTGATAGACTGATAAAAGATGACTGGGTTGAGAACTTTCCAAAAACCTGTCAGGAGTAGTTTCACATGCGATTGATTTATTCCTGTTGACATTGTGAGGAGGGGGGAGGTTTTGGAATGCGGAGTGCAATGTGATGTGGGTGAAAATTCCAGAATCACAAAAAGTTTTTTGTTTTGTTGTTGTGATGAATGTGATTCTTTATTCTGTGGAAACCTGTCAAATTTTATTGAGGGAGGTGTCACAGCAAAGTAAACATGTTAAAATGTGTGTTAGTGTGCATGCCAATGAATTATATTACGTTTTCTATGGTGTCTCTATACACTGAGTAATCCTACCCCCCTGGCCCCCTTTTGCCCTCACAACAACCTCAATTCGTCAGTCATGGACTCCACAGGAATGCTGGCCCATGTTGACTCCAATACTTCCCACAGTTGTGTCAAGTTGGCTGGATTTTCTTTGGGTGGTGGACCATTCTTGATACACACGGGAGACTCTTGAGCGTTGCTGTTCTTGACACAAACTGGCACCTACTACCATACCGTTCAAAGGCACTTAAATCTTTTGTCTTGCCCATTCACCCTCTGAATGGCACAAATACACAACAGCCCTTGCACTAGCCACTTTTCCTTGAGGGAATCCGTATCGAAACCGGATGCAGTTTGATTGCCATCTTAAGTGGGGGTCCAATGATATGACCCACAATCCAATGCAAACTGTAGTCACGTGTCAAACTCCGGTGGCCGCAAAGTGTACAATTTAACCAACATGGCTGCATTTTTGTCATGTTAGACAAAATGATAACGCTAGCTTGCAAAAACATATATATAGATGACATTGATTTTAGTGTTGGCAAATGGGAATGACTCTCAAAATTGTCTCAGACTCGTAGTGTGAAGCCTATATAACTTAGCTAGCTTTCATTAACATATTTTGGGGGAATTCTGAAATGTATTGGAATAAATGACCAAACTATAAAACTAGCTAGCCAGATACTGTATGGGTAACTGTAGCTAGCTACGTTCACTTGCTAGGTACATTCAACGTTTTAAGTTGGTTGTTTTTAAGTTCAACTTCAAGATTTCCCCCAAGGACATTGCCTCTCAGATAATCACTCTCCCTCCCTTGGGCAAGGGACATTGTAAGGTACACTCGGATGTGATGATGTAAAACGTAATTCAAGGGCTGAGGGTTTATGGCCGTGGGCTAAACTTTGCGTTTAGAATTGTCTCAATTGTCTCTAGGCTTAAAAATCCTTCTTTAACCTGTATCCTCCTCTTCGTCTACAATGATTGAAGTGGATTTAACAAGTGACATCAATAAGGGATCATTGCTTTCACCTGGATTCACCTGGTCAGTCTATGTCATGGCAAGAGCAGGTGTTCTTAATGTTTAGTATATGCAGTGTATGTGTCCATGCAAAAGTGTTTACAGCTCATATTGTACTTTAATTTATTATATCTCATCTTGACTTTGTTTTTATTCCTGAGAAATACATAAGTGCCTTAAGCAGCACTTTCTCCTCTCCTCCCTTCCCATCCCCTCCAATTGGATAATTGCACATAGCGCCCAACACTTAAAAAACAACAACTTCTTCTTAGGTTCAAAAGATGCATTTGTGTGTGTTATTTTTCTCTCCCTTAATCTCTTTTTTCTTTCTACCCCAGATACAGTAGAGACCTTCCCACTAGCTGTATGTGTTAATAACTTCTCATACATGTGGCTTTGAACCCTCAAACCGAGAGAAGAGGAGCACAATATCATGCTCGCTAACTGTCAGAACAGATGGCTGATAGCTACAGTATAAGTGTGACAAAAGACACCGGTCTCCATAGTAACAGTCTAGTTAGTTAGCCGCGGTGCTATATTACCTAACCCTGGTGGTGTTGGATGTACAGCATGAGTCCTCTCCTCTGATGTGTGACATGTATAGTAGCTGTGTGTCGACGATCTCGCTAACAAATTCCTGATCCACTTATATGTAGCTTGGCTACCACTGGGTTGCATTGAATAGTTATGTCATGGGAGAGAGGTTATAGTGTACTACAGGGAAGGTGCCTGATCTACATGCATGCTGCCAACACTTCACTCCATTGTAAATAAACGTACAACGTGTTTTAAACCAACATGGGGCACATGCAAAGTTTAGCGGATTTTGTTAACAGGCAGTTGAACTGGTTTGGATCTAAAGACACACACGTATATTCCAAATAATATCCATAATGTCCACAGAAACATGTCAAATGTTTTTTATAATCAATCCTCAATCCTCATCCCTTTAAAATATATTTTCGATAATATATCAACCGGGTGTGTAGGTTTTTCAAAAACACCGGGAGAGACAATGGCCGCTTTACTCAATGGTCTCGCAAAACTCACTCTGAGAGCCCCCACCTATCCACTTACGCAATGTGATCTTTCACACTCATTTTTCAAAATAAAGCCTGAAACTATGTCTAAAGACTGTTGACACCTTAGGGAAGCCATAGAAAAAGGAATCTGGTTGATATCCCTTTAAATGGAGGATAGGCATGCATAGGAACAGAGAGGTTTCAAAATAAGAGGCACCTCCTGATTGGATTTTCCTCAGGTTTTTGCCTGCAATATCAGTTCTGTTATACTCACAGACAATATTTGTACAGTTTTGGAAACTTTAGTTTAGGTTTCTATCCTAATCTGACAATTATATGCATATTCTAGTTTCTGGGGCTGAGAAATAGGCAGTTTCAAATGAGTACGTTTTTGAGTCAAAAACTAAAATAATGCCCCCTACGCGCAAAAGGTTAAGTCGAGTCCCAAGTAGAACAGGTCGAGTCTCAAGTCAAGCCCAAGCCATGTATTCTAAGAGCAACTTAAGTCAACTTAACATTTTTTCCCAGTAAAAAGATTATCAATACATGCAAATCTGTCTATTTAAGGCAGTTTCTGATTGTCTTTTCCACTCCACTGGTTTTGTGTGCATAAAACCCCACCACATGTGACTGCACGAAGACCAGGGCCAGTTAGTTGTTTTTGAAGGATAGTGGGGTGTGGCTCCTGTCCTTGAACCCAGACTGACAGCAGGTGAGTTTTTATTAGTATTTGTAATAGTTGTATTGGTTGAGGAAAATGTCTTCCATTTTGAGAAGTTTTGTTCAAGCTCCTTCAGAGGTAGCCTTAGAGTTGTGTACTAAGGAGCAGTTAATTGAAATTGCTGAACATTATCAGATTGAGATTGTTGATAAAAACATTAAAGAGACTATTAAAACTAGATTAAAGCAGGGTCTTATAAAAATGTGTGTTTTTTGGGGTCAGTCTGCTAGTAGTGAGGGTGCAGGTTTTCAGTCTAGCCCTTCATTAATTTTTTAGCAGCAAAGGGAGCCGTTGCAAATTCAGTTAGAGAGAGAGCGATTGAGAAATGCTAATAGACCAGAAGGACTACCACAGTTTGATGTTTCACAGAATCTTTGTTTGTTGCCTAAATTTGATGAGTCAGATCCAGACACATACTTTGCTTTATTTGAGCATATTGCGTAAGCTAGAGCTTGGTCAGTTTTGGACATGACTATGCTGTTGCAATGTGTACTTACAGGTAAAGCACGTGAGGCTTTTACAGCACTGAGTGTAGCCGACAGTAAAGTTTTTGCTAAAGTTAAATCAGCAGTTCTGAAGGTCTACGAGCTTGTGCCAGAGGCATATCGTCAACATTTTCGTTACAGGAAAAAGTTAGATTCACAAACCTATTCTGAGTTTGTTCGTGATTTGACTTCTGCATTTAATCGTTGGTGTACAGCTTCTGAAGTTAGTACTTTTGAGGGTCTGTCTAATTTGATTGTGTTAGAACAGTTCAAAGATTCCGTGTCTGACCAGGTTGCTACATACATGAATGAACATAAAGTTAAGTCTCCAAGTGATGCAGCAATCCTTGCAGATGAGTACAGGCTAACACATAAAAGCCATTTTGAGTCATGTACCATGTACCATAAAAATAACTTTACTCCTAGGAATAGTAGGTCACCTTTGTCTGGGGCTTCTTTCCAAAGACCTCAGCAGAAGTTTGGGGCTGGAGGACTTAAAGCACCGGTTAATGCTAATACCTGTCGCTACTCTTTAGTTGAAGGACATTGGAAGAAAGATTGTCCTCTGCTTAAATCAAAAAAGTAATGTCAAGTCAAACCTGCTGTGATGGCAAGTCCTGTTGCAGCCTCTGACCACCAGGGTGAGCTTTTTCAGCCACTCGTTGAGTTTGATTCTCAGTCTTCCTACTGTGATTTTTCAGCCTTTATTTCAGATGGTGTAGAACTGACAAACTGAAGTTTATTCAGTGCTTTAGTAGCCGGAAAGTAGAGCATTGCAGTAGTCTAACCTAGAAGTGACAAAAGCATGGATGAATTTTTCTGCATCAGTTTTGGACAGAAAGTTTCTGATTTTTGCAATGTTACGTAGATGTAAAAAAGCTGTCCTTGAAACATTCTTGATATGGTCATCAAATCAAATCAAATCAAATGTTATTTGTCACATACACATGGTTAGCAGATGTTAATGTGAGTGTAGCGAAATGCTTGTGCTTCTAGTTCCGACAATGCAGTGATAACCAACAAGTAATCTAACTAACAATTCCAAAACTACTGTCTTATACACAGTGTAAGGGGATAAAGAATATGTACATAAGGATATATGAATGAGTGATGGTACAGGGCAGCATACAGTAGATGGTATCGAGTACAGTATATACATATGAGATGAGTATGTAGACAAAGTAAACAAAGTGGCATAGTTAAAGTGGCTAGTGATACATGTATTACATAAGGATGCAGTCGATGATATAGAGTACAGTATATACGTATGCATATGAGATGAATAATGTAGGGTAAGTAACATTATATAAGGTAGCATTGTTTAAAGTGGCTAGTGATATATTTACATCATTTCCCATCAATTCCCATTATTAACGTGGCTGCAGTTGGGTCAGTGTCAATGACAGTGTGTTGGCAGCAGCCACTCAATGTTAGTGGTGGCTGTTTAACAGTCTGATGGCCTTGAGATAGAAGCTGTTTTTCAGTCTCTCGGTCCCAGCTTTGATGCACCTGTACTGACCTCGCCTTCTGGATGATAGCGGGGTGAACAGGCAGTGGCTCGGGTGGTTGATGTCCTTGATGATCTTTATGGCCTTCCTGTAACATCGGGTGGTGTAGGTGTCCTGGAGGGCAGGTAGTTTGCCCCCGGTGATGCGTTGTGCAGACCTCACTACCCTCTGGAGAGCCTTACGGTTGAGGGCGGAGCAGTTGACGTACCAGGCGGTGATACAGCCCGCCAGGATGCATCTGTAGAAGTTTGTGAGTGCTTTTGGTGACAAGCCGAATTTCTTCAGCCTCCTGAGGTTGAAGAGGCGCTGCTGCGCCTTCTTCCTGACGCTGTCAGTGTGAGTGGACCAGTTCAGTCTGTCTGTGATGTGTATGCCGAGGAACTTAAAACTTGCTACCCTCACCACTACTGTTCCATCGATGTGGATAGGGGGGTGTTCCCTCTGCTGTTTCCTGAAGTCCACAATCATCTCTTTAGTTTTGTTGACGTTGAGTGTGAGGTTATTTTCCTGACACCACTCTCCGAGGGCCCTCACCTCCTCCCTGTAGGCCGTCTCGTCGTTGTTGGTAATCAAGCCTACCACTGTTGTGTCGTCCGCAAACTTGATGATTGAGTTGGAGGCGTGCGTGGCCACGCAGTCGTGGGTGAACAGGGAGTACAGGAGAGGGCTCAGAACGCACCGTTGTGGGGCCCCCGTGTTGAGGATCAGCGGGGAGGAGATGTTGTTGCCTACCCTCACCACCTGATCTCAAAAGAGAGATCAGGGTCCAGAGTAACGCCGAGGTCCTTCACAGTTTTATTTGAGACGACTGTACAACCATCAAGATTAATTGTCAGATTCAACAGAAGATCTCTTTGTTTCTTGGGACCTAGAACAAGCATCTCTGTTTTGTCTGAGTTTAAAAGTAGAACATTTGCAGTCATCCACTTCCTGCAGCCATCCACTGTGTCTGAAACACAGGCTTCCAGCGAGGGCAATCTTGGGGCAATCTCCATGTTACATCAAAATGTACAGTTTTGTGTCATCCGCATGGTAGTGAAAGTTAACATTATGTTTCCAAATGACATCACCAAGAGGTAAAATATATAGTGAAAAAAATAGTTGTCCCAAAACAGAACCTTGAGGAACACCAACATTTACAGGACAATAGTTGTCCCAAAACAGAACCTTGAGGAACACCAACATTTACAGGACAAACTATCCACAGAGATATATTTCCGACAGATAAGATCTAAACCAGGCCAGAACTTGTACATGTAGACCAATTTGGTTTTCCAATCTTGCCAAAAGAATGTGGTGATTGATGGTATCAAAAGCAGCACTAAGGTCTAGGAGGACGAAAACAGATGTAGAGCCTCGGTCTCACGCCAGTAAAAGGTAATTTACCACCTTCACAAGTGCAGTCTCAGTGCTATGATGGGGTCTGAAACCAGACTGATGCATTTCGTATACATTGATTGTTTTCAGGAAGGCAGTTAGTTGCTGCATAACAGCTTTTTCTAACATTTTTGAGAGGAATGGGAGATTCGATATAGGCCGATAGTTCTTTATATATTCTGGGTCAAGGTTTGGCTTTATCAAGAGAGGCTTTATTACTGCCACTTTTAGTGAGTTTGGTACACATCCGGTGGATAGGGAGGCATTTATTATGTTCAACATAGGAGGGCCAAGCACAGGAAGCAGCTCTTTCAGTCGTTTAGTTGGAATAGGGTCCAGTATGCAGCTTGAAGGTTTAGAGGCCATGATTATTTTCATCATTGTGTCAAGATATATAGTACTAAAACACTGGAGTGTCTCCCTTGATTCTAGGTCCTGGCAGAGTTGTGCAGACTCAGGACAACTGAGCTTTGGTAGAATACGCAGATTTAAAGTCCGTAATTTGATAATTCTAATGATCATGATATTTTCCTCAAAGTTCATGAATTTGTCACTGCTGAAGTGAAAGCCATCCTCTCTTGGGGATTGCTGTTTTTTAGTTAGCTTTGCAACAGTATCAAAATACATTTTGGATTATTTTTATTTTCCTCAATTAAGTTGTAAAAATAGGATGATCGAGCAGCAGTGAGGGCTCTTCGATACTGCACTGTGCTGTCTTTCCAAGCTAGTCGGAAGACTTCCAGTTTGGTGTGGTGCCATTTCCGTTCCAATTTTCTGGAGGCTTGCTGCAGAGCTCGGGTATTTTCTGTATACCAGGGAGCTAGTTTCTTATGACAAATGCTTTTTGTTTTTAAGGGTGTGACTGCATCTAGGGTATTGTGCAAGGTTTAATTGAGTTCCTCAGTTAGGTGGTTAACTGATTTTTGTACTTTGAAGTACTTGGGTAGGCGGAGGGAGTCTGGAAGGGCATCTAGGAATCTCTGGGTTGACTGAGAATTTATAGCACGACTTTTGATGATCTTTGGTTTGGGTCTGAGCAGATTATTGGTTGCGATTGCAAGCATAATAAAATGGTGGTCCAATAGTCCAGGATTATGAGGAAAAACATTAAGATCCACAACATTTATTCCACGGGAAAAAACTAGGCCCAGAGTATGACTGTGGCAGTGAGTAGGTCCAGAGACATGTTGGACAAAACCCACTGAGTCGATGATGGCTCCGAAAGCCTTATGGATTGGGTCTGTGGACTTTTCCATGTGAATATTAAAGTTGCCAAAAATTAGAATATTATCTGCCATGACTACAAGGTCCGATAGGAGTTCAGGGAACTCTGTGAGGAACGCTGTATGTGGCCCAGGAATCCTGTAAACAGTAGCTATAAAAAAGTGATTGAGAAACCTGCATAGATTTCATGACTAGAAGCTCAAAAGACTAAAGTTTTTTTTTTTTTTGTAAATTGAAATTTGCCATAATAAATGTTAGCAACACCTCCACCTTTGCGGGATGCGCGGGGGATATGGTCACTAATGTAACCAGGAGGTGAGGCCTCACAGTAAATTCATCAGGCTTAAGCCATGTTTCAGTCAGGCTAATCACATCAAGATTTATTATCAGTGATTAGTTCATTGACCATAACTGCCTTGGAAGTGAGGGATCTAACATTCAGTAGCCCTATTTTGACATGTGAGGTATCACAATCTCTTTCAATAATGTCATGAATGGAGCGGTCTTTATTCCAGTGAGATTGCTAAGGTGTACACCGCCATGCTTAATTTTGCCCAACCTAGGTCGAGGCACAGACCCGGTCTCAATGAGGACTTCACTGGCTGTGCTAAAGGCAGACTCCACTAAGCTGGCAGGCTGGCTAACAGCCTGCTGCCTGGCCTGCACCCCATTTCATTGTGGAGCTAGGGGAGTTACAGCCCTTTCTATGTTCATAGATAAGATGAGATCACCCCTCCAGCTTGGATGGAGTCCGTCACTCCTCAACAGGCCAGGCTTGGTCCTGTTTGTGGGTGAGTCCCAGAAAGAGGGCCAAGTATCTACAAATGCTATCTTTTAGGAGGGGCAGAAAACAGTTTTCAACCAGCGATTGAGTTGTGAGACTGCTGTAGAGCTCATCACTCCTCCTAACTGGGAGGGGGCCAGAGACAATTACTCGATGCCGACATCTTTCTCGCTGGTTTATACCCTGAAGCTATGTTGCGCTTGGTGACTTCTGACTGTTTCATCCTAACATCGTTGGTGCCGATGTGGATAATAATATTCCTATACTCTCTACACTCGCCAGTTTCAGCTTTAACCAGCACCATCTTCAGATTAGCCTCAACTTCGGTAGCCCTGCCCCCTGGTAAACAGTGTATGATCGCTGGATGATTCGTTTTAAGTCTAAATCTACGGGTAATGGAGTCGCCAATGACTAGAGTTTTCAATTCGTCAGAGCTAATGGTAGGAGGCTTGGGCGTCTCAGACCCCGTAACGGGAGGAGTAGAGACCAGAGTAGGCTCAGCCTCTTACTCCGACTCCGACTTGCTGCTTAATGGGGAGAACCGGTTGAAAGTTTCTCTCGGCTGAATGAGCAACACCGGTTGAGCATTCCTACAGCATTTCCCTCCAGAAGCCATGAGAAAGTTGTCTGGCTGCAGGGACTGTGCGAGGGGATTTATACTACTATCTATACTTACTGGTGGCATAGATGCTGTTTCATCCTTTCCTACACTGAAATTACCCTTGCCTAACGATTGCGTCTGAAGCTGGGCTTGCAGCACAGCTATCCTCGCTGCAAGGCGATTGTTCTCCTGTATATTATGAGTACAGCGACTGCAATTAGAAGGCATCATGTTAATGTTACTAGTTAGCTTCGGCTGGTGGAGGTCCTGACGAACCACGTCCAGATAAAGCATCCGGAGTGAAAAAGTTGAATGAAAAAAGTAAAGCGAGGGAAAAACAAAATATAAACGGTAATTAAAAAGTAAAAACCGTCAACTTGTCAGGTAGCAAAGTAAGGTTAGCAACAAAACGCACAGCAGCACCTAAACAAGTCTCAAATCTCAAATACATTCCTTTGAGTACAAAACAGTCCAAATACAGAATATGTTGGCTAGCATGTTAAGTATAGGTGTTAGTTAGCTTGAACATTTGACACACTAAAGCCTTCAACAGACCAACAGTCTGCATTAATGCTGCATGATACATTATGCAGTTATGTAATCCAAAATTGTTACTGGATATGTGAGCAATAAAAGTTCAACATTCACCTTTTGCTACTATTTCTGTCACGTCTACACATACAATTTGATGCACACATTAGATAAATCTAACATATCCACCACACAGAACACACTGCAACTGCCTCTGCAATGCAATGCTGCAAGGCAAACACAGTTTTCCATTTGAATGTACTTCTGGTGTACCAAAACACAATGGCAATGTCGTTCTGATCAATGCATAAGCTTAGCAGCTGACATAGCTAGCAGGCTAAAAATGCAATGCAACACCAACCTACCAGTCCATGAGAACAGTGGCCATTTCAGCGTCACTCTCCCAAATTGAATTCCAACGTTTATCCGGTTTTGGTCTTCCAATGTTAATCCTGGATTTGTCTTGAGCAGACTTTTTCCTCGCTTATTTTTCTCTTTTGGGGTTCAAATTGATTCAGATCCAAAAACCGAGAATGGTGCTTGTTTCTGTTGTCCCTGCTACAAGGATAGCTATCTTTGTTTTTAATTTTTGTATTTTATTTCACCTTTATTTAACCAGGTAAGCTAGTTGAGAACAAGTTCTCATTTACAACTGTGACCTGGCCAAGACCTGGCCAAGATAAAGCAAAGCAGTGCGACATAAACAACCACACAGAGTTCCACATGGAATAAACAAGCGTACAGTCAAAAACACAATAGAAAAAAAGAAAGTCTATATACTGTGTGTGTAAATGGCATGAGGAGGTAAGGCAATAAATAGGCTGTAGTAGCGAAGTAATTACAATTTAGCAAATTAACACTAGAACACTAGATTTTTAAAAGGCTTTTCAGTGAAAGCATAAGCTATTATCTGATGATAGCACAACAGTAAACAAAGAGGGTAGCATATTTCAAACCTGCAGGCGCTACACAAAACGCAGAAATAAAATATAAAACATGCCTTACCTTTGACGAGCTTCTTTTGTTGGCACTCCAATATGTCGCGTAAACATCACAATTGGTCCTTTTGTTTGATTAATTCTGTCCAAATGTTGCTTCCAAAATGCGCAATGTCACTACTTTTTTTAATTATTTTTTTATTTTTATTTCACCTTTATTTAACCAGGTAGGCTAGTTGAGAACAAGTTCTCATTTGCAACTGCGACCTGGCCAAGATAAAGCACAGCAGTGTGAACAGACAACACAGAGTTACACACGGAGTAAACAATTAACAAGTCAATAACACAGTAGAAAAAAAGGGGAGTCTATATACAATGTGTGCAAAAGGCATGAGGAGGTAGGGGAATAATTACAATATTGCAGATTAACACTGGAGTGATAAATGATCAGATGATCATGTACAGGTGGAGATATTGGTGTGCAAAAGAGCAGAAAAGTAAATAAATAAAAACAGTAGAAAAACAGTATGGGAATGAGGTAGGTGAAAATGGGTGGGCTATTTACCAATAGACTATGTACAGCAGCAGCGATCGATTAGCTGCTCAGATAGCTGATGTTTGAAGTTGGTGAGGGAGATAAAAGTCTCCAACTTCAGCGATTTTTGCAATTCGTTCCAGTCACAGGCAGCAGAGTACTGGAACGAAAGGCGGCCAAATGAGGTGTTGGCTTTAGGGATGATCAGTGAGATACACCTGCTGGAGCGCGTGCTACGGATGGGTGTTGCCATCGTGACCAGTGAACTGAGATAAGGCGGAGCTTTACCTAGCATGGACTTGTAGATGACCTGGAGCCAGTGGGTCTGGCAACGAATATGTAGCGAGGGCCAGCCGACTAGAGCATACAAGTCACAGTGGTGGGTGGTATAAGGTGCTTTAGTGACAAAACGGATGGCACTGTGATAGACTGCATCCAGTTTGCTGAGTAGAGTGTTGGAAGCTATTTTGTAGATGACATCGCCGAAGTCGAGGATCGGTAGGATAGTCAGTTTTACTAGGATAAGCTTGGCGGCGTGAGTAAAGGAGGCTTTGTTGCGGAATAGAAAGCCGATTCTTGATTTGATTTTCGATTGGAGATGTTTGATATGAGTCTGGAAGGAGAGTTTACAGTCGAGCCAGACACCTAGGTACTTATAGATGTCCACATATTCAAGGTCGGAACCATCCAGGGTGGTGATGCTAGTCGGGCATGCGGGTGCAGGCAGCGATCAGTTGAAAAGCATGCATTTGGTTTTACTAGCGTTTAAGAGCAGTTGGAGGCCACGGAAGGAGTGTTGTATGGCATTGAAGCTCGTTTGGAGGTTAGATAGCACAGTGTCCAATGACGGGCCAAAAGTGTATACAATGGTGTCGTCTGCGTAGAGGTGGATCAGGGAATACCTTGACTTTGTTGTCCTTAAGCCATTTTGCCACTACTTTGGAAGTATTAAAAAATATATATATATATTTCACCTTTAACCAGGTAGGCTAGTTCAGAACAAGTTCTCATTTACAACTGTGACCTGGCCAAGATAAAGCAAAGCAGTTTGACATACAAAAACAGAGTTACGCATGGAATACACAAATATACAGTCAATAATACTGTAGAAAAAGTCTATAAACAGTGAGTGAGGTGAAACAATTAGGTAAGATATTTGGCAATAAATTGGCCATGGTGGCAAAGTAATTGCAATATACCAATTAAACACTGGAGTGATAGATGTGCAGAAGATGAATGTGCAAGTAGAGATAATGGGGTGCAAAGGAGCAAGATAAATTAATAAATACAGTATGGAGATGAAGTAGTTGGATGGGCTATTCACAGATGGGCTAGGTACAGTATGTACAGTATGCTTGGGGTCAATGTACATTTTGAAGACGCATTTGCGACCAAGCTTTAACATCCTGACTCTTGAGATGTTGCTTCAATATATCCACAAAATATTCCTCCCTCATGATGCCATCTTTTTTTTGTTAAGTGCACCAGTCCCACCTGCAGCAAAGCACCCCCACAACATGATGCTGCCACCCCCGTGCTTTAAGGTGTTCTTTATGGTGTTCTTCGGCTTGCAAGCCTCCCCCTTTTTCCTCCAAACATAACGACGGTCATTATGGCCAAACAATTATGTTTTTGTTTCATCAGACCAGAGGACATTTCTCTAAAAAGTATGATCTTTGTCCCCATGTGCAGTTGCAAACCATAGTCTGGCTTTTGTAAGGCTGGTTTGGAGCAGAGGCTTCATCCTTGCTGAGCGGCCTTTCAGGTTATGTCAATATAGGACTTGTTTTACTGTGAATGTAGAAACTTTTGTACCCATTTCTTCCAGCATCCTCACAAGGTCCTTTGCTGTTGTTCTGGGATTGATTTGCACATTTCGCTTCAAAGTAAGTTCATCTCTAGGAGACAGAACGCGTCACCTTCCTGAGTGGTATGAACTGCGTGGTCCCATACTTACTATTGTTTGTACAGATGAATGTGGTACGTCCAGGAGTTTGGAAATTGCTCCCAAGGATGAACCAGACTTATGGAGGTCTACAATTTATTTTCTGAGGTCTTGGCTGATTTCTTTTGAATTTCCCATAACATCAAGCAAAGAGGCACTGAGTTTGAAGGTAGGCCTTGAAATACATCCACAGGTACAACTCCAATTGACTCAAATGGTTTCAATTAGCCTATCAGAAGCTTCTACAGCCATGATATACTTTTCTGGAATTTCCCAAGCTGTTTGAAGGCACAGTCAATTTAGTAAATTTCTGACCCACTGGAATTGTGATACAGTGAAATAATCTGTCTGTAAACAATTGTTGGAAAAATTACTTGTGTCATGCACAAAGTAGATGTCCTAACCGACTTGCCAAAATTATAGTTTGTTAAGTTCTTGCTTCGAGCCATCCCGGATCCGGTATCGTGACTACAGCCTCAAGCTCATTACCATAACGCAACGTTAACTATTCATGAAAATCGCAAATGAAATGAAATTAATCTATTTGCTCTCAAGCTTAGCCTTTAGTTAACAACACTGTCATCTCAGATTTTCAAAATATGCTTTTGAACCATAGCTAAACAAGCATTTGTGTAACAGTATTAGTATTAACCTAGCATAGGAAGCCTCTATTTCAGCATGCAACATTTTCCACAAAAACCAGAAAAGAATTCAAATAAAATAATTTACCTTTGAAGAACTTCAGATGTTTTCAATGAGGAGACTCTGTTTGATAGCAAATGTTCCGTTTTTACAAAAATATTATTTGTGTCGACTAATCGCTCCGTTTTGTTCATCACGTTTGGTTAAGGAAAAAAAATAATAATTAAGTCATTAAAACGTGAACTTTTTTCCAAATTAACTCCATAATATCGACAGAAACATGGCAAACCGATGTTTAGAATCAATCCTCAAGGTGTTTTTCACATATCTATCAACGATAAAATCCATCGTGGCAGTTTACTTTCTCTTCTGAAGAAATGGAACGCGCATGGACCTACAGATTACGCACACAGGACACCGGGCGGGACACCAGGTAAATGTAGTCTCTTATGGTCAATCTTCCAATGATATGCCTACAAACACGTCACAATGCTGCAGACAACTTGGAGAAACGGTAGAAAGGGCAGGCTAATTCGTGGCGCTTTCAAAGCCATATAAGGAGACAATGGAAAACAGAGCCTCAAAAATCCTGCTCATTTCCTGTTTGAGGTTGCATCTTGGTTTCGCCTGTAAGATCAGTTCTGGGGCACCCACAGATAATATCTTTGCAGTTTTGAAAACGTCAGTGTTTTCTTTCCAAAGCTGGCAATTATATGCATAGTCGAGCATCTTTTTGTGACAAAATATTGCGCTTAAAACGGGCACGTTTTTTATCCAATAATGAAATAGCGCACCCCTAGCTTCAACTGGTTAATAGTAGGCTACCTGATGTTCTGTAATAAAGTGAAAACTGTCAAATATAACAAGTGCACCGTATGTTTCAACAAAAATTCATTTTAATTGCCTTTTTTTACACCAGCCTGGGAGGAACCTTTTTATTATATGCCAGCCTGCAAGGCACCTATTTATCCTTCACAGCCTGGGTGGCAACTACAATATTTAAGGGTGACAATATATTTGACCGCAACTCTATGTACAAACGGAGGACGCATCGTGCTCCATTTCACATACTTTGGTTTGGACTCATGCTTCGACCCGTTCTCGGACCACAGTAGTATGCATATTGAGAAACACCCATGGTTTAACTAATCAAGAGCTTGATGATTGGTTGATTTAGTTGAATCAGGAGTGTCCTTGCAGGGCTGGAAAAAGATGGACTGTCTGGTTGTCCTCTAGGTAAGGGTTTGGAAATACTGATCTATTACAAACACAAATCAAATCTACT
This sequence comes from Oncorhynchus keta, assembly GCF_023373465.1. NCBI lineage: Eukaryota > Metazoa > Chordata > Actinopteri > Salmoniformes > Salmonidae > Oncorhynchus > Oncorhynchus keta. The sequence goes on along the minus strand of NC_068444.1, from coordinate 34,673,315 downwards.
CAGGTCTACTAAGTCCTGCCAGCTTCCTGACAATAACTCAGGTGTTGGTTTTCATCCATCTTGACAATCCTGCAAAATGTCCTTTGTTGGGATGGCTTTCCAGTCAGGGACAGAGTGACAAATTGAGGGTCACTTCATGTTGGGACAGAATGTATCATCCAGACAGACACTCAATATAAAAAAACAGTGCTGGGTCTTGTCTCGGCCTTACGACTCGGCATACAGAGTGAGAGGAGAGGAGGAGAGAAGCAGAATACAACAGAACAACAGCCTCTCTTGATTCCTTAGGGATTCGTGTGCCTTATTTCCAGTGGTGTATTCTCTACCACGGCGCCTAACTCCCTGCTCTCTGCTCTTGTACTTTCAATTATTAGTTCTCTCTGTTCCATGGGAGGAGAGAGAGAACAGGTGAGGAGGCCAGACATATCAAATCACCACATAGCAAAGTCAAGACCTCCTCATCTGTGGATGGGTTTTTGATTATACCAGATCTTTAGAGGTTTGTTGTGAAACAGCAACAAAGGGGGAATACATAATAGCATGCATCACAAGTGGCACCCTGTTCCCTATATAGTGCTCCGAAAGTAGAGCAGTGTTCAAAACCTCTTAAGGATCGGACCCTTTTTTACAATATGTGTGAAATGCTCGATAATGTATGTGATGTCAACAGAAGTATATTTTCTGGGTGATTTAAGTATTGACTGGCTATCATCAAGCTGCCCACTCAGGAAAAAACGTAAAACTGTAAACGGTGCCTGCAACCTGGATCAGGTTGTCAGTCAACCTGCCAGGGTAGTTACAAACAGCACAGGAATAAAATCTTCAGCATGTATTGATCACATTTTTACTAAGGCTGCAGATATTTGCTTTATAGCACTATCCAAATCCATAGGATGTAGTGATCACAATATAATAACCATATCTAGGAAAACCAAAGTTCCAAAGGCTGGGCCTAATACAAGTGTATAAGAGGTCATACAATAACTTTTGTAGTGATTCATATGGTGATGATGTAAAGAGTATTTGCTGGTCTGTGGTGTGTAATGAGGAGCAACCAGACGCTGCACTTGACACATTTATGAAACTACTTATTCCAGTTACTAATAAGCACACACCCATTAAGAAAATGACTGTAAAAACTGTTAAATCCCCTTGGATTGATGAGGAACTGAAAAATTGTATGGTTGAGAGCGATGAGGCAAAAGGTATGGCAATTAAGTCTGGCAGCCCAACTGATTGGCAAATGTACTGCAAATTAAGAAATCATATGACTAAACTAAAGAAAAAGAAACTACACTATGAAATAAAGATAAATTATATAAAGAATGATAGTAAAACGCTTTGGGGCACCTTAAATTACATTTTGGGGAAAAAAAGCCAACTCGGCTCCTTCATTCATTGAATCTGATTCAATGAATCACAAAGCCCACTGATATTGCAAACTACTTTAATGACTTTTTCATTGGCAAGATAAGCAAACTTAGGGATGACATGCCAGCAACAAACGCTGACACCACACATCCAAGTATATTGGACCAAATTATGAAAGACAAAACTTTTACTTTTGAGTTCCTTAAAGTCAGTGCGGAAGAGGTGAAAAATGTATTGTTGTCTATTAACAATGACAAGCCACTGGGGTCTGACAATCTAGATGGAAAATTACTGAGGATAATAGCAGCTAATGTGGATCCATAATAAATACTACTCCCTTCACAGAACAGCGCGAACTGGCTCTAACCAGAATAGAAAGAGTAGTGGGAAGCCCCGGTGCACAACTGAGCAAGAGGACAAGTACATTAGAGTGTCTAGTGTGAGAAACAGAGAGCTCACAAGTCCTCAACTGGCAGCTTCATTAAATAATACCCGCAAAACACCAGTCTCAACGTCAACAGTGAAGAGGCGACTCCGGGATGCTGGCCGTCTAGGCAGAGTTGCAAACTTGTGAGGAGTCTGATTCTCAAACTAGACACTATAATGTACTCTACTTGCTCATTTGTGCACCGGAGCCTCCCACTCCTCTTTCAATTCTGGTATATATATATTTTTTCCAACGGGGCTATACATTTGGGTGAGGTTTTTTTCTTGCCTGAGTAGCCTCGTTTCACTGCCAAAAATGCAATTAAAACATCTAGTGTTCAGCAAAACAACAACGATGTCAAATGCAGATATCCTAGTCAGATAATTAACATCAAATCACATTAACCATTACTCTCTCGCGGGAAACCTTCACTCTTGCATAGACATTTAGAAATGAAACATAAGAATGAGAAAAATGAGCCACGGGAGTGTTTTGAGCATGAATTAATAATAATAATAATAATATATGCCATTTAGCAGACGCTTTTATCCAAAGCGACTTACAGTCATGTGTGCATACATTCTACGTAATTAAGACGACTTTCGAGTAGTAAGACACGTATAAATGCAGCAGATACCATTAATAAGAAGGGGCTAGAAGCATCTTATATGGTGAGCTACCGAGTGGCTAGGACAGGCAAGCCCCATACTATTGTGGAGGACTTAATTCTTCCTGCTGCTGGGGCAATGCTGGGGAAAAAGGCCAAAAAACTAAACAGGCAATGCCTTCATCGAACACTTTCACGACGCATCAGTGACATGGCAGGAGATGTTTTGAAACAATTACTGCTTTGCATACAAGCCTCACTAGCATGACAACTAAATACAGGTACAGACGGTGTGTGGAAAATGATTTAAGACTGAGACTCTCTCCAATACAACCCAACATTGCAGAGTTATGTGCATCATTTACAGCACATCCTTCTCATTAACCTGTGGTGAGTTATTCACAATTTTTGATGAACAAATTAAGTTGTATATGTAAGATGGCAAAATAAAGAGCAAAATTATAGATTATTATTATATTATTATTCGTGCCCTGGTCCTATAAGAGCTCTTTGTCACTTCCCACGAAGCCGGGTTGTGACAAAAACTCACACTCATTCTTATGTTTAATAAATGTATCGTATAATATGTGGCAGGCTTACAATGATGGCAAAAAACAACATTTGAGAGTGCGCATTTGGTGCTAGAGGGGGTTACAGCTGGAGGTTGAATGTTTGAAGGGGTACGGGACTATGAAATGTTTCAGAACAACTGCCATTCGGGCGGTAGGTAGCTTAATGGTTAGAGCGTTGGACAAGTAACCAGAAGGTTGTTAGTCAAATCCCCGAGCTGACAAGGTAAAAATCTGTTGTTCTGCCCCTGAACAAGGCCGTTAACCCACTGTTCCTAGGCTGTCATTATAAATAAGAATTTGTTCTTAACTGACTTGCCTAGTTAAATAAAATAAATAAAGTAAATTAATTGAATATTGATGGATGTTGATGTGTATGCAGGGCTTATCTGTGAAAGAGACTTTGGTCTCAGCATGACTCCCTGTCAAAATAAAGATTTAAAAAAACAAAAAGCTTTGGGACACAACCAGAAGGTATAGTCCTCCTGATAGCAGGCAATCAGTTGGTGCCAGTCAGCTTTTACACTCTCTACAATCCTTTGTTGGAGTAATAGCACTGGGGACCCACCACACTATGACATGAGCTGTTGTCTTCATTATGAGGGCACACTACAGAGACACACACACACACATATGAAAGGGCGCACGCACACACAAACCTCTGAAAAAACACACGCAAAAAACACAGAGACTCACACAAAGTGTTTATTCCATGGAAACACTCCATGGCTCTGTTTTCACAATGCGTTAGAGACGAGCTGCAACTTTCATGACTGTGACACTGTTCTTCTGCTGTGATCTGTTGCGAATGGAAGCCAATACAAAAGGCATCTCATGGATGCTCCTGTTCCATTCCACTGTGCATTCAGGATCAACCTGCACACAAAAACCAAACGGTTCTCTATAGTGCTAAATAGGGGTTATTTTTCTTGTAACAGGGTGCTATATATGATGCTATATACAGTATAATAAAAAATAAAACGTTTCTATGAAGAACCATGCTCATAAAGTTCTAAATGGAACCTGTATGGTGCTATAAAGAACCCTTTCCTAAGGTTCTATAAAAAACAAAAAACAATGTTCCATATAGTTACAACCCTTTTTGATGGTCCTTTATAGAACCTTTATGGAGAATGGTTCTATAAATAACCTTTCTCAATCTCAAAGGTTCTTTGGCAAACCATGCCGGGTTTTCTATTCTGATTTAATAGCTATTTTATATTGTTAAAATTCTATAGGTTTGATTATTGTGTTTATTAACAAGTTGAATCAGCTGTGCTAGTTCTGGAACATCTGGGGGTCCCCTGAGGAGCAGACTTGAGAACTACTGACTTAGTCAACTGTTCTCAAATGACACAAGGCCAAATGTGACTCGTTTCAGGAAACTAGGCGTATGTCACGCGTCACAACTTCGCAGGAGAGCCATTTGAACCTTTGTTTTTTTATCAAAATGCATTTTTTTTTGCCTTCTGAAACATGTGAGCTTTCATGTACATTAATAACAAACGTGTATGTCATCTGTAAATATGAATTACAATTGTTAAATTACGAGCCTAGTTGGTTTAGCCACAGAAAAAGTCAGCAACCTTCCCTCTAGCCATGATTGGCTGAGATAATGATTGGTCTGGACATGCTGAGAGATGAGTTCGGATTGGTCTGCCAGGTTGCACGCTTCTATCTATTTGATCTGAAAGATATTGCGTGGTAGAACTGCATAAGTGTTGCTCTCCACTTTCTGGAGGAGTGAGTTTTGAAATCAATCAAATGTATTTATGAAGCCCTTTTCACATCAGCAGATGTCAAAAAGTGCTATACGGAAACCTAGCATAAAAACCCAAACAGCTAGCAAAGCAGATGTAGAAGCACGGTGGCTAGGAAAAACTCCCTAGAAAGGCAGGAACTTAGGAAGAAACCTAGAGAGGAACCAGGCTCTCAGAGGTGGCTCGGCTAGCGAGCTAACATTGAACCTGGTTGGTTAGATATCTGCAGATTTATGCAGGATAGTAACATCATGAGATTACGGTGTATTGTTTAGCTAGCTAGCAACATGTCTTAACAAAAGACACTATTCAAGTAACCATTTAAACTAAATTTTCATGACGCCATCGCAAAAACTGTTGATAGACGTAGTTGGTAAATTCACTCAGAATTTACACTCAACATCTGTTGAATATGGCCGATGTCAGTAAATGTTGGCAAAAAAAGTATAAATTGTTGCCAGCAGCCCAGTTGCAGTCACCAAAGCTCTGGATAACGTAAAAACAGACTAACCAGCTCTGCTAGGGTGAGTAAAATGGTAATTTGTGTGTGGAAGTAGCTAGCAAGCTAGTTAGCTAGTTAGCTAGTTAGCTTAACTCTCGGATCACCCTTTAAAGAGATGGGTGGGGCTAAAGCTTATAAGGGTGTGAACAATGCTTAATGGGTGTATACAAAGAAGAGCTCTCCAGTAGGTGTACCAAATATTCTAAGGCCATTTTCTCAAAAGTCAGGTAACAAGTTGATCAACTTTAAAAACATAATTACTTTCCCATTGTTCCTCAAATGTAGTGTATATAACACTGTCTTTTGACTGGAATGGCAATGGAAAGTATATCGGACATTTTACGGGCTCCTGACCGATTCTGGACATCAGTGAGTCAGCGGTACAGGACATACTGCTCACCCTGGACCAGGCCTTAATCGCTGAAACAGGAAAGAGAAAGAGATAGCGATACAGAGGCCGACTTGCGGGTAGCCTGATGAAGCTACGGCGGAGAGTAAATAATCTGCCTCTACCCTCTGTTCTATTGCCAAATTTACATTCACTGGAGAACAAATTGGACGCGCTCTGCTCAAGACTATCCAATCAATGGGACCTGAAGAACTGTAATATCCTATGTTTCTCAGAAACTTGGCTGAACAAGGACCTGGATAATATTCTAGCTAGTTTTCCTATGCATCGACAAGACAGAATGGCAGCATCGGGTATGCTCAAGGATGGTAGTGTGTCGCTTTGTTATCAAGCGACAGCTGGTGCCAAATCTCTGATATTAAGGAAGTGTTGACGTTATGTTCGCCTGAGTTAAAATACCTCATAATAAACCCTAGACCATACTATTTACAAAGTTTTTTTACTATTCTTTTTGTAGCTGGTGCAAAATCTCTAATATTAAGGAAGTCTTGACGTTCTGCTCGCCTGAGTTAAAATACCTCATAATAAACCCTAGACCATACTATTTACAAATATTTTTTTTTTTCATTTTTTTTTTGTAGCTGTCTATTTACCATTACAAACCAATGCTGGCACTAAGACCATACTTAACGGACTGTAAAGGTCCATAAGCAAACAAGAAAAAGCTCATCCAGAGGCGGCGCTGCTAGGGTCAGGTGATTTTAATGCAGGTAAACTGAAATCTGTTTTACCTCATTTCTACCAGCAATGTGCTCTGACCACCAACTGTCTGCCATATGCACGCTTGAAAATAGATAATGATCATAGAGAAGTCTGGTTGCGGACACAACTAAACTTCTTTTCAAATTGATCAAGAAAAAATCTGTATGCCAAGCAATTAACAAATGCACATTCTTTAAAGCATACGTTTACAAGTCTCAGTCACAAATGACAACTCCAATAAGCCCCCTATGTTGAATAACATTCCATTCAGGTTATGGATTTGTCACTGCAAACTTAAAGCTCCTAAATGATGTCACCATTGCCCTTGATTATAAGCAAAGTTGTTCTGCTATTTTTATTGACTTGGTCAAAGCTTTTGACACGGTAGAACATTCCATTCTTGTGGGCCGGCTAAGAAGTATTGGTGTCTCTGATGGGTGTTTGGCCTGGTTTGCTAACTACCTCTCTCTAAGAATGCAGTGTTTAAAGTCAGAACATCTGCTGTCTCAGCCACTGCCTATCACCAAGGTAGTGAGGAAGGATCCAAGGCTCAAAGCTCTTCTTAATTTACATCAACAACATAGCTCAAGCAGTAAGAAGCTCTCTCATCCATTTTTATGCAGATGATACAGTCAAATACTCAGCTGGCCCATCCCCGGATTTTGTGTAAGGGTCTCTGCTACAAAGCGTCTTAGTGTCCAACAAGCTCCAAAACAAAGTTAATTTGGTTTTGTAAGAAGAATGCCCCTCTCCCTACCGGTGTGATTACTATCTCTGAGAGTTTAGAGCTTGAGCTTGTACCTCATACAAGTACTTGGGAGTAGGACTAGACAGTACTCTGTCCTTCTCTCAGCACATCAAAGCTGCAGGCTAAGGTTAAATCTAGACTTGGTTTCCTCTATCGTAATCGCTCCACTTTCACCACAGCTGCAAAACTAACCCTGACTCGAAACCTGCCAGGCTTTTCTCTCCCAGTGCTCCCTCATTTTTGAGCTGCAGCCTTCTTCCCCTTGGACAACTCGAGGATAGCGTACACCATAACGCTGATGTCCTGGAGGGACTCGCCTGGGTCATGGCAGCGTGGGAGAAACAGTCCGCCATCTGCCTCAGTCTGGATGAGCTTGTGGGGGAAGGTTAGAAGGTGTTTGATTCTCCGTTTCACACATTGGAGGCTGAGAGTGCCTGGAACCCGGAAGCATTGTTCGACATGTTCCTTCACGGATTATCGGAAGGGATCAAAGATGAACTTGCAGCCCGGGAGCTACCCATGGACCTTAACTATTTCATAGCCTTGACCATCTGGATCAATGGGTGGCTTCGAGAACATAGGAAGGAGAGGGAATCTGTTCCCTGTCGCCCGCCCTCGCCCTCGATTCCCACCTCGCCTCTGAAGAATCCCGGAGACCCCCGAAGTCTACATGTCCGAGTGAACCCGACGTCATCCAAGTTCTCTCGGGAATCACCGAAGGGCTGCCGACTCACCTCCTTCGAAGTCCATGCACCTGGGCAGGGCTAAATTGACTCTGGCTGAGAGCTTACACCGACTCCACACCCAGAGCTGTCTATATTGTGGAGTTACGGGACATTTTGTAGCTTCCTGCCCATAATAAATCCAGGCTCATCAAGAAGGGGCGAGTACTCTGATGGGCCACACAGCTAACTTTTCCTCTCCCCTTATTCTCACCACTTTCCATGCCATTCTTGTCACGCCCTGATCTGTTTCACCTGTCCTTGTGCTTGTCTCCACCCCCTTCCAGGTGTCGCCCATCTTCCCCATTTATCCTCTGGGTATTTATACCTGTGTTTTCTGTGCCAGTTTGTCTTGTTTGTTCAAGTCAACCAGCGTTTTGTCTCAGCTCCTGCTTTTCCCCAGTCTCTCATTTTCTCATCCTCCTGGTTTTGACCCTTGCCTGTCCTGACTCTGAGCCTGCCTGCCGTCCTGTGCTTTTGCCCCTACTCTGGATTACCAACCTCTTCCTGACCTGACCTGACCCTGGGCCTGCCTGCCTTCCTGTATCTTGGCCCCACTACTCTGGATTATCGACCCCTGCCTTTCTTGACCTGTCGTTTGCCTGCCCTTATTGTTGCAATAAACATTGTTACTTCAACACAGTCTGCACTTGGGTCTTACCTGAAACCTGATAATCCTGCTGTAGGTGAACCAGTCCAAATCTCTCCGGGTACTCATCGACTCTGGGACCGATGAGAGTTTTTTGGACGCTACCCTGGCATCCGAACTGGGCATCCCCACTCAGCCCCTCTCAATTCCCATGGATGTTAGAGCACTGAACGGGCACTCTATAGGCTGGGTCACTCAGAATATCAACATACGAGTGTCAGAGAACCACAGAGAACCATTGAATTTGCATGTCTTGGTAAACCTGTTGAAGATGAAAGAGCAAAGGAAAGCACAGCTTATGTTTCCATTACATGCCAACACCCCCCACACACACACACTCCCCAGCCAAAACATAATAGGCTCTACCTCTATCTTGATATGCCTGTGAAACAGAGCAACTCTGACTGATTCCATTCTGGTTCCATTCTGGTTCCATTCAAAAAGTTTGAAGTCATATTTTAATACTATGAAAATACCCTTTCTAACCCCTGCTTTAAGCATATATCCACCCCAGCATTCTCCCTAACCCCTCTAAGCACATATCCACCACGGTTCAACAGAGGCCATCTGTTTCACCCTGATAACAGATACTCTTCTTTCAGCGTAGAGGCCATTAAGTCATTGGTAATATAATGTTCATTCTGTGATTTAGAAGCCGTGGTGGGAAAGGGCAGGGGACTCAACCCTCTGGTGATAGCAGAAACATATTCACACTACGCTTCTCTGAATTAATAGTTTCTACATGCTGCTTTAAATACGAGTGGAAGAGATATAGCCAACTGCACTGTAAGAACAGGCTGCATTGCCTTAAGACATAAAGACAAAGAAGCAGAGCCTTATGGGCCGACTAACACCCTGTTAGTAGGAAAGGCTATGGCTGAAACAATGACCCTCAACGAGTTCTGCAGTGGTATCAATCAAGTGGTTGATTAAATGCTGTTTTGGTGTTTCCACGCTGCCTGGCTGTTTCTATGATCATATGTTCAAAGTAAAACCAATTACATTTGTATTCAAGTCCTCTGGTGCTTTGCTGGGAGGGTATTGAATTTGAATACATTTTAACAACAAAACACAATTTTAATCATCATACCACCCTGCATCCCACTGCTGGCTTGCCTCTGAAGCTAAGCAGGATTGGTCCTTGGATGGGAGACCAGATGCTACTAGAAGTGGTGTTGGAGGGCCAGTAGAAGGCACTCTTTCCTCTGGTCTAAAACAATTCTCCTGGGCAGTGATTGTGGATTTTGCCCTCTGTAGGGTGCTGTCTTTCAGATGGGATGTTAAACAGGCATCCTTAACATACGAGTAGGTGTCCTGGCTAAATTCCCAATCTGACCATCATGGCCACCTAATTATCCACAGCTTCCAATTAGCTCATACATCCCTATAACTATTCTCCAGGTCATTGCAGGTCAACTTACCTTGCCAACTTACCAGGGACTGTGGTTGAAAATTTGCCAGCTGGCTAAAACTGCCACTTCTACTGAAACGTTGAGAAATGTGCACTGTCCCTGTAAAAATAAAATAAACTCAAATACTACAGTATTCACTCTTGTGTTTTTGCAGACTTTACTGTAGTATTTACAGGTTACTATAGTATAAATACTGTAGTAAAAACAATATATATACAGTGTATATATATATATATATACTTATATATATATATATATATATATATACTATATTAATTAGAGTAGTATTTTTGCAGACTGTAGTGTAATGTATTATTTACTAGTGATGATACATCGGGTCCCGAGCTCCGCGCTAAACAGCTAACTTCGAAGCAGTGTGCCGATGCATATCACTTTATCAGAAGTATGTCATCAATTATGTCCGAAGCTTAGTTTGATCAAATGTTTTTTAAAGCGTGTGTTGCAAAATGCAAGATCCCCACCGATTTTGCCATGGTTCCGGGGGCTTTCTTCGAGTCCAAGCTGCTTTCGAACACTGACCATTATGGACACCAAACTTACAAATATGGTTAGGATTTTGTACAAAAAGTGTCACCTGACCAGAAGCTAAACAGGTAAAAAAGGGAACCAAGAAATGATGTGATTGTTCCTGTCTCTGTGTAGTTTCACCAGATAGGCTGTAATTAGATTTCACGTTCCGTTTGTTGTTTTGTATTTTGTAATAGTTATTTCATGTATCGCTTTCTTCATTAAAGACATGAGTAACCACCACGCTGCATTTCGGTCCGACTCTCTTTCTACAAACGAAGAACGACGTTACAGAGTCACCCACCACACTCGGACCGAGCAGCGTGTTAACAGGCAGCGACAGCTTGAACAGCGAAGGGAGGACGTTATGGACAGCAGAGGCATGGAGTATACGACGTGGGAAGAAATAGACAGGTGGGCGGCCGACCCAGAGAGATTGCCGGAGCCCGCCTGGGATTCGCTGGAGCAGTGCGAAGAGGGCCAACACACTGTCATTGACACTGACCCAACTCCAGCCACTTTAATAATGGGAATTGATGGGAAATGATGTAAATATATCACTAGCCACTTTAAACAATGCTACCTTATATAATGTTACTTACCCTACATTATTCATCTCATATGCATACGTATATACTGTACTCTACATCATCGACTGCATCCTTATGTAATACATGTATCACAAGCCACTTTAACTATGCCACTTTGTTTACTTTGTCTACATACTCATCTCATATGTATATACTGTACTAGATATCATCTACTGTATGCTGCTCTGTACCATCACTCATTCATATATCCTTATGTACATATTCTTTATCCCCTTACACTGTGTATAAGACAGTAGTTTTGGAATTGTTAGTTAGATTACTTGTTGGTTATCACTGCATTGTCGGAACTAGAAGCACAAGCATTTCGCTACACTCGCATTAACATCTGCTAACCATGTGTATGTGACAAATAAAAATGTATTTGATTTTATTTGATTTGAATGGAGTCGAAAAGAAAGACACGGCGGCGCAGAGCGAAACCCGAAAGTCACCCCCAAATAATTATTGGGGGAGGGCTCAGGGAGAGAGTAGCAGAGTCAGGAGTCGGACCTGAGCATACTCTCCCTGTTAATCGTGAGGAGCAGTTGCAGTGGGAGAGGCTGCACCACTTGGAGAATTGGACATGGGAGGAAGAACTAGACGGAAAAGGACCCTGGGCGCAGCCGGGAGAATATCGCCGTCCCAAAGAAGAACTAGAGGCGGCTAAAGCGGAGAGGCACTGGTATGAGGAGGCAGCACGGCGACGCGGATGGAAGCCCGAAATGCAGCCCAAAAAAATTATTGAGGGGGGGCTTAAAGGGAGTATGGCTATGCCAGGTAGGAGACCTGCGCAAACTCCCTGTGCTTACCGGTGGGCTAGAGAGACCGGGCAGACACCGTGTTATGCTATGGAGCGCACAGTGTTTCCAGTGCGAGTGCATAGCCCGGTACGGTTCATACCAGCCCTTCCTATTGGCCGGGCTAGAGTGGGCATCGAGCCAGGTAAGGTTGGGCTAACTGGATAACTTATTTGTATTGCTTTTAATCTTTTTAAATGAATTTATCTTATTAACACTTTGTTCTAGCTAGCTATTTGTGTAGGTAGCTATCAAGTAAACGCAATGATAATAGCTCGGTGCTCAAGAGCTCCAGAGCGCCTGCACGGTCCGGTCTATCCAGAGCCATCTCCACACACCAGTTCTCTGGTAGCAGCTCCCCGCACCAGGCTTCCTGTGCGTGTCCTCGATCCTGTAGCACCAGTTCCAGCACCACGCACCACGCCGTCAGTGCGCCTCGCCTGTTCAGCACAGCCAGAGCCTTCCTTCCCTCCTGCGCTACTGGAGTCTCCTGTCTGTTCGGCGCTATCAGAGCCTTCCTTCCCTCCTGCGCTGTCGGAGTCTCCCGCCTGTTCAGCGCTATCAGAGCCTTCCTCCTCTACAGCGCTGACGGAGCCTCCTGCCTGTTCGGAGCAGCCTGAGCTGCCAGTCTGCAGGGAGCTGTCAGTCTGCATGAAGCAGCCAGAGCTGTCAGTCTGCAAAGAGTTGCCAGTCTGCAAGGAGCTGTCAGTCTGCAAGGAGCTGTCAGTCTGCAAGGAGCTGCCAGTCTGCAGGATGCTGTCAGCCTGCATGGAGCAGTCAGAGCTGTCAGTCTGCAAGGAGCTGTCAGCCTGCATAGAGCAGCTAGATCTGCCAGTCAGCCATGATCTTCTAGATCTGCCAGTCAACCAGATTCTACCAGATCTGCCAGTCAACCAGAATCTTCCAGATCTGCTAGTCAACCTGAATCTTCCAGATCCGCCAGCCAGCCAGGATCTACCGGAGCCTACTACCTACCTGAGCTTCATCTCAGTACTGGGCTTCCCCTCAGTTCCGGGCTGCCCCTTAGTTCCGGGCTGCCCCTTAGTCTCGAGCTGCCCCTCAGTCCCGAGCTGCCCCTCAGTCCCGAGCTGCCCCTCAGTCCCGAGCTGCCCCTCAGTCCCGAGCTGTCCCTCAGTCCCGAGATGCCCCTCAGTCACGAGCTGCTCCTCAGTTCTGTGGGGTTCTGGGTGAGGACTATTAGGCCATGGTCGGCGGCGAGGGTGGATTATCCCAGGACGCGAAGGGGAGGAACTAGGACATTTATGGAGTGGGGTCCACGTCCCGAGCCGGAACCGCCACCATGGACAGACGCCCACCCGGACCCTCCCTATGGTTTTGAGGTGCGTCCGGGAGTCAGCACCTTAGGGGGGTTCTGTCACGCCTTGGTCATTGTATTTTGTGTTTTCGTTATATATTTGGTCAGGCCAGGGTGTGACATGGGTTTATATATTGTATTTTCGTATTGGGGTTTGTAGTATTTGGGATTGCGGCTGAGTAGGGGTGTTGTATAGGCTTGGCTGCCTGAGGCGGTTCTCAATCAGAGTCAGGTGATTCTCGTTGTCTCTGATTGGGAACCGTATTTAGGTAGCCGGGGTTCCACTGTGTACTTCGTGGGTGATTGTTCCTGTCACTGTGTAGTTTCACCAGATAGGCTGTAATTAGATTTCACGTTCCGTTTGTTGTTATGTATTTTGTAATAGTTATTTCAAGTATCGCTTTCTTCATTAAAGACATGAGTAACCACCACGCTGCATTTCGGTCCGACTCTCTTTCTACAAACGAAGAACGACGTTACATGGGGGGCTTTTTTTCTTGAGGAAGCCTAATGGACAAATACTAAAACAGCAAATGTTCCATATTGTAGGACTGGACGAGAGCATTCAGTGCTTCCACTCTTTTCCATAACCTTAGGGAACACAATATATGATCTATACTTGGCATGAAGGTTTCTCACTTATGGGTGGCACAAATTGGGATATGGGGTAGGGGAATGGGCATGGTACACGAAAATTCAATTTGACAGTATTTACTATAGTTTTTCTTTTTAATATATGTTTTTGCTGACATTTCTGTAGCATTTACTACAGCGTTTTCTTTTTGATAATACTGTAGCATATACTATAGTATTCTACAGTATAATACAAACTTCTATACTAAGTACTACACATGATCGAGGGATACTACAGTGTGTATTATAATATTCTACATAATTCTATAGTAAGTACTGTAGTAGTCTATAGTAAACTGTAGTATGTTTTCATGTGGGACTGAATAAAGACAGCTGCTACAGACAAACAAGCACACACAGACATGCACGCGCGCACACACACACACACACACACACACACACACACACACACACACACACACACACACACACACACTTGATCATTAACCACGACCCGTTCTTTCTTCAAAGCTGTGATTTATCCTCTGAGGGCCCAAAGAAACCCAGGCGGTTCCAGCTGCCAGGCGGACAGACCGTTCCAGTTTCAGCCCAGTATCATGTGTGTTATGCATGTCGATGCAGCCCAGGGCCTTGGGAGGGAATGAAGACAGATTATTCAGGCATCAGTGGTCTCCGCCAGGCAGCAACAGCCAGCAGGCGGTACCGGGAAAAAAGCATACTCAGCAACATCCTTGCTCCACTCTCCGCTCCGCTCCGCACACACACATACTTGATTTCCCCCCAGAACCTTCATAAAGGTCTGGTGTGAGTGTGTGTGTGTGTGTGTGTGTGAGAGAGAGGGGGGGGGCAGAGAGTTTTTAAGAGTGAGACTATGAATGTGTGGTCTCAGGGGGGCCTCTCTCTTCGCGTGGCCGGGGACGAGGGACCACAATCCATCACGTTACATGCACTGGCCTTTTACACATCCCATAAACCTTGCAAATGTTACTCTTCTCTTATGTTTTTCTCCTCCATCCTCCCTCCTTCCTCTCCTGGGCTCCAAAATGAAGATAAATTAGGTCAAGGGGATGCTAGTCTATGCTGGCCCTTCAGTTGTTCCTCTACGATGAGTATCACTGTATCAGCATCATCACATGAACAGTAGACAACGCTCTTCTCCATGTGCACTGTGAGAAATAGGATGCCATTTAAAGTGTTCTTCTACTCAAGGTTGATGCTGATTCTGATTCATGTGGCTTTGATCAACAGGGGTGCACTATAGGGAATAGGCACTTACGGAAAAAAAAAAATTTAAATAAAAAAATCACATGAATCAAATAAAATAAAATGTAAATTGTCACATGCTTCGTAAACAACAGGTGTAGACTAACAGTGAATTGCTTACTTATAGGCCCCTCCCAACAATGTAGAATACAATAAAATAAAACAATAAATAAAAATATTGTAACATAAGGAATAAATACACAGTGATAGCTTGGCTATATAGAGTATATTCGGAAAGTATTCAGACCCCTTAACTTTTTCCACATTTTGTTACGTTACAGACTTATTCCAAAATGGGTAAAAAAGAAGATCTCATCAATCTCATCAACAATACCCCATAATGAGAAAGCAAAAACAGTTTAGAAAAAAATGTTTTTATATCACATATATCATGTATATCACGTCAAGGTATATCATATTTATATCATGTTTCGGGTAAGACCCAAGTGCAGACTCTGTTTAAGTAACAATGTTTACTACAACAACAGGGGCAGGCAAATGACAGGTCAAGGCAGGCAGGGGTCAACAATCCAGAGTAGTGGGGCAAAGGTACAGGACGGCAGGCAGGCCCAGGGTCAGGTCAGGCAGAGTCAAAACCAGGAGGGTGAGAAAAAGAGAGACTGAGGAAAAGCCGTAGCAGACAAACAGAGAACACAGGTATAAGTACCCAGGGGATAATAGGGAAGATGGGAGACACCTGGAAGGGGGTGGAGACAAGCACAAGGACAGGTGAAACAGATCAGGGCGTGAGAATTTACATAAGTATTCAGACACTTTAGTCAGTACTTTTTTGAAGCACCTGAAGCTTTACAGCCTCGAGTTTTCTTGGGTATGATGCTACAAGCTTGGCACACCTGTATTTGGGGAGTATCTCCCATTCTTCTCTACAGATTGCTGCACAGCTATTTTCAGGTCTCTCCATGTTCAATCAGGTTCAAGTCCGGGATCTGGCTGGGCCACTCAAGGACATTCAGAGACTTGTCCCGAAGCCACGCCTGCCTTGTCTTGGCTCTGTGCTTAGGGTCGTTGTCCTGTTGGAAGGTGAATCTTTCTCCCCAGTCTGAGGTCCTGAGCGCTCTGGAGCAGGTTTTCATCAAAGATATCTCTGTACTTTGCTTCGTTCATGTTTCCCTCGGTCCTGACTAGTCTTCCAGTCCCTGCTGCTGAAATATATCCCCACTGCATGATGCTTCCACCACAGGTATGGTGTCAGGTATCCTCCAGACGTGACACTTGTCATTTAGGCCAAAGAGTTCAAACTTGGTTTCATCAGTATAAGGGCAGAAGGAGAGACCCATATGCAGACATGGGAGGCATATGGTTAGAGTCCAAGATGTTTATTAACAATCCAAAAGGGGTAGGCAAGAGAATGGTAGTGGACAGGAAAAAGTGAAAAACCAGTTCAGAGTTCCAGAGATACAGAATGGCATGCAGGCTTGAGGTCAGGGCAGGCAGAATGGTCAGGCAGGCGGGAATGGAGTCCAGAAAACAGGCAAAGGTCAAAACTCGGGAGGAATAGTAAAAGAGAATAGAAAAGCAGGAGCACGGGAAAAACCACACTGGTTGACTTGAACATACAAGACGAACTGGCACAGAGAGCCAGGAAACACAGGGATAAATACACTAGGGAAAATAAGCGACACCTGGAGGGGGTGGAGATAATCACAAGGACAGGTGAAACAGATCACTGCATGACAATCAGACCAGAGAATCTAGCTTCTCATGGTCTGAGAGTCCTTTAGATGCCTTTTGGGAAACTCCAAGCGGGCTGTCATTTGCCTTTTACTGAGGAGTGGCTTCCGTCTGGCCACTCTACCATAAAGGCCTGATTGGTGGAGTGCTGCAGAGATAGCTGTCCTTCTGGAAGGTTCTCCCATCTCCACAGAGGGACACTGGAGCTCACTTCCCTGACCAATGCCCTTCTCCCCAAATTGATCAGTTTTGCCGGGTGGCTAGCTCTAAGAAGAGTCTTGGTGGTTCCAAACTTCTTCCACTTAAGAATGATGGAGGCCACTGTGTTCTTGGGGACCTTCCATAACACAGACATTTTTTGGTCCCCTCCCCCAGATTTGTGACTTGACACAATCCTTTCTAGAAGCTCTACGGACAATTCCTTCAACTTCATGGCTTGGTTTTTACTCTGACATGCACTGACAACTGTGGGACATTATATAGACAGGTGTGTGTCTTTCCAAACCATGTCTTTCCAAACCAACCACAGGTGGACTCCAATCAAGTTGTAGAAATATCTCAAGGATGATCAATGGAAACAGGATGCACCTGAGCTTAATTTCGAGTCTCATAGCAAAGGGTCTGAAGTTATGTAAATAAAGTTTTCTGTTTAAACATTTTAGGAATTTGCTAAAATTTCAAAAAACTTGTTTTCACTTTGTCATTATGGGATATTGTGTGTAAATTGAATTTTTAAAAATCCCCTTTACAATAAGGCTGTTACATAACAACGTGGAAAAGGTCAAGGGGTCTGAATTCTTTCTGAATGCACAGTATGTACAATATTTTACAAGTCATACAAATGAATGAATGAATGCATGAATGGACGAATCAATGAATCAACATATTGTTTTATCTAGTGTAAAGAAGAAGAATACTGGCAGATTTGAACGTTTTTGCAGATAGCATCTGACAGAAATGCCATTGTCAAAGTATCCTATATCTAAAGTGCTTTGAACAAGCGAGCAATAAGCAATTAAATAATAATTAAAAATGTCCAGTCGAACTTCCTAAAGACTTTTACAAACAGAATGTGACACACTTGATTAAATCTTCCTACCCCAACTACAGGTATATTACAACTTTATTTAACTAAAAACAATTTTTCACAAATCGCTTTTAATTTTGGCATTTCTAAGCGAATACCCATAATACAAACCCGTGAAATTAGGGATTCTCTGTAGAGTGCCTTTCCGGGTTAAGAATTGTTGAACACTATAGGCAGCAAATGACCTTGTTTCAGGTGAAATGTCTAGGCATAATTCCCTGAAGACTGTTCACAGTGGCTGCGCTGTCAGTTGGGAATAACCAAGTTCAAACCAAGCAAGTGTGGGCAATTACCTACCTATAATTATACTTGTACATTTTGGAAGGGGAAATAAACGAGATATAAATATGAATAAATAAGTGGATCTGTCAGCATGGAAGCCTGTTTAATGTTCTGGAACCTAACCCTCCTGTCTCGTTAATTTGGAGGGGTGAGGAGAAGTTAAATGACCTGGAAAATGCTGAAGACTTTATCAGAGCTCGTTCCACTGGTACATACACACACACACACACATATCAAAGCTCGATACACATGGTTTCCCTGTTTTAACTGAGACCCACGTAATGACAGAAGCAATTATAGTAGACATGTGATGATGATGTTGTTGTGCTAGTGAGTTAACATGCTATGGTGTTACGGTAAACTAATTCCTGAATGTGGGTGAAACAGCAGGGAGTGATGCGTGAGGGAGGTGGATACACAGCATGGGTGCATGCACACGCATGCAAGCAAGTGCATGTAAACAAACTAAAGTATCCACATACACACAAACACACAAGAACCCCCCCGCACACACTCACACACAAATGCACACAAATACGTGCATTGAGCAGCTTTATACTGAGCACTGCCTTACACTGACTTTAGGGGATTGGTATAACATGACAGAAGAGAAGTCTCCTCCTAGTAAGAGGGCATGCAAAACTAAGGCTTCATTTGCATTCTCTTCTCGCTGCCCACACAAATTAATTGAGGCTGTATGACACAGGATTACACAGTTCGTCAGGCACGCTGAAGGAAACTCATCAATCCGCTCAACAAGAGATAAATTCTGAAAAGAGGTATAACGTTTTATTTACATATGTTTTCACCCCCGTGAAGGACAACCAATGGGAAAGTGTCTTGACTTGAAAAGTCTGAATTATTTTTTTTCTGTCACAGTGTTTCCATTCTTAGATTTTTTAAAGTTTTATGCTGGTCTGACTTTAATGCTACGACTCCTCAAGAGTCATTGCACGATTAAAATTTTGACATAGTTGATATTACATTATTATACATTCGGTTGGTCTAATCCTGAATGCTGATTGGTTAAAAACTGCATTCCAGCCTGTGTCTATTCTACAAGTTACCACCAGCTAAATAAACGTTAAAATGCCTATTTACTCTGTTCCATCTGCGCAATCCACTGTCTCATCAGCCCAGCCAGGCAATTTATAAATGTGATCTCCACTATAAAAAGCATCATGACATTATATCACATTTATTTTAGACTAACATTTAGTTTTCAACAGTGGAGATGTACAAACTTTGCTGTCTGTCTCTCTGACATTTGCAACATTGTTTCAATATTCCAATTCAATCTTCAGCTGTCCTATAGTAATGAACATGTCGGGAGTCTGGTTGAGACAGACAGGCAGCTAGTCGAAATCATGAACCAGCATAATTTGTATGCACATATGCAAAGAACTATCAATAGAAAACAGGAAAAACTAAATGAAGTGCAGTTAGTTTGCTGTCTTTCCAGCTTCAGTTTGAAGTGATTGTGTTAGTTGTGTTGTTGGCTAGCTCCTCTGGTAGCAACCCTAGATTTGTGACTATTTCTTGTGGGAGGATGAAATAGTATAAATAGGAAGAAATGGTATGAATCAATTAATCAAAATAACGTTTTTTATGAAAATATGTAAATAATTATTTGAATATGTTGGTAACACGTTGTATAAAGTGATAATGCCCTCAAAGTCGGTGTTTGGAGGATATATTGGCACAGTTTGCTGGCTTTGACTTTGTCTAGGGCCTAACAACACCCGTGCCAATACACCCTCCAAACACCAGCTTCTCAGGGCATTATTACTTAACTATATAGTATATACATTATCTATTGCATGTACATTAGCAGGACAGTGAGAGAAAATTCTGCCATTACACCATCACTATGAATCAATTGAATGGCCATTAGCTAATAGATCAAGTTGCAATAGATACTGTACAGACATGGAATACAAAACATTCTAAGGTCAGTAACCTTAAGGCATTTGGGGTTAAACACTTGCTGTGTTTTTACGTCTATTAATCAATTTCCTCCAAGTGCCCTAAACTCTGCCTTGCATTAATTAAAAAGGATTTCTGTGAATTAACTGGCAAAGCTTTGTAAGCCACCTCACCAAATGCAAATTGCTTATTGAGGCAAAGTAATTATAAAAGAAACCCACACCGCAGGAGCTCCATCCATTATCTTAAGGACCTCTTTACACTCTATGACAACAAGTTAGGGACACACACACACACACACACACACACACACACACACACACACACACACACACACACACACACACACACACACACACACACACACACACACACACACACACACACACACACACACATGAATGTGTACAAGAATGTGCACACAAGCATGCAAGCACTCACAAGTGTGAGTAACTGTGTCAGTAACTGTACATTATATTTAGTAGAATTGTATAATGTGTAATGTACTGGAATGTATTGCACTTCATGGGTAATTGCTGTATTTATCATTTGCACCAATCAATAAACTATTACACATTATGTGGTAATTCATCCCCTGGTATGTTGAGACGTCTCTGTTTAGCAGATGATGTGAGTTATTATTACTGTATGTCACACCTGAGTGGTGTGTGGAGCGCTACACTGTATAATTGCTGGTGCAAATGAATAAACAATCAACAAACTCACTGACTGATATAAAGTTTCACAACACATGGAGAACCATCAGGGCCAGCTCCAGGCATAAACGACATTAGTGGTCGCTCAGGGCCCCTAGAACATTTTTAGGATTTCAGTCAGGGTCTCAACTTACTGTTGAGAGTTAGAATTGTAGAATAGTCATGGTGCAGTTTTCGAAATGTTGTTGTGCATCAGCAATTTCTCTCTTGTTGGTAAGATAGTCTAGCCAGCTATCTAAACTTGTAGTAATCATGGCCGACGACCGACCGGGCACACATAGCATGTGCCCAGAGTCCCTGACCTCCAGGTGGCCCCCATTGATTTTGTTTGTCACTCTCACTGAGATATCTTTAACATGGCATATGTCTTGGCAAAATGCATAAAATTGCAGGAATTATCTTTAAAACTGCAAACATTTGCATCTAACCCATGGCCAAATGGGTAGAATGGTAGGAAATTTGCTATAAAACTGCAAAATAAATTATCTCTGCCCCATGACTAAATGTTTAGAATTGCCGTAAATTAACTTTAAAACGTACATTTTTCTCTTTGCCTTCAAGAGGGGGGGGGCCCTAAAATGTTCTGCCCGCAAGGTGGGGGGGGGATTAGGGTCCCCCATAGTGTACAATTTAGTACTTGAACAATCAATAAACAGTTGATGTGATGGGGTAGATTATTCCATGACGTACATGTATTTCTGTATTGTGTCACGCCTTGGTCATTGTATTTTGTGTTTTCGTTATATATTTGGTCAGGCCAGGGTGTGACATGGGTTTATATGTTGTGGTTCGTATTGGGTTTTTTGTAGTTATTGGGATTATGGCTGAGTAGGGGTGTTGCATAGGCTTGGCTGCCTGAGGCGGTTCTCAATCAGAGTCAGGTGATTCTCGTTGTCTCTGATTGGGAACCGTATTTAGGTAGCCTGGGTTTCACTTTGTATTTCGTGGGTGATTGTTCCTGTCTCTGTGTAGTTTCACCAGATAGGCTGTAATTAGGTTTCACGTTCCGTTTTGTTGTTTTGTATTTGTATCAGTTATTTCATGTACCACGATTCATTCATTAAAGACATGAGTAACCACCACGCTGCATTTCGGTCCGACTCTCTGTCTACAAACGAAGAACGCCGTTACATATTGAGCAAAAAGCTATTAGTAATATTATTACCTTAAGACCTGTGAAGATGTGGGAAACTATTTATGGATTATTATACATGTACTATATTGTTTACTACATTATATGTATATGATACCTATACTTTGATAACAACACTGTAGTAAAGGCGGAATAATATTCATCTAACGTCTATGTTATCCCATGCTTTGGCGTCTTAAGGCAATCCTTAAATGAAATAGTATCTCTGTTATGAAAATAAATGACCTGACCGGAATCTGGTCTGAGTGTAAGTGCATAATTAATGATAAAATAGTGATTGGTTGGCCTACTTCCTTTTATGATTTGACTCTATTCGCACTAAATGGACCCTTGATAGAGCGAGTGACTTTGATGGGGCGGAATTCCTTTTTCTATTCTGTAACACTCTTCATGGATCATGTTCCCAAACTCTGGACTGTAACAGTTAAATCCCCTCGGGCCAGAGGAGAGGATATGCTTTTCCATCATAAAACGCTGCTATCAATATTCATCATCACTGATGGTTCTATCTCTTTATTCCCCCCCCCTCCCCCCCCCCATGTCATCTTTAGCGCTGGTGGAGGAAAGACATATGACAAGCCTCCTCTGGGGGGCTCGCAAATCATAATCTGCGTCGTAATGGAGTCCACCTCAGCTTGACGAATGGAATAACTTTTTTTTTTTAAACAATTTTTAATCATTTTTCTAATTAAATGTCTTTAAGAATGGGGCCAGGGCAGTGGAATTGATGATCTCTCATAGCAGTGGTTTCCCAGAGACCTCCAGCGGCTAGGTTTGGACTCTGGAGACCCAGCCGCTCTGCGCCAATGAGCCACAGAGCCTTTGGAGGACCTCGCTGTCCTATCCCAGCTCCCCGCGGGGCTGCGACAGGCTTATATAGGGTACTGTACATGTACTGCCTTACATGCAGTGACTTTGGGTTTTCATTCGAAGCACGGCCTCTGGCAAATGTTTTCCTACCAGAGTGAGTGAAAAACAGTGATGTCTGTATTGGTACTGGGGAAATCACCCTGACCCCTCGATGGCCTCTCCAACCAACCATAATCGCCTTGTTCTAATTGTAGAATTAAATCCATCATCCATAGAGTTTGACATGTTGGGAAATCAATGTTTTCCCATGGTATGATGGGCTGTATTGATCCAATCCTGCCTGCAAGGCTGTGTTACTATTATCTGTGTGCTGTACTATAGGGCTGCCTATTTACAGATACACACACACACACACACACACACACACACACAATAAAAACTCGTAAGCCGTTCTCCCCAGCCCCAGGAGAGAGCAGAGAGAGTGCCCTCCTAAGATTACAGTAACCCAATATGACAGACAGAGAGACAGGACTCTACTTCAGGTTGACATGATGGCTGCCATGGGAGGAATGAAAGGCAATTAATGATTTACCAGCCCCGAGAGAGAGAGAGAGAGAGAGAGAGAGAGAGAGAGAGAGAATCCCCTAAAATCCTAAATGGGTTTGGGTTCTGCGGCATTGACATGGCAACTTGTTAGTATATGGCTGAACTTACCTTGGTACCTACCTTGAGAACTTGCTCTTCGGATGGACTTAAGAGAACATACTTTAGAAGTTCTAGAAGTGTTCCTGCATAGTCAGAAGCGCAGCCAGTAGCTGCATCATTGGATACATAATAGAAATACACAGAAAAAACATCTGCTACTCTCATGCAATCACTTTCACTGATTAAGTTGCCAAGATAAAGACAGGATGCCAGAAAGTGTGTCTGCATTCAATCCGAGAAAGCCTCTTTACATTTTCAAGTACAGTTAAAAAAGGTATTATTGCTGACAAGCATTTGACATTCAGTTGTCAAATAAAGTGCCTTGACTCTGTACAGGAGATAATGCATTTGTTTACTGAGGAAAACCTCCATTAACAGACAAAAGCCAAAGTCATAACTAATGACACGGTATTTGTCATATCTTGGCTTGTACTAAAATCCACACGGAAACTGATCGTTATTCATAGAGCCTTGTTTGGAGTTTGTGTTGAACAATGTACAATTACACCTTGCACTCTAAATCAGTCACGCCAAATAGAGAATGCTTCTCTACTATTATCCTAGGGCACTATCTGGACCTCATCACACTAACCTAATCTAATATTACACCACCTCTAAGAAAAATATCTACCGCCCACACCCATCATTAGCACACCATTTCCATTAGCTACAGAATGTATGTAATAACTGTTTTATTACATTTTAATAGACACATTGTGATCATTATCACCTTACAAAGGCACTTGCCCTCTACTGTGTTAATCATTAGATGTAATCTAATGAATTTGCTGACATTTTAATCACACCTGTCTATCAATTTGATAAAGTTATGCCACAGTAGGGTTAATGGGTTACATTAACCAAGACTTCTCAGGAAATCATTGTTACCTCATCCTGACCGCCAGCTGTGCATTCCATACACAATTACACAGTAATAATTGGTTTGACTCAATATAGGGGTCTAGTCCTCTATCTCTCACCCCAAGGCAAAAGACACAGACGGCAGAAAATGACTAAGAACCCGTTCTACAATGGCGTATTATTATTTTGTTAACACTTTAACTGTGGAATTTCCCGGCACATGGAAGATTACATCCTAACCTAAGATAGATTGTCAGAGACTGTGTGAGACTGTGTGTGTGGGGAACAGTGGGGAAATGCGGTTGTCTGTTCCAATGACTGCTGATATGTCTCTCACTCTCTCACACACACACACACACACACACACACACACACACACACACACACACACACACACACACACACACACACACACACACACACACACACACACACACACACACACACACACACACACACACACACACACACACACACACACACACACACACACACACACACACACACACACTCCATTTCCCCGGGACAGCTGACCTTCCTCTGTCTGGAATAATTTACCATAAGACTCTCGCAACCCTATTTGTCTTACAATCCTATCTGTTCACAGCACTGCCATGTATTACTACTGCTAGTCTCGCCTGTCTCAAACACACACACTCCGCATAAATAAACCCTTTGTCCTCAACTAGCTAGATAAATGTAGACACATTAAGACGAATGAATGACCATGGCCTTTGTAACTCGCCATAGGAGCTGTTGTATAGATCTCCCAGTTCGCTGGTTAGAAGCTTGGAGGTATAAAAAGAGAGACTACATACACCGAGGGGAGGGAGGACAATGAATTCTTCAAAGTCAAAGAAAGGCTTGAAGTTGGAAATGATTTTGTCCTTTCAAGTTCTAGTTGTAAACTAATTTCTTCCTATGTATCACTGAAACCACATGAGAACGAGAGAGAAGAGAAATCTGCTGTCATGATCACAAATCCCTCCACTGGCTCTCCCAAGACATGAGCCTGGAGGAGCAGCATGCACTGTATTCCCTATACTTCTCTCTCCTTCCCTGTGTTTCCCTTTCCTTCCCTCTCCAAGCTACAGTACGTGCCCAAGCAACCAGTAAGGATACGTGCTCAGCTCAAGCATCAGCACCGTTCTTTTACAAAAGCCCCACTCCCTCTAACCCTACCCCCTCGTCTGGAAGGCCTTGTGAGACCAGGATGAGACTCGAAACCCCACAGTCCAGCTGAGGGACAATTATTCCACATCCCTCTCTCGCTCTCTCTCCACGCCTCCCTCTCTTTTCATCTGCTCTCTCTCTCTCTCTCTCTCTCTCTCTCTCTCTCTCTCTCTCTCTCTCTCTCTCTCTCTCTCTCTCTCTCTCTCTCTCTCTCTCTCTCTCTCCCTCTCTCTCTCTCCCTCCCTCTCTCTCCTTCGACATCACAACACCTCAACATCAGCCCTTTTATAACAACCCCCACCTCCACTCCCTCTACTCTCCATTCCTTACATAACACCTTTGAGACATTAGATGAGGAAAGAGGAAGTGAGGTCTTCTCAGGCCATTCCTCTGTCTTTCTCTCTCCTCCCAGCTCAACACCATACATTTCATAATGAGCACCTTGCTCCTTTTGAAGCACAGCATGATGTGAGGTATCCTTGGTCCACACTAGGCTCTTCTTCACATCCCTCATATCCCTTTTAAAACAATCCCTCTTCACCCTCTAACTAAAGTCATTATGAGACTGTCACGTTCTTTCAAAATCGAACCCAGAAGCAGACCAGGATAAGGAGAGTAGGAAGAAGGTGAGTATTTATTTACAAGTGAATGTGAATGGGTAGATATATCCAGGTGGCGTATCGTGCAGCGGTGGTGAGTTGATGGGAGTAAATAGGTGGATCCAATGGGATAGCGGAATCCTCCGACGACCAGGCGGGAATGGGGTAAATGATCCGGGTGAGTAATGTTCATGGCTAACGATCCGGCAGGGAATGGATGTCAGGTCAGAGCTTTTGAAGGGGAGAGGTGATGATCAGGACAGGTGTGCAGATTACTGATGGGATACAGGTGCAGGTGAACATCGATCTCCCAACAAGCTAATTCGCCCGGCAACCAGACAGGGTGCGTTCCAGGACACCGGAAACACACTCCAGGACAGAAACACAGGCAAACACAGACTCAGGAAGCGGGATTCGTGACAGAGACACAATATGAGGCAATGTATCGTCAGTGTACACACAGCTCTTCTCCACATCTCTCTCTCTCTCTCTGCTATAGTTCATCCTAACACCATCCATTTTAAAACAACCCCCTCCACCACCACCCTCGTTACACACGATAAACAAATGATTATATATAGTGCCAAATAAGAGTTATTTGGCTTGTAACCATAGAAAGGTTCAATGAAGAACCATGCTCATAAGTTCTAAATGGAACCTGTACGGTGCTATAAAGAACCATTTCCCCTCCTGTACTCCCTGTTCACTCATGACTGCATGGCCAGGCACGATTCCAACACCATCATTAAGTTTGCTGAGGACACAACAGTGGTAGGCCTGATCACCGACAACAATGGGACAGCCTACAGGGAGGAGGTTAGAGACCTGACCGTGTGGTGCAAGGACAACCACCTCTCTCTCAACGTGACCAAGACAAAGGAGATGATTGTGGACAACAGGAAAAGGAGGACTGAGCACGCCCCTATTTTCATCAATGGGGCTGTAGTGGAGCAGGTTGAGAGCTTGAAGTTTCTTGGCGTCCACATCACCAACAAACTAACATGGTCCAGGAGACTGAAAAGATTTGTCATGGGTCCTCAGATAATAAAAATGTTTTACAGCTGCACCATCGAGAGCATCCTGACAGGTTGCATCACTGCCCGCTATGGTAACTACTCGGCCTCCGACCGC
Organism: Oncorhynchus keta; assembly: GCF_023373465.1. Lineage (NCBI taxonomy): Eukaryota > Metazoa > Chordata > Actinopteri > Salmoniformes > Salmonidae > Oncorhynchus > Oncorhynchus keta. The sequence goes on along the minus strand of NC_068444.1, from coordinate 34,646,215 downwards.
AAGGCACTACAGAGGATAGTGAGTACGGCCCAGTACATCACCAGGGACAAGATTCTTGCCATCCAGGACCTCTATACCAGGCGGTGTCAGAGGAAGACCCTAAAAATTGTCAAAGACTCCAGCCACCCTACTCATAGACTGTTCTAAATGCTACCGCACGGCAAGCGGTACCAGAGCACCAAGTCTAGGTCCAAGAGGCTTCTAAACAGCTTCTTGGCAATAAGACTCCTGAACAGCTAATCAAATGGCTACCCAGACTATTTGCATTGCCCCCCCTCTGGAACGCTGCTTCCACTCTCTGTTATTGTCACTTTAATAACTCTATCTACAGTTGTCGGAAGTTTGCATACACTTAGTTTGGAGTCATTAACCTCTTGCTCCTACCTGGCATGCAGGCGTCCCATCTAGAGCTCTGGAAATGCAAATGCGCTACGCTAAATGCTAATAGTATTAGTTCAAACGTTCATTAAAATACACATGCAGGGTATTGAATTAAAGCTACACTCGTTGTGAATCGAGGCAACAAGTCCGATTTTTAAAATGCTTTTCGGCAGACCCGCAGGGGACGTAAACAAAATAATTAGCATATTCGGCGCTACACAAACCGTACAATAAAATATAAAACATTCATTACCTTTGACCATCTTCTTTGTTGGCACTCCTAGATGTCCCATAATCACTATTGGGTCTTTTTTTCGATTAAATCGGTCCATATATAGCCTAGATATCGATCTATGAAGACTGTGTGATAAACAGAAAAAAATAGCGTTTCATAACGTAACGTCATTTTTTTTTATTCAAAAAGTTGACGATAAACTTTCACAAAACACTTCGAAATACTTTTGTAATGCAACTTTAGGTATTAGTACACGTTAATAAGCGATAAAATTCATCAGGAGGCAATGTAAATTATATAGGTGTCCGTCTCGATAAAATGTCTGGAGAGAGCTCGACCAAAACATCCGGTCGGAGACCGGAGGGAATCGGTTCCCTTGATTCGGTTTGACCAAGAATCAAAGCTGAATCAAATGACAAGACTCTAGACATTGTGTGGAAGCTGTAGGCACTGCAACCTCGGCCTCATTTAATTCGGTTCACTTTGAACAATTCCTGGAAGTAGCGCAAGGATATTTATTTCCATTTTCAGTGATCAGATTTTCCTGCACTTTTCGATGAAACACACGTTCTGTTATAATCACAGCCGTGATTTAACCAGTTTTATAAACGTCTGAGTGTTTTCTATCCACACATACTAATCATATGCATATACTATATTCCCTGGCCTGAGTATCAGGGCGCTGAAATGTTGCGCGATTTTTAACAGAATGTTCTAAAAAGTAGAGGGTCGACTTAACAGGTTAAAACTCATTTTTCAACCACTCCACAAATATCTTGTTAACAAACAAGAGTTTTGGCAAGTCATTTAGGACATCTGCTTTGTGCGTGACACAAGTCATTTGCAAACAACAGTTCAACAGACAGATTATTTCACTTAGAATTCACTGGAGCATAATTTAGCTTTAGAAGCTTCTGATTGACATAAGTCAATTGGAGGTGTACCTGTGAGGTGTACCTGTGGATATATTTCAAGGTCTACCTTCAAACGCAGTGCCTCTTTGCTTGAAATCATGGGAAAATCAAAAGAAATCAGCCAAGACCTCAGAAAAATAGTCTGGATCATCATTGGGAGCAATTTCAAAATGCCTGAAGGTACCATGTTCATCTGTACAAACAGTAGTACGCAAATATAAACACCATGGGACCACGCAGCTGTCATACCGCTCAGGAAGGAGACGAGTTCTGTCTCCTAGAGATGAACGTACTTTGGTGCGAGAAGTGCAAATCAATCCCAGAACAACAACAAAGGACCTTGTGAAGATGCTGGAGGAAACAGGCACAAAAGTATCTATATCCAGAGTTAAACAAGTCCTATATCGACATAACCTGAAAGGCCGCTCAGCAAGGAAGAAGCCACTGTTCCAAAACCACCATAAAATAGCCAGACTATGGTTTGCAACTGCACATGGGAACAAAGATTGTACTTCTTAGAGAAATGTCCTCTGATCTGATGAAACAAAAATAGAACTGTTTGGCCATAATGACCATCTTTCTGTTTGGAGGAAAAGGGGAGAGGCTTGCAAGCCCGAAGAACACCATCCCAACCTTGAAGCACTGGCGTGGCAACATCATGTTGTGGGGGTGCTTTGCTGCAATTCACAAAATAGATGGCCTCATGAGGGGGGAAATTCCTGTGGATATATTGAAGCAACATATCAAGACATCAGTCAGGGAGTTAAAGCTTGGTCGCAAATGTGTCTTCCAAATGGACAATGAGTCCAAGCATACTTCCAAAGTTGTGGCAAAATAGCTTAAGGACAACAAAGTCAAGGTATTGGAGTGGCCAACAGAAAGCCTTGATCTCAATCCTATAGAACATTTGTGGGCAGAACTGAAAAAGCGTGTGCGAACAAGGAGGCCTACAAACCTGACTCAGTTACACCAGCTCTGTCAGGAAGAATGGGCCAAAGTTTTCTGAACTTTTTGTGGGAAGCGTGTGGAAGAATACCCGAAACAATTGACCCAGGTTAAACAATTTAAAGGCAATGCTACCAAATACTAATTGAGTGTATGTAAACTTCAGACCCACTGGGAATGTGATGAAAGAAATAAAAGCTGAAATAAATCATTCCCTCAACTATTATTCTGACATTTCACGTTCTTAAAATAAAGTGGTGATCCTAACTGACCTAAGACAGGGAATTTTTACTCAGATTAAATGTCAGGAGTTGTGAAAAACGGAGTTAAAATGTGTTTCGCAAAGGTGTATGTAAACTTCCGACTTCAACTGTACATGTACATATTACCTCAATTACCTCGACACCGGTGCCACCGCACATTGACTCTGTACCGCTACCCCCTGTATATAGACCCGCGTTTGTTATTTCCTGCTGCTCTTTAATCATTTGTTATTCTTTTCTCTTACTTTTTTTTGTTGGTATTTTCTTAAATCTGAATTGTTGGTTAAAAAGGGCTTGTAAGTAAACATTTCACTGTAAGGTTGTATTCGGCGCATGTGACAAATACATTTTATTTTATTTGGTGTAGCACCCAAAAAGGGTTCTCCTATGGTTATTCTGTGTAACACTTTTCTATGGTTCATTATTAAACCTTTATGGAGAATGGTTCTAGAAAGATCCCATACAGAGTTTTTTATTTTGGTTTAATAGCGATGTTATACTGTATTGTAAACGTTCCATAGTTTTTATTACTACTGACTTAGTCCACCATTCTCAAATGGCACAAGACCATACACAACTTTTTCACAAGTCACATCACTAGCCAGAGTTACACTTGAAGTGAAATGACATAACATAACAGAGTAGTTAAACTGGTAGGACACAAATAGCTGTGTACAAACTACTCCCCAAAATATTCTAATTAGCCACCACCCCTATATTTGAATTACCACTAAAAGAGGAAATAACCGCAAATAACCGTTTAACTGCAAAGAACCATCGAAGGGCTCAAAGGGTTCTTTGGGTCAGTATGGTTCAACATAGAACCATCACTCTTCCCAAAGAACTATTGAGGAACCCTCATTTTTCTGTGTTTACCTAAAGTCCTTATGAGACACAGGATGAAAAGGAAACAAGGTACCCTCAGCCCACGCACCCTTCGTCACCAACACCACCACCACCTTCACTTATATAGACCCAACCTCCCTTTACCCCAGCCCCACCCCAGGGAGGCACCGTTTGATTGGGGGAAAGCGTCTTCTCAGGCAGCCTGGGTAAATTTTATAATTCCTGTCCCCAAGGTCCTCCTTTCATGTGCTCAGAGGAAATGTTTTAATCAAGAGCACACCAGCCCAGGCACTCTCCCGCTCTCTCTCCCTTTCCTCTACCCCTTTGCTTATCTTTTTTTCCTTTCCTTTAGCTTTCTCTGTCTCTCTCTATCTCTCTGTCTCATCTCTTCCCTCTCTCCCTGATGTGCCACCATAGAGAGTCCTCCCCCGGGACACTCGTAATGAGGTCATAAAAAGAAGAGACTGGAGGAATAAAAGACAACAACCTCATCATGTCTTTTTTTTTTACGCCTCATAAACCTGACTATGGAGGTTAATTGCATGGGAAAGGAAGCGGGAAAAGGAAGAAGAAAGAAAAGTATAAATATGCACAATTACTTTGTCACCAATATGTATCATCAAGAGTTGCCTTCAAAAGGATTTGTCAAACAATCAGATGATTTACATTCTTACTATCAAGTGCTGAAATGCGTCCTGTTTATAACATGCTAGCAAAGGCCCATTGGCTCTTACCACTCCCATTCACTCAACCAATGCTAAAGCATCACTGTATAGATGCAGCCAACTCTCCTCATCCCCATGCTACTTTCAACACACTCATAAGAGTTAGGTTGTAGTTTGGGTGAACTATCCCTTTAAGGTTTTGACAAAGGTTCTCAGAAAAAGTCACTCTTCAGAAAAACAGAATGTTTCCCCCTGCTCCACTAGGAGGCTTTATTCCTAGTGGTGTCCTAATTACATCTATGAAATATGAATATAATAATGGTTCAGTTAGTGAATGTTGAAGCTTTAAGGCTGTGATGTATCACTTCATATACTTTAAAGGTCTTGCACCATCAATCATCATTAGTCTGTATCAACACAGAGTGTTTGACTAAAACTGTTATGACCATTTATAATGTGGTTGATTACTCTATCAGATGTATGGGCGATATGTTATAAGTCTGTGTGTGCGTGTATACAAGAGAGAGAGAGAGAGAGAGGAGAGAGAGAGAGAGACAGACAGACACAGAGAAAGACAGAGAGAGAGAGAAGAGAGAGAGAGAGAGAAAGACAGACACAGAGAAAGACAGAGAGAGAGAGAGACAGAGAGAGGGACATCTGTGTCACACCGTATCTCTGTCATACCGTACGTTTCTATATAAGATCACAGTGTATGTGTTAGCCTTTATATCTGAGAGTGAGAGGAGAGACAGAAGGAAAGTACTACAGCTACTTCTTATTTTTGCTGCTATTTCTTTCATAATTGTTATGTGTAGGCTATCCCTTCGCCTTCACAACACTGACCTTGTCATCCATGCCATTAAAGCTAGAATCCTGGACTTCTAAATCAGTTGTATGTACCCATTGATGCTTGAAGAATATAATAACTTATAAATGCCTCATGACTCATGAGCTTAGTATATCTGTCGTAGCCCATCAGAACCGAAAATATAAGCGCGTTTTACACCAATATTTGTAAACCATGTAAATGTAAACAAGCCCTGTATAACCTCAATACATGGTTAGAAACTATAAGTTTGCCATCGTGAATGGTCAGTCCTGGCATCCAGAGACTGTCTATGAATTTGAGTGGTTACATTTCTCCAGGCCCATCGCTCAGCTTTTTACAGAAAAAGGTGGGTGGTTGTTTCAATTAAGGATTCTAGCTTTAAAGCATGTTGAATCTGAATTTGAGAGAGAAAGAGAGAGGGAGAGAGACAAGGAGACAGACAGACATACAGAAGAGTTTGCTTTGAACTGCTTCCACCACTCATCATGAGCTGCAGGGTCAGTGTTCTGTAGAGGTGCCCGGGGGCCATGGATAGCAGGGCCAAAGCAACCAAGGTCCATTGATTGCAAAACCCTGGGTTGCTTTGTAGTTCCTAGAGGAACAGCTCTGGGGACCTTTGGAAATGGCCTAGCTGCTCCAGTCTATCCATATAGAATAACATCCGCTGGCCGGTGAGAGACTCCACTGCAGAGCAGGGGGGGGGCAAGAGAGAGCTGGAGCTGAGTAGAATATCCTTCATCCTCCGTTCATTCTTATCGTCCTGCCCAGCAAATCATACTTCAGTAACTAATTTAATCTGCACCCTCAATTTACATTTGTGTCATTCTTCTATCAAAACTTAAACTCATTTACGCAGTAGAGTACAGTACTTACGGTTCCAATGCTCATGTCTGGACCCGTCCATGTCTATCTTAACAGAGGGTGTCTCAGATATTCACCACTCATCTTCAAAAGCCCTGATTTCCTAATGAATCCTTACCGCGCTCCTCACCTCTATCTCCGTCCGTTTTGAGGCTTTTCTTCAAGATCAACGTCACTGTTTGTGTGTGTGTGTTTGCGTGTATGTGTGCGTGCTTGTGTGGTGTATGTGACAACTTCCCTCTTTCCATGGACCACTTAACCTGCTGTCTAAAATTCAAGACCTTTATTCCCCCAGTCAATTAATCTTTCTGTTAGTCACTACAACGCAGCACTTTGAACAAACTAAACTGTGCATGAACAGTATGACTGATGAAATCATGGTTGTTTCACATGCAAAAGAAACTTGGTGTTGAAACAGTGTTAGGTGTTGAGGAATAGTCCTGTAGCCCTGTGATGAAGCGATTCTGTCGGTTGTTGTGGAAACAAAGGAAGGGAGATGGAAAAAGAAAGTGTGAGAGAGAGAGAGAGAGAGAGAGAGAGAGAGAGAGAGAGAGAGAGAGAGAGAGAGAGAGAGAGAGAGAGAGAGAGAGAGACACAGACAGACAGACAGACAGACAGACAGACAGACAGACAGACAGACAGACAGACAGACAGACAGACGAGAGAGCCTGGGCTAATTGGTTTAGTGGATTAAATTGGCTCGTCAGAGTGGCAGTGTCAGGAGGCAGGGGGCAGGGTGATTCATCACACCTGGAAGTAAATTACTCACCTGGTGTACATGGCCACCACAGCGCCAACAAGCTCTCACAGTCTCATGTCAGAGTTAGACGTTCATCCTTGTTTCTCAATTTCTAAGTGTTTGTTTAAATCTCTGTATCATTTCAATGTTAAGTTTAGGCATTAACTCTGAATTCTTAAGGTTAGGCAACAGTACTGCCTCGTGGTGTAAATGATCAGTCACCACCGCTGCAACTCAGAAAGTTAACTTTCTCAAAATCAAATGTTATTGGTCACATGGCACTTGTGCAAGTTCCTCCACTTAAAAAGATGAGAGAGGCCTGTAATTTTCATCATAGGTACACTTGAACTATGACAGACAAAATGAGGGAAAAAATCCAAAAAATCACATTGTAGGATTTTTAATGAATTTATTTGCAAATTATGGTGGAAAATAAGTATTTGGTCACCTACAAACAAGCAAGATTTCTGGCTCTCACAGACCTGTAACTTCTTCTTTAAGAGGCTCCTCTGTCCTCCACTCGTTACCTGTATTAATGGCACCTGTTTGAACTTGTTATCAGTATAAAAGACACCTGTCCACAACCTCAAACAGTCACACTCCACTATGGCCAAGACCAAAAAGCTGTCAAAGGATACCAGCAACAAAATTGTAGACCTGCACCAGGCTGGGAAGACTGAATCTGCAATAGGTAAGCAGCTTGGTTTGAAGAAATCAACTGTGGGAGCAATTATTAGGAAATGGAAGACATACAAGACCACTGATAATCTCCCTCGATCTGGGGCTCCACGCACAATCTCACTCCGTGGGGTCAAAATGATCATAAGAACGGTGAGCAAAAATCCCAGAACCAGACGGGGGGACCTAGTGAATGACCTGCAGAAAGCTGGGACCAAAGTAACAAAGCCTACCATCAGTAACACACTACGCCGCCAGGGACTCAAATCCTGCAGTGCCAGACGTGTCCCCCTGCTTAAACCAGTAAGTCCAAGCCTGTCTGAAGTTTGCTAGAGAGCATTTGGATGATCCAGAAGAAGATTGGGAGAATGTCATATGGTCAGATGAAACTAAAATATAACTTTTTGGTAAAAACTCAACTCGTTGTGTTTGGAGGACAAAGAATGCTATACCTACTGTGAAGCATGGGGGTGGAAACATCATGCTTTGGGGCTGTTTTTCTGCAAAGGGACAAGGATGACTGATCCGTGTAAAGGAAAGAATGAATGGGGCCATGTATTGTGAGATTTTGAGTGAAAACCTCCTTCCATCAGCAAGTGCATTGAAGATGAAACGTGGCTGGGTCTTTTAGCATGACAATGATCCCAAACACACCGCCCGGGCAACGAAGGAGGGCTTCGTAAAAAGAATTTCAAGGTCCTGGAGTGACCTAGCCAGTCTCCAGATCTCAACCCCATAGAAGATCTTTGAAGGGAGTTGAAAGTCTGTGTTGCCCAGCAACAGCCCCAAAACATCACTGCTCTAGAGGAGATCTGCATGGAGGAATGGGACGAAATACCAGCAACAGTGTGTGAAAACCTTGTGAAGACTTACAGAAAACGTTTGACCTCTGTCATTGCCAACAAAGGGTATATAACAAAGTATTGAGATAAAAAAGAAATATTGACCAAATACTTATTTTCCACCATAATTTGCAAATACATTCATTAAAAATCCTACATTGTGATTTTCTGGATTTTTTTTCCTAATTTTGTCTGTCATAGTTGAAGTGTACCTATGATGAAAATTACAGGCCTCTCTCATCTTTTTAAGTTGGAGAACTTGCACAATTGGTGGCTGACTAAATACTTTTTTCCACCACTGTATGTGGTATTGTGTGTAGGCCAATGACACAAAAATCTCAATGGACTGTGAGAGACTACTCTGCCTGCACCTCATCCAGCCTACTCATCAGACCTCTTCACATCCCATTCTGATAAAGCCACAACCAATAGCAAGTTGGCGTCACAGTCATTTATGCTCTTCACCCCTGCTCTCTTTCCATCACTCACCAGTCCACAGTCACCTCACAATGCATTAAACGCATCTGCAGTGTTTTCCTCTTCCTGGATGATAAATATTGAAAAGGAGCCATCCATGAGTCATCCGTCTCAGAATGCGACAGCGAGGGATAACTCCACAGCGGCAAGACTTGTCCTGGCGCCTGCACGACAAGACCCCCGCCGCTCTGAGACTTAAGAATGTCTTCATTTACATGGCAACGGCAAAGCAATTTCTCAGATGAATGCAATTCACATTTCCCCAGACGTACTGCTGGAGGAAGGGAGGGAGAGAGAGAAAGAGGGAGAGAGAGATGTTTGATAGTGCCAAATAACCATCTAAGCCTGCAGCTTCATTCTGTCTCAGGATATACAATGGCTCAGGTGAGGTAGCCAGCAGATAAGATGAGACTGTGAGACTTACTTAAACCAATGAACAGCTGTACTGTGACTAGTGAAATTAACATTTAATACAGAATAAGGTAAAAGTAAGTTACTAGGACACTGTACCTTTTGGATAGCCCTGTGGCTTCCGGTGAAACTGGAGGGTGCGCAATTCAAATAAATATTCATAAAAATTATGGATATTAAACATTTAGGTACATATAAGTGTCTTATATCGGTTGACCACTTAGATTGTTGTTAATCTGTCTGCACTGTCCGATTTACAGTTGCTATTACAGTGAAAACATGCCATGCGATTGTTTGAGGACGGCACCCCACATCTAAAGATTTTTCCACCGGCACAGGTTTCATACATTCACAAATAAGCGATTAAATATTCACTTTCTTTTCGAAAGTCTCCCTCTGATTCTTCATCCAAAGGGTCCCAGCTATAACATGTAGTGTTATTTTGTTAGACATTTCTTGTTTAGCATTTTGGATTATTTGTTTATTTGTGTTGTATTTACTATACATTCTACTGCAGTGTTGGAGCTAGTAACATAAGCATTAAATATAAGTAAGAATTATGATTACACATGATTATTTAAGTGCCACACTGTGTCTCTGAGGCAATTTGTAATAACACTGTGAGATATTCATCTCATCAGCACTTCAAAGATGGTATGAATATTGTAAATGCATACCTGTGTTACGGTTATATAAATGATAGCATTTGCTCCCATCTGAATGCTGTGTGTGATTGAGGATTCTATATTATGTTAAAAGATCAAATACTTCAAAAGCACAAATTATTAAACAAACTTCTCTTGGTATGCCTTTAAAATGTATTTTAGTTCACTTTTAGGTTGTAATAAAATAAGAAAAACTCTGTCTGTATGGGTTAAATCTCTTTGTCAATTAGCTGACTTTGAAGGCCCTTGCTCTCTTCAGCCAACATTTTCTTTTGTGACCAATTTTGTATTATTTGTTTATTTTTTTCCTGAGGGTTTCAGATCACAGACAGGTAGTACTATTCCAAGTACATGGATAAAGAATCGAAAAACAGTAGATATAGATATAAGACAAAATAACAAACAGATCAAAAATAAATAAGTCAATGAAATAAAAAGTCAATAATTGTCCTATCTGGGATATTATTCCAGACTCTTTCCCAGTCTGTATTTTGTTGGTAGTCTTTAAGATCTGTGTACCATACTGTAACTATTCCCCATTGGTTTATGGATGGCTTCTAGTATTTTTTTTAAATATAGATTGGATTCCATGCATTTATCTGGCTATCAACCAACTCGGTAAGTGCATGGAGTGGTTGACTCTATGGGACTCCATAAGTGAGCATAGCAGTTCTTAAATACTGCATTTAAAAAAAATGACTAACCAGTTAAATTCTATACATATTTTCTATGTCTTGGAAGGACAGTAAACATTCACCATTCTTTATGTCAGAGAATTTATGGATTCCTTGCTCAGACCATTGTTGAAAAATAATAGGTTTTGCTCCCAAAGGTAAGGAGTTGTTTCTAAAAATTGGTGTTTGGGTATGTCATTACACTTCCCAGTTATACATTTTTGACAAGTCTGTATTGAGTGGGCGATTGATTATTGGTTGAAACTGAGTGAGGCAAAATTTAGGAGATAAGGCAGAGAATAGTATATCTTTCAAAGTAAATGGTGACACTATATTTTCCTCTATTTCCAACCATGGGGGACATTTTATCTTGATCAAACTATTTCGTAAGTGGGTGGAGCACTAGAGACAAAGCATAAGTTAGGTAAATCTAAACCGCCAAGGCCTTTGGGTTGATGGAGTGTAGACACTTCAGTTGTGGGACATATCCCTCTCCATATAAAGAGACTGAACTTTGAATGTTTTCCCAGTACCCTGATGGTGTGGGTAAAGGAGGAATCCTAACAGAAATCGAGGCTAGGCAAGACATTCATTTTGTCTATCGAAATTAGACCTGGTAACGTTAGATTAAACCATCTGTCAAGATCTTCTAGAATTGCAGCAGTAACTTGATTGTTGTTCCTCTAAACAATGTTATCTGGAGAGAGAAAAATGTCCCAGTTATTTAAAATGGAAAAAGTTGGTATCGTCAATATATTGAGATTAAATCAGATCAAATTGTATTAGTCACATGCGCCGAATACAACAGGTGTAGGCATTACAATGAAATGCTTACTTACGAGCCACTGACAAACAATGCAGTACAAATAATAATAAGAAATAAAAGTAACAAGTAAGTAAAGAGCAGCAGTAAAATAACAACAGCGAGACTATAGACACAGGGTACAGAGTCAATGTGCGGTTAGTCGAGGTAATTGAGGTAATATGTACATGTAGGTAGAGTTATTCAAGTAACTACGCATAGATGATAACAACAAAGAGCAGCAGGGGTGTAGAGGGTGGGGGGAAATGCAAATATTCTGGGTAGCCATTTGATTAGATGTTCAGGAGTCTTATGGCTTGAGGGTAGAAGCTGTTTAGAAGCCTCTTGGACCTAGATTTGGTACTCCGATACCGCTTGCCGTGCAGTAGCAGAGAGAACAGTCTTTGACTAGGGTGATTGGAGTCTTTGACAATTTTTAGGGCCTTCCTCTGAATCCGCCTGGTATAGAGGTCCTGGATGCCAGGAAGCTTTGCCCCAGTGATGTACAGGGCCGTACGCATTACCCTCTGTGGTGCCTTGCGGTCGGAGGCCGAGCAGTTGCCATACGATGGTGCAGCTGTAGAACCTTTTTAGGATCTGAGGGCCCATGCCAAATCTCCCGTGAGAGAATAGGTTTTATCGTGCCCTCTTCACAACTGTCTTGGTGTGCTTGGACCAGTGACAGTCAGTTAATAGTGACTTAAGTAAAAATACTTGAAAGTAATACTTAAGTCGTTCTTTGGGGTTTCTGTGCTTACTGAATTATATATATATTTTTTTGACAACTTTTACTTTTACTCCACTACACTCCTTAAGAAAATAATGTACTTTCTACTCCATACATTTTCCCTTACACCCAAAAGTACTCGTTACATTTTGAATGCTTAGCAGGACAGGAAAATTGTCTAATTAATGCACTGAAAGAGAAAATTCCTGGTCAACCTTAATTTATCTGATCTGTTGGACACAAATGCTTTGTTTGTAAATTATGTCTGAGTGTTGAAGTGTGACCCTGGCTATCTGTACATTAAAAAAACAAGAAAATGGTTTTCTTAGGTATCTTAACCGACTTCAGTGTGCAAATGCTCACCTTCGATGGCCACTGGCATGTTCGAAACATGTGCTCTTCACAGATGAATCCCAGTTTCACCTGTTTCAGGCAGATGGCAGCCAGCGTGTATGGTGTCGTGTGGGTTTAGTGGTTTGCTAATGTCAACGTTGAGAACAGAGTGCCCCATTGTGGCGGTGGGGTTATGGTATGCGCAGGCATAAGCTACCGACAATGAACACAATTGCATTTTATCAATGGCAATTCGAATGCATAGAGATACCGTGACGAGATCCTGAGGCCCATTGCCGTGCCATTCATCCACCTCCATCATCTCATGTTTCAGCACGGCCCCATGTCGCAAGGATCTGTACACAATTCCTGGGAGCTGAAAATGTCCCGGTTCTTCCATGGCCTGCATAATCACTAGACATGTCACCATTGAGTTTGGGATGCTCTGAATTGACATCTATGACAGCTTGTTCCAGTTCCTGCCAATATCCAGTAAATTCGCAAAGCTATAGAAGAGGAGTGGGACAACATTCTACAACCCACAAGCAACAACTATGATCAACTCTATGCGAAGGAGGTGCCGCACTGAGTGAGGGAAATGAGTGTCATGGCTGAGACTGGTTCTCTGATCCACGACTCTACTTTTATTTTATCCTCTTTAAACTGCAGGCTACTCAGGCCCAGAAGCTAGGATATGCATATAATTGATAGATGTAGATAGAAATTACTCTAATGTTTCTAAAACGGTTTGAATAATGTATGTGAGTATAACAGAACTGATATAGCAGGCAAAAACCACAGGACAATCCATCCAGGAAACAAAAAATGGGATCACTCTCTTTTCAATGTGGTTTCTATGGGAATCTAGATTTCTGTGGCACTTGCTTGCAGTTCCTATCGCTTCCACTGGATGTCAACAGTCTTTAGAAATTGGTTGATGTTTTTCCTTAACCTCATAGTCCGCCCCACCCCGCATGCGGTCGCGTTACTACAGCCTCAGGCTCATTACCATAACGCAACGTTAGCGATTTCTAAAAATCGCAAATGAAATGAAATAAATATGCCTGCTCTCAAGCTTATCCTTTTCTTAACAATCCTGTCGTCTCAGATTTTCAAAATATGCTTTAGAACCAGAGAAAATCAATAATTTGTGTAAGAGTGGTGATAGCTAGCTTAGCATTTAGCGTTAGCATTTAGCACGCAACATATTCACAAAAACCAGCAAAGGGATCAAATAAAATAATTTACCTTTGAAGAACTTCAGATGTTTCAATGAGGAGACTCTCAGTTACATAGCAGATGTCCCGTTTTTCCTGAAAGATTCTTGTGTAGGACACAACGTTCCGTTTGTTACTATGCATTTGTCTACCGAAACTAACCGAAAATTCAGTCACCTACACGTCAAACTTTTTTCCGAATTAACTCCATAATATCGACTGAAACAGGGAAAACGTTGTTTGAATCAATCCTCAAGGTGTTTTGTCATATATCTCTTCATTGAAATGCCGTCCCTGGAAGCCTGCATTCTTCTCTGATTCGGATGGAAAAATACTGGTAGCTGACTTTTGCGCACCAATTTCCACGCAGACACCGTGCGGGACACTTGGCAATTGTAGTCTCTTATGGTCAATCTTCCAATGATATGCCTACAAATACGTCACAATGCTGCAGACACCTTGGGGAAACAAGAGAAAGTGTCTGTTCATTCCTGTCGCATTCACAGCCATATAAGGTGATCATGGAAAACGTAGCCTCAGAAATCCTGTTCATTTCCTGGTCGGTCAAACATCTTGGTTTTGCCTGAAGCATTTGTTCTAGGGCACTCACAGTGAAAATCTTTGCAGTTCTGGAAACGTCAGTGTCTTCTTTCCAAAACTATCAATTCCAAGCATAGTCGAGCATCTTTTCGTGACAAAATATTGCGCTTAAAACGGGCACGTCTTTTTATCCAAAAATGAAATACTGCCCCTATAGGACTAACAGGTTAAAGAAATGAAGAAGTAGGGCTGTTCAGAACAAGGGTCGAGTGAAGTCTACTGTTTGTTGACTTTCTAGCGCAAGCGGAACCCCTCGACAACATTCCACTGAAAAGGCAGTGCGCGAAATAAACAAATATTTTTTTTAAATATATAACTTTCACACATTAACAAGTCCAATACAGCAAATTAAAGATAAACATCTTGTTAATCTACCCATCGTGTCCGATTTAAAAAATGTTTTACAGCTAAAGCACAACATATGATTATGTTAAGTCAGAGCCAAGTCACAAAAACACACAGCCATTTTTCCAGCCAAAGGTCAGAGCCAAGTCACAAAAACACACAGCCATTTTTCCAGCCAAAGATAGGAGTCACAAAAAGCAGAAATATAGATAACATGAATCACTAACCTTTGGTGATCTTCATCAGATGACACTCACAGGATATCATGTTACATAATATATGTATGTTTTGATCAATAATGTGCATATTTATATCCAAAAGTCTCAGTTTACATTGGTGCCTTACATGCAGTAATGTTTTGATTCCAAAACATCCGGTGATTTTGCAGAAATACTCATAATAAACATTGATAAAAGATAGTGTTATTCACAGGATTAAAGAAAGACTTCTCCTTAATGCAACCGCTGTGTCAGATTTAATTATTTTTTTAAACTTAAACTTAAACTTAAAAAAAGCATAATCTGAGAACGGCGCTCAGAACCCAAAACAGCCAGAGGAATATCCATAATTCTGGAATCAACAAAGTTAGAAACAGCACCATAAATACTCACTTACCTTTGATCTTCATCAGAAGGCACTCCCTGGAATCCCAGTTCAACAATAAACGACTGATTTGTTCCATAAAGTCCATCATTTATGTCCAAATAGCCACTTGTTGTTAGCGTGTTCAGCCCAGTAATCCATCTTCTTGAGGCGTGAGCACAACGTCCAGACAAAAACTCGAAAAGTTCCGTTACAGGTTGTAGAAACATGTCAAAATATGTATGGAATCAATCTTTAGGATGTGTTTAACATAAAACATCAATAATGTTTCAATCGGAGAATTCCATTGTCTGCAGAAAAGCACTATAATGAGAGCAAACTCTGTCGGGACCGTGCGTCACGAGCCTGAGACACTCTGCCAGACACCTGACTCATTCAGCTCCCATTCACCCCTCCTTCAAGTTTCTAAAGACGGTTGACATATAATGGAAGCCTTAGGAAGTGCAACTTGACCTCATAGACACTGTGTATTCAGTAGGCCAAGCTTTGAAAAACTACAAACCTCAGATTTCCCACTTCCTGGTTGAATTTTTCTCAGGTTTTCGCCTGCCATATGAGTACTGTTATACTCACAGACATCATTCAAACCGTTTAAGAAACTTCAGAGTGTTTTCTATCCAATACTAAAAATAATATGCATATATAAGCATCTGGGACTGAGTAGGAGGCAGTTCACTCTGGGCACGATATTCATCCAAAAGTGTAAATGCTGCCCCCTATAACAAACAGGTAAAAAAATCTGTCCCAAGATATAGGGCGAATATCAGTGAAAGACACGGTCTACTAAATCTCATTATATACAGATGACATACTATTGTATCTTGACAATGTACCACAATCCCTCCCTAATGTACTAAGTATATCCAGACAATTCAAAAGTATATCAAGTTATGAGATCTACCTCATCTCTGCACCCACTTAACCTATTGAATCTAGGGGGCACTAAGCTCTGCGTTCCTATGCGTCCCTATTGAGCAGTGAATGAGATATCAACCAGATTCCTTTTTCTATGGCTTCCCTAATGTGTCTAGTGTCACAATACATAGTTTCAGGCGTTTATCTTGAAAAATGAGCCTGAACGTAAGAGACAAATGCGGCCATTGTATCTCTCTTTCCTACTAAGAAGCCACCTTCTTAGGTAATCATCGACTGACACTAATTAGCATAACGCAACTGACATATTATTCCTAGAAAATATTCATGAAAATCACAAGTGAAATATATTGAGACACAGCTTAGCCTTTTGTTAATCACCCTGTCATCTCAGATTTTCAAAATATGCTTCACAGCCAAAGCTAGACAAGCATTTGTGTAAGTTTATCGATAGCCTAGCATAGCATTTTGTCCAGCTAGCAGCAGGTAACTTGGTCACGGAAATCAGAAAAGCAATCAATTAAATTGTTTACCTTTGATGAACTTCGGATGTTTTCACTCACGAGACTCCCAGTTAGATAGCCAATGTTCCTTTTTTCCAAAAATATTATTTTTGTAGGCAAAATAGCTCCGTTTGTTCTTCACGTTTGGCTGAGAAATTGAAGTAGATATAGATAGGATAGAGAGAAACAATGGCCGCATTTGTCCTTTACGCACCAAACACTCTGAGAGACTTCAGCTGACCACTGACGCAATGTTGACGTTCAGGCTCAAAATAAAAGCCTGAAACTATGTATTGTGACACTAGACACATTCGGGAAGCCATAGCAAAGGGAATCTGGTTGATATCTCATTCACTGCTCAATAGGGATGCATAGGAACGCAAAGCTTTCTAAATAAGAGTCCCTTCCCTTCCTTCCGTTATACTCACAGATGATATTTTTACAGTTTTGGAAACTTTAGAGTGTTTTCTATCTTAATAAATCCAGTTAGAGCTAGGCAGAATTTGGAGGAATTGCGTGCCCATAGTAAACAGAAAAAAAAATCTGTCCAAAATTGCTAATATATGCATATAATAATTATTATTGAATAGAAAACACTCTAAAGCTTCTAAAACCGTTCAAATTATGTCTGTATGTAAAGCAGAACTCTCAGGGCAGCCATTCTCCGAAACTCTCTCTTGTCATCATAAAAGTTGGGCCAACTTTGACGTCATCGCCCCCACCCTTCCCAACCAGCTACGGATCTGGGAATAGTCTCTCTTCAGCGCGATGTCTCCTTTCAATGGGGCTTGTCATTGTGAGAATCGCGCGCTCCCTCGAATTTTGGCGGGCTGAAACCTTCGGGTTACGCAAAAATACATGTACTTTCATGCGCGCGTCGGGTCCGGAGCTCTCTTTCTTTCAGGATTGACCAAATGATGTCGGTTTGTCTGTTCGAGCTAAGAATTGTTTAGCATGTTTAGAACATGCTAAAGCTTGATTCTGCACTTAGTTTGACCAGTTTAGTCGACATATAATATGTAATTTTGAAGTTTTGATGCGCATCCACTAGAATTTTGGCTGCATTTCAGACAGAATTTTGACGCGTTTGATAGCCCAAAGACACAGACTTGAAAACCAAACGTAGTTTTTGGTAAGTATGACTCCTTCCACGGCTTCTGATCGAAGAACATCAAAGGTAAGGGAATATTTATGTGGTAATTTTTGTGTTTCTGTGGACTCCAACATAGAGGAGACATAATGCTATTGTCTGAGCGCCGTCTCATATTATAGCCTAGTGAACGAATTCTGTAACGTTAAAAATAAATGTAACACAGCGGTTGCATTAAGAAGAAGTGTATCTTTCTATCTATATGTAGAACATGTATATTTAGTCAAAGTTTATGATGTGTATTGCTTGTTATCTGACTTTATCTGGCTGATTCATCATCATTTCTCCGGACATTTGATTAGCATTTTTTGAACATGGCGTCATTGTAAACAGAGATTTATGGATATAAATTGCATATTATTGAAAAAAACATAAATGTACTGTGTAACATGTCCTATTACTGTCATCTGATGAAGATTTTCAAAAGGTTAGTGAATTATCCTGCGTTGGTTGATTGCATATTTTGTTCAAAATGGCTATTCAAATGAGCTGTGTCTTTGGTGGTGGTTTGACATAAATATGTGCTATGTTGTCGCCGTAAAATATTTTAGAAATCTGACTTTCTGGGCAGATGAACAAGGTGTTTATCTTTCATTTGAGCTATTGGACATGTTAATGTGCGGAGGTTAAATATTTCTAAGAATATTTTCGCGTTCCATGCGCCACGTTCCTGCTGAACGTGGGAGGGGTCGTTCCCAAATGGGAACCATTCCTGATAACAGGGGTGGCAGAGTAACCTAGTGGTTAGAGCGTTGGACTAGTAACCGGGAGGTTGCGAGTTCAAACCCCTGAGCTGACAAGGTACAAATCTTCTTAACTGACTTGCCTGGTTAAATAAAGGTTAAAAAAAATATTAAAAAAAAAACAGGCTAAGCTGTCAATTATATGCATATTCTAGCATCTTGTCCTGACAAAATATCCCGTTTACTACGGAAATGTTATTTTTCCAAAAATGAAAATACTGCCCCCTAGTGACAAAAGGTTAATCCACCTGGCGTGTCAGATTTCAAAAAAGGTTTTCGGGGAAAGCATACCAAGAGTTTGTAAGGACATCGCTCTCAGTAGACAAAATATTACAAACAGCTAGCAGCCAAGTAGATTGGTCACGAACGTCAGAAAAGCAATAAAATGTATCGCTTACCTTTGATGATCTTTGGATGTTTGCACCCACGAGACTCCCAGTTACACAATAAATGTTCCTTTTGTTCCATAAAGATTATTTTTATATCCAAAAACGCGCCAACCAAATGGAGGTATATGTTCAGAAATCCTCAGGCTCGAGCGCTCACGACATCGCACATGAAAATTACAAATAGTATCGGTAATAGTAATGGTCGTAGAAACATGTCAAACGTATTTTATAATCAATCCTCAGGTTGTTTTTACAATATATAAGCAATAATATTTCAACCGGGACTGTAGCTTTTTCAATAGGAGAGAGAGAGAGAGAAATGTCTGCTCCATGCTGTTGCGCATGCAAAACGCTGCTGGCACCCAGCCATACAATGACGCGATGTGATCTTTCTCACTCATTTTTCAAAATAAAAGCCTGAAACGATGTCTAAAAACTGTTCACACCATTGGGAAGCCATAGGAATAGGAATCTGGTTTATATCCCTTTAAATGGAGTGAAGGCAGGCTATGGAACAGAGAACTTTCAGGAAAAACAACACATCCGGGTTGGATTTTCCTCAGGTTTTCGCCTGCAATATCTGTTCTGTTATCTTCTTGACGCACCCATCCCGAGAGCGGGATCATTTTCATCAAGATCCGCTGAATTGCAGAGCGCCAAATTCAAATTAAATTACTAAAAATATTTAATTTTTAATGAAATCACAAGTGCAATATAGCAAAACACAGCTTAGCTTGTTGTTATTCCACCTGGCGTGTCAGATTTCAATACAGCTTTTAGGTGAAAGCATACCAAGCATTTATGTAAGAACATCTCTCTCAGTAGACAAAATATTACAAACAGCTAGCAGCCAAGTAGATTGGTTATGAAAGTCAGAAAAGCAATAAATTAAATCGCTTACCTTTGTTGATCTTTGGATGTTTGCACTCACGAGACTCCCAGTTACACAGTAAATGTTCCTTTTGTATCCAAAATACCTCCATTTGTTTGCCGCGTTATGTTCAGAAATCCACAGGCTCGAGCGGTCACGACATCGCAGACGAAAATTCCAAATAGTATCCGTAATGGTCGTAGAAACCTGTCAAACATTTTTATAATCAATCCTCAGGTTGTTTTTACAATATATAATTGATAATATGTCAACCGGAATGTAGCTTCTTCCATAGGAGAAAAAGAGAAAATGGCTGTTGCGCATAAAAAACTCTGTTTGCACCCAGCCATCCACTGATGCGATGGGTTCTTTCTCGCTCATTTTTCAAAATCAAAGCCTGAGACTATGTCTAAAGACTGTTCACACCTTGAGGAAACCATAGGAATATGAATATGGTTGATATCCCTTTAAATAGAGGCAAAGCATCCAATGGAACAGAGCGCTTTCAGGAAAAACAGCACTTCCTTGTTGGATTCATCAGAATGCACTCCCAGGAATCCCAGTTCCACAATAAATGTTTGTTTTGTTCGATAAAGTCCATCATTTATGTCCAAATACCTCATTTTTGTTAACGCGTTTAGTTCACAAATCCAAACTCACGAGGCACGGGCAAGTCCAGGCGAAAGTTCAGATGAAAAGTCCAAAAAGTTTTATTACAGTTCGTAGAAACATGTCAAACAATGTTTAGAATCAATCTTTAGGATGTTTTTAATGCAATGGAACGCAGGTCGCTCTCACGGACACGCTCGTGACCAGCTGAAGGCCTTCTGCCAGACACCTGATTGAAACAGCTCTTATTCTCTCCCCCTTCACAGTAGAAGCCTGAAACAAGGTTGACTGTTGACATCTAGTGGAAGCCTTAGGAATTGTAATATGACCCCATTTATGCTGTATATTAGAATGGCAATGAGTTAAAAACTACAAACCTCAGATTTCCCACTTCCTGGTTGGATTTTCTCAGGTTTTTGCCTGCCATATGAGTTCTGTTAAACTCACAGACATCATTTAAACAGTTTTAGAAACTTCAGAGTGTTTTCTATTATATACATATATTCGCTTCTGAGCCTGAGTAGCAGGCAGTTTACTCTGGGCACGCTTTTCATCCGAACGTGAAAATGCTGCCCCCTATCCTAAACAGGTTTTAACTTAACCCTTCGACAGGTACAAGCACATACGTGTTATCATTATACAGTGGTCCCTGCGCCATATTCTCAAACCAGTGTGATTAGAACACTTATATAGAACATCCAGTTATGATTGACGTAATAGTTTAAATTGTTTAACTTGGGTGAAACATTTCGGGTAGCCGTCCACAAACTTCCCACAATAAGTCCGGTGAATTTTGGCTCATTCCACCTGACAGAGCTTGTATAACTCAGTCAGGTTTGTAAGCCTCCTTGCTCGCACATGCTTTTTCAGTTCTGCCCACACATTTTCTATAGGATTGAGGTCAAATCAAATCCAATTTATTTGTCACATACACATGGTTAGCACTCCCCATCCCGGATCCGGGATCGTGACTACGGCTCAAGCTCATTACCATAACGCACAATGCAAAGAAATATTCTTAGAAATATTTAACCTCCACACATTAACAAGTCCAATAGCTCAAATGAAAGATAAACACCTTATTCATCTACCCAGCAAGTCAGATTTATAAAATGTTTTACGGCGAAAACATAGCACATATTTATATTAGATCACCACCGAAACAAAAGACAAGCGGCGGCCATTTTGTCCCAGAAAAAATAAAATTTAAAAGTAGGATTAAAAAATAAATAATTCACTAACCTTTTGAAAATCTTCATCAGATGACAGTAATATTACATGTTACACAGTACATTTATTTTTTTTCAATAGTATGCCATTTATATGCATAAATCTCTGTTTACAATGACGACATTTCAAAAAATGCTACTCAAATGTCCGGAGAAATGATGATAGCTCCGACAGGTAACGTCAGATAACAAGCAATAAACATGACTAAATATACATGTTCTACATATATTTTACAAAGATACACTTCTTCTTAATGCAACCGCTGTATTACATTTATTTTTAACGTTACAGACATCGTTCACTGGGCTATACTATGAGTCGGCGCTCAGATATTAGCAGTATGTCTCCTCTACGTTTGGAGTCCACAGAAACCCAAAATAACCACATAAATATTCCCTTACCTTTGATGTTCTTCCATCAGAAGACGTAGAAGGAGTCATACTTACCCAATACATCGTTTGGTTTCACGTTGTGTGTCTCTGTATTAGCATATGCTAACAGCTTCGGCTGAAATGCATCCAAAATGACTTCTGGTCCAGCACTCTTGCGCATCAAAACTTCCAATTTACATATTATATGTCAACTAAACTGGTCAAACTATGTGAAAAATCGAGCTTTATGATGTTTTTAGCATGTAGAACAAAGATCAGCGCGAAAAGTACTTACTCCAAATCGGCCGCGCACAATAGAATGCCTGTTTTTCAGAGGGACATGAGCAATTTTGCCCGCCAAACGTCGAGGGCTCGTGGGATTCTCACAATGAACGTGTCATTTGAAAGCAGGCATCGCACTGAAGAGATAGAGACTGTTCCCGGATCGGTAGCTGCCTGGGAAGGGTGGAGGCCATGACGTCAAAGTTGACCCAACGTTTCTCTTCACAAGAGAGAGTTTGGGAGAAAGGCTGCCCTGAGAGTTCTGCTTTACATACAGACATAATTTAAACGGTTTTAGAAACTTTAGAGTGTTTTCTATTCAATAATAATTTTTATATGCATATATTAGCAATTTTGGGAATAAATATTTTCAGTTTACTATGGGCACGCACTTTCTCCAACGGGGGCAGTATAGAGGGGTAGTCTTAAGAGGTTAATGCTAGTGTAGCGAAATGCTTGTGCTTCTAGTTCTGACAATGCAGTAATAACCAACAAGTAATCTAGCTAACAATTCCAAAACCACTACCTTATAGACACAAGTGTAAGGGGATAAAGAATATGTACATAAAGATATATGAATGATGATGGTGATGGTACAGAGCGGCATAGGCAAGATACAGTAGATGGTATCGAGTACAGTATATACATATGAGATGAGTATGTAAACAAAGTGGCATAGTTAAAGTGGCTAGTGATACATGTATTACATAAGGATGCATTAGATGATATAGAGTACAATATGATGAATAATAAATAATGTAGGGAACATTATATTAGGTAGCATTGTTTAAAGTGGCTAGTGATATATTTTACATCATTTCCCATCAATTCCCATTATTAAAGTGGCTGGAGTTGAGTCAGTGTGTTGGCAGCAGCCACTCAATGTTAGTGGTGGCTGTTTAACAGTCTGATGGCCTTGAGATAGAAGCTGTTTTTCAGTCTCTCGGTCCCAGGTTTGATGCACCTGTACTGACCTCACCTTCTGGATGATAGCGGGGTGAACAGGCAGTGGCTCGGGTGGTTGTTGTCCTTGATGATCTTTATGGCCTTCCTGTGACATCGGGTGGTGTAGGTCAGGGCTTTGTGATGGCCACTCCAATACCTTCACTTTGTTGTCCTTAAGCCATTTTGCCACAACTTTGGAAGTATGCTTGGATTCATTGTCCATTTGGAAGACCCGTTTGTAACCAAGCTTTAACATTATGACTGATGTCCTGAGATGTTGCTTCAATATATCCGCATAATTTTCCTTTCTCATGAAGCCATCTATGTTGTGCAGTGCACCAGTTCCTCCTGCAGCAAATCACCCCCACAACATGATGCTGCCACCCCTGTTCTTCAAGGTTGGGATGATGTTCTTCGGCTTGCAAGCCTACCCCTTTTTCCTTCAAATGTAACGATGGTCATTATGGCCAAACAGTTCTATTTTTGTTTCATCAGACCAGAGGACATTTCTCGAAAAAGTACCATCTTTATCCCCATGTGCAGTTGCAGTCTGCAGTCTGGCTTTTTATGGCGTTTTGGAGCAGTGGTTTCTTCCTTGCTAAGTGGCCTTTCAAGTTATGTCAATATATGACTTGTTTAACTGTGGAAATAGATACTTTTGTACCTGTTTCCTCCAGCATCGTCACAAGGTCCTTCGCTGTTGTTCTGGGATTGATTGCACTTCTCGCACCAAAGGATGTTCATCCCTACGAGACAGAATGTGTCTCCTTCTAGAGGGGTATGATGGCTGCGTGGCATGGTGTTTATACTTGCGTGCTATTGTTTGTACAGATGAACGTGGTACCTTCAGGCATTTTGAAAATGCTCCCAAGGATTAGCCAGACTTGTGGAGGTCTACAATATTTTTCTGAGGTTTTGGCTGATTTCTTTTTATTTTCCCATAATGTCAAGCAAAGAGGCACTGAGTTTGAAGGTAAGCCTTGAAATACATCCACAGGTACACCTCCAATTGACTTAAATGATATCAATTAGCCTACCAGAAGCTTCTAAAGCCATGACATCATTTTCTGGAATTTTCCAAGCTGTTTAAAGGCACATTCAACTTTGTGTATGTAAACTTCTGAACCACTGGAATTCTGTCTGTAAACAATTGTTGGAAAAATCACTTGTCTGTTAACAATTGATGGTAAAAATCACTTGTCATGCACAAAGTATATGTCCTAACCGACTTGCAAAAACTATAGTTTGTTAACAATACATTTTTGTAGTGGTTGAAAAACAAGTTTTAATATCTCCAACCTAAGTGTATGTAAACCTCCGACTTCAACTGTACCCATAACTGCCCTTGCATTTATCGAAGTCTTTGGATACAAGTTCAAGTGGCTGAGTTGTCACTACGTTGGTCAGTGGTTCTCTTGTTTCACTTCAATGTTTTTTCTGATTCAGGCAAGTGCAGCTTCTCATGACATGATTCTCTATCTCTCTTTGCTTCTACAGCCAGAAGAACCTGTCTCGTATCAGAGATTTTGTGCGATCTACACCTTGATGACCCATTTCGTCAGGTAACTCCTCCAAGACTGTATACTTGTACTTCTCATCCAAGTTGAGCTTGTCCCACTCTCAAAGAAGTTGTTGATTGTTTTCATTTATCCCCCTGTTGGTTTTGAACCATCACTTGTCCAATGGTGTCATCTTCTCTCTGTGGCTGTTGTATCTCTGCTTTTGAGAAAGGCATGATGGATCTGTTTTCTGTTGTTGTTGCATACATGGTAGAGACTGTCATTGACCAGGATATGTTTGAGTCTTGCTTTCCATCGTTGGCCAGTGCAGTTGATCGAAATGAGTCCAATGTCAACTCCTCTTAACATTCTCTCATTAGTGTTTCCATGTCTATCGGCATTCTGGACAACCTGTCAGCATCAATGTTCTCTTTGCTTGGATGATATCTGAGATCTGTATCCCATCTGCACCCTGTTGCATTCAGCTTGGCAGTCGACAAGACGTAAGTAAGAGGATTGTTGTCAATGTACACTGTGAAGGTCGGTGCATAGTATAAGCAGAACTTGACCTTGATGGAGCAGTAGAGTGGAGATGGTAGTTTTTCTCAGGTACAGTCAAGGTCCTAGACGCATAGGCTATCACACTCAGTTTTACATATAATGTCTGATACAACACAGCTCCTAAACCTTTGTTTGACGCATCTGTGTGAAAGATAAGTGGCTCTGAGAAGTCTGGGAAACCGAGTACAGGAAGCTGCACGAAACAGTCTTTCAACCGCTCCGTTATCTGTTGATGCTTATCAGTCCACGTGATTGATTTGTGAGAGGGGGCTTCTCTTGTTTTCCCCTTTGTCTGCCATTCTTTGCTTTGTTGTCTTCTTCAGGAGACCCTGTAAACAGGTCGTAGAGTGGGCTAGCAATGCGTGAGAAGTCTTTGATGCATTGCCTATAGTAGCTTAGCAACCCCATGATTCCTCTGGAGGTCATAAAGGCTGTCATGGGCTTGCTTTCCTTTGCCATAAACCCCTGGTGATATGCTTTTCCCTGATCCAAGAGTGAAAACCAGGAATTTCCTTCAAAGCTGTCCTTGATATCCTGTACTCTGGGTATTATCTGGCGGTCAGGGTGAGTCTTCGTGTTCAGCTCCCTGTAGTCTATGCACAGTCGTAAGCTGCCATCCTTTTCCCTTTCACATTCGACTGGGGAGGAGTAAGGGGAGTTAGACTTCTCCAACCAGCCCTGAGCAATCAGGTCATGCAAGTAGTCTTTCATCTCTTTGTATAATGGCTTCGCCACAGACAGGTTGGTTCGTGCAACAGGATCACTGTTTTTCAATGAAATGCTCAGATGCAGATTCTCAAAGCAGCCAATGTCACTGTCTGATTGGAAAAATGAGCTTGATTCCTTTCCTCCTGGTGAATGAGTACTTCAGCTCTCAAGTTCTTTAACACCATCATATCAGATCTCAGTTCTTTTAGCACTGATACCAGGACAGGGGGAATTTTTGGTGTGTTCTTTTGGGGCACTTCTTTTGAATAGGGACCTCATCAGTCTGAACTGATTGGAGACTATCGGGCCGCTGTGGAAAAGTCATTTTCCTTTTGTTCTGTTTCTCTGTTTCATAAGCACATGCAGTGTTCACTTTCTTTTGAAGCAGCTAATCTGTAGTTTTTGCGTCTAGGAGATATGGCTGCATGTAAGTTCTTATGTTGTCATTTTGTAGACCAGTCAGGACAGTATGCATGAACATGCTCTGGACCAGTCCTGGGTCATATTTAAGGCCAGACACTGCTTCCTGTGAGGCAAACAGGATTTTCTGTCTCAAATCTAAGGAACAGATTAGGAAGTTTTGTGGGGTCTCTTTGTTGTTCTGTACTTCTGATGTGAGTTGGCTATACAGTTCTGTTTCAGTCTTCTCTTAGTAATGAGACCGAGTCTGGATATATTTCACTCAGTTATTCACTCTGTTTTCGATTTGGTGAGCTAGAATGGAGAACGTGAGTGAGTCTCTCTTTTTGGCCTGGTTTACCTATTTGACCAGATATCTTGAGCGTGTCCCTGCATTTGCACAGCATTCATTTCTCTAGCTCTGTTTGTAGTTTTTATTGTTCTTCATTTTTTCCCCCACTTTGTCGGTTGAGATAACGACACTAGCCTCCTGCATATCGTTTATCATGTCTTTAAGGTTCAACAGTTCAGACATACTGTACCATCGTCCTCTAGCTCTTTTACTTCGTCCCGTTCAATATATGAAATAAGGTTCATGCGTGTTTTACCAGTTAGATTCTCTTGGTTTGGTCCTGATATTTTCAAAAAGTAATTTATTTCAATGAGATTGTCTTTGTTCAGTTCATACAATGCTCCTTTCACATCTTTTTGGATATCCCCTAATGGTGCTTCCATTCTAATAGCAAAAAAAGTAACAACACTTTTAATAATGAAGGTTCTCTTTTACTGGACTTCGCTGCTCCCTGACTTTCCCTCTGACCTCAGTTTGCACGCACTCCTTTTCCATTGTTTAAGAAATAAGGCACAAGGGGTTGTGGGATAATATACCACGGCTAAGGGCTGTTCCTATACACAATGCAACACGGAGTGCCTGGATACAGTCCTTAGCCGTGGTATATTGGCCTATACCACAAATCCCTGAGGTGCCTTATTGATATTCGAAACCGGTTACCAACGTAATTACAACAGTAAAAATAAACTAAGTCTGATATACCACGGCTTTCAGCCAATCAGCATTTAGAGCTTGAACCACCCAGTTAATAAATATAAATCAATCACAAGGAGTGAGCTGGAAAGCTCCGTACGCCCCTATAGGAATTCCTAGGTATAACCAATCAAACTCAGATCAGACATCATTAGAGCACACAGATCGTATTATCAACATTCAGATAAATTAATAGTGTATTACCGGTTACACATTATGACTCTGTATTATTATTGTGTTATTATTAAGGCACTTTTAATTATATCACATTAAAGGTTAACTCATCATCATCATCCGCAGCATAGTGTCATATCTCTCTTCCTCTTTTCTATTAGCCACGCGGGGAATGTAATTTACCTATTTACCTTATAACCTATGAGCATGGCACACTAATGCACATTCCACACACTTAATGTTTAAACTATGGGCTCACTCTAGCAATTTTCAACTTTCTCTCTCTCAACCAATGCGTGTAAACCTTGGGATGTATTCATGTCAAACTTACCCATGTTCTCTTACTTACCGAATACCCTCCACCACCCCACCACCACCAGCTATAATAACCTTACAAGGTCAGTCATTGGAACTCCTTTGTCCCATAGGCTACATACCATCTCATCATCTGGCTCTGAGGAGCTTCCCTCGGAGACTAAGAAATTCCCTGAACTATTAGTTCAAATGTTGTTCATTCAGTTAAGCCTGTACTAGTTTAAACTATTACTATTTTTTTAGTGTGGTGTGCAGAGAGAGAGAATGTCAGTCGCCATGTCAGGACAGATGAGGAACAATAGGGAAAAAACTCAAAGGGATAGTTAAAGAATCTGCTGAATTTAATCACTACATTTGATGTCACTGGTATGATTAATGAAAATAGCCTTTTCCAGGATTTTTTTAGTCTCTTCCATCTAAAGATGGTGACAATGGTACCAAAAGTTTTCAGGACATGAACTTGAACTCCCGAACTAAAATGAAAAAGAAAAGGTACTGTCCTGGAACGACGTCAAAAGCTAGGACATGACAAATAGTGACAGAGACTGTACAGGTACTGCGTGGCTTCATTTCTGTCATCAGTTTGTAACTCACCAGGGGAAGGACAGCAAATGAACAGACATTTGCAAGGATACAAGTGTGAAAAATAAATCCCAGACAGTTCTCAGAATGGAAAATTGGAGAAAGAAGGCGGACCAGATCAATTCCCAATACCCCGTTTCTGTCAGAGAAGTCTTGCCAACTAGGCCATTCAGAGAGTAAACACAAAACTTGGAACAGACAGTTGGCATCCAACATCACTTGTTGACTGCAAATCTTCAAGTGTTGTGCGAACGTCTAGTTATTTCTTGGCAGAACATCTACCTTGTTGATGTTCTGGGTATTCAGGTGTTTATTATTTCCTGTATTTCCTGTTAATGCTGTAAGCTGTAGATTCAACTGTCAACAAGTAAAATGATAACTACTTTGTTCATAGGAAGGAATGTGTCAATTGCTGACCTCTCTGATCGTAACCATTCAGCTTGCTGTCATGTGGCAATAATCCATGCAATTTCAGTTTACCTCTGAGTCAGTCAACTTTTTCTTCTGAGAAAGTAGGAAACCTCACACAGATGGCAGCACTGTAGTAATAGCAGCACTATACCATCCACTTCTATTCATATGCTGTATGACTGAGACCCGTCAGTCACTTTGTCAGAAGGTCAACAGTGTTGTTTTGTCTCAGTGACACGTCATGCTTCCTTTCATTTTCACCCTGAATTAGTTGAAGTGGATAGGGCGACAGGGCAAGCTAATCAAGACATATGCAATCAGGGCCATTGCTATGGAAACTCATCAAGAAGCAATTAGCAGTGACAACAATTGTAGATGAAAGTAGTGAGAATGACCAGAATGAGAATTCTGACCTATTTTCATACAGTGCCTTGCAAAAGTATTCATAGCCCTTGAATTTCTTCACATTTTATTGTGTTGCAATGTGGGATTAAAATGTATTTAATTGTACGTTTCTGTCTACAATTTCGACAAAATATTCTGTAATAGTATTTCTTGTATTTTATTAGGATCACCATTTAGCAGCTACCGAGGCAGCAGCTACTCTTCCTGGGGTCCAAACAGTAAACAACACAACAAATAAAATACATAAATATACACAGCACTACATTTACATTACAATTTGGCCATTCGGCAGACACTCCCATCCAGAGCGACCCACAGCCAGTGCATTACTCTTAAGATAGTCATGCGAGACGACCACGCATCACAGTCGTATCCAAGCACATATCACATACATAATAAAATGCATAAACATTTCTAGGGTTTTTAAGTTAAAAAAAAGATTAATAGAAATGAAATAACTAAAATATGCACTACCATTCAAAAGTTTGGAGTCACTTAGAAATGTCCTTGTTTTGAAAGAAAATCAAATGTTTTGTCCATTATAATAACATCAAATTGATCAGAAATACGGTGTAGACATTGTTAATGCTATGAATGACTATTGTGGCTGGAAACTGCTGATTTTTTATGGGATATCTACAGTACATAGGCAAACAGAGGCCCATTATCAGCAACCATGACTCCTGTGTTTCAATGGCACGTTGTGTTAGCTAATCCAAGTTTATCATTTTTAAAGGCTAATTGATCATTAGAAAGCCTTTTTGCAATTATGTTAGCACAGCTGAAAACTGTTGTGTTGGTTAAAGAAGCAATACAAGTGGCCTTCTTTAGACTAGTTTAGTATCTGGAGCATCAGCATTTGTGGGTTCGGTTACAGGCTCAAAATGGCCAGAAACAAAGACCTTTCTTCTGAAACTCGTCAGTCTATTCTTGTTCTGAGAAATGAATGCTATTCCATGTGGGAAACTGCCAAGAAACTGAATATCTCGTACAACACTGTGTACTACTCCCTTCACAGAGCAGTGCAAACTGACTCTAACCAGAATCAAAAGAGGAGTGGGAGACTCCGTTGCACAACTAAGCAAGAAGACAAGTACATTAGAGTGTCTAGTTTGAGAAACAGACACCTCACAAGTCCTCAACTGGCAGCTTCATTAAATAGTACCCGCAAAACACCAGTCTCAACTTCAACAGTGAAGAGGCGACTCTAGGATGCTGGCCTTCTAGGCAGAGTTGCAAAGTAAAAGCCATTTATCAGACTGGCCAATAAAAATAAAAGATTAAGATCGGCAAAAGAACACAGACACTGGACACAGAAAGATTGGAAAAAAGTGTTATCGACAGACAAATCTAAGTTTTAGAGGTTCGCATATCAAAGAAAAACATTTGTGAGACGCAGAAAACATGAAAAGATGCTGGTGTGCTTGACGCCATTTGTCAAGCATGGTGGAGGCAATGTGATGGTCTGAGGGTGCTTTGGTGGTGCTAAAGTGGGAGACTTGTACAATGTAAATGGTATCTTGAAGAAGGAAAGCTATCACTCCATTTTCCAATGCCATACCCTGTGGACGGTGCTTAATTGGAGCCAATTTCCTCCTACAACAGGACAATGACCCAAAGCACAGCTCCAAACTATTGAAGAACTATTTAGGGAAGAAGCAATATTCTGGTATTCTGTCTATAATGGAGTTGCCAGCACAGTCACCGGATCTCAACCCTATTGAGTTGTTGTGGGAGCAGCTTGACCGTATGGTACGTAAGAAGTGACCATCAAGCCAATCCAACATGTGGGAGGTGCTTCGGGAAGCATGGGGTTAAATCTCTTCAGATTACCTCAACAAATTGACAACTAGAATGCCAAAGGTCTGCAAGCCTGTAATTGCTGCAAATGGAGGATTCTTTGACGA
This sequence comes from Oncorhynchus keta, assembly GCF_023373465.1. Taxonomy (NCBI): domain Eukaryota; kingdom Metazoa; phylum Chordata; class Actinopteri; order Salmoniformes; family Salmonidae; genus Oncorhynchus; species Oncorhynchus keta. The sequence continues at coordinate 34,615,191 of NC_068444.1, read as the reverse complement.
AAGCTACGTTTGAAGGACACAATTATTTAAAATAAAAATCATTATTTATAACCTTGTCAATGTCTTGACAATATTTCCTATTCATTTTGCAACTCATTTCATGTATGTTTTCATGGAAAACAAGGACATTTTTAAGTGACCCCAAACTTTTGAACGGTAGTGTTGTCATTGCAGTATTCAGCTCCCTGAGCAATACATCTTAGAAACACCTTTAGCAGCAATTACAGCTCTGAGTCTTCTTTGGTAAGTCTCTGAGAGCTTTACACATCTGGATTGTGCAATATTTGCATGTTATTCTTTTCACAATTCTTCAAGCTCTGTCAAGATGTTGGGTATCATGGCTAAACCGTAATTTTCAAGTCTTGCCATAGATTTTCACTGTCTTCTTGATAAGCAACTCCAGTGTAGATTTGGCCATGTGTTGTAGATTATTGTCCTGCTGAAAGGTGAATTCCTCTCCAAGTGTCTGGTATAAAGCAGACCGAAGCAGGTTTTCCTCTGCATGTGTTTAGCTCCATCCCATTTCTTTAGACCCTGAAATACTTCCCAATATTTGCCGATGTCAGGTATATGCATACCATGATGCAGCCACCTCCATGCTTGAAAGTAAGGGGGCAGTTACTCAGTGATGTGTTGTGCTAGATTTGCCCCAAACATAAGGATTTGCATTTGGGTCAAAAAGTGTAATCATTTTTTGCAATAATACTTTAGTGCCTGGTTGTATTCTAAATGCATGTTTTGGAATAGTTGTATCCTGTGTATTTGAATTCTTTCCCAGGACATAGACATATCTGATATGGGCAGAAAGCTTACAATTAGGCACATTTGGGCAGCCTTGATACAACATTTTGAACAGAAATACAATGGTTAATTGGATCAGTCTAAAACTTTGCAGATACACTTCTGCCATCTAGTGGCCGAAATCTAAATTCCTCCTAGACTTCTATATTATATTATGGCCTTTTTCTTTTGCATTTCAAAGATGATGGAACCCCCCCAAATTGAAATGTCATATTTTTTGGTTTGTATTATCTTTTACCACATCTAATGTGTTATATTAATTACATTACATCCTACATTCATTTCACATTTGCACAAACTTCCAAGTGTTTCCTTTCAAATGGCATCAATAATATGCTTTAAAAATATATATAAATGTAACTAGTTATGGTAGTTAAGGACAAATTCTTATTTACAATGACAGCCTACTGAGGAACAGTGGGTTAACTGCCTTGTTCATGGGCAGAACGACAGATGTTTTACCTTGTTAGCTCAGGGATTTAATCCAGCAACCTTTTTGTTACTGGTCCAAGGCTCTAGTCTACCTGCTTCAGGTCCTGAGCTGGGTATGTCTTTTAGGCAGAAATTGAAAAAAGGGGTCCTATCCTGACATTATTGTGTCACTACAATGTTGTTGAACCATTATCAGTTATCTCCCATCACACCCATTGAACTCTGTAACTGTTTTAAACTCAACCAATGGCCTCACTGTAAAAATGTATTTCCTGTCCTGAAGCTCAGTTCAGAAGGACAACTGTATATTTTATGTGTCTGGGTGGTTTTATACATAATCCACAGAATAATTATTAATTTTACCATGCTTAAAAACAAAGGCGCTGAATACTTACGCAATGACTATGTTTAAATTTGTACTAATCTTTAAAAAAAAAGATTAATCCACTTTGACATTACAGTATTTTGAGTAGATTGTTGATAAGAAATTACACTAAAATATGTTTGAATCACACTGTAACACAAAAAATGTGAAGAAATCCAAGGAGAATGAATACTGGCATGATTGGATGGTGTAATGATTGAATGGTGGAACTTGCATCCAGCCGACCAGAAAAGGAAGGCAAAGCAATTCAGGCATTCTTGAAAGTCAAGACAATCCTTGTCCTGCAACGAAACATAATTATTTATAGTAAAGAAAAATAGATTTAGCAAGTAGTAGGCTTTTAGAATCAAATGTGCAGTTGAGCTTTACATTTACCTGATGACCTTCAAAATTATTTGGTAATCATTTATAAAAAATACAAAAAACCACGTTGCCATCATAATTTGTCACAATTAAGAAAATTTGACAAAAGTAAAATCCACTCCTGTCGAACAGATAGAAATGTATTTGATCTTTGGAGGATTTCTCCCATAGTAGTCGTTTCCTTTACACATGTCACAATGTAAATTGTTTGTGACATTGCTTTTGTTGAATAAACCTAGGTCAATGGAAACCTGCCTAATGACTACTCCTGGAGAGCCCTTGACTGGAGTACTATAACAAGCGACAAGATCTGATTATAGACTCTCTATCCGGCTATGATTGGAGAGGTCAGTACTTAGCAGAACACTGGCGATCCAATCAGGACGAGGATGGCCTCCTGTCTGCTAGACATGAAGAGGGGAGAGATCAAAGACTTTCAGTTCAATGCTCTACTCCTCGCAACTCTCCTGGCGTTGGTTTCCACGGTGACGAGGCATTCCACCATTGCTGTCAGCTCCTTGTTGGCTCCTTGGCCCGATTAGACCCAGTCTGGATGACAGCTGTATTTCTGATTCCAATGAAGGATAAGTGTTCTTTGTGGAGGGTGTGGGTGTGTGTTGATATCTTTCAGGCTTTTTTCTCCTCTCCTCCTTTTGAAGCTAAAGATCTAGAGACTTACAGACTTATTGAACTGAAAGTCTTTGATGATCTCTCCCCTCAGACAAAACAGAGATGCTTGTTCTAGGTCCCAAGAAACAAAGAGATCTTCTGTTGAATCTGACAATTAATCTTAATGGTTGTACAGTCGTCTCAAATAAAACTGTGAAGGACCTCGGCGTTACTCTGGACCCTGATCTCTCTTTTGAAGAACATATCAAGACCATTTCAAGGACAGCTTTTTTCCATCTACGTAACATTGCAAAAATCAGAAACTTTCTGTCCAAAAATGATGCAGAAAAATTAATCCATGCTTTTGTCACTTCTAGGTTAGACTACTGCAATGCTCTACTTTCCGGCTACCCGGATAAAGCACTAAATAAACTTCAGTTGGTGCTAAATACGGCTGCTAGATTCCTGACTAGAACCAAAAAATGTGATCATATTACTCCAGTGCTAGCCTCTCTACACTGGCTTCCTGTCAAAGTAAGGGCTGATTTCAAGGTTTTACTGCTAACCTACAAAGCATTACATGGGCTTGCTCCTACCTATCTCTCTGATTTGGTCCTGCCGTACATACCTACACGTACGCTACGGTCGCAAGACGCAGGCCTCCTAATTGTCCCTAGAATTTCTAAGCAAACAGCTGGAGGCAGGGCTTTCTCCTATAGAGCTCAATTTTTATGGAACGGTCTGCCTACCCATGTCAGAAGACTTATCTCTTCAGTGGGTCATATGATTGAGTGTAGTCTGGCCCAGGAGTGGGAAGGTGAACGGAAAGGCTCTGGAGCAACTAACCGCCCTTGCTGTCTCTGCCTGGCCGGTTCCCCTCTTTCCACTGGGATTCTCTGCCTCTAACCCTATTACAGGGGCTGAGTCACTGGCTTACTGGGGCACTCTCATGCCGTCCCTGGAAGGGATGCGTCACCTGAGTGGGTTGATTCAATGATGTGGTCATCCTGTCTGGGTTGGCGCCCCCCTTGGGTTGTGCCATGGCAGAGATCTTTGTGGGCTATACTCAGCCTTGTCTCAGGATGGTAAGTTGGTGGTTGAAGATGTCCCTCTAGTGGTGTGGGGGCTGTGCTTTGGCAAAGTGGGTGGGGTTATATCCTTCCTGTTTGGCCCTGTCCGGGGGTGTCCTTGGATGGGTCCACAGTGTATCCTGACCCCTCCTGTCTCAGTATTTATGCTGTAGTAGTTTATGTGTCGGGGGGCTAGGGTCAGTTTGTTATATCTGGAGTACTTCTCCTGTCGTATTCGGTTTCCTGTGTGAATCTAAGTGTGCATTCTCTAATTCTCTCCTTCTCTCTTTCTTTCTCTCTCTCTGAGGACCTGAGCCCTAGGACCATGCCCCAGGACTACCTGACATGATGACTCCTTGCTGTCCCCAGTCCACCTGGCCGTGCTGCTGCTCCAGTTTCAACTGACCTGAGCCCTAGGACCATGCCCCAGGACTACCTGACATGATGACTCCTTGCTGTCCCCAGTCCACCTGACCATGCTGCTCCTCCAGTTTCAACTGTTCGGCCTTATTATTATACGACCATGCTGGTCATTTATGAACATTTGAACATCTTGGCCATGTTCTGTTATAATCTCCACCCGGCACAGCCAGAAGAGGACTGGCCACCCCACATAGCCTGGTTCCTCTCTAGGTTTCTTCCTAGGTTTTTCCTAGCCACCGTGCTTCTACACCTGCATTGCTTGCTGTTTGGGGTTTTAGGCTGGGTTTCTGTACAGCACTTTGATATCAGCTGATGTACGAAGGGCTATATAAATACATTTGATTTGATTTGATTTACAGTGCCATGAAATAGTATTTGCCAGCTTTCAAATTTTCTCAATTTTTGCATATTTTTTATACTGAATGTCATCAGATTTTCAACCAAACCGATTATTAGATAAAGAGAACCTGAGTAACTAAATAACACAGCATTTACATACTTATTTAATAAACAAAGTTATACAATATCCAATGCCCCTGTGTGAAAAAGTAATTGCCCCCTTACACTCAATAATACTTCCTGTATTTGTTGATCAGGCTCTCATGTTGCTGTGGAGGATTTTTGCCCCACTCTCCCATTCAGAACAGGGTTTTCAAGCATGAACTGCTCGTTTCAAGTCCTGCCACAACATCTGAATTGGGATTTGGTCTGGACTTTGACTGGGTCATGAAGCAAGACAATGATCCAGCACGCACAATCAAGTCTACAAGTCTACATTGAATGTAAGGGGGCAATTGCTTTTTCACACAGTGGAATTAGGTGTTGCATAACTTTGTTCATTATGTAAATATATAAAATAAGTATCCTTTATTTTTTTTGTAAACTCAGGTTCCCTTGATCTAATATTTGTTTTTTGTTGAAGATCTGATAACATTCAGTACAAAAAATATGCCAAAATAGAGAAAATCTGACAGGGTGCAAATACTTTTTCACAGCCCTGTAAATAGCAGAAAGCCGATGCAGTCTCCAGCATGCATGCACACGCATGCACGCACACACACTTTACACACACACACACACAAACACAAACGATTCATCCTCCATTCCCCAGTCCATAATGGATATGCCACTAAGTGTTTCCCTGTCATGTGAATGGATGAGCTGTGTTGTGATTCAGACAAGGTGGCTGATGTGAATGAACAATGAGACCAAAGCAGTTGAACACAGAGAAATCAAAACAGTTATGTTGTCTTTCTGAAGCTCCCCAGTCCAGACAGCCCTTATTATCTGGTGTCTATTATCTAAACTGAGAAGCTTTCTTGAATATGCTTGAACTAATCTGTGTCCCTGTATAACTTCATTATTACTTAGCTTTTCAATGTTTAAAGACATTGACTAACGTCAGTGCAAGTGCGAGTCTCCTCTGATGTAAAATTATGTCAGTAGACAGAGAGAGACAGGGAGACCGAGGCATAAAATAGAAATAGACAAAGGCAGACAAGCCTAATAAGAACATTGAGCAAAAATACATAAGAGGATCACTGGGTGTTATGCAGAGAAAATGGAAAATGTCCTGATCTGTCAGAGCTATAGGCCTATGTGCTGCTGGTTTCTCTAATCTCTATAATGAGAAGAACCTCCAGGTTGGCTGGCAGGTAGGATTAAGGATTTTTAAGTTTATGATGTACTGCATCGTCACCACTGCTCAACACCAGGATCACCACTTAAATTTCAAAAACATCCCATCCCGTGCAGAAATTATGAGAAATCTTATCAATAAAGTACGGCTACTCGGGGGCACTGCACGCTACGTAGCACACTCTCTCTCATTGAGTGACATACTTTGAATAACTTTATTTGTCCTTGTTGGACAGTTATGGATGGGCTGCAGCAGATGCAACTACTTGGGATACTTACTTGGAGGAGTGAGAAAAGGGGTATCTGATATCAGGGCCTTGAACCAAAAATCCCATGGTTATGAGGCAAGTGCACTACACCCTGTGCCTTAAGGTCCCAGACACGTGCATCACCATATCAACGAAGACTGTTTAATGCTCCAGATATTCACTTCGACATACATGCGCTGTATATTCCCACTGCGTTATCTCGCCTAGAGCTTCCCCTGGTGCTAATATCTGATAGATCCCATTGATCTATGGATTAAAGTGTGAGCCTGAGCACAGAGAAGAAACAGTGACGCAATGACAGGCAGCACGCCAAAGTAAGGCTTTCCTACCTGAGGATCTCGAACCACAGCCTCAGTATGGTCTCCTGAAGACAAATATCCCACTGGGCACACCACGTCATTTCAACGTGGAAATGTGGGTAGTATTTGGTTGAGATGTTGATCAATGAGATTTCAACCGCATTAATCACCCACTCAAATGGACAGCCATAAGTTTGTGGAATTTCCAACGTGTTAACACGACTGTATGCTTTCAAAAATATGTCAGATTTTTGGTTGTCGTCTAAATGTGTTATCACTGCACTTTCAACCATTTAAAAGCACAACAAAGATCAAATGGGAATTCAATGTCAGACATGTTGTATTTATACGACAACTAAATGTGTTATCTCTATGCTTCATCTAATAGCACAACCAAATGACCTGGATTGCGGTTGAGATTACATTAAAAGTACATTGTGCAAGTAATCAATGCGTTTCAAGATTCTGTGAAGACCTCCAAAAACCTGCGACAGGTTATCTTGAAAAGTGCACGCTTTCTATGATTACATAAGCAGTCATTTATAGTAGGCCAACCTGAAAATGCGGTCATGGATGTGTTACTCATTTTAAAGGTCAACTGCCCTTGAAAACCCACTTCTCCTTTTGAAAACACCCTATGTGGCATAGATATGAGTCAGAAACATTTATTCTGGTGTCAAAATGTAATGCTGGGTGTAAATAGGATAGTTGTGGTCATTACGTCAGTCTCGTCCAATTCAGAGTTAGGTAAGTGTGATCATCACGACTCCTTGAAGGACTGGGTATGGATTACTTACATGACCACTTTTTCCAATGATGCTCAATTGCCCAGAGACAACACGTTGTGGTCCCCCCCATTCCTGGCCAGTCAGACTCGAGTCACAAATATTATGACTTGCAACTCAACTTTGACTTTAACACCAGTGACTCGGGACTTGACTTGGACTTGAGCCTTATGACTCGACCTGACTTGATACCCTCCCCAAGCCCAAATATTAAAAATTATGCTATTAAAAAAAGTGTGCAGGACATTAACTCTTCATTTAACGGATTACAGTTTGAATCGGAGAGCAGCCAATCAAATTGTGCCAAAATGAGTGCACCCGTCGGCGGGTGCACTCAGATGAAGCCCTTGGAAAGATGATACCCAAAATTATTATATTCGGATAAAAAGACGACACTGTATCAACAAAAAACGGATTGCAACTTGCAAAACATGCAGGAAGAAAATTACAGACGGAGGCACAACAATTTCCAACTTTATTCGACATTTGAAGCTGCAAAGAAAGGTAAGTCGTGGCTACTATACTTTAATAGTGTATCATATAGGCTAACGTAACGTTAAATCAATGAGCCTCCACACAATCAGTTAGTGGGGGAACGTGATCATTCCACCCAAGATTGAGCTACAATTGGCTAGGTAGTTGGTACCCTAAACCCTGCCTGATGTTACTGTTGTTTCTAAAACCATTGACATACGTTAGCCTACTGTAACCACAAAGAGAGAGAGTGTGTGCGTGTGTGTTGGGCGATTGTGTACAAGCCTACATCACCTGATTGCACCCCATAGCGATAGTCGATCACTATGGGGGGTGGGGGTCTTTCTCATTGCTATCCATTTATGTCCATGGAAATATAAAGTTTATTGGAAAAGGAATAAATGAATAGATATTTTTAAACTCATTAATGATTTGCCTAAATGTAGCATACTAACTATTACTCTTGTTAAAAATATGAAATGGTATTACATTTGGTGAAGAGCACATTATGACTTGTTTAGGACTGGACTTGATACTTGACGGTCTTGACTTGAGACTTGACTCGGACTTGCCTGTCTTGACTTGGGACTTCAGTGCTAAGACTTACTTGTGACTTGTAAAACAATGACTTGGTACCACCTCTGGTGAGTACATTAGCTAAGTAGATATCTGGTACTAGCTAGCTAGTAGCCACCTTTGGTTATACAACTTTATTTGATAAAGCTAGCAAGCCATGCAAGCTATGATACCACAGATGAAAGGGGAATGATACTGTAGCAAGCTAAATACAAGCTGACGGATAGATGTAGCATGTCAGAGGAAGTTAGCTACTGCAGCCCATTGGCATTTAGGATCAGTACAGGGTATGCACTTGGATACTAGCTTGCTAGCTAGCTAATCATTTGATGGAGCCAGCTTGCGTTCAATAATGTTTCAACTCAAACTGGCAAGCTAAATTAGCACAGTGATGGACTGTTATAAATGAAAGTTATCAAAACACTTTGTTTAAAATACAGTATCAACATAGGTTTAGCAATTGAACTCCAGGATGAAGTGTCGTAGACTCCTCCCCTCCTGCAATGTGACTGTACCTGTCCATAACCTGTAATACATAACATAGATAGAAGGGACATCATCGCCCACTGGAGACTTGAAGACAGAACTTCACCCAGAGAGCTGTGCATTTCAGTGTGTGGTGGACAACCAAATAGACCAATAGAATGCCATGCTAGTTTTTGTTAGACAGCTGAAGTTGTACACTATTTATTTCATTTGCTAGGTAAGTGTAGGAATACTGTCTTTATAAGCACATACATTACACAAACTGTTTTGTCTTTGTAACAGGAACACACTCATCGATTTGTAGTTTATAAATTTATGCACACTCAAGCTGGGTGATGTTTGTGCAATGTCCACATGTGGCCTACACCTGTAGTATGGATAATAGTAGTTCTGGAATTTGTCTAAGATCTAACAGTGGACATAAGGAGAGATGAGACAGCACTAGCCAGTTATAGAACATTGTACACTAGGACAGCTGAGCTGACTCAGGACTGGGCATACAACTCGCAGGTAATACCGTCTCCACGGTAACATGTATTTTACAAGATCTGATGAAACGTTGAAACAAAGTTGCACCCTACTTTCATAGCAAGGTGTTGTAGAAGGAGTGTCTTACGAAACACATTCCATACACTGGCACTTGCTATCTTGCCATAACAGATTTATCAGAGAAATATCAGATAGCTGCAGCTGGATATCCTATCTATCACAAAGCTATGTTAGCTTCGTGCTGTCAACTTTGCTAAACACAAGGTCAGCGCAGGCTTTAGCCTACACATAGAACTGAAGTAGCTGACCATCTTTAGATTGCGAGTCAGTCGGGAGGGAAGAAGTCCTCAAGTTCAAAACTTTGTTCTCTCCATAGCTTACCTTACCTCACTGTACTCACTACTGCCCTTGTTGGTTGTGATTGAATGGCAAAGACACACCCAATAAACAACCACACAAAACAACACCCCCAAGACAACTCCCGTTTCCTTCAGCCGTTGCCTCTAGCATTTCTTAATGACCATTGATGAATAACTAGGCCAAACCAGGAAATGCAGTCACCCTTTAAGAATGAATAAATACTGTTACATTAGTTTGAAAGATAGCCTTAACTTTAGGTTATATCAAATAAAACGTTATTTGTCACATGCGCCGAATACAACCTTACAGTGAAATGCTTACTTACAAGCCCTTCACCAACAATGGAGTGTAAAGAAAAAAAACGAACAAAAATAACAAAATAACTAATAAAAGTAACAAATAATTAAAGAGCAGCAGTAAAATAACAATAGCGAGGCTATATACAGGGGGTACCGGAACAGAGTCAATGTGAGGGGGCACAGGTTAGCTTCTCTGCGGTAGCAGAGAGAACAGTCTATGGCTAGGGTGGCTGAAGTATTTGACAATTTTTAGGGCCTTCTTCCGACACCGCCTGGTATAGAGGTCCTGGATGGCAGGAAGCTTGAACCCAGTCATGTATGGGTCCGTACGCACTACCCTCTGTGGTGCCTTGCGGTCGGAGGCCGAGCAGTTGCTATACCAGGCAGTGATGCAACCAGTCAGGATGCTCTCAATGGTGCAGCTGTAGAACCTTTTTAGGAATTGAGGACCCATGCCAATCTTTTCAGTCTCCTGAGGGGAATAGGTTTTTGTCGTGCCCTCTTCACGACTGTCATGATGTGCTTGGACTATGCTAGTTTGTTGGTGATTTGGACACCAAGGAACTTGAAACTCTCAACCTGCTCCACTAGAGTCCCGTCGATGAAAATGGGGGCATGCTTGGTCCCCCTTTTCCTGTAGTCCACAATCATCTCCTTTGTCTTGATCACGTTGAGGGAGAGGTTGTTATCCTGGCACCACACGGCCAGGTCTCTGACCTTCTCCAAATAGGCTGTGTCATAGTTGTTGGTGATCAGTTTACAGCTTATCTCAGGTGATCAAAACCTCAGGACTCCTGTTCTATCCTGCCGATACAGTGTATAACCCGCCAGCTGTATGTTATTCATGTCGTTTAGCCACGACTCGGGAAACATACGATATTACAGTGTTTTATGTTCCATCGGTAGGATATACGTGCTTGTAGTTCATCCACTTGATTTTCCAGCGATTGTACATTGGCCAATAGTACCTATTGCAAAGGCAGATTAGCCACTCGTTGCCGGATCTCCTTCCGCAATATCTCAGTTTCATTCTCCTGCGATTGATGGGGATAAGGGCCTTGTAGGGTGTCTGGAGTAAATTGCTCTTGTCTGACTTATTAAAGGAAAATTATTTGTCCAGTTCAAGGTGAGTAATCGCTGTTCTGCTGTCCAGAAGCTGTTTTTGGTCATAAGAGACGGTAGCAGCAACATTATGTACAAAATAAGTTACAAACAATGTGAAAAAACAAACTAAATAGGACATTTTGTTACGGCAGCCATCCCCTCTGGCGCCATTCCATTCCCCATTACTGTATTACAGAAGTATTATTGAATAGTGTTTAATTTACAACGCAACCAAATATCAACATTTGAAGGAGATATATATTTTGTGCCACTGACTTAGTCTGGATTTAATTCCAATTTGAATACAAATGTATAATTGATATGTTGGATTCACGTCCCAACCAAGAATCAAAGTTAAAGTATATAATTATTTTTTTAACGCAGAGAATTATGTTCTCAATGTTCATAAACTGAACTCAATTAAACTACTCTGTCTGTCACCAAGAATTTGTAAGGTTCTTGTTGAAATGAAACAGACAAAGGCCAGTCTACAATAGTCAGCAACGTTTATTTACGAGAGCTCTACCGTGCATATACAAAGATGTTCCCTTTATAACATTCTCTTAACCTACGCACATACACAATAACATTAGGATTTTCTCTTGAAGTCTCACCACAGTTTATTACCACTCAACTGACAGTTCCAGTCCTCCCCAGATACGGGAAACCTGGAGGGGCTCTCCCTGTCCTATCTTATCTCCCCAGAGTTACAGCCGGGTCAGTTCAAACATAGGTTAAGGATCCTCTTTGTTTTCTTTCGGGCACACACATACATTCCTCTCTTCTCAACTAGGTTGGACCTTTGTTTATTATTTTTAATTACTCCTTGTCCATGCTACATAACCTCTTTCTTATGGACAAACATTATTTATCATTATACAGAGAGGGTACAATTCTGTTAGTTATAGTTCTACGTTAAATGTATACATCATTTAGTCATTATTCATAAAATTCATAACAGCAGATGAAAATATATTGGACAAGAGTGATTGCAGAAGAGTAACCTATAAGTGTAAGGGTATGCCTGCATTTATACATGAGTATCAAATCACATCCCACTGCCAGATCATCAGCTGAGGGAGACTGTTTTGCATAATAATCTCCCAATTGGGGCATACTGCAGCCTTAGATTTAAGCTGTTGAAGACAGACAGATGAGAAACAAGTACAAGGGGAGAGGAGGGAGGGATTGGGGGAGGGAGGTAGCAAGTGAGTGCATGACGCGAAAGCAGGAGTGAGGGTATGGTAGAGAGAGGGAGAGTGATAGAGAGTGAGAAAGATGGAGAAGTGGGCCTATATCAAATGAAGATTGACCGGCTCTCCTTTAGCGATACCTGTCAATCTCACACTTCCTACATCATCTCATACATGTCCAACAGTTAATGGTTATTGACAAGATGGTGAGGCTGCCACGAAGAACAACATACCTGTCCAAAGTAATGGCCGACTATGACAACAGGTTGGACACCTCCGACACATGAAGTGGAGCTGCTTCATCAATGTTGAAGAGATCCCATAAAAGTATGGCAACTACACATCAACTAGGCATACGCTTGTCATTCTGACAAGTTAATGGGAATCAAGGATAGAGTGACTTTTCTGCTGGGCTATAGGCTGTCGTGTAGTCATACAATCTTGCAAAAGTATTTCTCAGAGCCGTGCTTAAGCTTACTGTACAGTTTGTGCAAATATTATGACAACATTCTGTGACATTTTTGTTAATATCGGGGTTTGGCAGCAGTCGGCAGTTTATTTTATGTCTGTAAGAGCACACCATTTTTTTCTTGAGGCTTGTCGAAGTTCTGTTGCTGAAGTCTACGCCCCTTCGCCGGTGATTGGTCAAGAGTAAGCATGATTCAATTAAGTGTTTGATGACATTCAACAACAGCCGACTCGTTTTAATGCACATTTTTTATCTTGAGAAATATTACACCACACAGCTTAGATAGATGTCAAATTGAGCGACTAAGACTTTCTCTGCAAAAGCGTATTTTTTTCTTTTTTTACAGATTTCTTAAATTACAGTATCTTAGATTAATTTAGACTATTTTGAGGAAGTGTACCTGTTTCTGTGGTGTCTCAAGAGGAACAAACAGTCATTTAGTCTCTTATTGACTTCTTTTGGATCAGTGGGTCCCCTGCGGGACGTTGAGCTAACATAGGCTAATGCGATTAGCATGAGGTTGTAAGTAAGAAGAACATTTCCCAGGACATAGACATATCTGATATTGGCAGAAAGCTAAAATTCTTGTTCATCTAACTGCAATATCCAATTTACAGCAGCTATTACAGTTAAAGAATACCATGCTATTGATTGAGGAGAGTGCACTATTTTGAACATGAAAAGTTATTAATAAACCAATTAGACACATTTAGGCAGTCTTGATACAACATTTTGAACAGAAATGCAATGGTTAATTGGATCAATGTTGTACATACACATACTTTTGCATTTCAAAGATGATGGTACAAAAAAAATACATAAGAACGGTTGCTTTTTTCTTTGTATTATCTTTTGGTATGACGCAGAGCTGTGCATTGGTTGGGAAGCTCGTCAACGAAGGTGGAAAGTATATTGTGTTGCACAAGAATTCTATGAATAAATAGCACAATGAACAGAATAATTTATTCACTCGCTTCACTTGGAAAGAAGAAGAGAAACCACCAGTAACTCAATCTCTCACCCCCCACAACCACTCACCGACCCCCACCACCCACGTACACTCACACACATTCCACCATCGACGTCAGTGTTCTGTAAATCATAATGTGGGGAAAAGGAAAGGAACTGACTGCTCATCGCATGTCCTCGAGACGTCCATCATCTTGAGAAAAAACAAGATACAAATCAATAGAGTTTCCCCTTTAGCTTGAGTGCCAGTCGATGATTTAGTCGTTTCCCTGTGTCGATTTCTGGGCTGCTATATACCTTGACCTGTTTATCCTGTGAGTGTGAAGCAGCAGCCATAACATATCCAGGCATGCGGGGGGTGATCATCCATTCCCTTTGAACCCTGACTGACTGGTCTGAATTAATTGAAAAGTCACTGTGTACGGTGCATAGCACTACACTAACATTTGGTACAAGGTAGTTAGTTACCAGTTGTGTAGAATTTTCTCTGCATCTAAGAGTTGTATAATAAAGTTAAACATGCATCATCTGGATTGATGCATCACATGTATAGATGCCTTTGCATTACTTGTACTTGATTCTCGGCCTTGCAATCTGATGATTCTTAATTTATTCATCATAAATAAACCAAGCTATTGAATGTCTGACACATTGATTAATTAATCAAACATGAACCATTACATAGGTTCAACAATTACAGGGTTTACCATATAGTATGTTACTGTGACTTGCTTGTGATACAGCAGAGTTCATACTGAAAATAACTCAGTCAAAGCACATTTAGCCAGTTACTATGGCAACCGACAGCACTGCAGTTCTTTCCCCATAATGTTTATTCAATATTTCAATGGCTAAGGATCAATGACCTTGCCTCAAAGTTGTGCGTTTTGGTTTGGCATCGGTCAGTGAGTTTGCCGGGGTGTAGCAACAAACGCTGGCAGGAACCTCTCATCAAAGAAGCGTTTTATGAGCCAAAGAGCCAAGGGATATGTTTGTTTTTTTCTGTGGCAACAACTAGCTACAGATAAAGGATCTTAATTGCTGTCACAGTTTTGCCCCAGTCCCAGCCAACACACCTGACTCTTATAATCACGTTTTCATTCAGTTTCGAATGCAATTTAGAATGCAATCACTTTAATCAGGTGTGTTAGCTAGGAACGGGTAAAAAAGTGGGACTCCACTCCGGACCCCCGAGGACTGGAGTTGCCCATCAGTGGATTATTTCATAATGGTGTTTGATTAGTGTTTCAGCTATTAGCTGGACAAAAGTAGGCTACGTGAATGGTGCAATACTGTTAATATAACCATGTGTTAGTGTGGGTTTTCAGTGACTTTATGTAAATCACAAAGCTCATCTGCATTTCCATTCTCAGCCACAAAAGTTTGATGAAATTAAGATCCTACACCTGTATACTTTGAATTGTCATTGACAGTCAGTAGCAACTGTATACAAGGTGCATTATTTTCAGCCTAATGCACACCTTTTTTCATGTTTTTTTCTGACTATGTATAATCACTGTATCAAAACAAACAAAATAGTTATCAATAGGAGTAGTCATTGGTGTAGTCCTAGTGAAATTCAATATCTATGCAGAAATGTCACATCGACATCAACAACTCCCCTAGCAGCGTTTACATGGATGTTGTTCTGACAGTGTAGCATAGGCCTCCTCAACCCCAATTTCCCCCCAGTGATACACAGAACCGTGGTGAATGACAACAACTGATAATAGTCCATCTCCCTCCCATCCTACGGTTCAGCCCTAGTCTGAATGAGGGCAGATCCACTTTTAATAACAACAGACACAGAGACTTTCCCTTATCCCCTCCCCTCTGCTCCATATGGACAAAAAGGGAAATTGGTTTTCACTTCTGTTTTTGAAAGATCTGCTTCAAGTTATTCATGTGTGTCTATGAGCTTTTCGCACTGTTGCAGTGAGTGTTAAACTCTGGAGAGACCTCCTGTTTCAATCACGACGTCTTCCCTCTCCTTCTTCAATTTGTCCAGTACACAGACTTGAGATGTTATAGCAGGTGCAACCAAATGCTTGTGTTTCTAGCTCCAAAAGTGCAGTAATAATAACGAGCAATACTAGATGGCAAAGGTGGCGCCGACAGACATGGCAGCTCTGCTTCTAGTTCCTAAGCAACTTTGCAGTATTTTGTGTGTGTGTGTGCTATTTCTTACATTATTATCCCAGAACATTTTTTGTGTTATTACATACAGCCGGAAATAACTTTTGGATATCAGAGCGGCGCTAACTCACGAGCATTACAACCAGGAATACAACTTTACCGAATTAGATTCCCCCCAGGGCAATTGAAACTTATCCCAGAGGCTGCTCCAAGATGCCAACGGCAGAGAAGAGGTATTCGGGGTGTTCTTGTCCGACTCAGGAGGCGGGCACACCAACCACCGCTTCAGAGTATATTACTTGCTAATGTTCAGTCTCTGGACAATAAAGTAGATGAGCTCAGGGCGAGGATCTCCTTCCAGAGAAACATCAGAGACTGTAACATACTCTGTTTTACGGAATCATGGCTCTCTCGGGATATACTTTCCCGGTCCATACAGCCAGCTGGGTTCTCAGTTCATTGCACAGACAGGAATAAAGAACTCTCTGGGAAGAAGAAAGACAGTGGCATATGTTTCATGATTATCTACTCATGATGTGATTGTGATAACATACAGAAGCTCAAGTCTGCATTTATTGTAATTTCCTCAAAGAAAATTTGAGGAAGACACTACCAAAGATCTATCAACACATTGACTGTAGTACCCACTTAGGAAAAAAACTAGACCACTGCAACTTGCCTTTTCGAAATGCCTACAAGGCCCTTCCCCGCCCTCAAGTCTGGAAATTAGATCACAATTCCATTTTGCTCCTCCCTTCCTATAGGCAGAAACTCAAACAGGAGTTAACCATGCTAAGGTCTATTCAACGCTGGTCTGACCAATCGGAATCCATGCTTCAAGATGTTTTGATTATGTGGACAGGGATATGTTCATGGTAGCCTCAGAATAAGATTGACGTTTACACGGTGACTGAGTTCATCAGGAAGTGTATAATGAATGTTGTTCCCATGGTGATTATTGAAACCTACCCAAACCAGAAACCATGGCTAGATGGCAGCATTCTCGCAAACCTGAAAGTGCGAACTGCTGCATTTAACCATGGCAAGGTGACTGGGAATATGGCCAAATACAAGCAGCATAGCTTTTCCCTCCATAAAGCAATCAAACAGGCTAAACGTCAGTACAGAGACAAAGTGGAGTCGCAATTCAATGTATCAGACACAATATGTGGCAGGGTCTACAGACAATCACGAATTACAAAGGGAAAACCAGCCGCTTTGAGGATGACACAGGCCGCTCCCAAGGAACAGTAGGCTCTCGTTCTCCGTGGCCAATGTCAGTAAGACATTTAAGCGTGTTAACCCTCGCCGGCCCAGATGCCATCCCTATCCGCATCCTCAGAGCATGCGCAGACCAGCTGACTGAAGTGTTTACGGACATATTCAATATCTCCCTATCCCAGTCTGCTGTCCCCACTTGCTTCAAGATGTCCACCATTGTTCCTGTACCCAAGAAAGCAAAGGTAACTGAACTAAATGAGTATTGCCCCGTAGCACTCCCTTCTGTCATCATGAAGTGCTTTAACAGTCTAGTTAACCTCTCTGGGGTATATGTGGAACGCTATAAAATATACTATAAAAATCAAGCGTTCATTAAATAACACATGCAAGATAGCAAATTAAAGCTACACTTGTTGTGAATCCGGCCAACATGTCAGATTTCAAAAAGGCTTTTCGGCGAAAGCAAACAGTGCTATCTGAGGATAGCACCTCCGTAAACAAAGAGAGAAACCATATTTCAACCCTGCAGGCGCGACACAAAACGCAGAAATAAAAATATAATTAATGCCTTACCTTTGACGAGCTTCTTTTGTTGGCATTCCAATATGTACCATAAACATCACAAATGGTCCTTTTGTTCAATTAATTCCGTCGATATAATGTCAATTTCTTTGGCGCGTTTGATCCGGTTCCAACTTGCTCAACATGACTACCAAATATCTTTAAACTTTGCCAAAACATTTCAAACTTCTTTTTTGGATTCCCAATGAAAACCCATCGATAAGAGAGTGACCTCAAAAAAATCTAATCTGAATGGTTTGTCCTCGGGGTTTCGCCTGATAAATAAGTTATGTTATACTTACAAACATGATTCAAACAGTTTTAGGAACTTCAGAGTGTTGTCCATCCAACTCTATTAATAATTTGCATACCTTATCTTCTGGGGATGAGTAGCAAGCAGTTGAATTTGGGAATGCATTTCATCCAGACGTGAAAATACTGCCCACTGTCACCAAGAAGTTAAGGATCATATCACCTCTTCCTTAACTAACACCCTAGACCCAATGCAATTTGCTTATCGCCCCAATAGATCCACAGACAATGCAATCGCCATCGTACAAGATGAATACCAACAGCAGAATGCTGTACATTAACTGTAGCTCAGCCTTCAACACCAAACGACCCTCCGACCTCATTATGAAGCTTGGGTCACTGGGTCTGAACCCTGCCCTGTGCAACTGGGTCCTGGACTTCCTGACGGGCTGCCCCCAGGTGGTGAAGGTAGGAAACAACACCTCCAGTTTGCTGATCCTCAACACTGGGGACCAACAAGGGTGCGTGCTCAGTCCCGTCCTGTACTCCCTGTTCACACATGACTGTGTGGCCATGCACGCCTACAACTCAATTATCAGGCGCTTCTTCAACCGCCGGAGGCTGGAAAATTCGGCTTGACCGCTAAGACCCTCAGAAACCTTTACAGATGCACAATTGGGGGCATCCTTTCGGGCTGTATCACCACCTGGTACAGCACACTGCCTGCCCTCCAGGACACCTACAGCACCCGATGTAACAGGAAGAACAAAAAGATCATCAAGGACATCAACCACCCGATCCACGGCTTGTTCACCCCACTATCATCCAGAAGGTGAGGTCAGTACAGGTGCATTAAAGCTGGGACAGAAAGACTGGAAAACAGCTTCTATCTCAAGGCCATCAGACTTAAAATAGCCATCACTAGCCGGCTACCAACTTGTTTCTCAACCATGCACCTAAGAGGGAGCATGCAATTGAGGGAGCATGCAATTTGAGGGAGCATGCAATTGGCATGCTGATTGCAGGAGTGTCCACCAGAGCTGTTCCCAGAGAATAAACCGCCTCCAACATCGTTTTAGAGAACTTGCCAGTATGTCCAACTAGCCTAACAACCGCAGACCATGTGTAACCACGCCAGGATCTCTACATCCGGCTTCTTCACCTGCGGGGCCGTCTGCAAACAGCCACCTGGACAGCTGATGAAACTGTGGGTTTGCACAGATGGCAGCTGGAAAAGTGTTTTTGTTCAGTGTGTAAACACAGTATACAAACATTAAGAACACCTGCTCTTTCCATGACATAAACTGACCGGGTGAATCCTAGTGAAAGCTATGATTCCAAATTGATGTTGTTTGTTAATTCAACTTGAATTATTGTTGATAAAGGGTTGAATAGGGATTTTTAATACTTGAGATAATTGAGACATGGATTGTGCATCTGTGACATTCAGAGGGTGAATTGGCAAAACAAAATATTCAACTTAATATTAGGAAGGTGTTCCAAATGTTTGGTATGCTAATATATAAACATATTAGGATGGAGTCATTTAAACTTGTTTTTCAACCACTCCACACATTTCTTATGAACAAACTATAGTTTTGGCAAGTCAGTTAGGACATCTACTTTGTGCATGACACAAGTAATTTCTCCAACAATTGTTTATAGACAGATTATTTCACATATAATTCACTGTATCACAATTCCAGTGGGTCAGAAGTTTACATACCCTAAGTTGACTGTGCCTAAACAGCTTGGAAAATTCCCGAAAACTATGTCATGGCTTGAGAAGCTTCTGATAGGCTAATTGACATAATTTGAGTCAATTGGAGGTGTACCTGTGGATGTATTTCAAGGCCTACCTTCAAACTCAGTGCCTCTCACAAAAAATTGTGAACCTCCAAAAGTCTGGTTCATCCTTGAGAGCAATTTCCAAACGCCTGAAGGTACCACTTTGTCTGTACAAACAATAGTACGCAAGTATAAACACCATGCGACCACGTAGCCGTCATACCATTCAGGAAGGAGACGTGTTCTGTCTCCTAGAGATGAATGTACTTTAGTGTGAAAAGTGAAAATCAATCCCAGGACAACAGCAAAGGACCTTGTGAAGATGCTGGAGGAAACTGGTACAAAAGTATCTATATCCACAGTAAAACAATTCATATATCGACATAACCTGAAAGGCCGCTCAGCAAGTTAGAAACCACTGCTCCAAAACCGCCATAAAAATGCCAGACTACGGATTACAACTGTACATGGGGACAAAGATGGTACTTTTTGGTGAAATGTTCTCTGGTCTGTTGAAACAAAAATAGAACTGTTTCACCTTAATGACCATCTTTGTGTTTGGAGGAAAAAGGGGAAAAGGGGGGCTTGCAAGCCAAAGAACACCATCCCAAACGTGAAGCACGGGGGTGGCAGCATCATGTTGTGGGGGTGCATTGATGCAGGAGGGACTGCTGCACTTCACAAAATAGATGGCATCATGACGCAGGTAAATTATTTGGAAATATTGAAGCAACATCTCAAGTTATTAGTCAGGATGTTAAAGCTTGGTCGCAAATGTGTCTTCCAAATGGACACTGACCCGAAGCATACTTCCAAAGTTGTGGCAAATTGGCTTAAGAAGAACAAAGTCAAGGTATTGGAGTGGCCATCACAAAGCCCTGACCTCAATCCCATAGAAAATGT
Organism: Oncorhynchus keta; assembly: GCF_023373465.1. Lineage (NCBI taxonomy): Eukaryota > Metazoa > Chordata > Actinopteri > Salmoniformes > Salmonidae > Oncorhynchus > Oncorhynchus keta. Next base: position 34,594,837 of record NC_068444.1, on the reverse strand, counting down.
GTGGCCAGAACTGAAAAAGTGTGTGCGAGCAAGGTGACAAACAAACCTGACTCAGTTACACCAGCTCTGTCAGGAGGAATGGGCCAAAATTCACCCAACTTATTTTGGGAAGCTTGTGGAAGGCAACCCGAAACATTTGACCCAAGTTAATGCTGCCAAATACTAATGGAGTGTATGTAAACTTCTGACTCACTGGGAATGTGATGAAAGAAATAAAAGCTGAAATAATGTATTCTCTCTACTATTATTCTGACATTTCACATTCTTATAATAAAGTGGTAATCATAACTGACCTAAGACAGGACATTTTGTACCAGTATTACATGTCAGGAATTGTGAAAAACTTGTCAGTATTTGGCCAGGGTTGTTCCGGTTGTTGGTCACTAGATGCCCCCATTGTGCCTTTTGACCTTTTGTTTTCCCTTGATCCCCATTATTATTTGCACCTGTGCCTCGTTTCCCCTGGTTGTATTTAAACCCTTTGTTTTACTCAGTTCTTTGCTCTGTGTTTGTATGTTAGCACCCAGCCCTAGTATTCTGTGAGCTCTTGTTGATCCCGGTGGACTCTCTTGTGGAGTGCTGTTTTTTTGTTCTTGTTTGTTTGTTTTTTGAGTATCTTTTGAGGCTTTTTGTGCTGTGCCTTCCACCTTGTGGATTTGCCTTTTTGTCTTGGAGGATTGCCTTTGTTCTTGTGGAATTCCTTTTGAGGTTGTGGAGTTACATGTTTTCCTGAAGAACTTCACTTTTTACTTCATTAAATACACCGTCTCAAGTACTGCTGTGTCTGCCTCATCTTCTGGGTTCTGCTGACTATTCGTGGCTCAGTTGGTTTAGTGACTGTTTCTCACTCCGGAGACCCGGGTTCGTAACCGGGTCCTGACAAAACTGAGTTTCAATGTATTTGTAAGGTGTATGTAAACTTCCGACTTCAACTGTAGAATGGTGTGTATAGACATTATGGACAGTGTAAGGTGTGTGCAGCTGTAGTTATATAGGATGAGCCTTGACTAGAATACAATATATACTGTACATATAAAGTGGGTAAAACAGTATATAAACATTATAAACTAAAATAAGGTTCAGTGCAGGGTACTGGGCTGAGGCCAGCTTGTGGTCCAATTTTTTTAAAATTCTATTTGTCACATGAGCCGAATACAACCTTACTGTGGAATGCGTATTTTACAAGCCCTTAACCAACAATGCAGTTCTAAGGAAAATAAGAGTTAAGAAAAATATTTACTAAATAAACTAAAGTAAAAAATTAAAGAATAACAATACAATAAAATATAAATTACAAGGCTATATACAGGGGGTACCGGTACCGAGTCAATGTGTGGGGGTACAGGTTAGTTGAGGTAATTGAGGTAATATGTTTAACAGTTTGATGGCCTGGAGATTGATGAACAGATTCTGTCTCTCGGTGCCCAACTTTGATGCACCTGTTCTTGATGGTAGCGAGGTGAACAGGGCGTAACTAGGGTGGCCGAGGTCCTTAATGATCTTCTTAGTCTTGTGACACCGAGTGCTGTAGATGTCACCCTCGCTCCTCCCTTCCTTCTTTCCTCGCTCCTTTCCTCCCTCCAGCCCTCCATCAACTGCCTATAGAATTATGAAGCCATCCATTCTGCTGTGACGAAGAGATCTCCATCTCCCTTCACGGTTAAGGTTGCATACTGCAGCTAAAGCAACATGGACAAAAGTTTACCCTGCTCCACAAGTTGTTAAATCACAATAATGTTGCCCCTCATGGTTAAAGATAGTTTCCTAAACTAATATCATGTTTTTACTTTATCTTCAAATTTATTAAATATGTGAAATGTACAAGTAATAAACCAACATTTTAAACTGTCAAAATACCAGGTAGCCTACACATTGCTGAAACTCACTCAGACTATATATTTGATCCCTGACACATCACCTTTTTGTACTGGAACAACATGTGCCTCTCTTACTCTTACAAGCTCTCTCACTCCCTTTACAATTGCTCAATGACTCATATCCATTGGTTTTTCAATAACTGCTCACATTCAGTAACAACACCATGGCCTCTCCTGCTCCTCAGACTAATCAATAGCATAAATATAATAGGTATTCCTGTTTCTTACATGGTAAGCTGTTTACATGGTAACCCTGTTCCCGTGTGCACACAGGAAGCAACACCGCTGGTGTTTGACCTCTGACCTCGATGACTGGTCCAGCATCAACAGGAGGTAAAGGGGGAGGTGAGCGCCATTGACCTCACGCTCTCAAGGTTGGCTGTTATTCAGCAGACAGACGCATTATGGCATTACGACAACAACCCTCTCTAGGTATAGTCTCAGGGACAGTGGAGAATATGGTTAGACCTTGGAGTTTTATATACTTACTGTGAAGTGGATTACACCTGCCTGGTCTCAAATAATTGTGGCATTTCTGGGTTCCTGCATAAATTGGTCATAAAATTTGCTAAACACAAGTCTGTTTAAAGTAATAACACACAAACAATTATATGTTTTCATGTCTTTACTGAATAGACTGTGTAACCATTCACAGTGCAGGTGGGAAAAGTATGTGAACCCTTGGATTTAATAACTGGTTGACCCTTCTTTGGCAGCAATAACCTCAACCAAACGTTTTTTGTAGTTGGGATCAGACCTGCACAACAATGAGTAATTTTGGACCATTCCTATTTACAAAACTGTTTCAGTTCAGCAATATTCTTGGGATGTCTTGTGTGAACTGCTCTCGAGGTCATGCTACAGCATTTCAATCGGGATGAGGTTAGAACTCTGACTGGGTCACTCCAGAAAGCGTATTTTCTTCTGTTGAAGCCATTCTGTTGTTAATTTACTTCTGTATTTTGGGTCATTGTCCTATTGCATCACCTAACTTCTGTTGAGCTTCAATTGGCAGACAATAGCCTGACATTCTCCTGCAAAATGGCTTGATAAACTTGGGAATTCATTTTTATGACAATGATAGCATGCAGTCCAGGCCCTGCGGCAGCAAAGCAGCTCCAAACCATGATGCTCCCTCCACCATACTTTACAGTTGGGATGAGGTTTTGATGTTGGTGTTGTCATGACGTTGGCCTGTGGGTAAGATTTATGACCCCCCCATGAATACCTTTCTCCCTTCCCTCTCTCTCTGACTCTACTGAAGGACTCTGAAGAACCATATTTCGGTAATAGAACCAGTTGAAAATATGCGTTGGTACTTAATGAATATGATGTCAGTTCGGTTGTCATCTGAGACATTATGTCTGATGACAGGACGACAAACTGTATCTGGGAAAGTCTACACATTCTAGTTATCAGATTCACATGGAATTGTTGTGGAATTTAAATGTTTAAATATGACACTATTTGTGAAAAGATTCAATGTAATTTTTGCTTCCAAATGAGAGATTTGGGTTTTCATGTAGTTAGAGCTCTGCTCACTACAGAAGTGATACCTCCTAGCCGTTGAGTTAGCAGCGGCCGCTGTAAATGTGGGCTAGGAAAGGACGGACAGAGTATCCCATCTGCGACACAACGACGACTCTACAACGTATTCCGTTCACCACCAGAGACACTCTTCAAAGGACAAAGGACTCTGTTGAGCAACACGGCCTTCCATCTACCACCAACCTATTGAAGCTCAGCTCAGAGTAAATATTTATTGCATTTTCCTTTTCCAAATGGGCGGTAATTTAGAATGCATACGATTCTGTATTTACGATAGAGTAGCAGCCTGCGGCCCAATAGAGACATAGCTTCTCCCTTTGTTCCTCAAGTCTTCCCGCTCTTTCACTCAAACTCAACCCCCGTTCTTTGTGTAACGAGCTGTCATATCTGTTCCGTCCGCTAGGGACGTTTTCCTTTATGACATAATTTGTAATCATTGTATGATACATTCTGTGTATATGTAATTCTGTGTGATTAGTTAGGTATTTAGTAAATAAATAATTAAACCCAATTTTGTATTGCTGACTCAACTTGTTAGCCAGGGTTTGTGAAGATACCAAGAATTTACAACTTTCAGATGAGACTGAAATAAGGTGACGATTAATATTGACTACTATTGATGTAAAAATATTACTAGGTCTTTAACAGTTTATTCGGAAGATACCCGCTCTATAAATATTATTTCATGGTGCCCCGACTTTCTAGTTAATTACATTTACATGATAAGCTCAATCAGGTAATATTAATTACAGAGAAAGGATTTTAAGAATAGCATGTCATATCACTTAATCCGGCATAGCCAAAGACACGAAAGTGTGCTGTGCCTTTTTTTCCTCCACACACAGTGTTATGTGTTCCTTCCAAAACAGCTCAACTGTAGTTTTATCTGTCCACAGAATATTTTGCCAGTAGAGCTGTGGAACATCCAAGTGCACTTTTGCAAACTTAAGACGTGCAGCAATGTTTTTCTTGGACAGCAGTGGATTCTTCCATCGTGCCCTCCCATGAACACCATTCTTGTTTAGTGTTTTACGTATTGAAGACCTGTCAACAGGGATGGTAGCATGTTCAAGAGATCTCTGTAAGTCTTTAGCTGACACTCTCGGATTCTTCTGAACCTCATTGAGCATTCTGCACTGTGCTATTGCAGTCATCTTTGCAGGGTGGCCACTCCCTGGGAGAGGAGCAACAGTGCTGAACTTTCTCGATTTACGGACAAGTTGTCTTACCGTGGACTGATGGGCATCAAGGCTTTTAGAGATACTTTTGTAAACCTTTCCAGCTATATGTAAGTTAACAATTCTTAATCTTAGGTCTTCTGAGATCTCTTTCGTTCGAGGCATGGTTCACATCAGGCAATGCTTCTTGTGAATAGCAAATTCTAATTTTCTGAGTGGTTTTTTTATAGGCAAGGCAGCTCTAACCAACATCTCCAATCTCGTCTCATTGATTGGACTCCAGGTTAGCGGACTCGTGACTCCGATTAGCTGTTGGAGAAGTCATTAGCCTTGGGGTTCACATACTTTTTCCAACCTACACTGTGAATGTTTAACCTGTTATGGCTGCAATCCCGACATCGGGATCGATATGACAACTACCAGTGAAAATAGAGGGCGCCAAAATCAAACCACAGAAATCTCATCCTTACATGTCCTAAAACATATGTGTCTTATATCATTTAAAGCTATTCTCGTTGTTAATCCCACCAAAGTGTCTGATTTCAAATAGGCTTTTCAGCGTAAGCACTACAAACGATTGTTAGGTCTCCACCAAACCATAATAAGCACAGTCATTTTCCAGCAAAATATGGCATTCACAAAAAGCATAAATAAAGATCAAATTAATCACTAACCTTGAATTATCTTCATCAGATGACACTCATAGGACTTCATGTTACACAATACATGCATGTTTTGTTTGATAAAGTTCATATTTATATTAAAAAATCTGAGTTTACATTGACTATCTAGATTCACTCGTTCCAAAAATATCAAGGGATTTTGCATAGCCACATCATTTCAACAGAAATACTCATCATAAATGTAGATGATAATACAAGTTATAAATAGAATTATAGATATACCTCTCCTTAATGCAACCGCTGTGTCAGATTTCAAAAAAGGTTTACGGAAAAAGCAACCCATGCAATAATCTGAGACGGAGCTCAGAACATTAGCCAAATTAGCCGCCATGTCGGAGTCAACAGAAACCAGAAAATACACGAGAAATGTTTCCTTACCTTTGATGAACTTCATCAGAATGCAGTCTTAGACATCCCAGGTCCACAATAAATGCTTGATTTGTTCGAAAAATGTCCGTTATTTATGTCCTACTGCTACTTTGGTTAGCGCGTTTGGTAAACAATTCCAAGGTCACAAAGCGCGTCCACTATAAAGTGACCAAATGTCCAACAGTTCCGTAACGGTGAGTAGAAACATGTCAAACGATGTACTGAATCAATCTTTATAATGTTGTTTACATATTTATTTTAATAACATTCCAACCGGAGAATTAGAATTACTTCAGATGAGCGGTGGAACGCAAGTCCTTTCCATGTGAACGCGCCTGGTGAAAGCATGGTCCACTCATGGCTGTGGTGACAACCTCTTAGGGATAGTGAGACGCTAGCCTCCCAAGTGGCCAATAGCCTCGGGAAATGCAGAGCGCCAAATTCAAATAAAACACGATAAAAATACAACTTTCATTAAATCCCACATGCAGGGTACTCAATTAAAGCTACACTCGTTGTGAATCCAGCCAACATGTCAGATTTTAAAAATGCTTTTCGGCGAAAGCATGAGAAGCTATTATCTGATAGCATGCATCCCCCCTGAACCACCTGAACGAGTTGTAAACAAAATAATTAGCGTCGCCGGCGCTACACAAAACGCTGAAATAAAATATAAAACATGCATTACCTTTGACGAGCTTCTTTGTTGGCACTCCAATATGTCCCATAAACATCACAATTAGTCCTTTCTAAAAATTTATTCCGTCCATGTATACCCAAAATGTCCATTTATAAAGCAGGTTTGATTAAGAAAAAAACAGCTTTCCAAAACACAACGTTACTACAAAACATTTCAAAAGTTGCCTATAAACTTTGCCAAAATATTTCAAACTACTTTTGTTATGCAACTTTAGGTATTTTTAAACGTTAATAATCGATCAAATTGTAGACGGGGCAATCTATATTCGATAGAGAAAGTAAACAAAACATGCACCATTTTCCCTCTTGCATAACTATCAACAGTGTAACGTTGTTCCAGGATGTGCCTCTTCTTCGTTTCACCAATGATTAACTTCAACCTAATTGCAAAGACTGGTGACATCCTGTGGAAGTCGTAGGAACTGTAAAATGGGCACTATCGAATTTCCCTTGGCAAAGACAACTGAGGGAACTGTCAGAGGAAAAAAAAAATATTCTAAACAGTTTTTCCTTGGGGTTTTGCCTGCTACATAAGTTCTGTTATAGTCACAGACATGATTGAACCAGTTTTAGAAACAGAATCAGAGTGTTTTCTATCCACACCTACTAATCATATGCATATAATATATTCCTGGCATGAGTAGCAGGAAGTTGAAATTGTGCATGCTATTTATCCAAAAGTGGAAATGCTGCCCCCTATCTCTAAGAAGTTTTAAACTCAGTTTTTCACAATTCCTGACATTTAATCTAAGTAAAAATTCCCTGTCTTTTTTTAAACCTATATTTAACTAGGAAAGTCAGTTAAAACTAAAATACTTATTTCCTATGACAGCCTAGGAACAGTGGGTTAACTGCCTTGTTCAGGGGCAGAACAACAGATTTTTACCTTCTCAGCTCAGGGATTCGATCTTGCAACCTTTCCTTTACGAGTCCAACACTCTAACCACTAGGTTACCTGCTGCCCTGTCTTAGGTCAGTTAGGATCACCACTTTATTTTTTAATGTGAAATGTCAGAACAATAGTAGAGAGAATTATTTATTTCAGCTTTTATTTCTTTCATCACATTCCCAGTGGGTTTGAAGTTTACATACACTGAATTAGAATTTGGTAGCCTTCCCTTTAAATTTGGCAAAGTTGGGTAAATTTTGGCCCATTCCTCCTGACAGATCTGGTGTAACTGGGTCCGGTTCGTAGGCCTCCTTGCTTCCACACGCTTTTTCTTTTTTTTTTTTTTTTTTAAGTTCTGCTCAAACATTTTCTATGGTATTGAGGTCAGGGCTTTGTGATGGCCACTCCAGTACCTTGACTTTGTTGTCCTTATGCCATTTTCCCACAACTTTGAAAGTGTGCTTGGGGTCATTGTTCAGTTGGAAGACCCATTTGCAACCAAGCTTTAACTTCCTGACTGATGTCTTAAGATGTTGCTTCAATATATCCATATAATATTCCTTCCTTATGAAGATATCTATTTTGTGATGTGCACCACCCCCTCCTGCAGCAAAGGAAACCCACAACATGATGCCGCCACCCCCATGCTTCACGGTTGGGATGGTGCTCTTTGGCTTGCAAGCCTCCCCCTTTTTCCTCCAAACATAACGATGGTTATTATGGCCAAACAGTTCCATTTTTTTTCATCAGACCAGAGGACATTTCTCCAAAAAGTACCATCTATGTCCCCATGTGCAGTTTGAAACCGTAATCTGGCATTTTTATGGCGGTTTTGGAGCAGTTGCTTCTTCCTTGCTGAGCGGCCTTTCAGGTTATGTCAATATAGGACTCGTTTTACTGTGGATATAGATACTTTTGTACTTGTTTCCTCCAGCATCTTCACAAGGTACTTTGCTGTTGTTCTGTGATTGACTTGCACTTTCCGCACCAAAGTACGTTCATCTCTAGGAGACAGAACGCATCTCCTTCCTGAACGGTATGATGGCTGCGTGGTTCCATGGTGTTTACACTTGCGTATTATTGTTTGTACAGATGAACGTGATACCTTCAGGCGTTTGGAAATTGCTCCCAAGGATGAACCAGACTTGTGGAGGTTTACAATTTTTTTTCTGAGGTCTTGGCAGATTTTTTTTTTTTTCTGTTGATGTCAAGCAAAGAGGCACTGAGTTTGAAGGTAGGCATTGAAATGCATCCACAGTTACTCTCCAATTGACTCAAATTATGTCAATTAGCCTATCAGAAGCTTCTAAAGCCATGACATAATTTTCTGGAATTTTCGAAGCCGTTTAAGGGCACAGTCAAATTAGTGTATATAAACTTCTGACCCACTGGAATTGTGATACAGTGAATTATAACTGAAATAATCTGTCTGTAAACAATTGTTGGAGAAATGACTTGTGCCATGCACGAAGTAGATGTCCTAACTGACTTTCCAAAACTATAGTTTGTGAACAAGACATTTGTGGAGTGAAAAAGTTTTAATGACTCCAACATAAGTGCATGTAAACGTCCGACTTCAACTGTAGCTGCTTGTGTGACACCAGATGACCCAATCAAATCTATTACCTGGCTCTTCTCTAAGCTCACTCTTTAGAAGCCTTACGAGTCATGTTCTCTCTCTTATTCACCACTGTTTTCTCTTCTCTAAAACATCTGACAGCAACTTCAGGATTCCTCTCACTCCCACCGCAGTAATACTGCTGTAAATCAACACTGATCTCCTCGATATATCGGGCTCGGCACCTTAAATCTCTTGTCTTATGTATACATTATACTTTTATCTGTCAAACAGGACCATACAACACTTGTCAGAATAGATTTACAAGCGGGTAGCTAGGCTTTTACAGAACTATGGATATGTCTTGGATATGTCTTCCACGGTCCTTTTAATCTGTTTGCTCGGTACAGTACTGAATGTGCCGGTGCTTTTCTTTGACGACATCTCAGACATTATTGAATGCATCGTCTTTCATATTAAAGAGAGCCCAGACAGGCAGTGGGGTTTATGGAGTTTAATCAGAGGCAAATCTCAGAGCAAACACGGCACTGAGGTGTGATATTTGTTGAGCATATCCCCGAGCAAAGTCTGAGCCCTCTGCATTCTCTTATTGCACAACTCGCTTTCAGAGCCATACAGAACTCAAAACGCTCAAGGTAACACCCATTTACAGGCCTGCCTTGTGTAGCCTCTGCAAGTCTGTTAACACACATTAACGACCACATTTTTGAGAAATGCTATGACAAAAGCACAAATTTGTCCTTAAACGGAATTGAGAAAATGTGATTGATTGCAATCAAATTATTTTCCAGTAATAATTGAGGCCACCAACAGTGCAAAATTTACCTTGTATCCCTTATTACATCGGAAGTGAAACTAATGTGAAATTAAGCTCTTATTTCTCTGTTCCCTTGATACATGTTTGCTGCATGAATAGTTCCCTGTGGATCCTTTGAACAGTTACATTTAAATTACATTGAGGAAATTCTATTTCAAAATTGAAACCACTTAGATTGTATTCATACTCTAAGCGAGTGCATTTTTTGGTCAGCACATCCACACAGCATGGCAGTTATCAGGTTGACATTTTCTTTTAAAATTGAATTGTTTGACTCTGTAATTACCTTTGCATCTTACAGTCCGCTAACTGCGATCAATCATTATGTTGTCAGAGAGGAGCATTTTCTCATATCACATCCAGCACAGCCAGTGGTCCATATCTTATAGTTGTATAAACTAGCAACGGAAATAGTAGGAATTAAATAAGAAGGAAGAAGAAAAGAGAAATAACATTTATGCTGATAAAAGGCTTCTTCCTCCTTTCCAGACCACATCCCAAAATAATTCCAGTTGAAATGATACCAGTATTTCCTCAGTTATCTATCTTATAGATAAATCCACGTCATTTTGCTCACAGTGTGGGAGGTTGCAGTTCATGAGTTATCAAACAGACGGTCCTGAAGAGCAAGAGTGCCTTATTGACTCTGGTCCTGTGGGACATAATCTCAGATGCTTTCGGGGATTATGTGTATGTACACACAGACAGGGTTAATTAATTTGAGACACACAAAGCCTATGTCTGGAATAGAGCAGCACTTATTAGCACTTACTTTTTCCACACAGCACGTGGCATTGAAGCAAGTTATACATTTCTTGTTGTCAAGCCATACGTGCTCAGGTAGGTTTGAATTAAATTGACAACATTGGCCAACTTCAGATAATGATGTGTTTGTCACGACTTCCACCGAAGTCGGTCTCTCTCCTTGTTTGGGCGGCGTTTGGAGGATGACGTCACCGGCCTTCTAGCCATCGCCGATCCAGTTTTCATTTTCCATTTGTTTTATCTTTGTCTTACACACCTGGTTTCAATTCCCCAAATACTTGTTCATTATTTAACCCTCTGTTCCCCCATGTCTGTTTGTGAGTAATTGTTTGTATGTATACGGTCCGTTATTGTGGGCTAGTTTATTGTGTTGTATATATTTGATTTCTTGAGTAAAGTACGTTCATTACTCATATCTGCTGTCCTGCGCCTGACTCCTCAACACCAGCTACTGTCACGTTCTGACCTTTATTTCCTTTGTTTTGTATTTATTTTAGTATGGTCAGGGCATGAGTTGGGTGGGCAGTCTGTTTGTTTTTCTATGTTTTGGGGTATTTCTATGTTTCGGCCTAATATGGTTCTCAATCAGAGGCAGGTGTCTCTGATTGAGAATCATACTTAGGTAGCCTGGGTTTCACTGTGTGTTTGTGGGTGATTTGTTCCTGTCTCTGTGTTTGCTCCAGATAGGACTGTTTAGGTTTTCATACATTTATTGTTTTGTTAGTTATTTCATATCTCGTTCCTTTATTAAAGAACATGAATAACCACCACGCTGCATAATGGTCCGCTTCTCCTTCACCACAGGAAAACCCTTACAGCTACACACAGGCTGATTACAGTGTCGCTGCACTGGGCCTGTACATCATGTATAGTGAGGTCTGAAAATATTGACACCCTTAATAAAGATGAGCAAAAATGACTGTATAAAATAAATTGTAAGAACTGACGCTGGAGTAGAGAAGAACGTGTGGAGAGTGCTGTAAGATCCACTTGCACCCAAGTTTCAGCCTCCTGGCAGAGCCAACCAGATTTTTGGCAAAAACATTCTGGTATTGGGTAAATGCTCATGATGCCATTGACCTTAAAGGCTGTGTGGGTATGGCAAAATACAACAAGTTCACCCTCTTGGAGACAGAGGAAGAGTGTCTTTCCGCTGTTTCATTGGTATCTATACCTCATATTAGCCCACCTAAAGCTTTGCTAGGTCTCATAAACAACCCTTTAATGAAAAACACTTTACATATATTGATTGAAGTCGAAACAAAGAGAAGGGCATAGATCTATATATGAACAAACACCTTTCTATAATAACCCTGTCTTACCAACACCCCTGAGAGATGCTATTACATTTTCTTGGTTCATCAAAGGAATGAAAACATTTGGTCATCTGTATAGAGAAGGAGAACTTACTATCCTTTCAACAACTGGCATCACATTTTCAGTTACCTCAAACTCATTTCTTCAAGGACCTACAGGTAAGGCTTTATATTGCCACTCAGCATGGAGGTAGGATTCAGCCCATGAGTAAACCTATAAACGGATAAACTGTGGTTGGAGGGGAAAGGGGTAAAATGTTTCATTTCTTACATGTCCTCTAGTTTTCAAGCTCAGTTGGGTAACGATGAAGCTCTGAAGGCTTGCATGACGTGACATGATGACCTTGGTCTTATTTCTGAGGATGAGAAATGGGGAAAGCTCTTTTTAGATGCTCAGCGTCTTTTCACTTGACACAAACCACAAGTTGATGCAATTCAATATTTCACATAGGGTCTATTTTACACGAGACAGACTGTATAAGATCAATTATAAATATTAAACATTTTGCCCAAGGTGTAACACGGGTGTGGACACAATTATGCATCGGTTTTTGTCCTGCCCTGAACTAGGTAATTATTAGTAAGCTATTATTCAGATGTTACAGGTCATTAATATGACTGTACCACAAGATCCTTCCCTTACTGTGGATGACTCTGTTCTATTTGTTAATATTGGTAGCAAAACCAGATTCATTAAATTGGCATTCATTTCAGCCAATATATGCACAGCTATTATGTGGAAGAGTGACACTCTGCCAAGCAAGCAGACGTGGCTTTCTAGAGTTGTCACCTTAGCTGTCTCATTATTTTCTTCATTTAATGTATTATTATTAGTTTTTCCATTGAATATTTTTTTTTGCCAGCATTGGATGTGAAAGTCATTCTGTTTATTTTTTTCCCACCTGTAAATCATTGAAGCCAATTACCGGTAGTAGATGTGAGGGAGGGGGTGTTCATGTGTTGGGGGGGGGGTTTGCACGATGTGCTCATACGTAGCATGCTGATTTGAATAGGCGGAAGGAATAACGGGGTATTATTATTATTATTATCATTGTCATATTTTGCTGATGATTGTTAAATTGTAAAAAAAAAAAATGGCAAGAAATATGTTGTAAACATTTTGTCACGAATATTACCGAAGGTGACTCCCCTTCTTGTTCGGGTGGCGCTCGGCGGTCGTCGTCGCCGGTCTACTAGCTATCGCCGATCCGTTCTGTGTTCGTTTAGTTTTGTCTAATTGGTAGCACCTGTTTCTAGTTTGGTTGTTAGGATAGGGTATATATAGTCTGTTTAGCCCGCTTCTGTTTCGTGCGGGCTTGTTCGTCTGTTATGTTGGTTGAGTGCTTTTTGTTTGCATTTTGGGTTTCACGCTGTCCGTTTATATTTCTGTTAATTTGTGTTTTCACTTTGTACATGTTGTGTTTCCGGGACATTAAAGCGTGTTGTTTTGCCCACATCTTTGCTCTCTGCGCCTGACTCCACACCTCTTCACTCATTACTGTGACAGAAGCCCGCACCACGTTATGGAGTCAGCAGGAGCAGCGACCACTCCTCTTCCCACTATGGAGGAGAGAGTCCAACATCACACATCCATCCTCCATCGCCTAGGATCAGCGATGGATCAGATGATGGAGAGGATGGATCGTTGGGAGAGGAGTGGTTTCCTACTACTCCACCGACCCTCCCACCAGCAACTCTACCATCTGTCCCATCTGGATCCGGTTCCAGCGCTCTGCACATGACGCCTCCGAGGAATTACGATGGAACAGCGACAGGGTGCCAGGGATTCCTGCTGCAATTAGACCTCTACCTGTCCACCGTTCGACCGGCCCCCTCAGAGGAGGAGAGAGTAGGGGTCCTCATCACCTGCCTGTCTGGTAGAGCCCTGGAGTGGGCTAATGCGGTCTGGAACGGGCCCGACTCGGTGAGAGACAACTACCCAGAGTTCATCCGCCGTTTCAGGGCCGTGTTCGATCACCCTCCAGAGGGTCGTGCGGCAGGTGAGAGATTGTTCTATCTGAGACAGGGGACGGGGAGCGCGCAGGACTTCGCTGGAGTTCCGGACCTTGGCTGCGGGAGCAGGGTGGAACGACAGGGCCCTGATAGACCATTACAGGTGTAGCCTGAGAGAGGACGTCCGTAGGGAGCTGGCCTGTCGGGATACTACACTTGGCCTGGATGGACTGATAGACCTGTCGATCCGGTTGGACCATCTGCTAGCTGCTCGTGGACGTTCTGAAAGGGTCTTGTCAGTTCTACCTCCTGATCCTCCTGCCCCTATTCCGATGGAGTTAGGAGGTACCGCATCAAGGGAGATCGGAGGAGGAAGCTCCTCCTGTACCAGTTGTGGCCGGAGAGGGCACACGTCTGGTCGGTGCTGGAGGAATTCATCTGGGAATCATGAGGGCAGGCAGAATACTCATCGGTCACCCCAGGTGAGTAAGCACCACACTCTCCCAGAGTTTCCTGTTGGTCACATGTTTCTATTAATTAGTTTCCTAAATTATTCTCCTTCTCTCCAGCATAAGGCACTGGTAGATTCAGGCGCAGCTGGAAACTTTATAGATCGCGGACTCGCTCAGAGGTTGAGGATTCCGTTAGTAAAAGTAAACCCCCCTTTTCCCGTGCACTCTTTAGACAGTCGACCATTAGGGTCAGGGCTGGTGAAGAGAGCCACAATTTCGTTGGAGATGATTACGCAGGGGAATAACAAGGAGCGAATTAGTTTGTTCCTTATCGATTCACCTGCGTTTCCAGTTGTTCTGGGGATTCCCTGGCTGGCTATTCATAATCCTACGATTTCATGGAAACAGGGAACTCTACAGGGGTGGTCTGATGAGTGTTCAGGCAGGTGTGTAGGGGTTTCCATCGGTGCTACAACGGTGGAGAGTCCAGACCAGGTTTCCACCGTGCACATTCCAGCTGAGTATGATGATTTGGCTATCGTTTTCAGTAAAAAGAAAGCGACCCAATTACCACCCCATAGGCAGGAGGATTGCGTGATAAATCTCCAGGTTAACGCTGCACTTCCCAGGAGTCATGTGTATCCTTTGTCTCAGGAGGAGAAGGTGGCTATGGAAAATTATATCACCGAGGCTCTGGGACAGAGGTACATTCGGCCCTCCATGTCACCTGTCTCTTCGAGTTTCTTTTTTGTGAAGAAAAAAGATGGTGGTTTGCGTCCGTTTATTGATTATAGAGGTCTAAATTCCATCACAGTGGGTTTTAGTTACCCACTACCTCTCATTGCTACGGTAGTGGAATCATTTCACGGAGCGCAGTTCTTCACTAAACTGGATCTCAGGAGTGCTTATAATTTGGTGCGTATTCGGAAGGGAGATGAGTGGAAAACTGCATTTAGCACTACGTCGGGCCATTATGAGTATCGCGTCATGCCATACGGTTTAAAGAATGCTCCAGCTATATTAAAAATCCTTCGTGGATGAAATACTCAGAGACCTGCACGGACAGGGTGTAGTGGTTTATATTGACGATATTTTGATCTACTCCGCTACACGCTCTGCGCATGTATCTCTTGTGCGTAAAGTTCTTAGACGACTGCTGGAGAATGACCTGTATGTGAAGGCGGAGAAATGTGAGTTTTTTAAACAATCAGTTTCCTTCTTGGGTTATCGTATTTCCAGCTCCGGGTTGGTAATGGAGGGTGACCACGTTAAGGCCGTGCGTAATTGGCCGACTCCGACCACGGTAAAGGAGGTGCAGCGGTTCTTGGGATTTGCTAATTACTACCGGAGGTTTATCCGGGGTTTTGGTCAGGTAGCTGCCCCTATTACCTCACTGCTGAAGGGGGGACCGGTGCGTTTGCAGTGGTCAGCAGAGGCGAACGGAGCTTTTCATAAGTTGAAGGCGATGTTTACTAAGGCGCCGGTGTTGGCACATCCGGACCCTTCTTTGGCGTTTATAGTAGAGGTGGACGCATCCGAGGCTGGGGTTGGAGCGGTGCTCTCACAGCGTTCGGGTGTGCCACCGAAGCTCCGCGCCTGTGCCTTTTTTCTAAGAAACTCGGGCCAGCGGAGCGGAATTATGATGTGGGGGATAGGGAGTTGTTGGCTATGGTTAAGGCCCTGAAGGTGTGGAGACACTGGCTTGAGGGGGCTAAGCACCCTTTCCTTATCTGGACTGATCATCGTAACCTGGAGTATATCCGATCAGCTAGGAGACTGAATCCTCGTCAGGCAAGGTGGGCCATGTTTTTCACCAGATTTCGTTTCACTGTCTCATATAGACCAGGTTCCCTCAACACTAAGGCTGACGCGCTGTCAAGACTCTATGACACTGAGGACAGGTCCATCGATCCAACTCCCATCATTCCGGCAGCTAAGCTGGTGGCACCGGTAGTATGGGATGTGGACGCGGACATCGAGCGGGCACTAAGGGGGGAACCTACGCCTCCACAGTGTCCGGAGGGTCGTAGGTACGTGCCGCTGGCTGTTCGTGATCAATTGATTCGATGGGCTCATTGTCTACCCTCGTCGGGTCACCCAGGTGTTTATAGGACAGTGAGAGGTCTTGAGAGGAAGTACTGGTGGCCCACTTTGAGGAGGGATGTGCGATTCTATGTTTCCTCCTGTTCGGTGTGCGCCCAGAGTAAGGCTCCTAGACACCTGCCAAGAGGTAAATTACAACCTCTTCCCGTTCCACAACGGCCGTGGACCCATCTTTCGGTGGATTTTCTTACTGACCTCCCCCCCTCTCAGGGTAACACTACTATCCTGGTCGTTGTGGATCGGGTCTCTAAGTCCTGCCGTCTTATCCCATTGCCCGGTCTCCCTACGGCCCTACAGACTGCGGAAGCTCTTTTCACCCATGTCTTCCGGCACTACGGGGTGCCCGAGGATATAGTTTCTGATCGGGGCCCCCAATTTATCTCCCGTGTTTGGAGAGCATTTATGGAACGTCTGGGGGTCTCGGTCAGCCTTACCTCAGGGTATCACCCGGAGAGTAATGGTCAGGTGGAGAGAGTTAACCAGGAGGTGGGTAGGTTTCTGCGGTCGTATTGCCAGGACCGGCCAGGCGAGTGGGCGAGATATATTCCCTGGGCAGAAATAGCCCAGAATTCACTAAGCCACTCTTCTACCAACATGTCACCATTTGAGTGCGTGTTGGGGTACCAGCCGGTCCTGGCACCGTGGCATCAGAGCCAGACTGAGGCTCCTGCGGTGGAGGAGTGGGTACAGCGCTCTAAGGAGACCTGGAGGGCAGTCCAGGAGTCATTACGCCAAGCGAGTATAAGGCAGAAGAAGAGCGCTGACCGTCACCGCAGTGAGGCCCCCGTGTTTGCACCTGGGGACAGGGTCTGGCTCTCGACCCGAAATCTGCCTCTCCGCTTGCCCTGCCGGAAGCTGGGTCCGCAGTGTATAGGGCCATTTAAAGTCCTGAGGAGAATAAATGAGGTTTGTTATCGATTATTACTTCCTTCGTATTATCGTATTAACCCCTCATTTCATGTGTCTCTTCTCAGGCCGGTGGTAGCTGGTCCCATGCAGGAAAATGAGGTACCGGAGGTTCCTCCACCCCCTCTGGACATCGAGGGTCCCCGGCGTACAAGATACGAGCTATTCTGGACTCGAGACGCCGGGTGAGAGGCTTGCAGTACCTCGTCGACTGGGAGGGGTACGGTCTGGAGGAGAGGTGCTGGGTTCCGGCGAGGGATATTCTAGACCCATCCATGTTGAGTGAATTCCATCGCCTCCGTCCGGATCGCCCAGCGCCTCGGCCTCCGGGTCGTCCCCGAGGCCGACGTCGGCGCGCTGCGGGAGCTGCGCGTCAGGAGGGGGGTACTGTCACGAATATTACCGAAGGTGACTCCCCTTCTTGTTCGGGTGGCGCTCGGCGGTCGTCGTCGCCGGTCTACTAGCTATCGCCGATCCGTTCTGTGTTCGTTTAGTTTTGTCTAATTGGTAGCACCTGTTTCTAGTTTGGTTGTTAGGATAGGGTATATATAGTCTGTTTAGCCCGCTTCTGTTTCGTGCGGGCTTGTTCGTCTGTTATGTTGGTTGAGTGCTTTTTGTTTGCATTTTGGGTTTCACGCTGTCCGTTTATATTTCTGTTCATTTGTGTTTTCACTTTGTACATGTTGTGTTTCCGGGACATTAAAGCGTGTTGTTTTGCCCACATCTTTGCTCTCTGCGCCTGACTCCACACCTCTTCACTCATTACTGTGACACATTTTTGTTTTTTTAAACGTATTTGATGAGAAAAATCACCTGTAAGGGCTAAAGACTGCAATATTGCTGGGTGCTGGTTTGGGCGTGTTCGCCTCCAGGGCGTCAGTCAGAACGCGATGATGTAAAGGCACAGTGAATGGTTGACTTGTAGATTATGTACAGGGCTATGGGTTGGTCACTAGGAAGGCTACCGGGTGTACCACTGATCCATAACTATGGGTGTAGAAGAGTGAAAGTATGGTTTCTTTAGGAGAGAGCAGAATACAAAGTTCCATTAATATCAGGATAATATAAAAAATCTATTGAAATTTTGTTTGTCACATACACATGGTTAGCAGATGTTAATGCGAGTGTAGCGAAATGCTTGTGCTTCTAGTTCCGACAATGCAGTAATAACCAACAAGTAATCTAACCTAATAATTCCACAACTACTACCTTATACACACAAGTGTAAAGTAAAGGGATAAATAATATGTACATAAAGATATGAATGAGTGAAGGTACAGAACGGCATAGGCAAGATGGAGTAGATGGTATCGAGTACAGTATATACATATGAAATGAGCAATGTAGGGTATGTAAACAAAGTGGCATAGTTTAAAGTGGCTAGTGATACATGTATTACATAAAGATGCAGTAGATGATATAGAGTACAGTATATACATATACATATGAGATGAATAATGTAGGGTATGTAAACATTATATTAAGTAGCATTGTTTAAAGTGGCTAGTGATATATTTTACATCAATTCCCATCAATTGTCATTATTAAAGTGGCTGGAGTTGAGTCAGTGTGTTGGCAGCAGCCACTCAATGTTAGCGGTGGCTGTTTAACAGCGGTGGCTGTTTAACAGTCTTGAGATAGAAGCTGTTTTTCAGTCTCTCGGTCCCTGCTTTGATGCACCTGTACTGACCTCACCTTCTGGATGATGATTTGATTTGATTTGATTTGGATGATAGCGGGGTGAACAGGCAGTGGCTCGGGTTGTTGTTGTCCTTGATGATCTTTATGGCCTTCCTGTGACATCGGGTGGTGTAGGTGTCCTGGTGGGCAGGTAGTTTGCCCCCGGTGATGAGTTGTGCAGACCTCAATTAGCATCACTTTATTTTAAGAATGTGAAATCAGAATAATAGTAGAGAGTGATTTAGTTCAGCTTTAATTTCTTTCATCACATTCCCAGTGGGTCAGAAGTTTACATACACTCAATTAGTATTTGGTAGCATTGCCTATAAATTGTTTAACTTGGGTCAAATGTTTCGGGTAGGCTTCCACAAGCTTCCCACAATAAGTTGGGTGACTTTTGTCCCATTCCTCCTGACAGAGCTGGTGTAACTGAGTCAGGTCCGTATAGGCCTCCTTGCTCACACACGCTTTTTCAGTTCTGCCCACAAATTTTATATTGGATTGAGGTCAGGGCTTTGTGATGGCCACTCCAATACCTTGACTTGTTGTCTTGAGGATATTTTTCCACAGCTTTGGAAGTATGCTTGGCAATAGGTTGTTAGCTTTAATTATTGATAATAATTGTCATTATGAACATGTTATAGGAGACCTTTACTATCTCACTGTTGCTGTTGCCTCTTTCTCTGTGGGTTTACAGGAGTTGGAGGGTGGACGTGATGTCTTTGAGGGGAGAAAGAGCAAAACACACACTTACAGGTGTTTTACATCTTTATTTTGGTCTATTCCTATTTTTCCTAACAAAGGGTTTTTAACCCTAAAAGCACCAACACAGGTGTTGAACACTTTAGTTGATACCTCTGAAATTGTAGGGCTCTTTCAAGCTAATAGTTACTGACAAAAAAAAACAACTTACCATGATTTCTGTGTTAATATGTAGGAATTTAAGTCTCTAATATGTAGGAATTTAAGTCTCTTTTGAACATTATTGGTTTATTTGGATCCCCATTCATTTTTGCCAAAGCAGCAGCTATTCCTTCTGGGATCAACACAACACATGACAATTAACAAAACACTGATAGACAAGGACAGTCACACAAATTTAAATTATAACTATATACAAACAATACAAAAATAATAATAATAATTGTACAAACAAAAAATGGTGTGTGTGTCTGTGTTAGTGTCTGTGTGCATTTGTGTGCATTTGTTTGTGCGTGTGTCCTCTCACATTCCCCACCATTCCATTAAATCTTTTTTTAAAGGTAATTTTGCTGTTTGCTTGAGTAATTGGAGTTGGAAGGGAGTTCCATGCGGTCATGGCTTGTATAATACCATGCGTTGCATTGAATTGGGGACTGTGAAGAGACACCTGTTGACATGTCTTGGGGTATATATGTGTGTCTGAGCTGAATGTTATTTGGTTATGCTGATTATCTGGAATTTTCATTACAGTAAAACTACAAGAGAAGCAGTTAATCTCTCGTCAACCCTCAATCAGGAAAGACTGGCATACATGTGGTTGATGTTATTTCTGTATGTGCATTAATAAGGGAAAGTCATGCTGCTCTGTTTTTAGCCAGCTGCAGCAAAGGAATGCAATTTGTAAGAAAGGCATACAATTATTAATAATTATTCAAGGCCAGATGTGGTACAGCCTGGATTCAAACCAGGGACTGTAGTGATGCCTCTTGCACAGATGCAGTGCCACCAAGGGAGCTCATATATGAATGTTAGTTATTGATTTCATGAACTTTATTTTTAACTAGTGGTATACTAAGCCGAAAATGTGGACTCAATAGTAAGCTTTTTGATAAAAGGAAAAATTACTTGAAAAAACTATTTTCTTACAATTATGAAACAAAAATCATGCGAGTTGGAACACAGTAAAAGTTAACGACAAAACAAATAAAAAATACTCAAACCACAGTATAAGCACCAAGCGTGCTTGTGAATAGTGAAATCAGCACAAAGGCAAGAATGGCATTATAATGTATATAAGTGCCATTCGTCTTGGTCTTGCCATTATAAATGATGCACACTCTCACCGTTTAGCCTACTCCAAGTAGGCCTAGAGTAGTGAAGCATACTTGTTAGAAACCTTAACAATCTGTCATTTGTGTCATTTGGATGGGCCAGTAGCTGGGCAGGGAACTGTTGTCTTACAGTCAGAAAATACTTATTTTAGTGTTTACAGTCTATGCGCTTTTGGATCAATCAATACATTTTTTGACTGACTTAAATTTAGTGTCCTGAGGTTTCGTATGACCTATTTTAACAAATGCCTTCGTTAAGCAATTTGTTATTTATTATGAAATATTTACACCATTTTTAAATATCAATGATCAGAATGACAATCTTGGCCATTCTAGTTATCATGAAATTCCATAGACCAGCTTCAATTAAGCCACATCAAAACCCTTCATTGTCTTAAGTGACATTGCCACACATATCCATATTGGAGTCGGTAAGATGGAGAGATATGAAAAGAAAAGGCAACGAGGATAACGTGTGTTTTCTATGTTCCTCCTGCTGCTGGTGTATAATAAGATAAACAGGCCTGTTTAAGACTAGCTTGGTTGCCTTGGTATCAGATGTCAAGCAGAGCAGATAATGACTGTAAATATTGCTAACATGTTGCTCCAAGACTCAATTAGTCTGGTAACCACCCCGATAAAAGATGTCCCTAAAAATGGAGCCGAGATAAAAAAATTAAATAATAAATAGCAGCTCAGATACAAAATGGGGGAGAACCGACAACTGCACTCGCTGATAAGAGCAAGTCAGGATGCATGTGGCTTAAAGGGGTTCAGAACTGCTACAATGGAGTCATTTTTCCAACCCAAACCCAGCTTCAATTGTCTCAGAAAACACATTTTTCTCTTTCCCCTGAAGCGAAACAGTCTGATTACTATAAAGTATTCTAGAGTTAGTGATAATGTGCATTGTGTTCGTGGTTGTTTTCCCTGACTGTGTGATAGCAGCGGTGAATGCATCAGAATCTGGCAACAGGTTGAGAGTCTACTCTCCTAGAATTATATTGAACCAGACATACTGGATAAGGCCTGTACAGAAGGGCCAAGACCTTTCATCTCTGTTGCTGCATTCCATTTCGTTTCACCCTATCTCTGACACTCTTGCTGGAACACCACACTCTGGTGGCACCCTGGCATAGTATCCTGTGCCTGTAAAAGCACTCTGACGTCATATCCTGTCTCTTGAGAGGCTCTCACCTTGCCCTTCCACATAGCACCACCGTAGACCTCTTACCACGACTCTCCGTCCTGCCTGCTCTTAGCTTCCGTAATCGATAGCGGAAAAAATGTCAAGCACATGTATATCTGTATCCCTCCCATGAGGGAGAACTCCATGTGTGGTTTGATTGATCAAGACGAGACAGGGAGAGAGTGAGGAGGATAAATGTATCATCATAAGTCATGTGGATGTAAGCAAAATGTTTCATGTTATGATTATGTAATATTATGGTCCTCTCTTTTCAATGACATGACCATATCTTTGGTTTGTAAGACCGTTTGGAAAGACATACAGAAAGGATTCAAGGTATTGATCAAACTATTTTATTCTGGAGTGAATGGGGTTTGAAAATTACAAAAGAATATAAATTGACGTACAGTATAGGTTGCACTGTAGCTAACACACGAGGGAGCACAAAACAATTAAGAGTTGTTTGAACGATAAGCAGACACTATCTTAGACTTATGGTTTTAAATCAATGAAGAATACTATCACCTCCTTTCACACTCACTAAAAGCTCCTATCAGCATGAACCAGAACAAGGCAGTTGTGCCAAGAGGGTTAAATCAATCAGCAATAACTAATGATTATTTTATCCAAAACTCTGATTCAATGACTAGAACAGGGATGAGCAAACTTTTCGGCTTGAGGGCCATATCGTGATTTTGGTATTTAAAGGAGGATTTTTTTGTTTGTCAAAATCAATATGTGGCACAGAAAAAGGGAAGTTATTTGAAAATATATAGGTCCATTATAAATTATACATTCGCTAGTGAAAGTCTGCACACCCTTTGCACAGTCTTCACATGTAGCTGTTTAAAATTTTATATAAAAAGGGATTACATTCGATTTCCTTCCCTACCGGTTTTGAAAGTTAAAGACAAATTATAGAAAATATTCCAAATTAATATTTGTTTTTTAAATGAAGATATATTGATTGTGCATGACTTCACATGCCAGAGTTTTATTACTTGGTAGTGTTAGGTTCTGAACTAACAGAGTAAAATTAATGGACGACTAGAAGAACCTCAAACCAAGTTTCTAAAACCCACTGGGTGCTTTCACTGCAGACACAATGTACAAGTCACACAAGCCATCATCAGCTGAACACTATGCTGGAAACACTCGGTTTGTTATTTTTTAACTAAAACATAACCAGCCTTTGCTAAATATAAATACAGAACTGTTTTCTGCATGGATTCTGGACACGGTTGTCTTTTAAAAGCTATTTCTTGTCCCGGAATGCCGCTTAACTGACAAGTTAAAATCTTCTTGAAAGTGCCGCTAACCTAGCTAAGCTGTTAGTCCTAGATGAGTTTTCCAATGGAGCCCTCTTTGTCTGGAGAAGTACATGAACGGTTCCAGCGCTGTAGGAGCTGTATTACACTTTGTTTCGGGACAAACTGGATCACTCGGAGTTCTAATGCGGCAATTGTTTGCTTGCCAAGGATTATAGGCTTGAGGTGGCTTCCTTGATCATGCAGGTCGCCAGCCTACATAAGAAACTGGGGTGGAATGTTTACCTTTTCTACAACAGTGGCTGGAAGGCGTTCGTGCTTGTTGGCTTGCATCTCCGCCTTGTCCTTTGTCGTTATCCGACTGGCCGTTGTTGCCCGGAGTTCGTTCGCCAGTGGAACTGTCTCCTGCCTCTCCTCCCCCATCTGATAGTGGAGTTAAAAGGAGCACAACAAGAGGAGCATAGCATTCAACGATGGTCGCATGTCACGAACCGTGGAAGCCAAAGACAGCGGCTTCCCGCAAAGCAGTCTATACTCCCAACGAGAGGCCCGTAGTGGAT
The DNA here is from genome assembly GCF_023373465.1 of Oncorhynchus keta. Lineage (NCBI taxonomy): Eukaryota > Metazoa > Chordata > Actinopteri > Salmoniformes > Salmonidae > Oncorhynchus > Oncorhynchus keta. Next base: position 34,570,973 of record NC_068444.1, on the reverse strand, counting down.
ACAAACAATATTTTCGCCACCCTGGAGCCTGATCTTCCTGCACCTTCGTGGCTGGGTGTACCTGTGTCTAATGCCGCTGTGCCTACTCCTACTCCTTCCACTATGATTTTGTAGTCGCAACCTTCAGTTACTGCTCTGGATCAAACAGGGCTTCTCTATCTGTCGGAGGCCTGCACCAGGTGCAGGAAGCTACGGGCTAAAGTTATCCTGACTCTCTCCTGTCCTTAAAAGGTTCTCCGAATCCTGTGAAGCATGGGAGTGGGCGGATTTCCTTGTCCTTCTCGCCAGCCGTGTTTTCGGGCAGCTCTATGGTAAGAAATGTGAATGTTCCTTGTGCAAAAGAGCTTGAGTAAATGACATTACTAAGCTGCTCCCAACTGTACTATGCCATAATCGATGTCCATGTCCTATCGTAATCCATGTGGGCTTTATTATGAATGGCAGCTCTAAACAGTTGATACTGGATTTCAAAGAACTAATTGACTCTGCTAGACACTAATAAAAAACAAACATAATATCTGTCACTGTGCCCTCTATGAATCGTTGTCACGTGTGCTCCCTCTTTGGCCTCTAGGTCACCAGGCTGTTCGTTATGGCGCACACCTGTCACCATTGTTACGCACACCTGCACGTCATCAGACTCACCTGGACTCCATCACCTCCCTGATTACCCTCCTTATACATGTCACTCCCTTTGGTTCCTTCCCCAGGCTTCATTGTTTCTGTTTCAGTTTCATGTCTGTGCGTTGTTTGTGTTTCGTATTATGTTGTGTTTATTTATAAAAACACTCACTCCCTGAACTTGTTCCCGACTCTCAGCGCACATCGTTACAATCGTGGCATCGAACGCTTTAGCAGGATTCTTTCTCTTCAAAACTGGCTACCTGATTATTGCAGCTCAATTGAACATTTTTGAAAATGTTGATACGTGTTTTGTTTCCAAAAGGTTTTTTAAGGAGGATGGGAACCACTTGGGTTCCTGGATCCTTTCACAGCATTATAAGGCTGTGTTGAGACAATGACTTATCAATTTGTGTTGCTGAATCATCATAATGCTTTAGAAAATGTACATTATACCAGGGGAATTGGTAGACACAATATAAGTAACCTAATTTATGTCCCTCTAACTGCCCTGCTGACCCTACAGCTATTGTATGCAGGTATCATGCCTATGAACCAGATTCATGCTTTTAGCACTGAGGCAGTGTGCCCTAGTAGGAAGTCCACTGCGTGCAGATCACCCTGCACAAACATAAATATCTACTTCTGCTAAGCTTCCCACTAAAGCAATGAAACCATCATTGAGATTGACTGCAATGACAACAAGATCAGTCAGATGATGCTGTGACATACCGCCCCAGACCATGACGGACCCTCCACCTCGAAATCGATCCCGCTCCAGAGTACAGGCCTCTGTGTAATGCTCATTCCTTCGATGATAAATTTGAATCCGACCATCATCCATGGTGAGACAAAACCGCGACTCATCAGTGAAGAGCACTTTTGCCAGTCCTTTCTTGTCCAGCGACGGTGGGTTTGTGCCATAGGCGACGTTGTTGCCGGTGTGGCCTGATGAGGACCTGTCTTACAACAGGCCTACAAGTCCTCAGTCCAGCCTCTCCCAGACTATTGCGGACAGTCTGAGCACTGATGGAGGGATTGTGAGTTCCTTGTGTAACCCGGGCAGTTGTTGTTGCCATCCTGTACCTGTCCCGCAGGTGTGATGTTCGGATGCACCGATCCTGTGCAGGTGTTATCACATGTGGTCTGCCACTGCGAGGACAATCAGCTGTCCGTCCTGTCTCCCTGTAGCGCTGTCTTAGGCGTCTCATAGTACGGACATTGCAGTTCATTAATTGTATATGGTTCAATGAACAGCCATGGGAAACAGTGTTTAAACCCTTTATATTGAAGATCTGTGAAGTTATTTGGATTTTTACGAATTATCTATGAAAGACAGGGTCCTGAAAAAGGGACGTATCTTTTTTTGATGAGTTTAGTAGCCATATCTAGGAAAACCAACGTTTTAATGGTCGGGGCTAATATAGTGTATAACAGGTCATGCCGTAAGTTTTGTAGTGATGTATATGTTTTTTATAATATTTGTCGGTCCGTGTTGTTTAAATAGGAGCAAACAGACGTTGCACTTGACACATGAAATTGCTTATCCCAGTTACTAATAAGCATGCACCCATTAAAAATGGTAAAAACCGTTAAATCCCTGTGGATTGATGAGGATTTGAAAAATTGTGTGAGGGAGGCAAAAGTCTGGCTGCACAACCGATTGGCAAACATACTGCAAATTGAGAAATCATGTGACTAAACTACACTATGAAACAAATATAAACGACACAAAGAATGATAGTAAAAAGCTTTGGAGTAACTTCAATAAAAAATGCAAATTCATCTCCATCATTCATTGAATCAGATGGCTCATTTATAAATAAAAAAACACTGATATTTCCAACTACTTTAATGATTATTTCATGGGCAAGATTAGCAAACGTAGGCATGACTACACATCCAAGTATATATGACCAAATTATGAAAGACAATAATAGTATTTTGAATTCCGTAAAGTGAGCATGGTGAAAAAAGTATTGTTGTCTATCAGCAATGGCAAGCCACCGGAGTCTGACAACTTGGAAAGAAAATGACTGAAGATAATAATAGCGGACGATATTGCCACTCCTATTTGCCATATCTTCAATTTAAGCCTATAGTACTAGAACACTCAGGTCTGGAGGGATTCAAAAGTCATTCCGCTACCTAAGAATAGTAAAACCCCCTTTACTGTCTCAAATAGCCAACCAATCAGCCTGTTACCAATCCTTAGTGCAAACCAGATGGGATGGCCTACAGCTGCAGAATGCTGTGGTAGCCATGCTGGTTAAGTGTTCCTTGAATTGTAAATAAATCAGTGACATTGTCACCAGCAAAGCACCCCCACACCATCACACCTCTTCCTCCATGCTTCACGGTGGGAATCACACATGCAGAGATCATCCTTTCACCTACTCTGCATCTTACAAAGACACGGCGGTTAGAACCAAACATCTTTTTGGACTCATCAGAAAAAGGGACAGATTTCCACCGGTCTAATGTCCACTGCTCGTGTTTCTTGGCCCAAGCAAGTCCCTTCTTATTATTGCTACCTCAATCAGCCTGACTAACCGGTGTCTGTATGTAGCCTCGCTACTTTTATAGCCTCGCTACTGTATATAGCCTGTCTTTTTACTGTTGTTTTATTTCTTTATTTACCTATTGTTCATCTAATACCTTTTTTGCACTATTGGTATAGCGCCTGTAAGTAAGCATTTCACTGTAAGCTGTTGTATTCGGCGCACGTGACAAATAAACTTTGAATTGATTTGAAATCAAATCCAATTTTGTTTGTCACATACACATGGTTAGCAGATGTTAATGCGAGTGTAGTGAAATGCTTGTGTTTCTAGTTCTGACAGTGCGGTAATATCTAACAAGTAATCTAACAATTCCCCAACAACGACCTAATACACACAAATCTAAAGGGGTGAATGAGAATATGTACATGTAAGTATATGGATGATGGCCGAGCAGCATAGGCAAGATGCAATAGATGGTATAAAATACAGTATATACATGTGGTATGAGTAATGTAAGATATGTAACATTATTAAAGTGGCATTATTTTTAGTGTATTGTATAAAGTGACTAGTGATCCCTTTATTAAAGTGGCCAGTGATTGGGTCTCAATGTAGGCAGCAGCCTCTCTGAGTTAGTGATTGCTTGTTTAGCAGTCTGATTGCCTTGAGACCGAAGCTGTTTTTCAGTCTCTCGGTCCCAGCTTTGATGCACCTGTACTGACCTCACCTTCTGGATGATAACGGTGTGAACAGGCAGTGACTCGGGTGGTTGATGTCCTTGAATATCTTTTTGCCTTCCTGTGCCATCTAGTGCTGTAGGTGTTATGGAGGACAGGTAATTTGACCCCGGGATGCGTTGTGCAGACCACACAACCCTCTGGAGAGCCTTGCGGTTGAGGGCGGTGCAGTTGCCGTACCAGGCTGGGATACAGCCCGACAGGATGCTCTCGATTGTGCATATGTAAAAGTTTGTCAGGGTTTTGGGTGACAAGCCACATTTTGAGGCGCTGTTGTACCTTCTTCACCACCCTGTGTGTAAGTGGACTATTTCGGTTTGTCTGTGATGTGTACTTCGAGGAACTACACTTTCCATCTTCTCCACTGCTGTCCCTTTGATGTTGATAGGGGGGTTTATACACCATCCAGGTTCCATTTAGAACTTTAAGAGCATGGTTCTTTATAGAACCTTCAAAAAAAGATTCCATATAACACCAAAAGGCTCCGCTATGGTTACAAGAAAAATAATCCTTATTTGGCACTGTATAGAACCATTTGTTTTAAGTGTGTATCTGGCACAAGTAGTCAGGAAGAGGTCAAACTTTGTAATGAGCAGACCTCCAAGTATAAACTCTACACTGGTATTTTCCTTTATCTGATTCACACACAATGCTTCCCCTTTTTAATCATTTTAAATATTTTCGATGTTGTCTCCTTCTTTCTATTTAATTTTTCCTCCAGTCCAACCAGCCCCAGCCTCCTCTATCCTTCTCTACACTCCACTCGGCTCAGTTCTCTCTAATGTAAGGCAGCTCTGTCAAGCCCAAGGCACAAAATCAATCTCTGCCTTTCTGTTTGTGTGGTGTAAAACCACCCAGCTCCAATCAATACGCATTGAGACGGGATGACAAATCAAACGGGTGTGTTTTCAATGCTCGCCTGTTATGTTGTGTGTGTGTGTGTGTGTGTGTGTGTGTGTGTGTGTGTATACAGTACATGGAGGGAGCTTTGAAGGTGAAGGATGATATTTGCCTTACAGAACTTGACATGGAACACCAGTCAGGTAATGTTGAGGTGAACTGATTAGACTCCTGTTCGACAAGGGTGTGTTTCAACAAACAACTACCAAGCGCCTTGTTAGCGAGTTTGAAGTAAATGTACAGTTAAAGAAGGTGAAGTAAGCCTGAATGCATGAACAGAACCCTTTTGAATGTTGACAAGCTTTCTATTGAATAGAGGATACTAGACTCCTGTTAACTTTTCAAACAAAGTTGTTTTAAATACACTCTGACTCTCAACATACCCCATGCAGTGCAGCACTGTAGACCTACAGTTAAAGTCGGAAGTTTACATACATTTTAGCCAAATACATTTAAACTCAGTTTTTCACAATTCCTGACATTTAATCCTAGTAAAAATTCCCTGTTTTAGGTCAGTTAGGATCACCACTTTATTTGAAGAATGTGAATCGTCAGAATAATACTAGAGAGAATATTTAAGATTTTATTTCTCTCATCACATTCCCAGTGGGTCAGAAGTTCACATACACTCAATTAGTATTTGATAGCATTGCCTTTAAATTGTTTAACTTGCGTGAAACGTTTCAGGTAGCCTTCAACAAGCTTCCCACAATAAGTTGGGTGAATGTTGGCCCATTCCCCCTGACAGAGCTGGTGTAACTGAGTCAGATTTGTAGGCCTCCTTGTTCGCACACGCTTTTTCAGTTCTGCCCACAATTTTTCTATAGGATTTGAGGTCAGGGCTTTGTGATGGCCACTCCAATACATACACTCACATTACATACACTCTCTTCTCGCACCAAAGTACGTTCATCTCTAGGATACAGAACGCCTCTCCTTCCTGAGCGGTATGACGGCTGCGTGGTTCCATGGTGTTTATACTTGCATTCTAATGTTTGTACAGATGGACGTTTGTTAATTGCTCCCAAGGATGAACCAGACTTGTGGAGGTCTACAATTGTTTTTTTTTTTAGATCTTGGTTGATTTCTTTTGATTTTCCCATAATGTCAAGCAAAGAGGCTCTTAGTTTGAAGGTAGGCCTTGAAATGCATCCACAGGTACACCTCCAATTGACTCAAATGATTTCAATTAGCCTATCAGAAGCTTCTACAGACATGACATAATTTTCTGGAATTTTCCAAGCTGTTTAAAGGCATAGTCAACTTAGTGTATGTAAACTACTGACCCACTGCAATTATGTTACAGTGAAATAATATGTCTGTAAACATTTGTTGGAAAAATTACTTTTGTCATGTTCCAAGTAGATGTCCTAACTTAATTGCCAAATCTATAGTTTGTTAACAAGAAATTTGTGGAGTGGTTGAAAAAACGAGTTTTAATGACTCCAACCTAAGTGAATGTAAACGTCTGACTTCAACTGTACCTACTTAATCAATCATTTAAACATGCAGTGGACAAAGATAGAAAGAGACTCCCATTTGTGAGACTTCTCGTGGCGCTGTCAGAGGAAACGTATACTGTCTTATCTATTCTAGTTTAAAGCAGTAGCATGCTTAGCTTAGGGGAGGATGAGATATCTGTCTGCCAGAAACAGAGACAGGGATAAGTGTAATCCTTTGCCACTGTCCTATTTTAGTCCTGTAGTCTGGAGGGAGGGATGGATACCCACTGTGCCACACTTGATTCCGTTCTCCATGTTGACAAGTGTGAAATCAACTCATCAACACATACCTCATATCTTTTCACACTTCTGGTAGGGCTGAGATGATAAGGCAGATTGTAAACTATTGGCAATATAGTAACAGCTGTGCCTAACCACATGGGGTTTTCACCTTTGTTATTTTTCAACCTAAGGTCTTGGGATAGGGATAGCAGTGATAGTGGTTGATGTTGGACTGGTATTTGACCTTAAAATTCCTAAGTGATGCCTGAAATTCAAAGTGGTTAAGACTGTGGTTTCACATACTTCTCAGCAGTATTTGGGATTGATTTGAATTAATTCCTTGAGTAATTGTTTGAAGAGTCGACAGGAGGCACATTCATGGTACGAAACAGTGTAGGGCATAACAGTTTGAACTTCCAGCAGATCCCGAGTACCAATTCATTGGCCAAACAGGTGCAAATATTCTTAAGGCAGTACAGTAATGTAGCGAGCTCACCAGGCACATCACATCTCTGTTCTCCAACATCCTCTCTCTCTCTCTATGATTCACTCTCTTGATCAGCCTCTCTCTGTTACCAGGCATTCTATCATGATTCTCCACCAACAGTAGCTACAGTACATTCTCAGGGATCCCAATATACAGAGTCTGTTTTATTTTAGCCGAGGGACACAAAAGGCGCACATAGCAGGATATTCATGCACTCGCTAATTCAATCATGTCCAGGATAAATCAAAAGCACATTTTGCCCAATAGCTCACACCATGTCAAGCATGAAGTTGCTGGGTGCCATGAAAACAGAAAATGTTGATAAACAGTCTCCGTTCAACCACACGACACACACTCAGACAGACACTCAGGCACGCACCCAAACATACAGGCACATAGACACACACACACACACTTGGGTTTGGTTTATATATTATTTTAATGGGATGTCGCCTGTATGAGAAGCCAATTCATTTTAACCAACCACTTATTAGCAAAAATCAGAATTACCGCCCTCTCTCCTCCATCGTTCCTCTGTCTTATGGCAGTCCTAGGCTAGAGAGCGAGGGGATGAGGTATCTTGAGAGCTATTTTGGTCCTGCAGTATTATTCCCTGACAGAAATACTGTATGTATTGATGATTACTCCACAGGATCCAACCATCATATTAGCACAATTAAATAATTTGTTTAGCTATTTTTACTGCCTCATTGTAAATTCTATGAATAAGTAAATAACTCATTTTTATTAAGCTCAATCCATTTTGCCACCTCATGCTGATTTATTCATATTGTGATAAGAATGCAGAATTTAGGCTTTAAAAAAATATATCTGACAGTGATGTATCAACAGGGGCTTGACTGGGGCTTGACTTCCCTCATAGTCAGTTACTGTTCTAAGGTAGAGACACTCCAGTATTGCATAGGTGTGTGTGCAGTTTATAGAAGGTACTTCATCTAATTCCTTTTCCAAGTATGACACCACAGTGTCTGTGAGACACGATTAGCCTCAATCTGAGTCTCAGCGTAATTCCGTAACCATGAAATTGCGCATGACTGTTATTCTCTCGGGAAACATTTGAGGAACATTTCAATAGTTTCTAAGTGTGTCCTAATTGTTGATTTTCCTTGTGCTTACATGACTCATCAGAAAAAGAAAACTAATGCTACAGATAATGAGAATGAATGAAAAAACGAACAGAAAAAAAGATAGCTTTATCCTGCCAAAGCTTCATCCATAAGATATATGCATCTTATTTTGACAAGAGCAGTTTTTTTGTGAATCAGTCACTTCAAATTCCTATCAAAACCACAGCCCATAAAAGTAGTGCATTCAGTAAGGCCAAAAAAACATGTTGACATGCTGCCGTCAAGCTTAACAAATTGACAAAGATTTGTAAACACAACCTGTCACATTTCAAAAGCAGACAGCCACATGGTTGAATAAAACATATTGGACCATACGCAAACACTGTGCCCTATTTTCTCCAGTCTTTGCTTCGTACCCAAAGCAATTTTACACTTCACGGTGCCATTCTGTAGTCACTTGAATGCGTCGGAAGCATGGAGTAACATCAACTGAAAATTGAGGATCGTATAACAGGCTTGGATACAGCCAAAGCTGTTTATGTGTCTGCATTTGCTGGATGAAAGGGGGAGACGAGGGGGAGAAGAGGAGGTGAAAGTGTGGGAGACAGGATGTTACTGATATGAATATATAGATGGAATATATGTTGATAGATTTAATTTAAAAAATGTACTCTCTCTCATGTAGACAATTTCACCCCTCCTCTCTCTCATCCAAAAAAGCAGTTCAGAAGTTGTTTTGCTTCTCTTTTGATCTGAAGAAGAAGTGTATTACCCAAATCTACTGTCTGCCCTATGCAGTTGTTTTACCAAAGAGAGAGAGAGAGAGAGAGAGCTACTCTGTAAGATGGGGTGAAAGCTAAAAGAGTGACTCACCATGCCTCTGTCTGGCCAAATACACTTCTATAATGTATTCACTTCTCCTATAATAATTAACAAGCACAGATTATTTTAACTGCAGGTGGTAGCAGATAAAGCTATGGTGGAAAGTGTTCTGTCCGTTTACTCACTGCCTGTGTGGTGATGAAAGAAAGGATTTATGAACAGAAAACCTTCCACACATAGTATGCTGCTCTCAAAAGTCTATTCACCTGACGAATACACCTCTACGGGCCAAGCTTTGATTGTCTTGATATCTGGATGATGTAGAGAGGAAATTCAGCAACTCTTGGAGGATAATAGAGTAATTAAAAAAGTTAACACGTTTTGGCTTTCAGATTTTTTTGGGAGAGTGAGGTAGTGGCAGTGATCCCTTCCTTTTGAAATGATATCTAGATGATGAAATAATTTTCTTACAAGTATTTCTTAAAAGTTTACACACACCTTAGCCAAATACATTTAAAATGTTTTTCACGATTCCTGACATTTAATCCCTGTCTTAGGTCAGTTAGGATCACCACTTTATTTTAAGAATGTGAAATGTCAGAATAATAGTAGAGAGAAGGATTTATTTCAGCTTTTATTTCTTTTATCACATTCCCAGTGGGTCATAAGTTTACTTACACTCAATTAGTATTTGGTAGCATTGCCTTTAAATTGTTTAACTTGGGTCAAACTCTTCAGGTAGCCTTCCACAAGCTTCCCACAATAAGTTGGGTGAATCTTGGCCCATTTCTGCTGGCCTCCTTGCTCGCATAGGCTGTTTCAGTTCTGCCCACACATTTTCTATATGATTGAGGTCATGGCTTTGTGAGGGCCACTCCAATACCGTCACTTTGTTGTCCTTATGCCATTTTGCCAGAACTTTGGAAGTATGCTTGGGGTCATTGTCCATTTGGAAGACCCCACTGCGACCAAGCTTTAACTTCCTGACTGATGTCTTGAGATGTTGCTTCAATATATCCACATAATTTTCCATCCTCATGATGGCATCTATTTTGTGAAGTGCACCAATCCAACCTGCAGCAAAGCACTCCCACAACATGATAATGCCAACCCCGTGCTTCATGTTTGGGATGGTGTTCTTCGGCTTGCAAGCCTCCTCCTTTTTCCTCCAAACATAACGATCGTCATTATGGCCAAACAGTTTCATCAGACCAGAGGACATTGCTCCAAAAAGTACGATCTTTGTTCCCATGTGCACTTGCAAACTTTAGTCTGGCTTTTTTATGGCAGTTTTTGAGCAGTTGCTTCTTCCTTGCTGAGCGGCCTTTCAGGTTATGTCGATTTAGGATTAGTTTTACTGTGGATATAGATACTTTTGTACCTGTTTCCTCCAGCATCTTCACAAGGTCCTTTGCTGTTGTTCTGGGCTTGATTTGCACTTTTCGCACCAAAGTATGTTCATCTCTAGGAGACAGAACGCGTCTCCTTCTTGAGCGGTATGGCGGCTGCGTGGTCCCATGGTGTTTATACTTGCATACTATTGTTTGTACAGATGAACGTGGTACCTTCAGGTGTTTCGAAAATGCACCCAAGGATGAAGGGGTCCTTCTGTAGCTCAGTTGGTAGAGCATGGCGCTTGTAACGCCAGGGTAGTGGGTTCGATCCCCGGGACCACCCATACGTAGAATGTATGCACACATGACTGTAAGTCGCTTTGGATAAAAGCGTCTGCTAAATGGCATATTATATTATTATATTATATATTATGAACAAGACTTGTGCAGGTCTACAAATTGTTTTTCGGAGGTCTTGGCTGATTTCTCTTGATTTTCTCATGATGTCAAGCAAAGAGGCACTGACTTTGAAGTTAGGCCCTGAAATACATCTACAGGTACACCTGACTCAAATTATGTCAATTACCCTATCAGAAGCTTCTACAGCCATGACATCATTTTCCAAGCAGTTTAAAGGCACAGTCAACTGCTTACCCACTGAAATTGTGATATAGTGAATTATAAGTGAAATAATCTGTCTGTAACAATTGTTGGAAAAATTACTGGTGTCATGAACAAAGAAAATGTCCTAACTGACTTGGCCAAAACTATAGTTTGTCAACAAGATATTTGTGGAGTGGTTAAAAAATGAGTTTTAATGACTCCAACCTAAGTGTATGTAAACTTCCGACTTGAACTGTACATGGTTTTCCATATCCATCGATTGTCTCTATCCAAATGGCTTCCTCTATAGGCCTGATGTGGGGCATAGCATTTTCTCCCTAGGTGGCCTGTGTGGCATAACATTCCATAAGTATTCAGACCCTTTACTCAGTACTTTGTTGAAGCACCTTTACAGCGATTACAGCCTTGAGATTTCTTGGGTATGACGCTACAAGCTTGGCACACCTGTATTGTTCAGCAGGGAAAGGTTCCCTGACCAAGGCCCTTCTCCCCTGACCAAGGCCCATCTCCCCTGATTGCTCAATTTGGCTGGGCGGCCAGCTCTAGGAAGAGTTAGTGGATCCAAACTTCTTCCATATAAGAATGATGGAGGCCACTGTGTTCTTGGGGACCTTCAATGCTGCAGAAATGTTTTGGTACCCTTCCCCAGATCTGCCCTTCACGAAAAAGCACTATAGCATTCCTATAAGAAACTGTATATCTAGCTTATAGTATGCTATGATATATTATTTTGCTATTAAAATACCATAGAATGATTATAGGAGTCTCTATAGTATGTATTTGTTTTTACCTATAATAATATCCAATAAGATTTCAATAGTATAAATATTATGCAGCATCTCTATAGTATTCTTATGAATTTAAAAATTGTTCCTGTGTTACTTTCTGTAGTATTCTTCCCCATTCCTGTCACGGTTTTCTAATGGTGAAGGAGAGTCGGACCAAACTGCAGCGCGTATATTGTGATCCATGTTTATTTACACAACGTAACACGAATCCAAAACACAAACTCTACAGAACAATAAACGTAGTGAAAACCGAAACAGCCTTAACTGGTGCAAACTAACACAGACTAAGGACATCAAGACACTCAGGACAATCACCCACAATACAACCAAAGAATATGGCTGCCTAAATATGGCTCCCAATCAGAGACAACGATAAACACCTGCCTCTGATTGAGAACCACTTCAGACAGCCATAGACTCTCCTAGAACACCCCACTAAGCTACAATCCCACGAAGCTACACACCACATACAAAAACCCATGTCACACCCTGGCCTGACCAAATACATAAAGAAAAACACAAAATACTTCGACCAGGGCGTGACAATTCCCCTTTCCTGCAAATAAAAAAAGAAAGCCAACCAATTTTTATTTTGTATGCCAACATGGGTATAGCCAGGTTAAATTTGAAGTAGTCTGAATTTTGGGGATGGATACTTTCAATGCATTAAAAACATGTTGCATCTTAGTAAAAACAGACCAGTAATATTAATGTAAATGTTTTATTATATATATTTTTTTTACATCTATTTAAAACGTCTTAAGGCTAGGAGGCACTATTTTCACGTTCGGATGAAAAGTGTGCCCAAAGTAAACTGCCTGCTACTCAGGCCCAGAAGCGAGGATATACATTGGTAGATTTGGATATAAAACACTCTAAGGTTTCTAAAACTGTTCACAAATTATGTCTGTGAGTATAACAGAATTTATTTGGCAGGCGAAACCATCCAGAATTGTTTTTTTTTAGGTCACTCTCTTTTCAATGGGTTTTTTATATGGATCTAGAGTTCTAAGGCACTTTTTAGTTATTTATTTTAAATTTTTTATTTCACCTTTATTTAACCAAGTAGGCTAGTTGAGAACAAGTACTCATTTGCAACTGCGACCTGGCCAAGATAAAGCATAGCAGTGTGAACAGACAACATAGAGTTACACATGGAGTAAACAATTAACAAGTCAATAACACAGTAGAAAAAAAAGAGAGTCTATATACATTGTGTGCAAAAGGCATGAGGAGGTAGGCGAATAATTACAATTTTGCAGACTAACACTGGAGTGATAAATGATCATATGGTCATGTACAGGTAGAGATATTGGTGTGCAAAAGAGCAGAAAAGTAAATAAATAAAAACAGTATGGGGATGAGGTAGGTAAAAATGGGTGGGCTATTTACCGATAGACTATGTACAGCTGCAGCGATCGGTTAGCTGCTCAGATAGCAGATGTTTGAAGTTGGTGAGGGAGATAAAAGTCTCCAACTTCAGCGATTTTTGCTATTTTTTCCAGTCACAGGCAGCAGAGAACTGGAACGAAAGGCGGCCAAATGAGGTGTTGGCTTTAGGGATGATCAGAGAGATACACCTGCTGGAGCGCGTGCTACGGCATCGTGACCAGTGAACTGAGATAAGGTGGAGATTTACCTAGCATGGACTTGTAGATGACCTGGAGCCAGTGGGTCTGTAGCGAGGGCCAGACGACTAGAGCATACAGGTCGCAGTGGTGGGTAGTATAAGGTTCTTTAGTGACAAAACGGATGGCACTGTGATAAACTGCATCCAGTTTGCTGAGTAGAGTGTTGGAAGCTATTTTGTAGATGACATCGCCGAAGTCGAGGATCGGTAGGATAGTCAGTTTTACTAGGGTAAGTTTGGCGGCGTGAGTGAAGGAGGCTTTGTTGCGGAATAGAAAGCCGACACTAGATTTGATTTTCGATTGGAGATGTTTGATATGAGTCTGGAAAGAGAGTTTACAGTCTAGCCAGACACCTAGGTACTTATAGATGTCCACATATTCAAGGTCGGAACCATCCAGGGTGGTGATGCTAGTCAGGCGTGCGGTTAAAGGCAGCGAACGGTTGAAAAGCATGCATTTGGTTTTACTAGCGTTTAAGAGCAGTTGGAGGCCACGGAAGGAGTGTTGTATGGCATTGAAACTCGTTTGGAGGTCAGATAGCACAGTGTCCAAGGACGGGCCGGAAGTATATAGAATGGTGTCGTCTGCGTAGAGGTGGATCAGGGAATCGCCCGCAGCAAGAGAAACATCATTGATATATACAGAGAAAAGGGTCGGCCCGAGATGGGTCAGGAATGAGCCTGCACTTTCTGTCGTTTCCCCAAGGTGTCTGCAGCATTGTGACGTATTTGTAGGCATATCATTGGAAGATTGACCATAAGAGACTACATTTACCAGGTGTCCGCCCGGTGTCCTCCGTCTAAATTATTGCGTAATCTCCAGGCGCGTGCATGTTTCCCTAGGAGGGGTGCACCACTTGAGTGGGTTGAGTCACTGATGTGATCTTCCTGTCTGGGCTGGTGGCCCCCCTTGGTTTGTGCGGTGGCGAAGATCTTTGTAGGCGATACTCGGCCTCGTCTCAGGATGGTAAATTGGTGATTGAAGATATCCCTCTAGTGGTGTGGGGGCTGTGCTTTGGCAAAGGTGGTGGGGTTATATTCTTCCTGTTTGGCCCTGTCCGGGGGTATCATAGGATGGGGCCACAGTGTCTCCTGACCCCTCCTGTCTCAGCCTCCAGTATTTATGCTGCAGTAGTTTATGTGTCGGGGGGCTAGTGTCAGTTTGTTATATCTGGAGTACTTCTCCTGTCTTTTCCGGTGTCCTGTGTGAATTTAAGTATGCTCTCTCTCTAATTCTCTCTTTTTTTCTCTCTCTCGGAGGACCTGAGCCCTAGGACCATGCCTCAGGACTGACTACCTGGCATGATGACTCCTTGCTGTCCCCAGTCCACCTGGCTGTACTGCTGCTCCAGTTTCAACTGTTCTGCCTGCTATGGAATCCTGACCTGTTGACCAGATGTGCTACCTGTCCCAGAACTATTATTTGACCATGCTGGTCATTTATGAACATTTGGACATCTTGGCCATGTTCTGTTATAATCACCCGGCACAGCCAGAACAGGACTGGCCACCCCTCATAGCCTGGTTCCTCTCTTGGTTTCTTCCTAGGTTTTGGCCTTTCTAGGGAGTTTTTCCAAGCCACCGTGCTTCTACATCTGCATTGCTTTCTGTTTGGGGTTTTAGGCTGTGTTTCTGTATAGCACTTTGAGATATCAGCTGATGTACGAAGGGCTATATAAATACATTTGATTTGACTACAAAAATCTCTGGAACTGGAAACACTTATCTCCCTCACTAGCACCAGCTGTCAGAGCAGCCCACAGATTACTGCACCTGTACATAGCCCATCTATAATTTAGCCCAAACAACTACCTCTTGCCCTACTGTATTTATTTATTTATTTTGCTCCTTTGCACCTCATTATTTCTCTCTACCTTGCATATTCTTCTACTGCAAATCAACCATTCCATTGTTTTACTTGCTATATTGTATTTACTTCGCCACCATGGCCTTTTTTGCCTTTACTCCCTCATCTCACCTCACTTGCTCACATTGTGTATGGACTTATTTTTCTACTGTATGTTTGTTTTACTCCATGTGTAACTCTGTGTTGTTGTATGTTTTGAACTGCTTTACTTTATCTTGGCCAGGTCGCAATTGGAAATGAGAACTTGTTCTCAACTTGCTTACCTGGTTAAATACACTGATCAAAAAATAAAGGGAACACTTAAACAACACAATGTAACTCCAAGTCAATCACACTTCTGTGAAATCAACTTGTCCACTTCGGAAGCAATACAATAAATTTCACATGCTGTTGTGCAAATGGAATAGACAACAGGTTGAAATTATAGGCATTTAGCAAGACAGGTTGCATTAAGAAGAAGTGTATCTTTCTATCTATATGTAGAACATGTATATTTAGTCAAAGTTTATGATGTGTATTGCTTGTTATCTGACTTTATCTGGCTGATTCATCATCATTTCTCCGGACATTTGATTAGCATTTTTTGAACATGGCGTCATTGTAAACAGAGATTTATGGATATAAATAGCATATTATTAAAAAAAAACAAATGTACTGTGTAACATGTCCTATTACTGTCATCTGATGAAGATTTTCAAAAGGTTAATGAATTATTTTTCTTTTAATCCTGCGTTGGTTGATTGCATATCTTGTTCAAAATGGCTATTCAAATGAGCTGTGTCTTTGGTGGTGGTTTGACATAAATATGTGCTATGTTGTCGCCGTAAAATATTTTAGAAATCTGACTTTCTGGGCAGATGAACAAGGTGTTTATCTTTCATTTGAGCTATTGGACTTGTTAATGTGTGGAGGTTAAATATTTCTAAGAATATTTTCGCGTTCCATGCGCCACGTTCCAGCTGAACGTGGGAGGGGTCGTTCCCAAATGGGAACCATTCCTGATAACAGGGGCGGCAGAGTAGCCTAGTGGTTAGAGCGTTGGACTAGTAACCGGAAGGTTGCGAGTTCAAACCCCCGAGCTGACAAGGTACAAATCTGTCGTTCTGCCCCTGAACAGGCAGTTAACCCACTGTTCCCAGGCCGTCATTGAAAATAAGAATGTGTTCTTAACTGACTTGCCTGGTTAAATAAAGGTAAAAAAATATATATATAATTTTTAAGAGTGGTTCTGCAGGTGGGGACCACAGACCAATTCTCAGTTCCTATGCTTCCTGGCTGATGTTTTGGTCACTTTTGAATGCTGGCGGTGCTTTCACTCTAGTGGTAGCATGAGACGGAGTCTACAACCCAAGTGGCTCAGGTAGTGCAGCTCATCCAGGATGGCACATCAATGCGAGCTGTGGCAAGAAGGTTTGCTGTGTCTGTCAGCGTAGTGTCCAGAGCATGGAGGCGCTACCAGGAGACAGGCCAGTACATCAGGAGACGTGGAGGAGGCCGTAGGAGGGCAACAACCCAGCAGTAGGACCGCTACCTCCACCTTTGTGCAAGGAGGAACAGAAGGAGCACTGCCAGAGCCCTGCAAAATGACCTCCAGCAGGCCACAAATGTGCATGTGTCTGCTCAAACGTTCAGAAACAGACTCCATGAGGGTGATATGAGGGCCCGACTTCCACAGGTGGGGGTTGTTCTTCCTCCTAATGCAAGACAATGTGGCTGGAGTGTGTCAGCAGTTCCTGCAAGAGGAAGGCATTGATGCTATGCTCCCCAGACCTGAATCCAATTGAGCACATCTGGGACATCATGTCTCGCTCCATCCACCAACGCCACGTTGCACCACAGACTGTCCAGGAGTTGGCGGATGCTTTCGTCCAGGTCTGGGAGGAGATCCCTCAGGAGACCATCTGCCACTTCATCAGGAGCATGCCCAGGCGTTGTAGGGAGGTCATACAGGCACCTGGAGTCCACACACACCACTGAGCCTCATTTTGACTTGTTTTAAGGACATTACATCAAAGTTGGATCAGCCTGTAGTGTGGTTTTCCACTTTAATTTTGAGTGTGACTCCAAATCCAGACCTCCATGTGTTGATAAATTTGATTTCCATTGATAATTTTTGTGTGATTTTGTTGTCAGCACATTCAACTATGTAAAGTAGTTAATAAGAATATTTCATTCATTCAGATCTAGGATGTGTTATTTTCGTGTTCCCTTTATTTTTTTGAGCAGTGTGTATATATATTTTTTAAACAGTGACTGAATAAAACATAAAAAGTGCACAACACTCCGATGCCTTCCAAAATGTTATTATATGCAGTGATCGTGGCATTCAAGAGTCTAATTCTGTAATTTGTCAACCCATGTAACATGGATTCAAACAGTTGCACGTGTCCAACCAAAGAGACAGAAGTTGCAGAGTTATGCCGCGGAGAACAGAACGCATTTAGTCACATACTAAACCAAACATAATGTTGAACAATGAAAGCAAAAACAGTGTTGACATTTTGCGGAATGTCAGTGTGAGCAATGTGAAATTCATTATCCTTAAATTGATTTGTGTGATCTTTCATGTTGCAGTTGTTGACTGTAAGGATAGGATCTTACATATCCTCTGCCTTTGGGGACAACTTTACCGGGGTGCAAGCACCAGTCACAACCATATTCACCATTGAATTGCTTACAGTAACGAAGGATTGGCCTGGCAATTTCATCATTCATGAACAAATCAAGAAGAAGACCTTTGTCCTCTTCAGAATCCCACTGCTATCTCTCCAGAGTAATGGGTTTTGGGCTAAAACGCAAAATTCATCAATAAAAGGTTTTTAAAATGTATCCATTCGGGGGTATTCTGGGCCAAACCAAAGTCCTGCAACCATCTCATTTTCTTTCCGATGTATATAAGGTCGTTCATCTATGGTAAATTGAAGGGGCCAAACAGTAATTTGAGGTGTTAAAAATGGGTACTCCATCACAGTTCCAGGTTCATGTAAAATCATCAGCAGATAGCCTCTTTCTCTTTCAGTAATGTCTTGTACGTCTTTCCATCCATGACATCCTCGATTTCATATTATTCTTCCTTCAATATTTTCCTCAAAATATCTATTCCATGGTTCTCCAGTGTATCTTGAAGAAGGTCCCTAAAAGGTATTGACAAAAATAAACGTTTTGTTTCTCTGATGAAGGACTTTCCACTAATGTAAGCAATTTGTGTCTTCGCGTTGCTTTCTGCTTTCGTAAGTTATTTCGGCATTCATCGCAAAAGAAATGAGAGACAGCTGTCAGGGCTGGATTACCCAAAAACGTTTTGAAGAGATATTTAGATGTTGGGGACCAAGCATATTCAGCAAGGCAAGTAGGTCTATCAGGGCAGTCCCAGTCCGGTGATGACGCAGAACAAAGAGCATTATTGCCATAAGGCACTGCCCCTTTGTAACTGATTCCTCAGGGTAAATCCTTTCTTCGTTCTGAAAAGAGTTAGATGCAAGGTATATTTAGACATTTGTTTAAGCCAGGAGGAAACATATAATACATCTGCAAAGGTAGAAAAGATTGCTATGGCCTGAGAGTGTGTTTGTGCACCTGACACTAACCATTTCAGGGGCATCATCACTGCTTAAATCATCAGAGCCAGGTTGATTGGGGTGTGACAGGGGGTCCTAAATTAGGAATACATGGAGAAAACCAACACAGAACATTATCTAACTAAAATATTTGATAGAATATATAACGCTGACTCCACAAGGGTGAGGCTAAGACACTGAATGTGTGTGTATGCGTGTGCGTTTGTGCACCTGACACTAACCACCTCAGGGGCATCATCACGGTCTAAATCATCAGAGCCAGGTTGATTGGGGTGTGTTAGAGGGTCCTAAAAAATTAATATAGAAAACCAACACAGAACATTTTCTAATGAAAATATAAGCAAGAATACATGATACTGACTTCACAAGGGTGAGCCTAGGAAACTGAATGTCTATGTGGGGTGGGGTGGGGTGGGGGCCGTCTGTGTGTACCTGACACACAACTACATCCTCACTAAGCTCTAAATAATCAGAGCCTTTTTGATTGAGTATTGTAAGTAGCTAGAAACAAGGTACTGAATACAAACACTGACAATGTACCATCTAGCTAGCAAGTTAACTAGCTACTGTATCTAGCTAGCAGATACACAGCTCATGTATACATACAGGTAACAGCACAGCATAAGCAACTGAGCACCCCAAGCAGTAATATGGTTGTAGCTATACATAAAAAAATATATCTAGTTTTCTAGAGCTAACACCTATCTTAGGCAATATAACAACAACAAAACCTTACCTTAATATACCTGCTTGACCTGGTCTGCCAGCATCCATTTTTGATATGGTCCCCTTATCACTTGGACTTGAGCCATTTCTTACAAGGGTAAGTAAATTAGCTAATTGTTGTAAACAGCTTGCATCATGTCAGCTACTAATGAAACTGATTCCATAGCTAGCTATAAAAAAAACTTTGCGGCAAAGCATAAAAGGCGTCAAGCTCTACATACCTAAATTGTGCGCATGGGCGAAAGTTTTAAGACAATAATGGTTTACCCTGTTTGCACTTTGCAGCACAAGCAAAATATCCCCAAACATGGATGCACTTATGGATTGTTTTGAAGAAGGGATCATCAGAAATGGTTCCAGTGGAAAATATTGAAGAGTTTTATGGGACGTGCGACAATTTGAAAGAATGTATTGTTAATTGGCAGCGCATGGGGAAAGAGATATCCCACCTATGTCATGGTTATGGATGGTAAACGTAAACTCACGTAAACTCGCCTTGGTCCGTACAATTGCCCTTATTTTAGCTCCCCAAAAACATAATACCTCCAGATCAACTGTAATGTCAATACCATTGTAAAGCACAATTTCTCCCCTTTCCAACAGAATCAATTAAATGACCTAAACGTTACCTGTTTCTGCATAATTCAAGCAGGCAATGAGCCCCGTCAGGTCTTTTTAAAAATGGCGGGTGGGGAAGTGAAACTAATGCGTGATAGTGAGAAAGAGAGATGTTTTTTCACTCGATCTGTCCAACTTATCACCTTATCGCCTCTAAAATGTAAATAAAAACACAATAAAGAGTTTATATAATGTGTCATTACATACCTATTTGAAGGTTTGTGTCGAATTTGAATCGGGTTTTTAGGGCGGGGCTAAAGTGATCTTAGAAGTAACAGCTGCTTTGAGAATGATGATCTCATGCAATGATGATGAACAAAAATGACTAGGCATCCCCCCTTAGCCCCGTCACTGTTTTTAAACCCCGTTTCTTGTTTTTAAAGGATGATAGAAGTGCTACACCTGGTGGAGAGAGATTGTAAGACAGAAATAGTTGCTTTATGTTTGCAGTACGTTACGACATGACACGACAAGACGTAAAGGAGGGTCAGTTTTTTAAAACTTTTCTCCAATACTATAGAGCCATTACCATGTCGATCAATGCTTGAATAAAACCTAGTTCACACCCCCAATTTTGACGTCAACAGAGTCGCTACAGTCCCATTAGTTTTCTTTGTAGCCTCGTTTGAATGTTGCGGTTGCGCACATTTGTACGGAATGGGGTGAGTTTACGTTAAGTTAACTAGCTAGCTACCCAGCTAATGGCACAGTGTAACATAGTTAACTAACAAGATATGGTTAATGGTATCAATCGTTATTAAAACGTAATACAGCCAAGACATTGGCTATAACAATGACAACTAATGTAGCTAACATTAGCTAGCTAAGGAAACAGTTATATTTTTAAGTTCACTAGTATGTGTAGGTAGCATGCTAACCACTGGCTAGTTAGCTAACTAGCTGCTGGTTAGCAACAAAGCTAGTTAACACATACTAACTGGGCTGATTGCCAGGTTGTTTTGTTGTAAGTAAGAATTTGTTCTTAACTGACTTGCCGGTTAAAATAAAGGTAAAATAAAATGTATATCTAGCTAGTAAGCTAAGTTGCAAACACAGCTTATGATATTATGGGGTGAGGGGTGTATGCAACATGGTGAATGATGGGAGCCGCTCCTAGCTATTGCCTAGTTAATAATGTTAATTTTTACTAGAAGATTGCAAGAGACTAGTAGAATTTCTTTTTTTGAAGGACCAGGTCAGAATGTGCAAGAGAAATGAGGGAGAAAATAAAGAAACCGCATTATGTGGAAGAAGCGGAAAATACTACTCGAAGGGTATACTTAGTTGTGAAATTGACTAGCGATATCTTTGCGCAAAACCTGTAATTTCCTGACTGTAGCTATGTTTCTCAACCAGAGTGCATGACAGAAAAAAAGAGGGCCGACTGAAAAAAAACATTAGGCGGGAACTAAATGGTATAGTGACTACCAATCTATTCGTTGAATGCATAATGCATGCAAGTGTAATGATAGCACATTATGTTCTATATTTTCATAGTTGCCAGGTTTGCTCCAGGAGGTGAAAAACCTAAAGAGGGAGAGAATGAGACACACAACTTCAAAGGATGTCTGTGTTTTTGGTTTAAGCATGATGATCAGAATATGAGGAGTAGAGATTGAGAGTAGGAGGGATGACTAGAAATTGTAATGAGGTGGTTGAATGAGTCTGTATTAAATCTCTTTAACTGTCTGTTATACTGTGTGTTCCCAGACATGGCTGGTGGATCTATATACTTCCTCCAACCCCCGAAAGCAGTACTCCAAGACATAGCCGTCACAACTCTATCAGACAGCATGGCAGGGTGACTTTAAACCTTGAGCTGTAGAGTGAGGATGAAAACTAGTCACAATTTGAATACAAAAGCAGGTGTATTATTAACATTGTAACAGTACAGCAAGCAGAAAATGTCATGCCATGATCTGTTTCACATGACCTTGTGCTTGTCTCCACCCGCTTCAGGTGTCGCCCATTTTCCCCACATATCCTCTGGGTATTTATACCTGTGTTTTCTGTCTATCTGTGCCAGTTCTTCTTGTTGGTTCATGTCTACCAGCGTTTTGTCTCAGCTCCTGCCTTTTCCAGTTTCTCTTTTATTACCTTCCTGGTTTTGACCCTATCCTGTCCTGACTCTGAGCCTGCCTGCGCTGTCCACTCTGCCTGTCCTGGAGCCTGCCTGCTGTCCTGTACCTTTGCTCCACCGCTGGATTACTGAACTCTGCCTGTTGCTGACCCTGAGCCTGCCTTCCGTCCTGTACCTTTGCTACTACTCTGGATTATCAAACCCTGCCTGCCTTGACATGTTGTTTGCCTGCCCCTGTTGTTACAATAAACATTGTTATTTCACAGTCTGCACTTGGGTCTTACCTTGATCCCTGACGAACTGGCCATGACTGACCCAGCAGACTTGAACCAGCTCCGCAACGCCATCTCCTCCCAAGGAGCCTCCATTAGTAGGCAGGAGGAGTTGCTTCGCTGTCTGATGGAAGGTTTCCAGGCGGTGGCCGAACGTTATGACCTAGCCTTGGACGCATTGCGGGAGCAATTCTGTGGGTTGCCTACTAGGCAGCCTACCATGACGGTAACCCCCTATCCCCTCTGTAACCCGTCTGGTAGCAGTGCTGTCACCCCAGTTTCCCGAGAACACCGTTTACCTCCCCGGGAGCGCTACAATGGAGATTCCAGAACCTGTCGGGCCTTTCTCTCCCAGAGCTGCCTTGTTTTCGAGCAGCAGCCTTCTTCATTCCCCTCGGACCGCTCGAAGATAGCGTACATTATTACGCTGATGTCCGGGAGGGCACTCGCCTGTGCCACGGCTGTGTGGGAGCAACAATCCGCCACCTGCCTCAGTCTGGAGGTATTCATGACAGAGGTGAGAAAAGTTTGAGGCTTCGGTGTCCGGGAGATAGGTTGCCCGGAAGTTACTCCAGCTTTGGCAGGACACCCTCAGTGTGGCAGACTATGCGGTGGAGTTCCGCACGCTAGCGGCGGAGGGTACCTGGAACCCGGAAGAGCTGTTTGACACGTTCCTGCACGGATTATCGGAGGAGGTAAATGATGAGCTGGCAGCCCGAAAACTACCGATGGATCTCGACTCACTCATCGCTTTATCCATCCGGATCGATGGTTGGCTACGGGAACGTAGGAGGGAGAAGAAGTCTGAGTGTGGTCCAAATCGCTCACTCAAATCCCACCTTGCAGCTGTTGAACTCCGGAAGTCCCTGGCATCTACGTCCCCGAGAGGATCTGTTGCAGCTCGGCAGGGCTAGGCTGTCTCCAGCCGAACGCGTACGCAGACTTAAGACCCAGAGTTGTCTGTACTGCGGCACTGCCGGTCATTTTGTGTCTACCTGTCCCTTCAAGATAGCTCATTCGTTGTGGTGAGGACACTAGTGGGTCTTAAAAATAAATGTTCTTCTTCCCTTACTTCAAGATACCTATGGTTTTGACCATATCCTATCCTGACTCTGAGCCTGCCTGCCATCCTGGACCTTTGCTCATACTCTGGATTATCGACCAATGCCTGCCTTGACCTGTCGTTTGCCTGCCTCTGTTGTTACAGTAAACATTGTTACTTCACAGTCTGCATTTGGGTCTTACTGTGATCCCTAATAGAAAAATACTGTATGCATGTGCAGTTTTGCTTAATTTAAGGTAAATGTTTAATGCATATTGTAGCACAATATGTGTTTTAATTTATAGATCGGCATATAGGATTATGAAAAACATATTCACAAAACTATTTCTCGTTAACTACTAAAACTATCTAACGGAGTACAGCAAGCAAACAACTTGAGTCATGGCAGGACTACGAGAATGGTTTTATAATTCAAATACATTTACTTACTTAAAAGGGTGGTTCATCTTTAACCTCATTAGAACATTTGCCTAGGCATTAGCCTTTGCCAGAGACAGTTTTTAGGTTACTTGGATCAGTATTTAGACTTCTGCAATTTTATTTAAAAAATGCAACATTTCCCAAAAAACATCTATTTTGCTTTTAAATGAGTTACAAAAATCACCCAACTAGAGCTAATGTTTTCTTCAGTTCATGTCATCTGATTGATACTATTCCTCTTGGGTCAAAGATAAGTAAGTAGGCTCTGATCCAAGTGGCGGCTCGGCGCAAATTATTAAAAAATTACTTCCTGGATTTTAATTTGAAAAATTACCGATATCATTGGGAAATATTTGGCTAGGGAAATATTTTAGCAAAGTAATCTTATCGAGATTTTAACTACAAGGGTTATTGTCACGCAGAGCGGAACAGCTGAACCCAAGAGCAGACTCAGACAAGGAAACTGGGATGAGGTAACCAAGGTATTTACTGAAACACAGGGAAGATTGAGTGCAGACAAGGGGAAGCTCGGGCGGGCTGCCAGAAACCAGGTGCGGAGGCTGATGCTGGAGCGAGAGGTGTTGGGACAGAGTTAGCAGTTCCGGGAGGGGAATCCAAGGGAGCTTAAAGTGGGGAATGCGGGACAGAGTAGCAGGACTGATGATAAGTCAGACTGGAGACGGACCAGAATCAGAGTGGTCAGAATGAGCAGAGATTACAATCTGGCAGTGTGGAAGTGGCAGGACTGAGTAATTGTAGAGGTCTTGATTATGGACAGGTTGCAGCTGGTGGGGATCTGCTCTGACTTCAGCACACCTGTCTCTGCCCAAACAATTGTACAGACACAGAGGGAGAGGGAGAGAGCACTGGGGGAGTGGTTGTAGGTCAAGGAGACATCGGATGAGCACTAGAGGGCGTGGCAGGAGCAGATGGGACATATTACAGTGATTGGAGGCACCGGTGGTGACTTTCAAATGTATTTATGATAAACTTTGACATTAAATGTGGTTTCTATGGGAGAGGGAGACGTAGAATTTGCTGATGAGCTAAATGAAATACTGATCCACCCAACCTTAAAACTATCTCTGGTGAAGGCTAATGCCTAGAAAAATGTTCTAGTGAGATTAAACATATTTTTTGATGAACCACCCAGAGAACATATGCTTGATTTAGTCCATAACTCAAATCTAATATACTGTACTTAGATAGAATGGGAGATTTACAAAGAGGGAGAAAGCGAGAGAAAGAAGATAAGAGTTGTATAGTTACATCAATTGTGACAATGTCAAAAACAAAGTTTTATTAAATTTAAATCATAAAAGAAAGTTTGAATACATTGTTGATAACTACTACAGTACTGTATAAATAGCACATTTTGACCACAGCTTCTAAAAGGCCCAAAATCATGTTTAACTGGCGTATTGTTTTTATTAAAGTTATTGTTTTATGATGTTTTACAGGTGGAACTGGCAGAGGGTGTTAAACTCCAGGCGAACATTAACACTCGACTGAGCAAAAAAACATCAAAGTGCATTTCTGAGCTCATGACAGCTCTGTTTCCCAGAGAGGTGATGGCCGTCTCTTCGTTGACAGGAAAAAATTGTAATGCATTCTGGGACCAGGAGGCAAAGAAACAGCTGTGCCCAACCAATGTGTCTGCCATTTGCAGTTGCTTAGTTATTTTTTTACTATAAATACTGTACAATAACATGTAGCATTATGAAAGATGAGACTTCCTTCAAATTACAGCAGAACTACGAGTACTATAATTGGCCAAAAAGGGGTTTTGTAGTTTATTTTATTATTTTATGATTTATTCATTGCAAGAGTGTGAATGTGTGCGTGTAACCTGATCTCAGATCAATTAGTTTGTGCCAAGACCGTTGATTAATTAATTTGGGAATAGGCAGGCTATTCTGTACACAAAGCACATTTCATAAAGCACTGTTATTTTTCCCCACAGTCTTTTTAATTAGGCAACACCAGATGAAGGAGAAGGATGTCTTAAAATAATTTGATCGAAGCTTAACAATGAGTTGAAATTGCTTAAGAAGTCCAAGAATTAGGTTTAAAAATGTTTTTTACTCAAATGGAGTAACTTGGAGTCTAAGGCCTTTTTGAATTGTTAACTCAGTGAAAATTTATAATTTTTCAAATATGAGGTCCTAACATGTCAACTTCTTATTGTACACTGAACAAAAAAACTCAAAAGTCTACTGTAGTTATTGCTGTAACATTGCTATAATATTACCATAAGATATACAGTTGAAGTCAGAAGTTTATACAAACCTTAGCCTAATACATTTACACTCAGTTTGATAAAATTCCACCCCTTTATCTGTGGTGGATGTGAAATGTCAGAATAATAGCAGAGAGAATTAATTATTTCAGCTTTTATTTCTTTCATATTTTTTCAGCTTGCAAGCCCCCCCCTTTTTCCTCCAAACATAGTGTTGGTCATTATGGCCAAACAGTTATATTTTTGTTTCATCAGACCAGAGGACATTTCTTCAAAAAGTACGATCTTTGTACCCTGTGCAGTTGCAAACTGTAGTCTGGCTTTTTCATGGCGCTTTTGGAGCAGTGGCTTCTTCCTTGCTGAGCGGCCTTTCAGGTTATGTCGATATAGGACTTGTTTTACTGTGGATATACAGTGCCTTGCGAAAGTATTCGGCCCCCTTGAACTTTGCAACCTTTTGCCACATTTCAGGCTTCAAACATAAAGATGTAAAACTGTATTTTTTTGTGAAAAATCAACAACAAGTGGGACACAATCATGAAGTGGAACGACATTTATTGGATATTTCAAACTTTTTTAACAAATCAAAAACTGAAAAATTGGGCGTGCAAAATTATTCAGCCCCTTTACTTTCAGTGCAGCAAACTCTCTCCAGAAGTTCAGTGAGGATCTCTGAATGATCCAATGTTGACCTAAATGACTAATGATGATAAATACAATCCACCTTTGTGTAATCAAGTCTCCGTATAAATGCACCTGCACTGTGATAGTCTCAGAGGTCCGTTAAAAGCGCAGAGAGCATCATGAAGAACAAGGAACACACCAGGCAGGTCCGAGATACTGTTGTGAAGAAGTTTAAAGCCGGATTTGGATGCAAAAAGATTTCCGAAGCTTTAAATATCCCAAGGAGCACTGTGCAAGCGATAATATTGAAATGGAAGGAGTATCAGACCACTGCAAATCTACCAAGACCTGGCCGTCCCTCTAAACTTTCAGCTCATACAAGGAGAAGACTGATCAGAGATGCAGCCAAGAGGCCCATGATCACTCTGGATGAACTGCAGAGATCTACAGCTGCGGTGGGAGACTCTGTCCATAGGACAACAATCAGTCGTATATTGCACAAATTGGCCTTTATGGAAGAGTGGCAAGAAGAAAGCCATTTCTTAAAGATATCCATAAAAAGTGTTGTTTAAAGTTTGCCACAAGCCACTTGGGAGACACACCAAACATGTGGAAGAAGGTGCTCTGGTCAGATGAAACCAAAATTGAACTTTTTGGCAACAATGCAAAACGTTATGTTTGGCGTAAAAGCAACACCCTAAACACACCATCCCCACTGTCAAACATGGTGGTGGCAGCATCATGGTTTGGGCCTGCTTTTCTTCAGCAGGGACAGGGAAGATGGTTAAAATTGATGGGAAGATGGATGGAGCCAAATACAGGACCATTCTGGAAGAAAACCTGATGGAGTCCTGAGACCTGAGACTGGGACAGAGATTTGTCTTCTAACAAGACAATGATCCAAAACATAAAGCAAAATCTACAATGGAATGGTTAAAAAATAAACATATCCAGGTGTTAGAATGGCCAAGACAAAGTCCAGACCGGAATCCAATCGAGAATCTGTGGAAAGAACTGAAAACTGCTGTTCACAAATGCTCTCCATCCAACCTCACTGAGCTCGAGCTGTTTTGCAAGGAGGAATGGGAAACAAATTCAGTCTCTCGATGTGCAAAACTGATAGAGACATACCCCAAGCGATTTACAGCTGTAATCGCAGCAAAAGGTGGTGCTACAAAGTATTAATTTAAGGGGGCTGAATAATTTTGCACGCCCAATTTTCAGTTTTTGATTTGTTAAAAAAGTTTGAAATATCCAATAAATGTCGTTCCACTTCATGATTGTGACCCACTTGTTGATTCTTCACAAAAAAATACAGTTTTATATCTTTATGTTTGAAGCCTGAAATGTGGCAAAAGGTCGCAAAGTTCAAGGGGGCCGAATACTTTCGCAAGGCACTGTAGATAATTTTGTACCTGTTTCCTCCAGCAGCTTCACAAGGTCCTGCTATTTTTCTGGGATTGATTTTCACTTTTCGCACCAAAGTACGTTCATCCCTAGGAGACCGAACGCGCCTCCTTCCTGTGCGTTATGACGGCTGCGTGGTCCCATGGTGTTTATACTTGCATACTACTGTTTATACAGATGAACGTGGTACCTTTAGGCATTTGGAAATTGCTCCCAAGGATGAACCAGACTTGTGGAGGTCAACAGCCACAAAAATCTGAGATCTTGGCTGATTTCTTTTGATTTTCCCATGATGACCATCAAAGATCCACTGAGTTTGAAGGTAGGCCTTGAAATACATCCACAGGTACACCTCCAATTGACTCAAATGATGTCAATTAGCCTATCAGAAGCTTCTAAAGCAATGACAATTTTCTGGAATTTTCCATGCTGTTTATTAAAGGCACAGTCAACTTAGTGTACGTAAACGTCTTACCCACTGGAATTGTGATACTGTGAGTTATAAGTGAAATAATCTGCCTGAAAGAAATTGTTGGAAAAATGACTTGTGTCACGCACAAAGTAGATGTCCTAACCAAATTGTCAGATTCCAAGAACACAGGATGAGATGTTACTATCCTTTATGCAAGCACTTCCAAGAGTTCATGAACAGTGAGCCTGGTGAAATTTGGGGAGCGCATCGTCAGTAGTGTACCTTTGGTTCCTAGGGTGTTTCGGCCTTTCACACTATACACCCTCCCCAAAGGCGGCCAGCGACAGGGTGATCAATCCTACGCTTGCGTCCCATTCCCAATTAGTCAGAGGAGTTGCCTTGTTTTTGGTAGCCAACATCCCATGGGACTATACATGGCAGGGGCGTCCTCCTCCCTGAGTCAAGCATTGTTGACCGCATACCTCCTGGCCCTCTCACTTCGGGGCCCAGCTGGGGTCTTTCCTCTTCATCCAGAGCTACCTTCTGCCGCCTCTGATACAGCTTTGATTTCCGAACGCTGGCTCTGGCCCTTAATTCCCAGGTCTCTAAGCAGTCTGGTTGTAGATGTTGCCACAAAACCTCTGCAGCCCACCTCCACTGGTCGGACTTCTGTGTTCCAGCCATGATGCCGTGCTTCGGCAGCTAGATCGGCATAGCGCAGATGTTTTCCCTCATAAGCCTCATCTACTGAGTCCTCCCAGGGTACTGTGAGCTCAATGATGAAGACCTTCTTGAGCGAACGGGACCAGAGCACCATGTCAGGTCTTAGGGTGGTGGTTACGATCTCCGGAGGAAACACAAGTTGCCGGCCAATGTCAGCTAGCATTTTCCAGTCGCGGGCCAAGCGCAGCTGGTCTCGCTCTAATGGTGTAGAGCCGCTCTTCGGTGGTTTAGCCCCTTCACGGACAAAGGTTGTCCGTAAGGGGTGTGATGCTGCTGGGGGTGGTAGTTAGTTGGTGGCAACTCGCTTGTCCTCCAGGGCAGATGCAAGGTTTTTAAGGACTTGGTTGTGGCGCCAATTGTAGCGTCCTTGGGTGAGGTTTGTTTTGCACCCTGTGAGAATGTGCCTGAGGTTGGCTGGCATGGAACAGACTATAGACTATAGTTTGTGAACAAGAAATGTGTGGAGTGGTTGAAAAACGAGTTTTAATGACTCCAAGCTAAGTGAATGTAAACTTCCAACTTCAACTGTATGATTAGTATATCTTTGTATATTGGTATAGTAGTGTATAGTATATAGTAGTATTGGTATAGGAGTATTATTTATCACTGTAAGAAAATGTTATCGTATTCATTTAAAATTACTATAGTTATTCTATAGTATATACTAATTTTCATAGGAATACTATAGAATTTTTTTTGTTCTGTCATATTTCTATATTATATATTTAATCACTATTTGTGAATTCATGAAACCTGACAGCGCTCCACATATCTTGAAGTGGAGCGCTGTGCTCAAACAGTCACATGGCATGCTTTTGCTTTAAAGCCTATTGTATATCGGACAGTGCAATTAGATTATCAAGAATTTAAAACCTCTCTGGGATAGGGGGCAGTATTTTCACGTCCGCATGAAAAGCATGCCCAAAGTAAACTGCCTGCTAGTCAGGCCCAGAAGCTAGTATATGCATATAATTAGAAAACACTCTGAAGTTTCTAAAACTGTTAGAATAATGTCTGTGAGTATAACAGAACTGATTTGGCGAAACCCCGAGCACATTCCATCCAGGGATTTTTTTGTTGTTGAGGTCACTGTGTTTTCCAATGGGATTCTATGGGAGACTTGATTTAATAGGGACCAGATTGCAGTTTATATGGCTTACACTAGATGTCACCAGTCTTTAGAAATTGTTCAATGTTTTTCTTTTGAGAAATGAAGAAGTAGGGCTGTTCTTTGTAGGTGTCACTCTGAAGGGCTTTAGTCTTTTGTTGCGCGTGAACTGGAGCACGCTTCACATTGTTTTTATCCGGTATTAGAAACAGTTTATTCCGTCTTAAATTGTATAATTTATTTACATTTTAGGATACCTGAGGTTGGATTAGGAACGTTGTTTGAAATGTTTGAACCAATGTTTACAGGTAAATTATTAGATACTTTGTAGTCATGTTGGAACCGGTGTATTTCTGAATCAAATGCACCAAATAAAATCGACATTTTGGGGATATAAAGAAGGAATTTATCGAACAAAACAACCATTCATTGTGTCACTGAGACATTTGAGATTGCAAAAAGAAGAAGATCTTCAAAGGTAAGGCTTTAATTATATGGCTATTTCTGACTTTTGTGTCGCACCTGCCTGGTTGAAATATGTTTTTCATGTGTTTGTACCGGGGCGCTGTCCTCAGATAATCGCATGGTTTGCTTTCGCCGTAAAGCCTTTTTGAAATCTGACACAGCGGCTGGATTAACAAGAAGTTAAGCTTTATTTTGATGTATTACACTTATATTTTTGTGAAGGTTGAATATTGATATTTATGTAGTTTGAATTTGGCGCACTACAATTTCACTTGATGTTGATCAAATCAATCTCGCTAACGGGATTCGAGAGGAATTCACGCTTAAAACCTCTTAAAGCTAGGGGGCAGAATTTTCACTTTTGGATAAATAGCGTGCCCAATTTTAACTTCCTGCTACTCATGCCAAGAATATAAGATATGCATATTATTCATATATTTGGATAGAAAACACTCTGAAGTTTCTAAAACTGTTTGAATCATGTCTGTGAGTATAACAGAACTTATGTAGCAGGCAAAACCCAGAGGACTAACAGTTCAGAATTTATATTTCTCTTCCCTATATTGTCTTTGCCATTGGATATTTAATAGGAACCTATTTTCAGTTCCTACCGCTTCCACTGGATGTCGCCAGTCTTTGGAATATGGTTGAGGTTGAGGTTATTACATTTACATTTACATTTAAGTCATTTAGCAGACGCTCTTATCCAGAGCGACTTACAAATTGGTGCAAACACCTATGACAACCAGTGGAACAGCCACTTGCATCTAAATCTTGTTGGGGGAGAAGGGGGGGTGAGAAGGATTACTTACCCTTACTTACCCTATCCTAGGTATTCCTTGAAGAGGTGGGGTTTCAGGTGTCTCCGGAAGGTGGTGATTGACTCCGCTGTCCTGGCGTCGTGAGGGAGTTTGTTCCACCATTGGGGGCCAGAGCAGCGAACAGTTTTGACTGGGCTGAGCGGGAACTGTACTTCCTCAGTGGTAGGGAGGCGAGCAGGCCAGAGGTGGATGAACGCAGTGCCCTTGTTTGGGTGTAGGGCCTGATCAGAGCCTGGAGGTACTGAGGTGCCGTTCCCCTCACAGCTCCGTGGCGAGCACCATGGTCTTGTAGCGGATGCGAGCTTCAACTGGAAGCCAGTGGAGAGAGCGGAGGAGCGGGGTGACGTGAGAGAACTTGGGAAGGTTGAACACCAGACGGGCTGCGGCGTTCTGGATGAGTTGTAGGGGTTTAATGGCACAGGCAGGGAGCCCAGCCAACAGCGAGTTGCAGTAATCAAGACGGGAGATGACAAGTGCCTGGATTAGGACCTGCGCCGCTTCCTGTGTGAGGCAGGGTCGTACTCTGCGGATGTTGTAGAGCATGAACCTACAGGAACGGGACACCGCCTTGATGTTAGTTGAGAACGTCAGGGTGTTGTCCAGGATCACGCCAAGGTTCTTAGCGCTCTGGGAGGAGGACACAATGGAGTTGTCAACCGTGATGGCGAGATCATGGAACGGGCAGTCCTTCCCCGGGAGGAAGAGGAGCTCCGTCTTGCTGAGGTTCAGCTTGAGGTGGTGATCCGTCATCCACACTGATATGTCTGCCAGACATGCAGAGATGCGATTCGCCACCTGGTCATCAGAAGGGGAAAGGAGAAGATTAATTGTGTGTCGTCTGCATAGCAATGATAGGAGAGACCATGTGAGGTTATGACAGAGCCAAGTGACTTGGTGTATAGCGAGAATAAGAGAGGGCCTAGAACAGAGCCCTGGGGGACACCAGTGGTGAGAGCGCGTGGTGAGGAGACAGATTCTCGCCACGCCACCTGGTAGGAGCGACCTGTCAGGTAGGACGCAATCAAGCGTGGGCCGCGCCGGAGATGCCCAACTCGGAGAGGGTGGAGAGGAGGATCTGATGGTTCACAGTATCGAAGGCAGCCGATAGGTCTAGAAGGATGAGAGCAGAGGAGAGAGAGTTAGCTTTAGCAGTGCGGAGCGCCTCCGTGATACAGAGAAGAGCAGTCTCAGTTGAATGACTAGTCTTGAAACCTGACTGATTTGGATCAAGAAGGTCATTCTGAGAGAGATAGCGGTAGAGCTGGCCAAGGACGGCACGCTCAAGAGTTTTGGAGAGAAAAGAGAGAAGGGATACTGGTCTGTAGTTGTTGACATCGGAGGGATCGAGTGTAGGTTTTTTCAGAAGGGGTGCAACTCTCGCTCTCTTGAAGACGGGAGGGACGTAGCCAGCGGTCAGGGATGAGTTGATGAGCGAGGTGAGGTAAGGGAGAAGGTCTCCGGAAATGGTCTGGAGAAGAGAGGAGGGGATAGGGTCAAGCGGGCAGGTTGTTGGGCGGCCGGCCGTCACAAGACGCGAGATTTCATCTGGAGAGAGAGGGGAGAAAGAGGTCAGAGCATAGGGTAGGGCAGTGTGAGCAGAACCAGCGGTGTCGTTTGACTTAGCAAACGAGGATCGGATGTCATCGACCTTCTTTTCAAAATGGTTGACGAAGTCATCTGCAGAGAGGGAGGAGGGGGGGGGGGAGGATTCAGGAGGGAGGAGAAGGTGGCAAAGAGCTTCCTAGGGTTAGAGGCAGATGCTTGGAATTTAGAATGGTAGAAAGTGGCTTTAGCAGCAGAGACAGAGGAGGAAAATGTAGAGAGGAGGGAGTGAAAGGATGCCAGGTCCGCAGGGAGGCGAGTTTTCCTCCATTTCCGCTCGGCTGCCCGGAGCCCTGTTCTGTGAGCTCGCAATGAGTCGTCGAGCCACGGAGGCGGGGAGGGGAGGACCGAGCCGGCCTGGAGGATAGGGGACATAGAGAGTCAAAGGATGCAGTAAGGGAGGAGAGGAGGGTTGAGGAGGCAGAATCAGGAGATAGGTTGGAGAAAGTTTGAGCAGAGGGAAGAGATGATAGGATGGAAGAGGAGGAGAGTAGCGGGGGAGAGAGAGCGAAGGTTGGGACGGCGCGATACCATCCGAGTAGGGGCAGTGTGGGAAGTGTTGGATGAGAGCGAGAGGGAAAAGGATACAAGGTAGTGGTCGGAGACTTGGAGGGGAGTTGCAATGAGGTTAGTGGAAGAACAGCATCTAGTAAAGATGAGGTCAAGCGTATTGCCTGCCTTGTGAGTAGGGGGAAGGTGAGAGGGTGAGGTCAAAAGAGGAGAGGAGTGGAAAGAAGGAGGCAGAGAGGAATGAGTCAAAGGTAGACGTGGGGAGGTTAAAGTCGCCCAGAACTGTGAGAGGTGAGCCGTCCTCAGGAAAGGAGCTTATCAAGGCATCAAGCTCATTGATGAACTCTCCGAGGAACCTGGAGGGCGATAAATGATAAGGATGTTAAGCTTGAAAGGGCTGGTAACTGTGACAGCGTGGAATTCAAAGGAGGCAATAGACAGATGGGTAAGGGAGAAAGAGAGAAAGACCACTTGGGAGAGATGAGGATCCCGGTGCCACCACCCCGCTGACCAGAAGCTCTCGGGGTGTGCGAGAACACGTGGGCGGACGAGGAGAGAGCAGTAGGAGTAGCAGTGTTATCTGTGGTGATCCATGTTTCCGTCAGTGCCAAGAAGTCAAGGGACTGGAGGGAGGCATAGGCTGAGATGAACTCTGCCTTGTTGGCCGCAGATCGGCAGTTCCAGAGGCTACCGGAGACCTGGAACTCCACGTGGGTCGTACGCGCTGGGACCACCAGATTAGGGTGGTCGCGGCCACGCGGTGTGGAGCGTTTGTATGGTCTGTGCAGAGAGGAGAGAACAGGGATAGACAGACACATAGTTGACAGGCTACAGAAAAGGCTACGCTAATGCAAGGAAATTGGAATGACAAGTGGACTACACGTCTCGAATGTTCAGAAAGTTAAGCTTACGTAGCAAGAATCTTATTGACTAAAATGATTAAAATGATACAGTACTGCTAAAGTAGGCTAGCTGGCAGTAGCTGCGTTGTTGGCACTACACTAATCAAGTCGTTCCGTTGAGTGAAATAATTTCTACAGTGCTGCTATTCGGGGGCTAGCTGGCTAGCTAGCAGTGTTGTTTACGTTACGTTGAGTTAAAAGAACGACAATAGCTGGCTAGCTAACCTAGGAAATCGGTCTAGACTACACAATTATCTTTGAAACAAAGACGGCTATGTAGCTAGCTATGTAGCTAGCTACGATCAAACAAATCAAACCGTTGTACTGTAATGAAATGAAAATGTGATACTCCCTGACCGGTGATTGAATTCGAATCAGTAAACGTGTGGTGACGTTGGCTAGCTGTTAGCTGTTGGCTGTTGGCTAGCTAGCAGAGTCTCCTACGTTAAGGACGACAAATAGCTGGCTAGCGAACCTCAGTGAATTAAGATAATCACTCCAAGGCTACACACACTAAACTACACAATTATCTTGGAAACAAAGACAGCTATGTAGCTAGCTAACACTGAACTAATCAAGTCGTACAGTTGAGTGAATAGCACTACAGTGATGCTAATCTGTGTGCGTTAGCTAGCGTTGCTCGCTCCTTTGTGCTATGAAGAAGTAGGCCAACTCGGAACTGGGGACACTTTTGTGAGTTGCGCAAGACGTGAAAAGCAGTGCTTGTTTTCTTTTCTTTCCTGTATTGAATACAGATTGCCCCTTCTACAATTTGTTTGATTATTAACGTTTGAAAATACCTAACGTTGTATTACAAAAGTAATTTGAAATATTTTGGCAAAGTTTATAGGCAACTTTTGAAATATTTTGTCGTTATGGGACATATTGGAGTGCCAAAAAAAGAAGCTTGTCAACGGTAATGCATGTTTTATATTTTAATTCAGCGTTTTGTGTAACGCCTGCGATGCTAGCTCCTTTGTTTACTGCTGGTGCAGATGGTGCAGGCTATCAGACAATAGCTTCTTATGCTTTTGCCGAAAAGCATTTAAAAAATCTGACATGTTGGCTGGATTCACAACGAGTGAAGCTTTAATTGAGTTTCTTACATGTGTGATTTAATGAAAGTTTGAATTTTATAGCTTTTTATTTGAATCTGGCGCTCTGCATTTCCCCCAGCATTTGGCCAGTTGAGACGTTAATGTCTCGCCTATCCATTTAAGGGATCCATAAGAGGTGTTAAGCTTTTAACCGATATAGGACACTTGTATGTTCCAAAATGTTGAATATCTATCATTTTTATGATTATTTATTTGAATTGCGCGTCCTCCTTAAACCGGAAGTAGTCCCGCTAGCGGGACGCCTAGCCTTAAGTTATCACAGGTGGTTCTCCAATCAAGTTGTAGAAACATCTCATGGATGATCAATGGAAACAGGATGCCCCTGAGCTCAATTTTGAGTCCCATAGCAAAGGGTCTGAATATTTATGTAAATAAGGTATTTATTTTTTTGCGAACATTTCTAAACTCCTGTTTTCAATTTGTCATTATGGCGTTGTGTCTAGATTGCTGAAGATTTTTGTTAATTTAATACATTTTAGAATAAGGCTGTAAAGTAACATGTGGAGAAAAAAAAGTCAATGGATCTGAATTCTTTCTGAAGGCACTGTAACAGTCACAGACAGCATTTTGAGGAATGCCAGGGGATATTAAATGACTTCCTGTGAGCTTTCCTTAAAGCTGACAGACAAATATGCCACTGAGCCAGCCGCTCGCTGTCCGCCTCCAACGATAATTTCCCTACTCACTCAGAAAACCTGACAGCACCATATTAAACGCCATGAAAAGTAAAAACGGAACTCTATACAATGAAAGCTCAGGAAAAAAATAGCTTCATTAGTCATACTTTTACTTAATCTTCCAAAGACCTGGAGTCACCTGAGCCAATGTAAGGTATGTTTAAATGAGTCTATCACACCCGTTTGTGTGATTTGGGGCGAGGCAAAGGGCGTTCATAATTGGCCTGGCTGGGTTGCCGTGCACCATCCCTCTCTGTCCATGCTGAGTCTGCAGTCTCTGAGCACTCTGACACGAGCAATTTGGAAAGTCAGTAGACCGGGGAATTATTTTGGCCTTAATCTTTTATAAGGCCATATCAGCCTCACGTGGAGGGAAATCAAATAATAATAAAAGAGAAAACGGGGTAGGAAAAAAGAGGGGTTTTGACAGGGAGGTAATTACACACACCACAAATGGCACCCATAATTAGCTTGTTAGAGTGTCCACAGCTACTGAGGCCCCCCCTCCCTCTTGTAGAGGAGGGGGATTTAAAAGTTGTCCATGTTTAAAGTGGCTTACCAGGCCTTAAACATTTCATAGCCTTAACACCACAGCCCATAGCTCACCACAAGAGTACAGCCAAGAACTGTAGGTGAAAAGTAACAGTTTGTGGTAGTTTGTAAATGTGTTGCTATCTTATGTTTTCCATGTTCTAATTTACTAACAGGCTTTTGGCATTTCAAAGCCTTAATGGGGTGGCAGGGTAGCCTAGTGGTTAGAGCGTTGGACTAGTAACCAGAAGGTTGCAAGTTCAAACTTGCTGCCATCTTGAATTACAACCTTGATTTATACTTTATATAACTGTCCTCTTGCATACTGTAGCCAGCTGTCTGATATACATGCAATACTCTTTTTATGATAGTGCTGGGTTAAGCTAGAAGGATAACAACACTGCCATGTATTTTATCTAGGCACTCCAATCCTAACTGGCCTTGAGAACAGTGTGGAGCCTCATTCCTCTGCTTCTGCTGTTTAGCCAGATGAGCACTCAAAGATGAATATCACCCATACAGCGAGCCAAGCCGCATCAGGAAGGGCGACAAGCCATATCCGGGAGAGCTAAGAGACTGGAGACATCTTAATACACGCTCCACACCATTCGGCCCGCCGCTGCAAGCACACAGAAATGAATTTTTAAATGAATGGTTCGGCCCCAGCGAGTCTTGTATATGGCTAGAGTAGAGGATTCCTATCTTCAGGCCGTTAAAAGCATCCCTTTCTGTGCATCTGTAGAGTGTTATTAAATTGTCCCCCACGCTGTCACCTATCTAAATGGGCTGATGCACTGCTGAACTCTTCCCAATCTTTTGAGATATTCCAGGGCCTGGTGTTATATATATATATATATATATATATATATATATATCTCTCTCTCTCTCTCTCTCTCTCTCTCTCTCTCTCTCTCTCTCTCTCTCTCTCTCTCTCTCTCTCTCTCTCTCTCTCTCTCTCTCTCTCTCTCTCTCTCTCTCTCACCCTCTTGCCACTACTCTTTGCTTTGTAGGGAGCACACTACACTAGAGATGTCCTCTCTAAATGTATAATCATGTGTTCCAAGCACACAACATACCAACAACACACAGTACTTCAGATGAATTCCTAGAAAGAGCTATGTTCGCTGATGTATTTCCTAGAAAATAACATTACAGCAGATAAAGGTATAGCATATAAAGAATAGCATTATTAGCCTACATAAACCTGCTGTTTAGATCGTAAATAAAGCAGCAATATAACTGGCCTTCTTTAGAATAGTTGAGTATCTGGAGCATCAGCATTTGTGGGTTCGATTACAGACTCAAAATGGCTAGAAACAAAGAACTTTCTTCTGAAATTAGTCAGTCTATTCTTGTTCTGAGAAATTAAGGCTATTCCATGCGAGAAATTGCCAAGAAACTGAAAGATTTTGTACAACGCTGTGTGCTACTCCCTTCACAGAACAGCGCAAACTGTCTCTAACCAGAATAGAAAGAGGAGTGGGAGGCCCTGCACAACTGAGCAAGAGAACAAGTACATTAGAGTGTCTAGTTTGAGAAACGGACGCCTCACAAGTCCTCAACTGGCAGCTTCGTTAAATAGTACCCGCAGAACCCGTGTTCTTTTGCCCATCTTTTTACCTATTTTTTCTCCCCAATTTCATGGTATCCAATTGGTAGTAGTTACAGTCTTGTCTCATCGCTGCAACTCTCATACGAACTCAGGAGATGCGAAGGTCAAGAGCCATGCATCCTCCGAAACACAACTCAACCTAGCCACACTGCTTCTTGACACAACACATATCCAACCCGGAAACCAGCCGCACCAATGTGTCGGAGGAAACACCGTACACCTGGCGACCTGGTCAGCGTGCACTGCACCCGGCCTGCCACAGGAGTCGCTAGTGCGCGGTGAGACAAGGATATCCTTGCCGGCAAAACCCTCCCTAACCCAGACAATGCTGGGCCAATTGTGCGTCGCTCCATGGACCTCCCGGTTGCGGGCGGCTGCGACAGAGCCTGGGCTCGAAACCAGAATCTCTGGTGGCACAGCTAGCACTGCGATGCAGTGCCTTAGAACACTGCACCACCCGGGAGGCGCAGTAGAATCGTTTATTTTTATTGGCCAGTCTAAGATGTGGATTTTTCTTTGCAACTCTGTACAATAAAGGAAGGCATAATTTATAATACAATATTTACACATATACTCTATCGGGGAAAGAGGATTCTAATATACACAAAATTGGCAAAAGACACACACACATTTCTTTCCTCAGGGTCACTGTCTTCAACATATATATCAACAAATTGGCGAGGGCACTAGAACAGTCTGCAACACTCTACTAGAATCTGAAGTCAAATGTCTATTGTTTGCTGATGATCTGGTGCTTCTATCCCCAACCAAATGGTAACCTTGACTAGGGCTAGGCGTCCCGCTCGTGGGACAACTTCCGGTGAAACTGGAGGGCGCGTAATTCAAATAAATAATCATTAGAATTATGGATATTAAACATGTACGTACATACAAGTGTCTAATATCGGTTGAAAGCTTAAATTCTTGTTCATCTAACTACACTGTCCAATTCACAGTAGCCATTACAGCGAAAGCATTCCATATGCGATTGTTTGAGGACGGCGCCAAACATCAAAATATTTTTCAAAAATTCACAAATAGCGATTAAATATTCACTTACTTTTTGAAAATGTTCCTCTGATTTGTCATCCAAATGGTCCCAGCTATGTAGTGTCTTTTTGTTAGATAAAGTCCTTCTTTATATCCCAAAATGTCAGTTTAGTTGGCGCCATCGATTTGAGTAATCCACTCGTTCAGCATGCAGAAAAGGGAATCTAAAAATGTACCACTTAACTATGTTATAAAGTCAAAATATGTTCTATTGACTTCTCAGATACCCTAAAATGTAATCAAACTATAATATTTCATACGGAACGAAATATATTCAATAGGAAACCGATATTAGTAGGTACGTCTTGTCTTCATTGCGTGCGCATACACGAATTTCCAATGGTGTGTTCCAGTACTAAACTCATTATTCTTACTCGTTTTGGAAGAAACAAGGCTGAAACCTTAAACATAGAATGCTGACACCCTGTGGAAGCCATAGGAATTGCATACTGGGAGCTAGATAAACATTTTTACCAAACTTTCCATTGTAAGATCATAGGCTCTCAACAAAATAAATTCTGGTTGGTCATTCTTTGGATTTTCTCCTACACTATTTTAACATTTCTACAAACTTCAAAGTGTTTTCTTTCCAATGGTACCAATCATATATATATCCTGGCTTCAGTTTACTTTGGGCACATCAGTCAGGCGGAAATTGAGAAAGAAGGACCCTAGCCTGAAGAAGATATCTTATATTATTAACATAATGTCCCCCCATTTGTTTTTACACTGCTGTTACTCGCTGTTTATTATCTATGCATAGTCACTTTACCCCAACCTGTACAAACTACCTCGACTAACCTGTACCATCACACATTGACTCGGTACCGGTACCCCTTGTATATAGACTCGTTATTTTTATGTCATTTTATTGTGTTACATTTTTTTAAAACATTTTTGGTAAATATGGTTACGGGCTTGTAAGTAAGCATTTCATGGTATTCGGCGCATGTGACATTTGATTGGGGGCAAGTGTTTAAATTGTACAGTATTAGCAACAGTAAATAAGAATCAGGTGTGTGTGTGTGTGTGTGTGTGTGTGTGTGTGTGTGTGTGTGTGTGTGTGTGTGTGTGTGTGTGCTAAGGTGTGGAGAGTCAGTTCAATAGTTCAGCAGTCTGATTATTACTCCCTGTGAATAAGCAAATATGACCAATTAAAACTTCTTAAGGACAGCCCCCCTTTTTTCAATTTTCTCCTAAAAACACATACCCAAATCTAACTGCCTGGAGCTCAGGCCCTGAAGCAAGGATATGCATATTATTGGTACCATTTTGAAAGGAAACACTTTGTTTGTGTAAGTGTGATTTGAATGTAGGAGAATATAACACAATAGTTCTGGTAGAAGAAAATACAAAGAAAAACCTACAGTTTTTTTTCAACCAACATCTTTGAAATGCAACAGAAAGGTCCCAGTTCTAGAAATCACTCTGGTTGTAATTCAAGATGGCAGCAGTGTATGTGAAAAGTTTCAGACGGATAACTTGAAATATGAGGGAACTACATGACATTTAGTGTGAAGTCACCCAGGTAAATTTGGGCAAATCGTGAAGGAGACATTTGCATTCATATTAAATTTTTCTACAAGAATATTGTCAAATCTGTATACTTGGATTTTGATTGAGCTATTCCAGTATTAGTAGCCATATTATGAATTAAACATTTGCAAAAAAAAACTGTTTTCATAACTTCATAACTCATAACTCTGAACTATAATTTATGTCCAAAAGGAAAAGCCATGCTGTTATATACAAGGTTAGTAGCTACATTTTCCAGATACTCCCATAAAGCACAGCTCATTGGCTATCTAGCTAGCTTTGTTTGTCCCCGATTGGTGCTTTTTTGACAAAGTAAGTCGTTCTAGTGAAGACCGCCCGCGTCATCAGCGTGCCATGAAGGCATCGCTCTCCGACCATATTTGGTGTCCTATAGGATATACTACACCCTTAATGATATAGTGTGTAAAGTCTGGTTACGTTCTAGAATCTCTGATTTTCACAGATTCCTTTCTTTGCAAATTTAACAAGTGGAAATACAAAATTGATCTTGCATGTTATATGGACCTTTTCAGGATATGAAAAATGATTTTATCTAACAAAACAACATTTCATGTTATTTCTGGGACCCTTTGGATGATAAATCAGAGCAGGATTTCAGCATGTAAGTACACATTTCACCTTCAGAGGTGAATTTATCAAACCTATTGCGGTGAAAAAAGTGTTAGCATGCCATTTTTTTCGCAGTAATAGCTACTGTAAACTGGACAGTGCAGTTACATTAACAAAAAATGTAAGCTTTCAGCCCACATAAGACTGTACTGACTGTACTGATATATGTACTGACATTTGTTGTTTCTCTAAAATCTGCGACCGTGACACAAGGCACTGCATGAATTACAACTGTCCTGTTGACGGGACGCCTATCCCTAAGGTAGCTAGCTCAGTCTTCTCAATTAGGTTATACCATCTATGGATACCATCATAAGTCAAAGCTGCTCTCTGTGCACATCCTGTACTGTAGACTTTGAGAAACTATTTGGTTGAATCCATCTCATAGTGTATATTGATGAGCAGGACTAAGCCATTTCTCACTTTTCCCACCCCTTTTTCCCTTCTTCCCTCGTCCCTCCCTCCTCTCTATCCCTCCCTCATTCTCTCTCTCTCTCCATCCCTCTCCCTCTTCTTCTTTCACCTCAGCGAGGCATACAGAGAGTGTTAGTTATGAAGACTAAAGATGAGGCAGCTTATTGGGAATCACATTTGGCTCACAGGGTGGGCTCACGGCACATGCACATACACAACAGTTGATACACCATCCAGTCTCCCTTTCTGCTCTGTATATCTGAAGCACCCCTTCTTGTAGGGATGCTACTCTCTCATTAATAAACAATATATATTTTCATATGCACTGCTATGCGGGGTATGATTACCTCTGCATCTTTTATTTAACCTTTATTTAACTAGGCAAGTCAATTAATAAAAAATTACTTTTTGCAATGAGGGCCTACCCTGGCCAAACCCTAATGAGACTCGGCTAATTGTGCTCCGCCCTATGGGACTCCAAATCAAATCAAATGTATTTATATAGCCCTTCATACATCAGCAGATATCTCAAAGTGCTGTACAGAAACCCAGCCTAAAACCCCAAACAGCAAGCAATGCAGGTGTAGAAGCATGGTGGCTAGGAATCACAGCCAGTAATGAACCTGGAATTGCACCAGGGACTGTAGTGAAACCTCTAGCACTGAGATTTTTTATTTTTTTATTTTTTATTTTTATTTCACCTTTATTTAACCAGGTAGGCTAGTTGAGAACAAGTTCTCATTTGCAACTGCGACCTGGCCAAGATAAAGCATA
The DNA here is from genome assembly GCF_023373465.1 of Oncorhynchus keta. Taxonomy (NCBI): domain Eukaryota; kingdom Metazoa; phylum Chordata; class Actinopteri; order Salmoniformes; family Salmonidae; genus Oncorhynchus; species Oncorhynchus keta. Next base: position 34,527,935 of record NC_068444.1, on the reverse strand, counting down.
GCAGTGTGAACAGACAACACAGAGTTACACATGGAGTAAACAATTAGCAAGTCAATAACACAGTATAAAAAAAAGAAAAAAATGGGCAGTCTATATACAATGTGTGCAAAAGGCATGAGGAGGTAGGCGAATAATACAATTTTGCAGATTAACACTGGAGTGATAAATGATCAAATGGTCATGTACAGGTAGAGATATTGGTGTGCAAAAGAGCAGAAAAGTAAATAAATAAAAACAGTATAAAAACAGTATGGGAATGAGGTAGGTGAAACAGGGTGAGCTATTTACCTATAGACTATGTACAGCTGCAGCGATCGGTTAGCTGCTCGGATAGCTGATGTTTGAAGTTGGTGAGGGAGATAAAAGTCTCCAACTTCAGCGATTTTTGCAATTCGTTCCAGTCACAGGCAGCAGAGATGCAGGGCCTTAGACCACTGCGCCACTCGGGAGCCCTTTTCCCAGTTACAGGACAATACATTCAGGGCACAGCAAGACATACTAGGCTTAGGGATATTGCCTCCATTTTCTATGCAATGTTCACAGCTCCATCCATGCAACACAGGGAAGGGAGCTGGAGGTGAGCTGCTGGTAACACAATGTTTTTGAATTCAGGATGAAATTCAGACTAAGGCTGAGGGCTCTGTTTGTGCTTGTGTGTGTGTGTTTCGGAGTGGGGGGGGTGTACCCACCTACGTGTGTGTGTGTGTGTGTGTGTGTGTGTGTGTGTGTGTGTGTGTGTGTGTGTGTGTGTGTGTGTGTGTGTGTGTGTGTGTGTGTGTGTGTGTGTGTGTGGATGCAGCCCCACATCACACACACATACAGTATACACTAACTGACACTCACGAGTAGGGATTAATACTGTCCCAGGACAATTATTCAGATTAGCATTTGCTTTTTTTACACATTATCCAAACAGGTTGTCACATGGAAGCCTTTAGCCGAGCATATTTCCTTCACACATAAGTCGCCATAAATTCAAAGAACAAGCATAATTGACAATGCAGGACAACATGAGAGACTTGAATGCAGTTTAGAGTTCTCATCAGAATTGACCATTTTATCCGGTCCGACCCAAGCCCGGTTAGCTGAAACCCAAGCCCTGGCCCAACATCACAGAAATTAAATGAGCCTGAACCTGAAAAAAAGCCAAGTTTCTAGAAAACAGTAGGCCGTCACCTTAAGTACAGTGGCAGCATCCAGAGGATGGAAGGTGCAGGCGCACCGCACCTTATTCAGAAGAGGATTGTGCGAGGAGGTCCAGACGAAGTTGACATGTCGAGACGACACCCTCTAATTGAACGTACTCATCGTGATGGCCATCTGTTTGCATGACCTCCTTGGGGAGCGTTGGCACTCCCATTGCCTCTCTCCCTTGTTCATTGACCAATCTGAATCCGTCTGAAACCATGGAGATAGGTGCCACACGCCGACACTTTTGTAGACATCTGGGGCTCTGTCCTTATTGTGGTCTGCTACCTCCCAACCCGGGAGCCACTAGAGCAGAGGGCCCGTGATCATCCGTCTACTTGGGTAGATGTGAGTATTCTATCATCTTCACTCTCCACCAAACCCTTTTTAGTACCGATTTCACTCGCTGGCTGGCCCTCAAGTGTTGTTTCTACAGCTCAAGTGGACTCCGGTGCGACAGGGAATTTAATTGACCAGGCCCCTGCCTCCTCCCTGAACATAACATCATACATGTTCTCTTCTACGTTTCCTGTTCAATAGCTGGATTAACAACCATTGGGATATGAGACAGTCACACATCACAACACCACTCGCCATCACAGTGGTACCCCTGCACCCCACAACCCCACCATCTCCTGGCCGAGGATGGAGATCACGGCTTGGGCACCTGGATGTCGGAAGACCTGCTTTCCCTTACCCTTGGGTTTTCTCCAAGACCCGTGTCACCTGTCTCTCTCCTCATCGCCCCTGGGACTGCTAACAGACTCTGAGCCTCCGCGCAGCCGCATATACCCGTCAGTGGCTGAAACCAAGGCTATGGAGGAGTACATCCAGGGGTAATGTTTTTTTATCAAGCTGGACATGTGGAGTGCCTACAATTTGATCCACATCCGGGAGGGGAATGAGTGGAAGACGGCCATCAGCACAATGTCTGGGCACTACGAGTACTTGGTAATGCCTTATGGATTAGCCAATGCTCCGTCTGTATTCCAGGCATTCGTGAACGAGGTGTTCCTGATCTACTCGGCCACCTTGGAGGAGCACATTGGCAACGTCTGGATAATCCTGGAATGCCTCCTTGAGAACCATCTGTACATCAAAGCAGTTCCATCAGGCCACGGTCTGCTTCTTGGGATGTTGGATCAGCTTCTTGGGATGTCGGATCAGCCCGCAGGGTGTGGTTATGGAGGAGAGGAAGGTCAATGCAGTCAGGTCATGGCCAGTTCCAACCACCATAAAGGGACTACAACGGTTTTTGGGATTCCTCAAATTCTACCACCGCTTCATTAGGAAATTCAGTTCCATCGCCTCTCCTCTCAACCTCTCTTCTCAAAGGTGGTCCCCATAAGTTGGTGTGGAATTCTGCAGCCGATGTGGCCTTGTGCCTACTGAAGGGGTGTTTCACCTCCGTTCCGTTGCTGAAACACCCAGATCCTGCACTGCACTTCGTGGTGGAGGTGGACGCCTCAGAAGTGGGTGTAGGGGCTGTCATGTCACAACGTCAAGGTAATCCACAAATTGTGTCATGTGCATACTACTCAAAGAATACGTCTCCTGCAGAAAGGAACTATGACATCGGTGATCGGGAGCTCCTGGCGGTGAAGTTGGCATTCGAGGAGTGGAAATATTGGCTGGAAGTTGCCACAGATCCATTTCTCATCCTCACCGACCATCGTAACCTGGAGTACATATGGACACCGAGGCGGCTGAACCTGCACCAAGCAAGATGGGCCCTTTTCTTTACCCGATTCAACTTCACTCTGTCATACCACCCAGGTTCAAAGAACATCCAAGCCGATGCCCTGTCCCATCTCCAAGATTTGGGAGAGGTTCCGGTCCTGAGTGCGCCCATCATAACGCCCACCCGAAACGTTTCCCCTGTGCATTGGTACATAGATGTGGACATATGCCAGTCTCTGGAGATGGAACCCGTGCCTGCTACCAGCACCTACGCTCCCACAGAGGTAAGGGCTTGGCTATGGACATGGTAGCACACATCCCTTGCAGCTGGACACCCAGGTATCACTCACAGCACTAAAAACCTCTCCGTTAATTACTAGTAGTCCACCTTGGTGCCGGACGTCGCCTTGCTATGTCAACTCCTGCATGCTCAAACCAAGTCTCTACGGCACAACCCAGGAGGGAAACCTCTTCCCTTCCCCATGCCTCAGCGGCCTTGGTCCCATCTGTCCATAGATTGTGTTACTGATCTTCATCTGTCTGATGGTTTCACCACTGTTTTGGTTGTTGTGGACAGATTCTCAAAATGTGGCCATTTTATCCCTCTCTCTTGTCTCTCTACCACTCTCCAGGTCGCTGAGGCATTATTCCAGCAAGTCTTCCGGCACTATATTCTTCCGGGGGACATTGTCTCCGACCGTGGTCCCCAATTCACAATTCACACAGTATGGAAAGCCTTCATGGGGAAGCTGGGGGGTCACGGTCAGACTTTCATCCAGGTACCGGCCTCAGTCCAACAGGTTCGCATACTTTTTCCAACCTACACTGTGAATGTTTAAATGATGTATTCAATACAGACAAGAACAATACAATCAATTGTTTGTTAGTAGTTTAATCAGACTGTGTTTTTCTGTTGTGACTCAGATCAAATTGTATGACCAATTTATGCATAGATCCATATTTCCAAAAGGGTTCACATACTTTCTCTCGCCACTGTATGTGTATAATCATCAACTACATTTTGCCATATCGGAGATATTCTGTCATTCGTTGGAAGTTACCTAGCAAGCTTAGCAACTGTGTTAATTTGACTTCTGTTTGACTGCCGTTACAAAGTGTATGATTTGACAAGTCTATTGCCTGCTCGGAGTGCACTCCTAAGCATGAGCTGTGTCGAGATAGCCTAGGCATACTCCTAAAATGCACTGAATGAATTGAGGTACATGATAATGTTTGGAATTTATGAACAGCCTGTCTCAATTCACAACAATGTAATTGCCGATAGAAGTTACTCTGTAATTATCAGTTTCACTTGCTGTGAAATCTTGACATAGTGGTGCAGTCAAGCTGGCAATGTGGCGCAGTGGCAATCTTCTTTTGGTAGAACCCGGGCATAGTGACTATATCTTGGTTTTAAACATCTTGAATTGGCACTTCCGATTTTTGTGGTATTTCCCGGGACTCTCGGGATAAATATGAATTAATCACGGTATTGAAACTTGGTATATTTTCAAGGAAATATGACTCCCTACTCACAAGTGCCTGATTGATTGACACTATTATCCAAGCAAAATTATTTTCATGCTTTGTTTTTTTCCCATCATATAATGTGTTGATCAGTAAGCTACCCTGCAAAGGGTCAAAAATAGCCCATATTGATACACTGAGCGCCAAAATTATGGATAGTCCTGAATTAATCTTCAATAATTATGAGGGAGAAAGTTACAGACGCACAAATATAACTCCAAGACATGCTAACCTCTCACCAGTACAACAACAGGGGAGGTTAGCATTTTTTGGGGGTATGATATTTACAGTGCATTCGGAAAGTATTCAGACCCCGTGACTTTTTCCACATTTTCTTACGTTACAGCATTATTCTAAAATGTATTAAATTGTGCCTTTCCAAATGATGTCCTATCACTTGAATTTACCACAGTTGGACTCCAATCTAGTTGTAGAAACATCTCAAGGATGATCAATGGAAACAGGATGCACCTGAGCTCAATTTCGAGTCTCATAGCAAAGGGTGTGAATACTTATGTAAATAAGATATTTCTCTTATTTGTTTTAAATAAATTTGCAAAAAATTCCAAACCTGATTTTGCTTTGTCATTATGGGGTATTGTGTGTAGATTGATGAGGATTTTTAAAAATCTATTTTAGATTAAGCCTGTAAAGTAACAAAATGTGTAAAAAGTCAAGGGGTCTGATTACTTTCGGAATTCACTGTAAATCAAATCTAATTTTATTGGTCACATACACATGGTGAGCAGATGTTATTGTGAGTGTAGCGAAATGCTTGTGCTTCTAGTTCCGACATTGCAGCAATATCTCAGATTGAATCAAACAATTTCACAAAACTACCTAATACACACATCTAAGTAAAGGAATGGAATACGAAAAAAAAAAATATACACATATATGGATAGGCAAGATGCAATATGCAATATATGGTATACAGTATATACATGTGAGATGACTGATGCAAGATATGTAAACATTATTAAAGTGTCATTATTAAAGTGACTAGTGATCCATTTATTAAAGTGGCCAATGATTTCAACTCTGTATGTAGGCAGCAGACTTTTTGTGTTAGTGATGGCTGGTGAACAGCCTGATGGCCTTGAGATAGAAGCTGTTTTTCAGTCTCTCGGTCCCAGCATTGATGCACCTGTACTGACCTCGCCTTCTGGATGGTAGCAGGGTGAATAGGTTGTGTAAGAATGCTGTTCATTGACTACAGCTCAGTATTCAACACCATAGTACAATCCAAGCTCATCATCAAGCTGGAGGCCCTGGGTCTCAACCCCCCCTGTGGAACTGGGTCCTGGACTGTCTGACGGGCCGCCCCAGGTGGTGAAGGTAGGAAACAACATCTCCACTTCACTGACCCTCAACACTGGGGCCCCACAAGGGTGTGCTCTCAGTCCTCTCCTGTACTCCCTCGACACCCACGACTGCAGAGCCATGCACGCCTCCAACTCAATCATCAAGTTTGCAGACGACACAACAGTAGTGAACTTGATCACCACCAACAACGAGAGGGAGGAGGTGAGGGCACTCAGAGTGTGGTGTCAGGAAAACAACCTCTCACTCAACGTCAACAAAACAACGGAGATGATTGTGGACTTCGGGAAACAGCAGAGGGAGCACCCCAATATCCACCTCGAAGGGACAGCAGTGGAGAAGGTGGAATGTTTTAAGTTCCTGGGCGTACACATCACAGACAAACTGAAATGGTACACTCACACAGCACCTCTTCAACCTCAGCAGGCTGAAGAAATTTGGCTTGTCACCCAAAACCCTGACAAACTTTTACAGACTCACAATCGAGAGCATCCTGTCAGGCTGTATCACAGCCTGGTAAGGCAACTGCACCACCCTCAACCAATCAAGGCTCTCCAGAGGGTGGTGCACAACGCATCATCGGGGGCAACTACCTGCCCTCCATGACACCTACAGCACCCGATTTCACAGGAAGGCCAAAAAGATATTCAAGGACAATAAAGAACTGAGTTGATGCGGTGGAATTTGTTTTATCTTGTCAGTTGATTCAGGCAGTCGCTGTGATGAGTGGGACCAAACTATACAGCAGGTGGCTGCATCATTCTGAGTGAAGACAGAGATAAATGGAAAGGAAGAGGGATGAAGGAGGGAGAGAGAGAGTGGGTTAGGGAGGTTAGAGAGTAATGTAGAAAAAACAAGGGAGCATGGACATAGAGAATGTGAGAGAGAGCAAGGTAAGGGAGAGAGAGAGAGTGAAGAGAGAGAGAGTGAAAGAGAGAGGAGGGAAAGTGAGAAAGCAAGAGCATCAGACAGGGAGAAAAGAGAGGTAATAAAAAAGAGAAAAAACACGTGGAAAAGAGAGAGAGAGAGAGAGAGAGAGAGAGAGAAGGAGTGCGAAGGAAGGAGAGAGAGGATGAAAGCAAGAGCAGTGAAGGGGGTGTTGAAGAGAGAGCAATACCAAAAAAACAAGGGAGAGAGAGAGAGAGAGAGAGAGAGAGAGAGAGAGAGGGAGAGAGAGAGAGAATGACACTCAATGGTTGTAGTAGATTCTTCTGCACACAGACAAACCTCATCAAAATGACAACTTGAGAATTTTCCTGCTACAGCAGCAGCAGCAGCCAACATGTAGATGTGCTATGTACACTATCTGTCAACATGGCCTGTGTTCCATAATGCTATCAGTTCCAGCCTGTCATGAGTACTGCTGTCATGTGTTATACAGTATGTGTTCTGTTTGCGGAGTTTAACACAGTAGGAGTCTAGGAGATGTTCTGGTTTGTTCATGTAATTACTGACAACAACAAGGCTTGTCTAGTCCAGACAATGCTACAGACGGAGACTTCTGGCTTGGAACAATAAAAACAAATTGACATATTAGACAAGACAAACACGAGAGAGAAACACACATTTTTTTCTTTGAAGGGGCTCTTAGCCAATTTGTTCAGGCATTTTCCCTTACACCTGAGCACATGTACAATACAGTAATCTCTTCAACGTTCATCTCACATTCACCCATAACAACCTGTTTACATAATATATCTTTCTCCTCCTTTATGTCTCAAGCTGTTCCTAGACATGCTTCACATATTCCATACATCCCTAAGGTACGTTTGGTAGTTGACATTGTGTGCTCCACATTCATTACAGTTAATCTCTCACTTGGCCGTATCTCCCTGTTCAGTCAGTCAGCCAGCCTTAGACCAACAACAACCTCCATTTGGCAGGGTGGCCAGGCGGTCCGTGGGATCCAAGTTTTATTTACAGGCCCATGTCCATTTGACAGCCGACATGTTCCGGCATTGAACACTTGCTCTGGAAAAACAGGATTTGCTGGGCTGCTGCAGGGAATATGTGAACTGTGAAAGTTTGAATGCATCATACAGCCAAGGGGATATAGCTCCATTCTGGCTCCATTCTGGACACCTCCACTCTAGCAGTATGATGTGAATAAATATATGGATCTTCTACAGTATATGGAAAAGGATGATTCATTCACCTAATGTGAACTGAGGGGGGGATGTGGCCGCGTGGCACGGCCTGTTGTGTGAGTTTAGGCATGCAGATGACATACAGTACAACCACAACAGGCATACAAAGACAAGCACACATACAGTATACACATGAGAGGGCACACATACACATGCAAGCAAGTGTCATTACTTTCCCTCCTGGGTGAGGATCAAAGAGAGCCCCCCTTCACTCCCACCAGAGAGGAAGGAGGGGAGTGGGCCGGTTTGATGACTTTAAGGACCGGTTGTAAACTTTCTCTGGCCCGGCAGTATGGAGAATTGAATGTCTGAGTGTTACAACAGAGAGAGACTTTGCAGTGCTTTAACATCAAAAGATTGGACATTGAAACAATATCTCCAACATAAATAATATGGGAAATGGTTGGTGGGGTTCCAAACAATAATCATGACAAATCAGTTGTGTTGTGATATCATTAAGGACGGTATAATTAAATAACTGTAACTCTACAAATGTATACATACCAGTTATCAGAGTTACATCTCAATGTTGTGGAACTTATATGATTAAATATGAAGCTATTTGTAAGAAGATTAAATGTGATTTTAACCTTCTAAATGAGATAATTGCTTTTCATATAGACTTTTGCCAAGTCAGTTACCACACACATGTGAGCACAGACATTGTGACACCGTGATGGACCACCCTCCAAGGCGAGGGCATAAAAGGACTGCTAAAAACATTTACATTCGACCAGAAAACGTGGAGCGGTGGCTGCTTGTTGAAATGGTTGCAATTTAAATATGGACCGAAACATGCCAGGTTGCTGCCAGTGTGTAAAGTGGCCCTAGCTGAACCCTGAATAATCAACCACTGAGTCCAAGTATCAGGTATGAAGGTGAGACCCAGATACAGACAACGTCGAATTAACAATTGTTTAATAATCCAACAGTAGCAGGCAATAGACAGGTCAAGGCAGGCAGGGGTCAGTAAACCAGAGGTGGGGCAACGGTACCGGATGGCAGGCAGGCTCAGGGTCAGGGTCAGGCAGAGTGGTCAGGCAGGCGGTCTCAGAGTCAGGACAGGCAAGGGCCAAAACCAGGGGGGCGAGACTGGGAAAACCAGGAGCTGAGAAGAAAAATACTGGTTGATTTGACAAACAAGACGAACTGGCAACAGACAAAAAGAGAACACAGGTATAATTAAGTAACCGGACTGTTTACAAACACTACTTGACATCCATGAACTCTAGAGTCTGCCGGCTGCATTCTCACCATCTTGCATTGATGCTCCACATAAAACACAGTACCAGGTTTGTGGTCAATTCCATGTCAATTCCAGTCAATTCAGAAAGTCAACACAATTCCCCATTTTCCTAATTGAAAAACCTTGGAGGGAATTGGACCTGCACACTACCGTCCCTCTAATCTAACGCAGGATGCGACCAAACACCTCCGTGCTCTTCACTCTATCCCTGTTTATACCTGGTTTTAGCATGTGTCCTGATTTTGTTCACATTCTGATTGTGCCCACATTTGTCCATAGGTGTAGACAATTATAGGACGCATTGTGAACTGATTGTGAATAGATCTTCCCGACCACCTCTGGAGGTAGTCAAAGACGCATCTTTTATGGATATATTTGAAGTGTAAATCAATCCTGACAACGAAATAATATAAATTCGGGTCACATTTGGCCATTCCTTCAACAACAAAAAATCACACTGGATAGCTGCGGTAGTAGCCTAATTATGTACAACGATACCTTTACAATTCTTCAGAATGAAGATCATGTTCTTCATTAGAAACTAAATGCCTACTGACATTGTGGTCGGATGCCACATAAAAGTAGCCTAAAGAGTCCTTTGTATTGTACATTATAATGGAAAGTGGCCTCGCTCATGCGTACAGAAAACGTTGAGCCTTTACGCACCAGTCTGGACATCTTCTGCACTTTATTGCTAGCGATTTGTCTGGAAAATGATCAAAGATTCACATAATATAATAGAATAACATTGGAAAGGATTGCATTACACTACAAGGGTCATATTTTTTTATTAAGTATATAGGCCTAGACAGTTCTACCAAAGGAAAAAAAGTGATGACTAGGAGAACGACCGTTGTTTGGTTTCCTCCAAATCATTGATTAGTGATAATTCACTAATTAGTGGTAATTCAGAGTCTCTTTGCCCCATTTATTTATTTATTTAATTTAACTAGGCAAGTCAATCAAGAATAAATGATTATATACAATGACGAACTATCCCAGCCAAACCCTAACCCGGATGAAGCTGGGCCAATTGTGCTCCGCCCTATGGGACTCCCAATCCCGGCCAGTTGTGATACAGCTTGGAATCGAACCAGGGTCTGTAGTGACACCTCTAGCACTGAGATGCAGTGCTCTGGACGGCTGTGCCACTCAGGAGCCCCCTTATACTCATAGAGGGTTCATACACTGATATAGCTAACAGCATTACAGAATTTAAACTGAACTACAATTTAAGAGTTTGAAACAAAAAACACTATAACACTATTCATCAGAAATGTTTGCATATGGGCACCTTCATGTGTATGTAAAATATTACTATTCTCATATTTTTTTTTTATTCATGGCTTTTGGATTGTTTTTTAGCAAAACGCTATATACAGTGCATTCAGAAAGTATTCAGACCCCTTGACCCTTTCCACATTTTGTTACATCAAAGCCTTATTCTAAAATGGATTGTTATTTTTCCTCATCAATCTACACACAATACCCCATAATGACGAAGCAAAAAAAGGTTTTTAGAAATGTTTGCAAAACAAACTGAAGTATCACATTTACATAAGTATTCAGATGCTTTACTCTGTACTTTGTTGAAGCACCTATGGCAGTGATTACAGCCCGAGTCTTCTTCAGTTTGATGCTACAAGCTTGGCACACCTGTATTTGGGGAGTTTCTCCCATTCTTCTCTGCAGATCCTCTCAAGCGCTGTTAGGTTGGATGGGGAGTGTCGCTGCACAGATATTTTTTAGGTCTCTCCAGAAATGTTGGATTGGGTTCAAGACTTGGCTATGGCTGGGCCACTCAAGGATATTCAGAGACTTATCCTGAAGCCACTCATGCGTTGTCTTTGCTGTTTGCTCAGGGTCATTGTCCTGTTGGAAGGTGAATGTTCACCCCAGTCAGAGGTCCTGGGTGTCTCCCAGGACCTGACCTGTCTCCCAGTCCCAGCCACTGAAAAACGTCCCCACAGCATGATGCTGCCACCACCATGCTTCACCGTCGGGATGGTGCCAGGTTTCCTCCAGTTCTGACTCTTGGCAATCAGGCCAAAAATTCAATATTGGTTTCATCAGACCAGAGAATCTTGTTTTTCATGGTCTGAGTCATTTAGGTGCCTTTTGGCAAACTCCAAACGGACTGTCATGTGCCCTTTACTGAGGAGTAGTTTCCGTCTGGCCACTCTGGAGAGCTACAGAGATGGTTGTCCTTCTGGAAGGTTATCCCATCTCCACAGAGGAACTCAGAGTAACCAGAGTAACCAGAGTAGCCCCCCCCGATTGCTCAGTTTGGCCAGGTGGCCAGCTCTTGATGGTTCCAAACTTCTTCCATTTAAGAATGATGGAGGCCACTGTGCTGTTGGGGACCTTTGTGGTGGATATGTAATTTTAATTACATACTACTGTTTAGTTAGACCTAATGTGCTGTTTTTACTTAGAGAATAGTCCATTGTTATTTTTTGCTGATACAGGCTATGTGACTTAGTCATAAGTCTGGGTATACAGATAAGAACCATTTGGGTGTGACCTCAGTGTATGACATCCTGTTTTCTCAACCGACAGGAAAGTAGATGTATGGAAACATGCAGGAACGAACAGACAATGATGGAAACGTCAGCTATCTTATTCTGAACAGACACAACATGTTCCATCCCTGTTTCCACCCATCTCCTAAACTGCCACATAAACAAAATAGGTTGTACTTTTTCTATAAGAGGAGGGAAACAACTCTGTCCGTCCGGCTTTCCTAACGATGTACTGATTGAGTGGTTGTTATTGATTCCTTCATTTTTGCAAATCTTATAAACATTTTGTTTGAAAGAATCTGCAGTTTCTCTTCCTATAGAATTTCTCTGACAATTTGGCGACGAGGATGGGATGGCTAACTGCTCCAGGGGAGACCGAGATTAAACTGTGCACAGGGGCTGCATTTAGTCGTGGCTCAGGAAGCCCCACACTCCGACTAAGCAGAGCAGAAAAGAGACCCGCTAGGACCGGTAGAGAGCGCCAGTGAGTGGATGAATTAAATAAATTAAGGGTGAGACTGATTTTTTTTAACATCCTATAAAAGCCTGTTTTGTCAACAGGTTGTGCACATTAGGTATTTTGTTTGAAACTTTGTGTAGCCGAGTTATTTCTGAATAGGGGAAGTCCTATAGGTAATTCTAGGGCAAACACCATGTTGAAGCAGGGTGACGCTGTAGGAGCAGGGATATCTCTAATTGGGATTTTTTTGTTGAAGCAGAGAAACAGCCATGGAATGATATGACACATTTATAAGTTATGTGATCTCAGGGCACAATCCTGATATAGAAAAAATGTAATATTCCTGCAGGTTAGAATAAATAGTGGACTGGTAAAACAGTTGGTTATGATTGTGAATCCAGCTATACATTTAAAATATACATGGGATATGTACATAGGAACTACCATGTGGGTACAACATTTTTGATCAAGAAGAAATTTAAAAAAATGTATTATAAGAAAGGAAGACGTTCCTAACCAAATACTGTTTGCTTTGTGTGTTTGTTTTTGTTTCCTGTGTCTATTGACGAGAGATTCATATTATGGCCAGAAGATGAACCGTATTTTGGTAATATGTGTTGTCAACAACAAGATGTGAAGCCTGACACTAACATAAGATTAGGTCTCCCATATTCTCCAGCAGTAAATTGGCAGACACTTCAGTATGGGTTCTAACACAAGGTATCAAGTGCCGTGACCAATTAAAAAGCGCAAATACATACCCACTTCCCCGGAGAGTAGTTATCACTAACTTGGAAAAATCTTCAAATTGGCACACAGTACCAGTCACAAGTTTGGACACATCTACTCATTCAAGGGTTTTTCTTAAGTTTGACAATTTTCTACACTGTAGAATAAGACATAAACTATGGAATAACACATATGGAATCATGTCGTAACCAAAAAAGTGTTAAACAAATCAAAATATTTGATTTTTCAAACTAGCCACCCTTTGCCTTGACGACAGCTTTGCACACTCTTGGCATTCTCTCAACCAGCTTCATGAGGTATTCACCTGGAATTCATTTCAATTAACATGTGTGTGTTGTTAAAATTTAATTGGTGGAATTTCTTTCCATCTTCAGCCAATCAGTTGTGTTGTGACAAGGTAGGGGTGGTATACAGAAGATAGCCCGAGAGTTAGCTCTGCTGCAGAGGATAAGTTCATTAGAATTACCAGCCTCAGAAATTGCAGCCAAAATAAATGCATCACCGATTTCAAGTAACAGACACATCTCAACATCAACTGTTCAGAGGAGACTGCGTGAATCAGGCCTTCATGGTCGAATTGCTACAAAGAAACCACTACTAAAGGACAGAAATAATAAGAACAGACTTGCTTGGGCCAAGAAACACGAGCAAACAACATTTCACTGGTGGAAATCTGTCATCTGGTCTGATGATTGCAAATGTGAGATTTTTGGTTCCAACCGCAGTGTCTTTCTGAGACAGAGAGTAGGTGAACGGATGATCTCCACATGTGTTGTTCCCACCGTGAAGCATGGAGGAGGAGGTGTGATGATGTGGGGGGTGCTTTGCTGGTGACACTGTCTGTGATTTATTTAGAATTCAAGGCACACTTAACCAGCATGGCTACCACAGCATTCTGCAGTGATACGCCATCCCATCTGGTTTGGGCTTAGTGAGGCTGTCAATTGTTTTTCAAGAGGATAATGACCCAAACCACACCTCCAGGCTGTGTAATGACTATTTGACCAAGAAAGAAAGTGATGGAGTGCTGCATCAGATGACCTGGCCTCCACAATCATCCGACCTCAACACAATTGAGATGGTTTGGGATGAGTTGGACTGCAGAGTGAAGGAAAAGCAGCCAACAAGTGCTCAGCATATATGGAGACTCCTTCAAGACTGTTGGAAAAACATTCCTCATGAAGCTGGTTGAGAAAATGCCAAGTGTGCAAAGCTGTCATCCTGGCAAATGGTGCCTACGTTGAAGAATTTGTTTATCAATTTTGGTTGCTACATTCCATAAGAATCATGTCGTTCATGTCTTCACTTTTATTCTACAATGTAGAAAAACCCTTGAATGAGTAGCTATGTCCAGACTTTTGACTGGTACTGTGTGTAATAAATATATATATATATATATGTGTATGTATTGGACTATACTTTTCTGTAATATTGGACTGTACTCTACTTTGCTCTACTCACTGTACTGTCCAAATTTGTGAAACATACACTACCGTTCAAAGGTTTTGGGTCACTTAGAAATGTCCTTATTTTTTAAAGAAAATCATTTTTTGTCCATTAAAATAACATCAAATTGATCAGAAATACAGTATTGACATTGTTCATGTTGTGAATGACTATTGTAGCTGGAAACGGCTGATTTTTAATGGAATATCTACATATGCAAACAGAGGCCCATTATCACCAACCATCACTCCTGTGTTCCAATGGCACGTTTTGTTAGCTAATCCAAGTTTATAATTTTAAAAGTTGAATTGATCATTAGAAAACCTTTTTCAATTATGTTAGCACAGCTGAAAACTGTAGTCCTGATTAAAGAAGCAATAAAACTGTCCTTCTTTAGACTAGTTTAGTATCTTGGAGCATCAGCATTTGTGGGTTCGATTACAGGCTCAAAATAACCAGAAACATATAACTTTCTTCTGAAACTCGTCAGTCTATTCTTGTTCTGAGAAATGAAGGCTATTCCATGTGAAAAATTGCCAAGAAACTGAAGGTCTCGAACGCTGTGTGCTACCCCCTTCACAGAACAGCGCAAACTGGCTCTATCCAGAATAGAAAGAGGAGTGGGAGGCCCTGGTGCACAACTGAGCAAGAGGACAAGTACATTAGAGTGTCTATTTTGAAAAACAGACAAGTCCTTAACTGGCAGCTTCATTAAATAGTACCTGCAAAACACCAGTCTCAACGTCAACAGTGAAGAGGCGACTCCGGGATGCTGTCCTTCTAGGCATAGTTGCAAAGAAAAAGCAATATCTCCGACTGGCCAATATAAATAATTGATTAAGACCAGACAAGTCAGTTAAGAACAAATTCTTATTTTCAATGACGGACGAGTAACAGTGGGTTAACTGCCTGTTCAGGGGGTATGAACTTGCAACCTTCCAGTTCCTAGTCCAATGCTCCAATGCTCTAACCACTAGGCTACCCTGCAGCCCCAATGAACATGTGACACAGCCCATGTTTGTGTCAGTCCCAGTTCAGTTCAAACTTAGTTTTAAGAGTTAGAAAAACCATTCTATCCACCCGAATCTTGAACCTGAATTTCAATGCATAAGAGAGTAGATGGATTTGAAGTGGAATGGACCACAACTCTGATATTGCTATAGCGTAAAGGTCTGTTTACCTATACATACATGCTGTATGTGCCTTCCTGCACATCCCCTTGAAAAGCAATTTGTTTTCTTGCTGAAAAAAATGGGCAAATACATGTAGCACATATTAGCTTGCATATCTCTTTTCCAAATCCCATAGATATCCTAACCCAGTAAAAGGCACCAGTTTAGCAACCTTTAAAATAACCTAAGATAAGATAGTGTTTTACAACCATCCCATGGTTCCTCTCCCCAACATCAAACTAAACCCTGTGATGGGATTCAGGAAACGAAGACTTCAGCATATGTACCTTCCTATATTATACCTGGCTGAGTTGCCTTAAATCTACAAGAGATTAGTTAAATCATCCCTGAAACAGGCTTCTTTTACTGTGACATGAAAATGTCTTTAGATACATTTATTGTAGATTGCAAAGATGTATGAAAATAATCCATATCTTGTGTTGAATACATTTTTATGAAAGATGCTACCGTGAATGAGCACGTACATGCTGGAGTTAGAATGCATGGTAGTGAATGAGAAAGAACAGATGGCCCACAAGAGTCAACGGCATCAACGGGGTCATAGCGTGTTAAATTATAAAGTAAGTCTATTTTTCTCGCTTCTATGTGGCTACGCAAAGTAGTGCTGGTAAAATGAGCCTATAAATTGCCCCAAAAATGTACTGTTTGTGCATTGTTATGTCTAAAATTGTGACATTTACAGTTAAAAGTGGCTTTTTAGTGTTGATAATAATAATACTGCTTGTGCCAATAATACATATTTGAAATCAATATCATTATTGTGTTGCTTTCCATCACAGGTATGTAAGCCTAAGCAGGCTACTGCCACGCCTTGGTCTTAGTATTTTGTGTTTTCTTTAATTATTTGTTCAGGCCAGGGTGTGACATGGGTTTATTGTATTGTCGTATTGGGGTTTTTGTAGGCATTGGGATTGTGGTTGATTAGGGGTGTGTCTAGTATAGGCTTGGCTGCCTGAGGCGGTTCTCAATCAGAGTCAGGTGATTCTTGTTGTCTCTGATAGGGAACCGTATTTAGGTAGCCTGGGTTTCACTGTGTATTTCGTGGGTGATTGTTCCTGTCTCTGTGTAGTTTCACCAGATAGGCTGTAATTAGGTGTCTCGTTCCGTTTGTTGTTTTGTATTTTGTATAGTTATTTCATGTGTCACTTTTTCCATTAAAGTCATGAGTAACCACCACGCTGCATTTCGGTCCGACTCTCTTTCGACAAACGAAGAACGACGTTACAGCTACAGCTGGGAAACTCGAGGAAATCCGATTTGAACAAAGAATACTGATAGTATAAAGAACAAGACTCGCTAAATTCTTTAGAAACTGCTCGGGTGTGAACTAACATAACAACTGTTTAGAGCAGGCAGGTACTGTGGCTCCCGTAGGACATAGAAGGTGAGTCAAAAGGAACACACAACAATAAATCACAAGGGTTAAATAGCAAACATAACAAATACAACTGTTTATTATGGATTCTCTTGACAATGAAGTTGGCAAGTGTATGTGAGTTGAAGCGCTCTACTTTCTCTCGCAAATTATGATGCTGTAACGTTTTCCTCCTCTTCTGAGGAGGAGTAGGAAGGATCGGACCAATATGCAGCGTGGTTCATTCATATTTATTTAAACTGAACACAAAACAAAATAACAAGAGAACGAACGAAAACTAAACAGTTCTGTCTGGTGCAGACACAGAGACAGAAAAGAACTACCCACAAATCATAGTGGGAAAACAGGCTGCCTAAGTATGGTTCTCAATCAGAGACAGTAAAAACAGCTGCCTCTGATTGGGAACCATACCAGGCCAAACACAGAAATACAAAAACATAGATCAACACATAGAATGCCCACCCCAACTCACGCACTGACCAAACTAAAATAGAGACATAAAAAAGGAGCTAAGGTCAGGACGCGACAGGTGCCACTGACAGCATTTCTTTGTGATTTGGGCTTAAACCTGAGTTGAGTCTAGCTACAGTGTTTTCACCTTACAAAAGGACCGTGGCATGGACTATTGCTGTGTCAGTCAACATACACTCACCATAGTTTCTCTAGATGCAATACTGTATGAAGGTAACGTTTAGGTCAAGTGGATTTAGATGGAGATCAGAGTAGCAGTCTAGAAACAATGTGTATTCTATAAAGAAAAAAAATTGGGTGGGTGAACACTGAGTGAGTTGGAAACAGCAATTGTTATTACTCACTACATATCCTCTGCTTGCTTTTCATTATCTCTCTCTCTTTCATCAACTCCTTTTTTTCTGCTCCTATTTCCATCATCATTCTTACTCTGTCTCGCTCTCTCCCTCCAGTCAAGCGCCTTCTCTCTCAAGCCTTCACTTTCTCTCTCTTCACTCTCTGCCTTTCTCTCTCTCTCTGTGCCTCTGTCAAGATAATGATAATCAAATAACGCCATGGGGATGATGGCTTCTTGACATGGTGTCTCTGCTTTGTGTCAGAGCTCTGCTGGCGTAGTAACTGTCCAAATGAAGACATCCACCTCCACGCCTTTGGAAGTAGTGTCTGGAGAAAAGTGAAGCATAGGAAATGACAGGCTAATGTAATGGAGTTATGTTTGTGCCGTGGGATGGTACTCTATCTATGCCAGTATCATGGATTACATGATGTCACAGGATGTGGTGTCTCTGCCAGACTTAATCTTATTTCTCTCCCAAAAAGTTGAGAAAACCATCGAAAGGATAATGCCTTTAGTTCTACTGCCCACAGGGGATGGGTTAACTTTGGACAGGATTGTCTAGGTTGGCTTTGGCTGGCATTGTAGGGGAGTTACTGTATGTACAGTATAAGTAGCCTAGATAGAAAGTTAAGTGGTGGGAGGAGTGAAATCCCTATTGGGTTAGTTTTGGATGGTGCAGTGACGTTACCTTACAAACGCACTTAATAACAGATTCATACATGGAAAAAACAGTCAAAATATAAATCAAAAATACATTTGTTTTAACTTCTTTGGGATAAGGGGCGGTATTTTGAAATCCGAATGAATAGCGTGCCCAAAGTAAACTGCCTGCTACTCAGGCCCAGAAGCTAGGATATGCATTTGATTGGTAGATCTGGATAGAAAACACTCTAAAGTTTCTACAACTGTTAAAATGATGTCTGTGAGTAAAACAGAACTGAAATGGCAGGTGAAACCCAGAGGAAAAACCATCCCCCCCAAAACTACCACTGATTTCAATGGCTGGCACTTTTATAATAGGGTTGAAATAGTGCCCGATTGCAGTTCCTAGGACACACTTCCACTAGATGTCAACAGTCCTTAGAAAAGGTTTCATGATGGTTTTTGGGAAAATGAGCCAGAAATGGTAGTTTTTCTAGGTGGCTCCCATTTTGGCTGAAGTGTTTCCAAGCGTGTGAATGAGAGGGCGTTCTTTGGTATTTTTCTCAGGTAAAGACAATAACAATTCTCTGTCTTAAATTGTATTATTTATTTGCATATTAGGGTACCTAAGGTTTGATTATATATGTTGATTGACTTGTTTGGATAAGTTTATAGTTACGGTTTGGGATGAATTTTGTATGCATTTTGAAGGAGGGAAGCCGAATGGGTTATTTACTTCGCGCCAGCTAAACTGATGACATGGTGTGGGGGGCTGTGCTTTGGCAAAGTGGGTGGGGTTATATCCTTCCTGTTTGGCCCTGTCCGGGGGTGTCCTCGGATGGGGCCACAGTGTCTCCTGACCCCTCCTGTCTCAGCCTCCAGTATTTATGCTGCAGTAGTTTATGTGTCGGGGGGCTAGGGTCAGTTTGTTATATCTGGAGTACTTCTCCTGTCCTATTCGGTGTCCTGTGTGAATCTAAGTGTGCGTTCTCTAATTCTCTCCTTCTCTCTTTCTTTCTCTCTCGGAGGACCTGAGCCCTAGGACCATGCCCCAGGACTACCTGACATGATTACTCCTTGCTGTCCCCAGTCCACATGGCCGTGCTGCTGCTCCAGTTTCAACTGTTCTGCCTTATTATTATTCGACCATGCTGGTCATTTATGCACATTTGAACATCTTGGCCATGTTCTGTTATAATCTCCACCCGGCACAGGCCGGAAGAGGACTGGCCACCCCACATAGCCTGGTTCCTCTCTAGGTTTCTTCCTAGGTTTTGGCCTTTCTAGGGAGTTTTTCCAAGCCACCGTGCTTCTACACCTGCATTGCTTGCTGTTTGTGGTTTTAGGCTGGGTTTCTGTACAGCACTTTGAGATATCAGCTGATGTGCGAAGGGCTATATAAATAAATTTGATTTGATTTGAATTTGATTTGACATTATCGAAAAAAAGGACCATTTGTAATGTAACTGGGACCTTTTGGAGTGCCAAAAGAAGAAGATCTTCAAAAGGTAAGACAAATATTATATCGCTATTTCTGACTTTCGTGTCGCAACTCCCTGGTTGAAAATTATTTGTGATGCATTCGTGTGCTGCGCGCTGTTCTCAGATAATCGCATGGTTTGATTTCGCCATAAAGCCTTTTAGAAATCTGACATGGATTAACAACAAGTTAAGCTTTATTTTGATGTATTGCACTTGTGATTTCATGAAAGTTTAATATTTATATTAATTTAATTTGAATTTGGTGGTCTGCAATTTCACCGGAAGTTTTCGCTAGCGTCCCACTGATCCACAAATTAAAGCGTCTGTTCTATATCTGAGAGAAATACAGTTGAAGTCGTAAGTTTACATACACTTAGGTTGGAGTGATTAAAACTTATTTTTCAACCAGTCCGCAAATTTCTTGTTTAAAAAACTATAGTTTTGGCAAGTCGGTTAGGACATCTACTTTGTGCATGACACAAGTCATTTTTGTTTACAGACAGATTAATATTTCACTTTCACTTTCATAATTCACTGTATCACAATTCCAGTGGGTCAGAAGTTTACATCCACTAAGTTGACTGTGCCTTTAAACAGCTTGGAAAATTCTAGAAAATTATGTCATGGCTAATTGACATAATTTGAGTCATTTGGAGGTGTACCTGTGGATGTATTTCAAGGCCTACCTTCAAACTCAGTGCCTCTTAGCTTGACATCATGGGAAAACCTAAAGAAATCCGGCAAGAGCTCAGAAAAAAAATTGTTGACCTTCATAAGTCTGGTTCTATCCAAGGGAACAATTACCTAACACCTGAAGGTACCATGTTCATCTGTACAAACAATAGTACGCAAGTATAAACACCATGGGACCATGCAGCCATCATACTACTCAGGAAAGAGAGGCGTTCTGTCTCCTAGAGATGAATGTACTTTGGTGCGAAAAGTGAAGGAAAAAGATGCACCTTTATTTAACCAGTTAGGCTAGTTGAGAACAAGTTCTCATTTACAACTGCGACCTGGCCAAGATAAACCAAAGCAGTGCGACACAGACAACAACACAGATTACACATGGAATAAACAAACATAGTCAGAAACACAATAGAAAAAGTATATGTACAGTGTGTGCAAATCAATCCCAGAACAAGAAGCTGGAGGAATCAGGTACAAAAGTATCTATATCCACAGTAAAAACGAGTCCTATATTGACATAACCTGAAAGGCCGCTCAGCAAGGAAGAAGCCACTGTTCCAAAACCGCCATAAAAAAGCCAGGCTACGGTTTGCAACTGCACATGGGAACAAAGATCGTACTTTTTGGAGAAATGTCCTCTGGTCTGATGAAACAAAAATATAACTGTTTGGCCATAATGACAATCGTTCTGTTCAGTGGAAAAAGGGTGAGGATTGCAAGCTGAAGAACACCATCCCAACTGTGAAGCGCAGGGGTGGCAGCATCATGTTGTGGGGGTGCTTTGCTGCAGAAGGGACTGGTGCACTTCACAAAATAAATGGCATCATGAGGGAGGTAAATTAGGTGGATATATTGAAGCAACATCTCAAGACAATGGTCTGGAAGTTAAAGCTTGATCGCAAATGGGTCTTCCAAAAGGACAATGACCCCAAGCATACTTCCAAAGTTCTGGCAAAATGGCTGAAGGACAACAAAGTCAAGGTATTGGAGTGGCCGTCACAAGCCCTGACCTCAATCGTATAGAACATTCGTGTGCAGAACTGAAAAAGTGTGTTTGAGCAAGGAGGCCTACAAAACTGACTCAATTACACCAGCTCTGTCAGGAGGAATGGGCCAAAATTCACCCAACTTAATGTGGGAAGCTTGTGGAAGGCTAGCTGAAACGTTTGACCCAAGTTAAATAATGTAAAGGCAATGCTACCAAGTACTAATTGAGTGTATGTAAACCTCTGCCCCACTGTGAATGTGATGAAATAAATAAAAGCTGAAATAAAACATTCTCTCTACTATTATTCTGACATTTCACATTCTTAAAATGAAGTGGTGATCCTAACTAACCTAAGACAGGGAATTTTTACTTGGATTAAAATGTCAGGAATTGTGAAAATCTGAGATCAAATGTATTTGTGTATGTAAACATCCAACTTCAACTGTATGAAAGATCCTTTAAATATTTGTTTTACCCATATTTAACCCATTTTATTGTGCAGTAAACTACTTCCATATATACTTCCATTCATCTTTTTAACCTTCAGACAAGTCATCAGACAGCCAACATGTATGTGTTCGTTAGAGTCTCACCTCTCCATAAAGGGGTCATTTTAATGTGTATCCCAAACTGTTCAAAAGGGAGAAAACTTTCATGTTCGTGAGAGTCTCATCTTTCCATAGAGTGGTCAAATTAGTTATTAGGCCAGATCGCTCGGACACCACAGACGTTTTCCTGACAAGACAGATTTTCGGGATGTCTTATGTATGGCACAGATCGCTGTAGCTCATGGACACCTTCCACTGCAGATGTGGAAGCCTGCCATTTAATCAATCAATCACATTTATTTATGAAGCCCTTTTCACATCAGCTGATGTCACAAAGTGCTCTACAGAAACCCAGCCTAAAACCCGAATCAGCAAGCAATGCAGATGTAGAAGCACATTGGCTAGGAAAAACTCCCTAGAAAGGATAGAACATAGGAAGAAACCTAGAGAGGAACCAGGCTCTGAGGGGTGGCCAGTCCTCTTCTGGCAATGCCGGGTGGAGATTATTAACAGTAAATGGCCAAGATGTTCAACCGTTCATAGATGACCAGCAGGGTCAAATAATAATAATCACAGTGGTTGTAGAGGATGCAACAGGTCAGCACCTCAGGAGTAAATGTCAGTTGGCTTTTCATAGCCATTGACGGATGCCGTGGATTGAAACGCAGCCCATGTAAAAAAGAAACAGATTGCGAACTTAAACAGATGGATTTTGATACTATGTTATATTCTATTGTTTTCGTACATTTTACCAATTCTTCTCCCCAATTGGTAGTTACAGTCTTGTCCCATCGCTGCAACTCCCATACGGACTCGGGGGAGGCAAATGTCAATAGCCTTTCGTCCTCCGAAACACAATGCCGCCAAGCCACACTGCTTCTTGACGCACTGCTTGCTTAACCCCGGAAGCCAGCCGCACCAATATGTTGGAGGCAACACCGTACAGCTGGCAACCGAAGTCAGCGTGCATGCTCCTGGCCCACCACAAGGAGTCGCTTGAACGCAATGGGACAAGGGCATCCTGGCCGGCCAAACCCTCCCCTAACCCAGACGATGCTGGGCCATTTGTGCACTGCCTTATGGGTCTCCCAGTCGCGGCCGGCTGCGACACAGCCTGGGATCCAGGTCAGTAGTGATGCCTCTAGCACTGCAATGCAGTGCCTGACCGCTGCGCCACTCAGGAGGCCTTTATTCTAGGTGGTTTTAATGAGCAACTGGCAAACATGTTAAAACAACCCTTTCTGCTAACACATAATCTGGATAGTCCATCTGTAGATGCTCTACAGCAGGGCTCTCCAACCCTGTTCCTGGAGAGCTACCGTCCTGAAGGTTTTCGCTCCAACCAATGTTTTTAAGCCAATAGTGGCTAACCAGGGGTGGGATAATGTCAATGTTGCATTGGCTAGATAGTAGCTG
The DNA here is from genome assembly GCF_023373465.1 of Oncorhynchus keta. NCBI lineage: Eukaryota > Metazoa > Chordata > Actinopteri > Salmoniformes > Salmonidae > Oncorhynchus > Oncorhynchus keta. The sequence continues at coordinate 34,504,504 of NC_068444.1, read as the reverse complement.
GAAGCTTGCGGTGTCTGATACATGTGAGATTTGTTTATGATTGCATGTACTTTCAGAATTGTTTGGCAAGCTACTCATAGGTGGTCTGCATGTTACATACTTTCTCTGAACCAATTGGATTTTCCATTTGACTGATCTCAGTGTCGCCCATTCAAGACAAGTCAATAGTCAAGATGGAGGTAATAACCTATTTTGCAATTAACAGACTTAGTGGGAACAGAGTCATAAATGACAGCAGTGTGGCTAGTGGCACATTTAAGTCCACAACAACAGAAGATGAAAATAGAATAGCTAGATACACTATGAATTATTTTCATTGAATCGCCTGGTGCAAAATTATGTGTGGGTGAGCATCAAACCAAAATAATAAGAATACTGATATTGCAATTGTTGAGGTTATTGAGAATCCTGCCTCCAATACATCCTCAAGCTTCAGTGTGAAATTAAAATGTGTAATGAGAGATTGAAAGCATTGTTTGGATGGTATGGTGGGAAAATTGTTAAGGTCCTGCCACTATTGTTATTTCTGCTCTATTGCCTATATAGTGTTGTCATTATATTTTCCACAGAGTACATGGAGATAGATTGGTGGATGCGTTTGTCGGTAATTTGTAATTTATTTGTTAATCTGTTCCATATTGATCGATCACTGTGTCTATTTCTCCCATTTAACTAGATAATAATGAATGAATGTCAATTACTGTACATCTGGTCTGTTCAATGTACTGTATTTTCACTGTTACACTCAGTATTCTGTAACACTTTACCTACGGTCATAACCATATGTCATATGTGATAACAGCTGCCATAACACTGTCATGACCCATATATTTACACCTGTTGTGACATAAATTGGTTTATTTTATAGCTGGCCTTTTGTTTGTTGTTGTTTGGCGTAACCCTGAACAACACCCTGTCGTTCTCTGCAAACATCACAGCATTGATTCGTTCCTGCAGGTTCATGCTCTACAACATCCGTAGAATACGACCCTACCTCACACAGGAACCGGTGCAGGTCCTAATCCAGGCACTGGTCATTTCCCATCTATGCTAGTGTAACTCCCTGTTGACTGGGCTCCCCGCTGGTGCCATCAAAGCCCTACAACGTATCCAGAATGCTGCAGCCCGTCAAACTTCACAAGTTCTCCCATGTCAACCCACTCCTCCGCACACTACACTGGCTTCTAGTCGAAGCTCACATTCCCCACAAGACCATGGTGTTTGACTGCCGGAACAGCAAGAGGAACTGCCCCGCCAAACCAGGTTATGCTCAAACCCTACACCCCAACCTGAGCTTTCCATTCTGCCACCTCTGGTCTGTCTCTTGGCTCTCCCACCCCTACGGGATGGCAGCTCCTGCTCAGCCCAGTCCAAGCTCATCTCTGTCCTGGCACCCCATTGATGGAACCAGCTTCCCACTGAAGCTAGGACAGCATTCCCTGCCTATCTTCGGAAAACACCTGAAACACAAATCCATTTGTAGCCACTATCATGTACAGTATGGCAGAGGTTTTCAAACTTTTTGACCCCCGACCCCCAAAAAGGAGTGATAGAAAACGTGCTACCCTACACAAGCAAATTCACGTGTGCACGCATGAAAATGCACACACAAATATGTTTAAATAACTTCGAGAAAATACAGTTTATGACACTGTCAAGGAGCATTATGACCATCATAATCATATAAACCAGATTGGCCTATCACGTACATGCCCTTATGTCAGCCATCAGTCAAAAAGAGAGTGTCTTTATCCTGCTCCTGATATCTGCTCCTGCATTCTTCCCAGTCATCAGCAACAGTTAATTTGGGGTAGGTGCATGTCTGACATCAATATGTGCACAATTATATAACATAAAGCTGGAGGGCCTGGGGATAAAATGATGAGATTGGTCTGTAATTTGTCACTTTTACTTGTACAAAACTGTAAATAGGAGATTTTAATTTGTCCACTTACTTTAATATTATTTATCAAATTAGAGGTATTCATTTAGCTTCCCTCTACAAACTGTTTTAAATTAGTCCACTTACTTTAATATGATTTATCAAATTAGAAGTTTTAATTTAGCTTCCTCTCTTTTTACAACAGTTTGTAGATGTCCAATCGTCTTCTTAATATGTTAATAGTGTGTAGTGGGAATATAGGTCACGCTTCTATTTAAATATAAATTGGTTCCTAGGCTTTTATACGTTTCCTAACTGACCGTAAGGTTTAGAAAACCATCACAACCCTAGAGCAGCACTAGCCTGCTAATCGCGCTCTCTCTCTCTCCTACCTCTCGCTCTTATCTACCTCTCTCTCTCTCTTATTCTCCCTCGCTCTCCTACCTCTCTCTCTCTACCTCTCTCTGTCTCTCCTACGTCTACCTCTCTCTCTCTCTGTCTCTCTGTCTCTCTGTCTCTCTGTCTCTCTCTCTCAGCTAATGATCTCCGTCTGAGCAGTTTGAATCTTCTCCAGCTTCTCTGCTAACATGCCCCCTCTGCCCTCTGGAAGCCATTCAACTCAGCATGATCCTCAAACAAACAGGACACGGGTTGCTGATCATTCCAGTGAATGAACAATGTTTACCAGAGAATGTCATGTTTTGTACTGTAAACACAATAGTTTGAATTCCAACATTTAAACAGACTACTGAGTTGATGTGCAGGGGTATGAGGTAATCAAGGTAGCTATGGACATATAGGTAGGGCTAAAGTGACTAGGCAACAGGATAGATAAGACAGTAGCAGCAGTATACTGTATGTGGTGAGTGTGAAAGTATATATGTGTGTGTGTGTGTGTGTGTGTGTGGGGGGGTTGGTTCTTCTATCCTTGTGGGGACCTAAAAATCCCCAAAAGTCCCCACAAGGATAGTAAAACAAGGATCATTTCCCAGGTCCCCATGACGACAAATGCTATTTAAGCTTAGGGGTTAGGTTAGGGATAGGGTTACAATTAGGATAAGGGGTTAGTGTTTAGGTTCAGGGTTAGGAGCTATGGTTAGGTTTAGGGTTATGGTAAGGGTTAGCTTTAGGGCTAGGTTTAGGGTTTATGGAAAATTGGATTTTGAAAGGAAATACATTTTAAGTCCCCACAAGGATAGAATACTATACCGTGTATTTATACTATACCGTGTGTGTGTGTGGCATCAGTATGCAAGTGTACCCATCTTATGTCTGTGTGGGTGTATTCAGTGTGTGTTGGGTCATCAGTGTATATACAATGCATTCGGAAAGTATTCAGACCCCTTCCCCTTTTCCACATTTTGTTACGTTACAGTGTTATACTAAAATTGATTTTTTAAAAATATTTTTCCCTCATCAATCTACACACAATAATGACTAAGCCAAAACAGGTTAAGACATTTTTGCAAATGTATAATATATAAAAAAGATAAATACCTTATTTACATAAGTATTCAGACCCTTTGCTATGAGACTCGAAATTGAGCTCAGGTGCATCCTGTTTCCATTGATCATCCTTGAGATGTTTCTACAACTTGATTGAAGTCCACCAGTGGTAAATTCAATTGATTGGACATGATTTGGAAAGTGGCACACCTGTTTATATAAGGTCCCACAGTTGACAGTGCATGTCAGAGAAAAAAACAAGCAAAGGTCGAAGGAATTGTCCGTAGAGCTCTGAGGATTGTGTCATGTGGCTGTTTTTAAGCGGCAGGGACTGGGAGACTAGTCAGGATTGAGGGAAAGATGAATGGAGCAAAGTATAGAGAGTTCCTTGATGAAAACATGCTCCAGAGTGCTCAGGACCTCAGATTAGGGTGAAAGTTCACCTTCTAACAGGACAACAACCCTAAGAACACAGCCAATGAGTGGCTTCGGGACAAGTCTCTGAATGTCCTTGTGTGGCCCAGACTTAGCTGAAAATAGCTGTGCCGCAAAGCACCTATCCAAACTGACAGAGCTTGAGAGGATCTGCAGAGAAACTCCCCAAATACAGGTGTGCCAAGCTTGTATTGTCATACCCAAGAAGACTCGAGGCTGTAATTGCTGCAACTGTGCGTCAACAAAGTACATAGTAAAGATTCTGAATACTCATGTAAATAAGGTATTTCGGTTTTCTATATTTAATACATTTGCAAAAATGATGTGGTATTGTGTGTAGATTGATGAGGATTTTTTACATTTTAGAACAAGGCTGCAACTGAATACTTTATGAATGCACTGTATGTGTGTGTTAGAGTCAAGTGTGTGTGCATAGATTCCGTGCAGAAAAGTGTATACTGAGGTGTTGGTGTGTAAAGGCATTCTTCCCATCAAAAATATGTTGTGCATGTATTATGATAACATCTTTGTTCATTTTGGAAAAGGGGATATCTAGTCAGTTGCATGTAACCCAACCCCTCTGAATCAGACAGGTACATGCCTTTATCAACATTATCAGCAGTTGTTGGGCGTTAACTACGTTGTTCAAGGACAGAACAGTAGATGTTTTCCACCTTGCCGGCTCGGTGATTCAAACCAGTGATCATTTGGTTACTGGGTAAACGCCCTTCACCACTAGGCTACCGGCTGCTTTGATCTTTGGCAAGAGTTTTTTCTGGTGTTATTTCTTGTTGTAAGCTGAAGTCGGTAGCCAAAGCATCGATAGCCGAAGTTGGGATTCTTCAATTAAGTGTTTGATGTTATTGAACTAGAGACTAATCGTTTTCATGCATACGTTTTTTGAAAAATACTGCACCAAACATCTTATTCAGATGAAAAATTGTGCATTCCATGTGAAGCTGTTTGAGAGAATGCCAAGAGTGTGCAAAGCTGTCATCAAGGCACAAAGGTAATCATAATTGTTAACGGCATTCCCCAAAAGTAAAACAGGAAATTACAAACTTTCACGAGATACATTTCTCCTGGGTAACTGAGATTCGTTGCTCATAAATGTTACTGTGTGGATGGATGGACAGACGATGGCTGTATTTGTGTGTGGTGTTGCTGTCTGTCTGTCTGTGCTTGGTGCTTGGTGCCGGGTTGGATGTCTCAGGTGTCACAGGGCTGATGGATGGGCAGCTCTTTGAGAACACACAGGGGGCCTCTCACACTACCTCACAGCTTGGCTGAAGTGAGGGAAGAGAGGTCCAGAGAGGGGTGGGGGATGGGAGGATGAAAGAGAGAGAAGGGAGAAAGAGGGAGTGATGTATAATAGAGGTGTATCGATTGACCACTCCGCAATCAATACCACCCTCCCCCTGCTATGCCCCATGAGACATAGAGAAAAATGACTGTGTGTGCGCGTGCGCGTGTGTGGTAGAGGAGAGGGTCAGAGAGAAGTGAGTATAGACACCTTAGCTATTGAGTGATGAAGAACTGCTGCTATTACCTCATTTCAAATACACATATTTAGCAGATGTTATTGCAGGTATAGCGAAATGCGTGTGTTCCTAGCTCCAACAGTGCAGTAGTATCTAACAATTTATAACAATACACACAAATCCAAAAGTAAAAGAATATAATTAAGAAATATAGAAATATAAGGACGAACAATGTCGGAGTGGCATGGACTAAAATACAGTCCAATAGAATACAGCATATACAGTACATATGACATGAGTAAAGCAGTATCCAAACATGATTAAAGTGACTAGTGTTCCATTATTAAAGTGGCCAGTGATTCCATCTCTATGTACAGTGAGGGAAAAAAAGTATTTAGTCAGCCACCAAAGTTCTCCCACTTTACACACTTTCAATATTTGGAAGACCCTCAGTGCTCTATCAAATCAAATCTATTTATATAGCCCCAGCCTAAAACCCCAAACAGCAAGCAATGCAGGTGTAGAAGCACGGTGGCTAGGAAAAAGTCCCTAGAAAGACAAAAACCTAGGAAGAAACCTAGAGAGGAACCAGGCTATGAGGGGTGGCCAGTCCTCTTCTGGCTGTGCCGGGTGGAGATCACAGTGGTTTTAGAGGGTGCAACAGGACAGCACCTCAAGAGTAAAAATGAACAGTTTAGGGTTCCATAGCCGAAGGCAGAAAAGGAACAGCGGCAAGGCCAGGTGGACTGGGGACAGCAAGGAGTCATCATGCCAGGTAGTCCTGATGCATATTCCTAGGGCTCAGGTCCTCAGAGAGAGAGAAAGAGAGAATTAGAGAGAGCATACTTAAATTCACACAGGACACCAGATACGACTCCCATTCGGAATCAGTGTCAAGAAAATGTGAAAAGTGTGAAAGAAAATGATCAGTTAGAATAGTTTCATATATGAGCCCTGTATCAACAGGTATAATACACAGATATATATATATAGAGAGTTCAAGGTTGAATGTTGAATATATTATTATATCATTATTACCTGCTAGATCTACTGTCTCTTTTATATTATGACATTTCAGCTAGATCTACTGTCTCTATTATATTATGACATTTCAGCTAGATCTACTGTCTCTATTATATTATGATATTTCAGCTAGATCTACTGTCTCTATTATATTATGACATTTCAGCTAGATCTACTGTCTCTATTATATTATGACAGACCAGCTGTATCTACTGTCTCCATTTCACTTTGGCCATTGATGTGGTCCTGCCCTCTCCTCAACAGCCTCAAATAGGCTATTTCATGTGGGGGTGGGGTGGAGCGGCAGACACACGCATCTCACATTTCATGACATGACATGTTTATATATTCCTTCTAAATAAATAAAAAATCACAAATAATATTTTATATTATTAATTTCAAACAAGGGCATTAGCATGATAAGAACTTACCAGTCCAAAACGATGTCCTCTCCCGTTCAAAAAATATTCCTCCACAATCGCTAAATATAGCGTCCTGCAACAATCTCTGTCTCACCTTCCCAATTAATGTATTCTAAAATTGTGTGTACATATGTATATCTAGACTTAGATTTAGCTTTCCCTGACCTAGTCGCCATAATGATTGATATATGAACAGCTGAATCTGCACATTCACCAGACAATGCAGTGCGTAATATGCGTAGCTCCTTCCGGTATGAAACTTCAATAGCGAATGACTCACTTTAAGCTGAAGCTTACTACATGGGTTGGTCTTGCAACACATAAACATGGCATATTGCCGTTTAGCTCAGCTCATTGGCTATCTACCCAGCTAGATTTCAAGACGATCAGTGGTCATTGGGTTAAAAGACAGTCAATCAACGAAACAGCGGGCAAATCATTGGTGCAGAATGATGTCATGACTTGTTGTCTTCAAATAGTTTTTTTTTCAGTCAATACGTCCCGGGAAATGGCCCATCACGTTTGATTGTGTTACAATCAATTTGTCGTCCCTAACGTAGGAGACACTGCTAGCTAGCCAACAGCTAGCCAACGTCTACCGAATAGAACTTCCCCACTCAACAACCCGGTCGCATTCCGCTTCGCTCCACAGGTAGTATCACATTTTCATTTCATTTCATTACAGCACAACGGTTTGATTTGTTTGATCGTAGCTAGCTACATAGCTAGCTACATAGCCGTCTTTGTATCAAAGATAATTGTGTAGTCTAGAGCGATTTTCTAGGTTAGCTAGCCAGCTATTGTCGTTCTTTTAACGCAACGTAACGTAATCAACACTGCTAGCTAGCCCCCGAATAGCAGCACTGTAGAAACTATTACACTCAACGGAACGACTTGATTAGTGTAGTGTCAACAACGCAGCCACTGCCAGCTAGCCTACAAAGTCAACAACGCAGCCACTGCCAGCTAGCCTACTTCAGCAGTACTGTATCATTTTAATCATTTTAGTCAATAAGATTCTTGCTACGTAAGCTTAACTTTCTGAACATTCGAGACGTGTAGTCCACTTGTCATTCCAATCTCCTTGCATTAGCGTAGCCTCTTCTGTAGCCTGTCAACTATGTGTCTGTCTATCCCTGTTCTCTCCTCTCTGCACAGACCATACAAACGCTCCACACCGCGTGGCCGCGGCCACCCTAATCTGGTGGTCCCAGCGCACACGACCCACGTGGAGTTCCAGGTCTCCGGTAGCCTCTGGAACTGCCGATCTGCGGCCAACAAGGCAGAGTTCATCTCAGCCTATGCCTCCCTCCAGTCCCTCAACTTCTTGGCACTGACGGAAACATGGATCACCACAGATAACACTGCTACTCCTACTGCTCTCTCTTCGTCCGCCCACGTGTTCTCGCACACCCCGAGAGCTTCTGGTCAGCGGGGTGGTGGCACCGGGATCCTCATCTCTCCCAAGTGGTCATTCTCTCTTTCTCCCCTTACCCATCTGTCTATTGCCTCCTTTGAATTCCATGCTGTCACAGTTACCAGCCCTTTCAAGCTTAACATCCTTATCATTTATCGCCCTCCAGGTTCCCTCGGAGAGTTCATCAATGAGCTTGATGCCTTGATAAGCTCCTTTCCTGAGGACGGCTCACCTCTCACAGTTCTGGGCGACTTTAACCTCCCCACGTCTACCTTTGACTCATTCCTCTCTGCCTCCTTCTTTCCACTCCTCTCCTCTTTTGACCTCACCCTCTCACCTTCCCCCTACTCACAAGGCAGGCAATACGCTCGACCTCATCTTTACTAGATGCTGTTCTTCCACTAACCTCATTGCAACTCCCCTCCAAGTCTCCGACCACTATCTTGTATCCTTTTCCCTCTCGCTCTCATCCAACACTTCCCACACTGCCCCTACTCGGATGGTATCGCGCCGTCCCAACCTTCGCTCTCTCTCCCCGCTACTCTCTCCTCTTCCATCCTATCATCTCTTCCCTCTGCTCAAACCTTCTCCAACCTATCTCCTGATTCTGCCTCCTCAACCCTCCTCTCCTCCCTTTCTGCATCCTTTGACTCTCTATGTCCCCTATCCTCCAGGCCGGCTCGGTCCTCCCCTCCCGCTCCGTGGCTCGACGACTCATTGCGAGCTCACAGAACAGGGCTCCGGGCAGCCGAGCGGAAATGGAGGAAAACTCGCCTCCCTGCGGACCTGGCATCCTTTCACTCCCTCCTCTCTACATTTTCCTCCTCTGTCTCTGCTGCTAAAGCCACTTTCTACCACTCTAAATTCCAAGCATCTGCCTCTAACCCTAGGAAGCTCTTTGCCACCTTCTCCTCCCTCCTGAATCCTCCCCCTCCTCCCTCTCTGCAGATGACTTCGTCAACCATTTTGAAAAGAAGGTCGACGACATCCGATCCTCGTTTGCTAAGTCAAACGACACCGTTGGTTCTGCTCACACTGCCCTACCCTGTGCTCTGACCTCTTTCTCCCCTCTCTCTCCAGATGAAATCTTGCGTCTTGTGACGGCCGGCCGCCCAACAACCTGCCCGCTTGACCCTATCCCCTCCTCTCTTCTCCAGACCATTTCCGGAGACCTTCTCCCTTACCTCACCTCGCTCATCAACTCATCCCTGACCGATGGCTACGTCCCTTCCGTCTTCAAGAGAGCGAGAGTTGCACCCCTTCTGAAAAAACCTGCACTCGATCCCTCCGATGTCAACAACTCCAGACCAGTATCCCTTCTTTCTTTTCTCTCCAAATCTCTTGAACGTGCCGTCCTTGGCCAGCTCTCCCGCTATCTCTCTCAGAATGACCTTCTTGATCCAAATCAGTAAGGTTTCAAGACTAGTCACTCAACTGAGACTGCTCTTCTCTGTATCACGGAGGCACTCCGCACTGCTAAAGCTAACTCTCTCTCCTCTGCTCTCATCCTTCTAGACCTATCGGCTGCCTTCGATACTGTGAACCATCAGATCCTCCTCTCCACCCTCTCCGAGTTGGGCATCTCCGGCGCGGCCCACGCTTGGATCTGTCTCCTCACCACGCGCTCTCACCACTGGTGTCCCCCAGGGCTCTGTTCTAGGCCCTCTCCTATTCTCGCTATATACCAAGTCACTTGGCTCTGTCATAACCTCACATGGTCTCTCCTATCATTGCTATGCAGACGACACACAATTAATCTTCTCCTTTCCCCCTTCTGATGACCAGGTGGCGAATCGCATCTCTGCATGTCTGGCAGACATATCAGTGTGGATGACGGATCACCACCTCAAGCTGAACCTCGGCAAGACGGAGCTGCTCTTCCTCCCGGGGAAGGACTGCCCGTTCCATGATCTCGCCATCACGGTTGACAACTCCATTGTGTCCTCCTCCCAGAGCGCTAAGAACCTTGGCGTGATCCTGGACAACACCCTGTCGTTCTCAACTAACATCAAGGCGGTGGCCCGTTCCTGTAGGTTCATGCTCTACAACATCCGCAGAGTACAACCCTGCCTCACACAGGAAGCGGCGCAGGTCCTAATCCAGGCACTTGTCATCTCCCGTCTGGATTACTGCAACTCGCTGTTGGCTGGGCTCCCTGCCTGTGCCATTAAACCCCTACAACTCATCCAGAACGCCGCAGCCCGTCTGGTGTTCAACCTTCCCAAGTTCTCTCACGTCACCCCGCTCCTCCGCTCTCTCCACTGGCTTCCAGTTGAAGCTCGCATCCGCTACAAGACCATGGTGCTTGCCTACGGAGCTGTGAGGGGAACGGCACCTCAGTACCTCCAGGCTCTGATCAGGCCCTACACCCAAACAAGGGCACTGCGTTCATCCACCTCTGGCCTGCTCGCCTCCCTACCACTGAGGAAGTACAGTTCCCGCTCAGCCCAGTCAAAACTGTTCGCTGCTCTGGCCCCCCAATGGTGGAACAAACTCCCTCACGACGCCAGGACAGCGGAGTCAATCACCACCTTCCGGAGACACCTGAAACCCCACCTCTTTAAGGAATACCTAGGATAGGATAAAGTAATCCTTCTCACCCCCCCCCCCTTAAAATATTTAGATGCACTATTGTAAAGTGGCTGTTCCACTGGATGTCATAAGGTGAATGCACCAATTTGTAAGTCGCTCTGGATAAGAGCGTCTGCTAAATGACTTAAATGTAAATGTTACAAACAAACCAGTTGATTGCAGTGAAACAAAACATGACTGGAAAAGTCACGTTCTGTGTGGGTTATTTACCTGGAATGTGTTGTCGAAAATGAAATGAGACGGAATTCACGACACAAGTGGTTCACAAAATGTTTTGTGTTCGGCTATAAAAACTGATTTTATCAAACAAAAGATCATTCATTGTGTAACAATTGGAATTGGAGCATTGGAATTGCAAACAGACGAATATAGTCAAAGGTAAACGATTTATTTTAATCTAGTTTGTGATTATGTTATGCCTGTGCTGGTTAAAATTGTTTGTTTTCTTGGGGCTCTATGCTCAGATAATCGCATCATATTCTTTCTTAGTAAATCCTTTTTAAAATCTGACAACGCAGTTGGATTAGCAAGATTCTAGGCTTTCGATACATGTGAGACACTTGTATTTTCATGAATGTTTAATATGACTATTTATGTAGCGATCACCATATGTTGTGGAATTTCAGCCCGCTAGCGGATTCCGTGCGCAGAGAGGTTAATAGCACCTGCTTGAACTTGTTATCAGCATAAAAGACACCTGTCCACAACCTCAAACAGTCACACTCCAAACTCCACTATGGCCAAGACCAAAGAGCTGTCAAAGGACACCAGAAACAAAATTGTAGACCTGCACCAGGATGGAATCTGCAATAGGTAAGCAGCTTGGTTTGAAGAAATCAACGGTGGGAGCAATTATTAGGAAATGGAAGACATACAAGACCACTGATAATCTCCCTCGATCTGGGGCTCCACGCAAGATCTCACCCTGTGGGGTCAAAATGATCACAATAACGGTGAGCAAAAATCCCAGAACCACTCAGGGGGACCTTGTGAATGACCTGCAGAGAGCTGGGACCAAAGTAACAAAGCATACCATCAGTAACACACTACGCCGCCAGGGAATCAAATCCTGCAGTGCCACACATGTCCCCCTGCTTAAAACCTGTTGCGACTCTAGGGGCAGTATTTTCATGTTTTGAAAAAAAAAAATCTTGTTTTAAACTGGATATTTTGTCAGGACAGGATGCTAGAATATTCATATAATTGACAGCTTTGGATAGAAAACACTCTAACGTTTCCAAAACTGTAAAGATATTGTCTGTGAGTATAACAGAACTGATGTTCCAGGCGAAAGCCTGAGAAAAATCCAATCCGGAAGAGCCCCATATTTTGAAAGCGCTGTGTTCCAATGAGTCCCTATTGAGCTGTGAATGTGCCATCAACCAGCTTACGCTTTCTACGTATTCCCCAAGGTGTCTACAGCATTGTGACTTAGTTTTACAAATTTATGTTGAAGAATACCCGTAGGGGGCTACATTGCGCAAGTGGTCACATGATGCTCCCGGAGAAAATCTTGCGTAAAGTACAGAGGTAGCCATTATTCCAATCGCTTCTACTGAGAAACCAATTGTCCCGGTTGATATATTATTGAATAGATATTTGAAAAACTCCTTGAGGCTTGATTCTAAATAACGTTTGCCATGTTTCTGTCGATATTATGGAGCTAATGTGGAATATTTTTCGGTGTTGTTTTGACTGCAATTTCCGGGCGATTTCTCAGCAAAACCTGAAGAACAAACTGAGCTATTTTGCCTACAAAAATAATATTTTGGGAAAAAAATGAACTTTGGCTGTCTACCTGGGAGTCTTGTGAGTTCATCAAAGGTAAACAATTTAAGTTGATTACTTTTCTGATTTCCGTGACAAGGTTGGCTGCTACTAGCAAGGCATAATGCTATGCTAGGCTATGATAAACTTACACAAATGCTTGTCTAGCTTTGGCTGTAAAGCATATTTTGAAAATCTGAGATGACAGGGTGATTAACCTGTAGTGACACCCCATCCCGGGAACAGGACCATTGTCATCACCTGACACTAATTAGCATAATGCAACGGACATAAATCTTCCTAGAAAATATTCCTATTCATGAAAATCATAAGTAAAATATATTGGAACACAGCTTAGCCTTTTGTTAACAAAAGAGGCAAAATGCCAGTACAGGCAAAACGTACAGAGACAATTGTGGAGTCGCATTTCAACGGCTCAGACACAAGACCTATGTGGCAGGGATTACAGACAATCACGGATTACAAAGGGAGCTAAACATCTTCTTCGCCGGCTTTGAGGATAAAACAGTGCCACCAACGCAGGACTGTGGGCTCTCGTTCTCCGTGGCTATAGGACATTTAAGCGATTTAACCCTTTCAAAGCTGCCGGTCCAGACGGACCAGCTGCCTGAAGTGTATACGAACATATTCAATTTCAACCTATTCCAGTCTGCTGTCCCCATTTGCTTCAAAATGTCCACCATTGTTCCTGTCCCCAAGAAATCAAAGGTAACTCAATTAAATGACTATCACCCCATAGCACTCACTGCTTTCGCTGCCTCCATCTGCTCCCTTGAACGGCGATACTCTCCTACCCACGTCCATGGTCTCCATTCATGAGCTCCTCCCATGTCCAGTCATCCTGGCCACGCTGCTTGGTTTGTTTTTGGTGGGATCTTCTGTAACAGGTGTAGTCGGAATGAGACCAAAGCGCAGATTGGAAAGTGTCCACGATTTAATGTTCTAAAAAACACTCAAACAAAATGACAAAAGGTGAAAACGAATGTGCACAGTTCTGTAAGGCAAAATAAACTATACAGAAAACAAGATCCCACAAAACCCAAAAGGAAAATGACAACTTATATATGATCCCCAATCAGAGACAACGATAGATAGCTGCCTCTGATTGGGAACCATACTCAGCCAAAAACACAAATAAATAGAAAACATAGATTTTCCCACCCGAGTCACACCCTGACCTAACCAGAGAATAATAAGGATCTCTAAGGTCAGGGCGTGACAGCTCTGTTAGTCAAAAGTTATTACCGGCTGTTAATAACACAAAAAACCTTCTGGGCTAATAATGTAAGTAATAACATACACAAAAATGAAATACTGCGAATTTGCTTACAAGCTACAAGCAGAGCTGCCATGTCTGTCGGCGCCATCCTACCCCTGCACATTGATTCTGTAACGGTACTCCTGGTAGATAGCCTCTTTATTGTTATTTTATTGTGTTATATTTGGCCAATTATTCATCCTTTTTAACACTGCACTTCATCCTTTTTAACACTTTTGGGGAAAAGGCTCGTAAGGATTTCACGGTACAGTCAACACAGGCGCTTGTGACAAATATAATTGTTTGTCAAAAAATATTTTGATGAATGAGGTATGGTGGGTGTTACCTTTCAATAAGGCCAAGACAGCAGACAAACACCCTTACAATGGCTCAAGGATCGGAGGCTAAGGGATATGGATGGTTGCAGAGGGACGGAGGACTAGATGACCATTTAGCCCCATCGTTGATGGGATTGGTGAAGTAGGTGTGTGCTTAGTAATGGGTGAGTGTAGAGTGGACCCAATTAAATGATTGAATGATAAGAAGTCAAATTACGTCAGGTGTGGATGTTGCTTGAATAGATGACTGAAGTAAAATGCTACATGGAGCGAGGAGACGCACTGGAGACCAGGACCGCTGAGCCGGCACAATCCGTCCTGGCTGGATGCCCACTCTAGCACGGCAAAAGATGACTTTCAATTAATATGGAGCTGTCCTAGGATGCCTGAATGAAGAAAGTAGACAAGTAGACCCCCCAATAAACTGAGGTACTTGCTATTCTGAGATTGATAGGTAGAGAAAAAGAAAGAGATGGAGAGAGAAGACAGAGTAAGAAGAGAGACTAGTGGCGCTCCCTTTGACATTCACAGTGATTCCCCACAGGCTATCAGGGGTCTGTCAGCAGAAAGATAACACTCCACTCCTGTCCTGATTTAGTGGAGGCTGCTGATGCATTGATTCATATCTGCTGCTTGTCTATTAATCATACATTAATGGATGAGATGGGAATTATACCATCTCACCCACTGTCCGTCACCAGAAGTGGAAATAAGATAGAGACCACACTCCACCACGCTGTCGGTTGCTCACTCTTGTCCTTTTTCACCAAACTCTCGATCTCCCAATCCTCTCCCCTCTGCCATCATTCTTTAGTATCCTCTACTATCTCTTTCCGTCTCGCAAACCACCTTGCTCTCCCCTCTTGGGATCCATCCATCGCCTCGCACCCCCACCTCAAGGCTGTCAAATGTTCTTTCTCACATACATTCTCTTCTCAGTGCACCCCTTCACCCCAAATGTCCCCCTCTCTCCATACTCCCATCCCCTACCCCACACTAGCCCCTCAAACCCACTCCTCTCCCCAAACTTAATCTGGGAACATCTATCCCAGATGGGATCTGGGAGGAAACCCAGAATACTGACATAATACAGGTCAAGGAGAAGTCTGGCATTTGGTTGTGGTATGCAACCCTAGTCTCCCCTGCTCTCCTGCTCTCACTGCTACAGTTGTAGACTATTTCCTGCTTTAAGCACTCAGAAGCCAATTTAGCATAACAAGTTTTGGCAGAGGCAGAGAGATTGTTTCTCCCATGGTGCAGTAGGGTTGTATCGGTGGCTGCTTTGGGCGCAAGACATGGCGCCGCAGTATTATGGGGCGACAAGAAAGAGAAGGAGAAAGAGAGCAGATAGGATAACTAAAGTGAAATTTCATGCTCTAGTGATCACCCCAGTGAATTTTGGGATGTCATCTTCAGTAGAGATGATAGCGAGAGCCAAGATACAGAGAGGGCCGAGCAAGAGAGACAAAGAGACATATACATGATCAAATACAAATCTTAGAATCAACTATTAAAGACTACCAGAACCCACTGGTTTATTCAATTACCTCGAATGAAGTACAGGACAAAATAAAAACCCTCCAACCCAAAAAGGCCTGTGGTGTTGATGGTATCCTCAATGAAATGATAAAATATATAGACAAAAAAATTCCAATTGGCTATACTTAAATTAACATCATCCTTCGTGCTGGCATATTCCTCAATATTTGGAACCAAGGACTGATCACCCCAATCCACAAAAGTGGAGACAAATTTGACCCCAATAACTACTGTGGGATATGCAGGAAGCTTGAAAAAATCCTCTGCATTATCATGAACAGCAGACTCATACATTTTCTCAGTGAAAACATTGTACAGAGCAAATGTCAAATTTGCTTTTTACCAAATTATCATTCAACAGACCACGTATCCACCCTGCATACCATAATTGACAAGCAAACAAACCAAAACAAAGGCAAAGTCTTCTCGTGCTTTGTTGATTTCAAAAAAGCCTTCGACTCAATTTGGCATGAGGGTCTGCAATACAAATTGATGGAAAGTGGTGTTGGGGGATAAACATATGACATTATAAAATCCATGTACACAAACAAGAAGTGTGTGTTTAAAATTGGCAAAAACATACACATTTCTTCACACAGGGCTGTGGGGTGAGACAGGGATGCAACTTAAGCCCCACCCTCTTCAACATATATAACAACGAATTGGCGAGGGCACAAGAACAGTCCGCAGCACCCGGCCTCACCCTACTAGAATCTGAAGTCAAATTTCTACTGATGATCTGGTGCATCTGTCACCAACCAAGGAGGGCCTAGAGCAGCACCTAGATCTTCTGCACAGATTCTGCCAGACCTGGGCCCTGACAGTAAATCTCAGTTTGCCCAAAAGAATGGTGTTCCAAAAAAGGTCCAGTCGCAAGGACCACAAATACAAATTCCATCTAGACACCGTTGCCCTAGGGCACACAAAAAATTATACATACCTTGGCCTAAACATCAGCGCCACAGGTAACTTCCACAAAGCTGTGAACGATCTGAGAGACAATTCAAGAAGGGCCTTCTATGTCATCAAAAGGAAAATAAAATTTGAGATACCAAGTAGGATCTGGCTAAAAATCAGTTATAGAACCCATTGCCCTTTGTGGTTGTGAGGACAGGGGTCTGCTCACCAACCAATAATTCACAAAATGGGACGAACACCAAATCGATACTCTGCATGCAGAAATATGCAAAAAATATCCTAATTAGGCCAATACCCGTTAATGATCAAAATCCAGAAAAGAGATGCCTAATTCTACAACCACCTAAAAGGAAGCAATTCCCAAACCTTCCATAAAAAAGCCATCACCTACAGAGAGATGAACCTGGAGAAGAGTCCCCTAAGCAAGCTGGTCCTGGGGATCTTTTCCCAACATACCCCACAGAGCCCCAGGACAGTAACACAATTACAACCAAACAAATCATGAGAAAACTAAAAGATAATTACTTGACACATTGGAAAGAATGAACAAAATAACTGAGCAAACTAGAATGCTATTTGGCCCCAAACAGAGAGTACACAGCGGCAGAACACCTGACAACTGTGACTGTCCCAAACTTAAGGAAAGATTTGACTATGTACAGACTCAGTGAGCATAGCCTTGCTATTGAGAAAGGCTGCCATAGGCAGACCTGGCTTTCAAGAGAAGGCATTCTTTGTGCATACTGCCCACTAAATTTGGTGGAAACTGAGCTGCACTTCCTAACCTCCTGCCAATTGTATGACCATATTAGAGACACATTTCCCTCAGATTTCACAGATCCACAAAGAATTAGAAAATAAACCCGATTTTGATAAACTCCAATATCTACTGGGTGAAATACCACATTGTGACATCACAGCAGCAAGATTAGTGAGCTGTTGCCACCAGAAAAGGGCAACCAGTGAAGGAAATGTCTTTATTCTTTTAGGACTGTTTACTGTAAATTTTTATTGTTTATTTCACTTTGTATATTATCTACTTCACTTGCTTTGGTTATGTTAACATATGTTTCCCATGCCAATAAAGCATCTTGAATTTAATTGAATTGAGAGAGAGAGCGGAGAGAGCGGACAAAGAGCAGAGAGAGAGAGAGTTAGAGAGAGAGATTTGCAGGTTAGTGCTGCTCTTACAGTAAGTTAGGAAATTTACCAAGGCCTAGGGACCATGAATACATATTAAATGAGTAATTCATTAATTTATATTTAGATTGATTTGTGACCCATATTCCCACTAGACACTATTAACAAGACGATTGGACATCTACAAACTGTTTTAAATTAGTCCACTTACTTAAATATTATGTATCAAATTAGAGGTATATATTTTTTATCTCCTATTTACAGCTTGTGTACAAATTACAGACCAATCTCTCAATTTTATCCCCAGGCCCTCCAACTCCCCCAGATCTCTGTCTCTGACCAGCTCCTATCTGCTAGAGAGACCTTTCTCCTCTTGCCATCCTCCAGACCTTCCTGTCACTACTGGGGGGGGGGTCATTTTCAGCTGGAACACACCATTTCCACAGTAATTCACAGTGAAGATAGTAATCGGAAATGTCTCCAGGTGTTTGCTCAAACCTGTTTTTTTTATCGGCCTAGCACCTTCGCTACAGTGGCTGACAGTGTTTATCTAAAATGCAATCTTTCTGAACTCTAAAGCACAGAGTTTGTAGCCCGGGACTCAATGAGCGGGGCACTGAGAGTCAAAATCAATAAAAACTTACAAGCTCCTCCTGCTGCTACTGTAGACTAGCAGATTCGAGAGGGACAGGAGAGGAGGTGAAGGGTGGGAGGGGATGAAGGGAGGTAGAGGGGGGTGAGGAGGTTCCGGTGGTATGGATGAAGATATTCTAGTAGAGGAAAGTGGTATCTTTCCAGTTGGTAGAATCGACGCAAAGAGGTGAAACAGCAGCTAGAGTTTTCAGGCAGTTCTAGAACATGCAGTGAAATACTATGGCAACCCGAAAATGTTCTTTCTCATCAAAATGCCACAAGAAAGTCATATCACCAAACCTATAGAAAGGAAGCAATGTTTTGGCATTGGACTCTGGTGCAATGCTGTGTGAAACAACATGGAAAAGATCCATTCAATCTAGCTATATGCTCATTCTTACTGTATGTTTTCCTCTGCATCCCATCAGGCAGCGTATGTACAGTATCCTACTGCTTGGATACGTAAAAAATACCCCTGTGTAATCTTCCTTTGATAATGACTCATCTAACAACTAATCTATTCATCAATTAACAGTGATTGACCTATCAATTTACCTGAGTAAATGGAAAGACACATGAGAATGAGAATGAAAAGTGTAGGAGCACGTTCATATCCTGTGGGACCAGCAGCTAGTTAATATGTGGCTGCAGTGATGCTTGGTTGATAAATTGGATCCGTGTTGTGATGTCTTCCCTGACTGTTATATCTCTTCATGTGAGGCCTGCATTTGATTTGTAAATAAATAAAACAAGGTCTTTGTTTCTCCTCATACAGTGTGATCCTCCAAGATGTTTATTTTGCTGTGGATGTGCTCTGATATGCTGATTCGTTTAGAGATATGACTTTTTGATGCAGTGTTTAATTCACATCTGAAACAACATAGAGCTGTAACTGTTGGAAGTGTTCTAGATGACAGTTTTATTTATCATGTGACGGCATTTATTTTAAAGTTCAAATAACTTCTTCCACAATGTAGTTTTTGCTCCTGAGTGGCGCAGCGGTCTAGGGCACTGCTTCTCAGTGCAAGAGGTGTCACTACAGTTCCTGGTTCAAAACCAGGCTGGATCACATCTGGTCATGATTGGGAGTAGGGCGGTGCACAATTGGCCCAGCGTTGTCTGGGTTTGGCTGGGGTAGGCCATCATTGTAAATAAGAATTTGTTCTTAACTGACTTGCCAAGTTAAGTAAAGGTAAAATGCAAATTGGTGAATGAAGAAAAACAGATTTGACAAAGAAACCAATGAATATCAAGGTCAGGTCACAGTCGTAATAAAAAAAAAGCTTAAAGTCATTAACGGGGATGGAAAGGGAGGGAAACATTAGTGTTAGTCAAGGAGATCTGTACTCTCAAACCTATTTCCCTGTTCACTTATGGTAAGAGACAGACCCAGTTGTTGGGTCAGACCCTTATTTTCCTACTCTCTGACGGTAAGAGAGACAGACCCAGTTGTTGGGTCAGACCCTTATTTTCCTACTCTCTGACGGTAAGAGAGACAGACCCAGTTGTTGTTAACCTTTGTGCTGAAGGGTGTCCCCTAAATAGAAGGAGTCTTGTTAATCATTGGTTTTGATTAACCTTCCTTTACAGCTAATTTGTGTCTGATTGCGAGGGCAGTTTGTGCAAGACCTGAGGGTTTCGACCAGGAGCCACTTAGCATGCACAACTGTGCTTAAAGGAAATCAATGACCTAAATGACAAGGCAGGAAAGAGAAGACTGTCTCTGCATACCAAAATGGAGGAATGCTATTGAGATTACCCACTTGCCCATCCTTCTGGATATACTGTACCCGATGAACTTAACCGCTTGCTATGCAATCTTTGGTTACTACATTATGCCAAAGTTCATCAAAAATATCTTCCCTTTTTTGTCTTCCCACTTCTAATTTGGGGCAGTCAGATTTAGGTTTGTATAATTTTGCCATCCACAAAAACATTACCCATCATACATCACAGTTGATACTGCCAATCCAAGTATCAGGTTCCCCGGTCAATCCATGGACACAACTCATAAAGAGACCCCTGTCCACTAATCACTGATCCATAGCCCAGAAGTAATGGAGACAGCGACAGCAGTGTCAGTGCAGGTTAGATAGCTCCTGAGGGTTTAAGCACCGCCGAGCGGTTAGCGACACGTGCATGTCGCCTGAGTCCATCTGACGGGCCTATCAGTGCGGATAATGGCTAATCAATGCTACAGCTCTTTAAACACGGACTGACACACACTACCTAGACAGAGCTCTCGCTGTGATTAAAGCCAGATGACTGATAACAGTATGGCTTCTCTCCGTACCATCTAGGGTCATAAACAAGCTCTCAACCCCATGCCGAAGAAAATGACTTATGCTTACTTCCACGTTGACGACCCTTTATAGATCACAATTTAAATTGCTTAGAAACTCTGAATAATGTATTGTTATACAAAAGGTGCAATTCTGTTTTCAAGGGCTTACCTATTACACCTCTAGAAATTATTGTTATATATACGCTTTTATGAGATGCTATAGCACCTTCAATATTCAAATACAGACACAAAAATGTATATTATGAAAAAACGTATTTGGATCCCCATTAGCTTTTGCAGAAGACGCAGCTACTCGTCTTGAGTCTTTCCCTCTCCTCAAAACCTCTATTTTCATCTGGAGTGCAGTAGCCTATGTGTATTAGACATGTGTCCTCTCCTCTGGTCTCTGAAGACCATCAGGAACAAACTCAGGCCATAAGGCCTCTGGATCAATACCTCTGTGGAGGAGTATGATATCATATCATGTCCTCATTTCATGCACTTTAAACACCAGGGAAGGGGGAGCTTCAGCAGGGTGTCTGCAACACCATGCTGAATATAAGACTGAACTGTCAGTCGATTTGGACACCAATGTTTGCTAATGTACTATTATTATATGATCAATTCAGACCCCTCCACCCCCCTGAAAGAGTCATACTAGCAGCAGCTGGTAAATTAAACAGTGTCAGGATTTGTTTTAGTAGCCTAGATGGTTGGTGTTTATAGCTAAGGCTGTCTGGTGTTGAGGCGAATCTCTGTGTGTGAGGCGAATCACATCTCATCTACTCTGATGAAAAACGACACAAATAGATTATTTTCAAATGGTTTCCTTTCATATGATTAGGAGTCACGCAAGAGGCAGAGATAATCTTGATTCGGATACATTTCCTTTCCATATGCAAACCAGCTCCCAAAACAAACTAATCAATTTCATATCAACTATAATGTAGCTTAATGGTCAGCGATTAAGAAAACCAATTGCCAAAGAGGCACGGTTTGGCGGGTCATGTTTCGGAGGACGAATGATTCGACCTTCACCTCCCGAGTCCATTGGGGAATGGAAGTGATTAGTCAAGATCGAAATTGGCGACAAAAAGGGGGTAAAATACCACCTCTGTGTTTGACTGTGCCTTTTATTAGAACCCCCTGCAGCAACTGGATCAACCCCCCGCTCCCCCTGATGTTCTGAAAGAGCTGCAAAATCTGGATCCCTACAAATCAGCTGGGCTAGACAATCTGGATCCTCTCTTCCTAAAATTATCCTCCGCCATTGTTGCAACCCCTATTACTAGTCTGTTCAACCTCTCTTTCATATCGTCTGAGATTCCTAAAGACTTGAAAGCAGCCGCTGTGATCCCCCCCCTTCAAAGGGGGAGACACTCTACCGTTCCTTCTCCGCTATGCAATCTGGTTTCCGAGCTGGTCACGAATGCACCTTAGCTACGCTCAAGGTCCTAAGCGATATCATAACCGTCATCGATAAGAGACATTATTGTGCAACCGTCTTCATCGACCTGGCCAGGGCTTTCGACTCTGTCAATCACCGTATTCTTATCGGCAGACTCAACAGCCTTGGTTTCTCTAATGACTGCCTCGCCTGGTTCACCAACTACTTCTCTGAGAGTTCAGTGTGTCAAATCTGACGGACTGTTGTTCTTTGGACACTGTGTTAACAAACGTCCAAACGAGCTTCAACGCCATACAGCACTTCTTCTGTGGCCTCCAACTGCTCTTAAATTATAGTAAAATGAAATGCATGCTCTTCAACTGATCACTGCCCGTAACCCGCCCACCCAACTAGCATTACTACTCAGGACGGTTCTGGCTTAGAGTATGTGGACAAGTATAAATATCTAGGTGTCTGGTTAGACGGTTAAATTCTCCTTTCAGACTCACATTAAACATCTCCAATCCCAAATTAAATCTAGAATCGGCTTCCAATTTCGCAACAAAGCCTCCTTCACTCATGCTGCAAAACATACTCTCTTAGAAAGGACTATCCTACCGATCCTTGACCTTGGCGATGTCATTTACAAAATAGCCTTCAACACTCTTGGATGCAGTCTATCACAGTGCCATCTGTTTTGTCATCAAAGCCCCATATACTACCCACCACTGCGACCTGTATGCTTTTGTTGGCTGGTCCTCCCTACACATCTGTAAGTCTTTGCTAGGTTAAGCTCCGCCTTATCTCAGCTCA
The DNA here is from genome assembly GCF_023373465.1 of Oncorhynchus keta. Taxonomy (NCBI): domain Eukaryota; kingdom Metazoa; phylum Chordata; class Actinopteri; order Salmoniformes; family Salmonidae; genus Oncorhynchus; species Oncorhynchus keta. The sequence continues at coordinate 34,481,708 of NC_068444.1, read as the reverse complement.
CTGGTCACCATAGCAACACCCACTTGTAGCACTCGCTCCAGCTGGTATATTTCATATTGTGTTAATGACTGTACATTTGTTTATCCCATGTGTAACTCTGTGTTGTTGTTTTTGTCACACTGCTTTGCTTTATCTTGACCAGGTCGCAGTTGAAAATGAGAACTTGATCTCAACTGGCCTACCTGATTAAATAAAGGTGAAATAAAAATATAAAAAATAAAAAGAACACACACAGCCCCTCTACTACCCGACACACTCACAATATTGTTATCTAGCAGCATGTACATTGTGTAAATACAATAATAATTTAATGTGGCCAGCACAGGAGATGTTTTTAACCTCTCTAGGGTAGGGGGCAGCATACGTAATTTTGGATGAAAAACATGCCCAAATTAAACAGTCTGCTACTCGGGCCCAGAAGATATGATATGCATATAATATAATTTGGATAGAAAACACCCTAAAGTTTCCAAAACTGTTAAAATAGTGTCCGTGAGTATAACAGAACTGATTTAGTGGGCGAAAACCTGAGAAGAATTCTGAGTTTTCTATTCAATGCCATTACAGTAGCCATTGACTTTGGACTCCGTTTGCAGTTCCTATGCATTCCAGTAGATGTCAACAGTCTTTAGAAATAATTTCAGGCTTGTATTCTTATAAATTAGGGAGTAAGACCTGTCTAAATGAGTGGACCCTAACGTGTCGCAGAGTTTTTCAGGTGCATGTGCATTTCTTGTTTACCTTTTATATTGACGACGATATTGTCCTGTTGGATTATTATAGATCATTTAGGCTAAAAAACAACCCGAGAATTGAATATAAACATCGTTTGACATGTTTCTATGAACTTTACAGATACAATTTGGATTTTCTGTCTGATTGTTTAGACTGAGTTTGAGCCTGTGGATTACTGAAGAAAACGCGCTAACCAAACAGAGGTATTTGGTTATAAAGAGACTTCATCGAACAAAAGGAACATTTATTGAGTAAATTAATGTCTTCTGATTGCCACCATATGAAGATCATCAAAGGTAAGTGATTAATTGTATCTCTATTTCTGAGTTTTGTAACGCTTCTGCTTGGCTGGTTACTGCTTGTAATAATTTGTCAACTGGGCTATGTTCTGGGCTACGTATGTTCTGGGTTAGGTATTCTTTCGCCGAAAAGCATTTTATAAGTATGACACTGTGGTTGGTTTAACAAGAAGATAATCTTCAAACCTATGTAAAATATGTTTTGTTTTCTGAATTTTTATAATGAGCATTTATGTTATTGAATTTGGCGCTCTGCAACCTCACTGGATGGTGGCCAGATGGGACGCTAGCGTCCCACATACCCTAGAGAGGTTAAAACCCTAGGATTATGAGTTGTGAATTTGTAGGTATATTAGATTGCAGATCAAGAGATTGTGTCCTGCACCTGGCATGATTTGGACACATCCCAGAGGTACATCTCATTACCTTTCCAGAATATGACACCTCTGAGCTACACACTGAACACAGAAATAGTCCACTCTCTTCCTTTCTTTCTTTCTCGCTTTCTCTCTCTTTCTCCCGGACTCATCTTAAATCACTCCTGGTGGCTCCATCTAAAAAAGTCTGTCATGAATAAATACATTTTTAAGAGGAGTTTAACCTCCAAAAGTATAAGCCGTTGGGAGGGCTTCTACTAAGTTTACATATGGAATTGTTTTAAGATGGTCACGCCGTGGATCATTTAGCTCTTTGATTTATAATTTAAGGACCCCTTTGGCCATAAAAAAAACTTTTAAAAATGATTTGTTAAAATAATGATTTGTTAAAATATTGAATTTTGCATTTACTACTACAGCCCATAGAAACGTAGTGAATAACACATTCATAAATGGCAAAATTACAGTCAAAAATGTATCATAAAGAAAAAGGCTTTGAAGTTTCTCTCCTATATCTAGGTGATAGATATAAGAAAGCTATATAAGAAAGCTCAGGATTTGTTTCGGGGTTTGTTTGGACAAATGTTTAACCCCTTATTTTCCTTGGCACAAAACTGTCTCCATACTTCCATTCATTTGTACGGGTTACCTTCAGACGAGTCTGAGTCGTAGAGCAAAACAGAGAACACCAACGTTTTCGTGAAAGTCTCATATTTTCATAGATTGGTCTTGTAAGTTTTTTTTAGGCCAAACTGTTTGAAAGCTACAGACGTTTTCGTTAAAAAAAATTGTAATGCCTCATGGTCTGACAAAACACTGCTGTAGCTCTGCCTCCTTCCACCGCAGAAGGCCGACATAGGCGGATGTGGTGGATTGAGATGCAGCCCATTGCAAAAAACAGATAGCTTTAACTGATGGATTTTGATGGGGATGTTTTATAATGTTATTTAGATTGACGCATTGGTGTGTCAATAGACTCTTAAGGAATACATTTATTCACCAGAAAGCTTGGAATTTATCGTGTCTGTCAGGAATCAAGGTAAGACCCAAGTGCAGACTGTGTGAAGTAACAATGTTTATTGTAACCACAGGGGAAGGCAAACGACAAGTCAAGGAAGTCAGGGGTCGATAATCCAGAGCAGAGGCCAAGGTACAGGACGGCAGGCAGTGTCAGAGACAGGCAGTTGTCAGGCGGGCGGGCTCGGGTTCAGGACAGGCAAAGGTCAAAAACCAGGAGGATGAGAAAAAAAGAGATTAGGGAAAAACAGGAGCTGAGATAAAACGCTGGTAGGCTTGAACAAACAAGACGAACTGGCAACAGACAGACAACACAGGTGATAATGGGAAATATGGGTGACACTTGGAGGGGGGAGGAGACAAGCACAAGTACAGGTGAAACAGATCACAATCACAATCACTCACATCACAGCACCAGACACCCTCACCGTGGGACCCATGCACCAAGAAAGCTTTCCCTTCCTCATCATCACCGCACCAGTACACAAAGTCATCCTCGGCCTCCCGTGTCTCCAACGTCATGACCCCACCATCTCCTAGTCGAGGATGAGAATCACTGCCTGGGCACCCGAGTGCCGCAGGACCTGCTTTTACCCTGTGGTTCCACATCCGTTGAGAGTCCTGTGGATTCCCTCCTGTCCGACATCCTGGAGGTTTACCAAGATCTCCGGGTGGTTTTCTACAAGACCCATTTCTACCAGTCTCCATCGACCTGCTTGCAGGCTCTGCGCCTCCGCACAGCCGTGTCTACCATCTGTGGGTGGTTGAAACCGAGGCCATGGAGGAATACATCCAGGAAGCTATCCAAGCTATCCAAGGTTTCATCCACCCATTCACCTCCCCAGCGTTGGCAGGCTTCTTCTTTGTGGCCAAGAATGACGGTGGTCTATGTCCATACATCAATTACAGAGGACTCACTTCCATCACTACCAAGTACTGCTACCATCTCCCGTTGGTGCCGGCTGCTGTTGAACAGCTCTGTGTGGCCGTTTTTTTACTAAACGGAGCACCTACAATCTGATCCACATCCGGGAGAGGATGAATGGAAAACGGCCTTCAGCATGATATTTGGGAACTTGTTCTCAACTAGCCTACCTGGTTAAATAAAATAAAGGTGAAATAAAACTACAAGTACTCGGCGATGCCTTATGGATTAGCCAATGCTCTGTCAATGTTAAAGGCGTTAGGGAATGAGGTGATCCGGGATATGCTCGGGCGACAGGTGGTTGTGTATGTCGATGGCATCCTGGTCTACTCGGCCACCATGGAGGATCACATCGCCCACATCCGAATAATCCTGAGGATGTCTTCTGGAGAAACACCTGTATTTGAAAGCGGAGAAGTGCCAGTTCCATCAGGTCGCTGTCTCCTTTGGATACCGGATCAGCCCCCAGGAAGTGATGATGGATGTAAGGAAGGCAAAGGCGTCAGGTCATGACCAATCCCAACCAACATTCAAGGGCCACAATGGTTTTTCGGGTTTGCCAACTTCTAATGCCGCTTCATTAAAAACTTCAGCGCCATCGCCCCTCCTCTTACCTCTCTCCTCAGGGGCGGTCCCAGTAAGTTGGTGTGGAGTCCTCCAGCCAATGAGGCTTTCCGCTTGCTGAAGTAGCGTTTCACGTCTGCCCCGTTGCTGAAACACCCAGATCCTACGCTGCCCTTCGTGTTGGCGGTGAACGCCTCAGAAGTGGGCACGGGGCCATCCGGTAAAAAATGCCAAGGTAACCCACAGAAATTGTATTCATGTGCATTTCAATCAAAAAACTGTCTCCTGCAAAGGAACTTTGATGTCGGTGAACGGGAGCTCCTGGTGGTGAAGTTGGCATTAGAGGAGTGGAGAAACTGTCTGGAGGGTTCCATGGGCCCATTTCTTACCCTCACCAAACATCGGAACCTGGAGTACATAAAGACAGTGAGGCATCTGAACCTGCGCCAAGCAAGGTAGTTTGAACTTCACCCTGTCATATCGCCCAGGTTCAAAGAACATCAAAGCCAATGCCTTGTCCTGTCTCCACAATTCTGAAAAGGCTCCTGGCCTGAGTGCGCCCATCATTCCACCCTCCCGAATCGTTGCCCCCGTGCTTTGGGTCATAGACGTGGACATCCGCCGGGCTCTGTTGGGTCCCAGTGGCCAACATCCTGGACCCCAACATCGTTTCCATCTACGCCGTCTGGACCGGCCCGCTCCTTGCCCTCTGGGCCGTCCTCCTGGCTGGCGTTGTCCTGCGGCTGAAACCATGTGGCGTAAGGGGTACTGTCATGCCTACTATCGCTCCTTCAACACTTTATTACTTCTTGCAGCATACACTGGACAAGCCAGGGGCCCCAAAGATTAAAACTATTTTAAGACAGTCTGACAAACCTCTAAAGTTTATTTCCAAACTGTATCAAGGGTTGATAGAGGCTTTTTCGGATGACACAAAACATGTCAAACAAAATGTGAGGAAGACCTGGGAGACACTATTGATGATGATGGATTCAGATATGTTTGAATGCCTAGTCATTTTCATATAATCTCAGACATAAATGACTGCAGTTTAAGACCACCCATAGAACATACTATATGCCAGTGAAACGGAATATCATGCACTCGGAAATGTAATACCGCTGCTGGAGGTGTAAGGTGTAAAACACAAAAGGGGACGTACAGTGTTTCATATGGTATGCTCTTGTGAAGGCTGACAGAATTCTAGCAAAGAGTATGTTATTTTGTCTCAGCATGTCTACAGACTCCCTTCTCCCCGTTTTTGTTTGTTTGGAAATGTTGATACTGGAGGCTGTTATCAGAATAAACTGTGTAACCTGTCACAATGAACCGTTTAGAAATTGCAGCACTTTTTATACATAGTCCCCCAATTTTAGGGGAGAAAAAGCATTGGGACAACTTCACTTGGAAGTGTATTAAAGTATTGAAAAGTGAAGTTATCGGTCCCACATTCATAGCACACAATGACTACATCAAGCTTGTGACTATACACATTTATTGGATGCATTTGCTTTTTGTTTTGCTTGTGTTTCAGATTATTTAGTGACCCGGAGAAATGAAAGCTAAATAATGTATTGTGTAAATAATAATATAACGTGTTTCTAAGCAATTATACATTAATGTAGATGCACCATGAATACGGATAATCCTGAATGAATCATGAATATTGATGAGTGAGAAAGTTAGATGCACAAATATCCCCCCCCAAAAAATTCTAGCTTTTATTGTAATGGTGAGAGGTTAGCATGTCTTGGGGGTATCATATTTGTGCGTCTGTAAATTTCTCAATCATCATTATTCACGATTCATTCAGGATTATCCATAATCATGGTAACATCTACATTAAAACCAGTCTAGGACACAGGTTCCGCTAGCGGAACCCCCCCCAACATTCTGATGAAAAGGCAGCGTGGGAAATTCAAATATATATTTTTTAAATATTTAACTTTCACATATTAACAAATCCAATACAGCAAATGAAAGTTAAACATCTTGTTAATCTACCCATCGTGTCCAATTGTATTTAATGTATTACAGCGAAAACACAACATTTTTAATATTTATGTTAGATCACCACCAAATCCAAAAAAACACAGTCATTTTTCCCAGCCAAAGATAAAGTCACAAAAGCAGAAATAGAGATAAAATTAATCACTAACCTTTCATAATCTTCATCAAATGACACTCATAGGACATCATGTTACACAATACATTTATGTTTTGTTCGATAATATGCATATTTATATCCACAAATCTCAGTTTACATCGGCGTCATGTTCAGAAATGCTTCCAAAATATCCGGAGTAATTACAAAGAGCCACGTCATATAACAGAAATACTCATCATAAACTTTGATGAAAGATACATGTTTTACATATAATTAAAGATACACTTGTTCTTAATGAAAGATTTTTTTTTTATTACGAAAAAAAGCATACCATCCAATAATCTGAGAAGGCGCTCAGAAATCAGAATGCAGTGCCAGGAATCCTAGTTCCGCAATAAATCGTTGTTTTGTTCGATAATGTCCATCACTAGTGTCCAATTAGCTACTTTTGCTAGCACGTTTAGTTCACACGTTCAAAAGCTGGCGCCGGTCCAGGCGAACTCGGACGAAAACTTCAAAAAGTTATATTCCAGGTTGAATACACTGGTCAAACTAAGTAGAGAATCAATCTTCAGGATGTTATTATCATATATATCAAATAACGTTCCAACCGGAGCATTCGTTTTTGTCTACAGAGTAATGGAACGCATGGCGATATCATGAGAAATGCGCCTGACCAGGAACTGGCATTCTGCCAGACCACTGACTCAAATAGCTGCCATCCGGTCCCACATAACACTAGAGCATGGGTGTCAAACTCTGGCCCGTGGGCCAAATTTGGCCCGCGGGGTAATTATATTTGGCCCGCGAGACAATACCAAATTACTACTAGAGCTGGCCCGCCGGTATTATACAGCGCATTCACCACTAATACTACGAATCCCATAATGCTCTGCTGTTTTCGCGCGCCAATCAGGACAGGACCCAGAAACGCTCTCTCCTCTGTGACAGTAGTCATAGCAACATAGACGCTACAACTGTCAGCGAGCTAACCCTTCCCAAAAATGGCGAAAAGAAAGACAGAAAACAGGAGCTTTCTGGACAAGTGGGAGGCAGAATATCTGTTTACATATGTAAAAGACAAACCTGTTTGTCTTGTTTGTGGAGTCAACGTGGCTGTAAGTAAGGAGTACAACATTAGACGACACTATGAAACGAAACACCATGACAAATACAAGGACCTGGACATGACTCAAAGGAGCCAGAAAGTAGAGGAGATGAAAAGAAGTTTGGTTTCACAACAGAATATGTTTAAAAAAGCCACATCACAAAGCGAGGCTGCTGTAAAGGCTAGTTATATAGTGGCAGCAGAGATCGCAAAATCAGCCCGGCCCTTTAATGAGGAAGAGTTCATGAAAAAGTGCATGATGAAGGTTTGTGACCTCGTATGCCCAGAGAAAAAACAAGCATTTTCAAACGTGAGCCTGAGCAGGAACACAGTAGCTGATCGCACATGTGATCTTGCCACCAATCTGTATGACCAGCTGATGGAAAAGGGAAAAGATTTTGTTGCGTTCTCCCTCGCTGTGGATGAGAGCTGCGACGCATCTGATACTGCTCAGCTGTCAGTCTTCATCCGTGGATTGGACTCAAATCTGTGTGTTACGGAGGAGCTATTAGGATTCAAATCAATGCATGGCACAACCACAGGAAAGGAAATCTTTCAGGAGGTTTCCAAATGTGTAACTGAAATAAAGCTGCCGTGGGATAAACTTGTTGGATTAACGAAAGATGGTGCGCCAGCGATGTGCGGTAAAAAGAGTGGACTGGTGGGCATGGTTCGGGAGAAGATGCGGGAAGAGAACTGTGCAGGTGAGCTAACTGTTTACCACTGCATCATACATCAGGAAGCACTGTGTGCCAAAGCCCTAAAGATGGAACATGTTATGACCACAGTAACACAGGTAGTTAACTTTATAAGAGCCAAAGGTCTAAATCACCGCCAGTTTAAATCTTTTCTGGAGGAGTGTGGTTCGGGATACGCAGGGTGCCGTATCACACAGAGGTGAGATGGCTAAGCAGAGGAAAAGTACTGAACAGATGTTTCGAGCTGCGTGAGGAAATATGTCAATTCCTGGAAACCAAAGGGAAGGATACAGCAGAGCTCCGGGAGCAAAAGTTCCTGTGTGAGCTGGCCTTTCTCTGTGACATCTCGAGCCATCTCGATGCGCTGAACCTGTAGCTTCAGGGGCGGGGGCGCATCATCACAGACATGTACGCTGCAGTGAGGGCCTTCAAAACTAAACTGTGCCTGTGGGAGAATCAGATGCTGCAAGGAAACCCTTGCCATTTTCCCTGCTGCCAATCCATAAAAGCGCAGATCTCTACCGCCGTGTTCCCATGCGCACAGTTTGCTGAAAAACTCAGTGTTCTCGCCGCTGAGTTTAGCCAGCGATTTGCCGACTTCGATGCCCAGAAATGCAAGTTTGAACTGCTTAGTAATCCCTTCACAGTTGATGTGGAAAATGCACCAACCAACATCCAAATGGAGCTGATTGAACTCCAGTGCAACGACACACTGAAGTCAAAGTATGATGCTGTGGGCGCCGCACAGTTTCCACGGTTCATCCCTGACACAATGCCTCAGCTCTGCACCCAAGCTGCTCAGATGCTCTCCATGTTCGGCAGCACTTATCTATGCAAGCAACTTTTCTCCTCGATGAAGATGACCAAAACAACTCACAGGAGACGTCTGACTGATGAACATCTTCGCTCGATACTGAGGATTTCTTCAGCTTAGAGCTTGAGCCCAGACATTGATGAACTAGCATCCAAGAAGAGATGCCAGGTATGTGGCTTGGGCACATCAGATTAGACCAGTGTGCAATAATTAACGTTTTCTTTATGCACTTTTTCTTGCTACAAGGCATGGGCTTGAATGGTTGATTGATTTATTATCATTTTATTTGTAAAATTATTAGCCAGTGGAAAAAGTTGATTTTGGTATTTAAATCAGAAGGCTGCAAATAGAAAAGAGGCATACAATTTTTATTTAAATTTTATTTATTTAATAAATGAATGCCATTGATGTGTTTTTTCATTTGAAATTCGATTTTGCATGTCTTCACTATTAAATTATATATTGTATGGTAATAAGCGATGCTTGTTCCATATTCAATGTTAAAGCAAAACTTGTTTGGGTCCATATTAAAAGGTTAATTTGTTCAATGTTGGCCCGTGACTTTGTTCAGGTTTTACATTTTGGCCCACTGGGTATTTGAGTTTGACACCCCTGCACTAGAGGCTTCATTCCACGTTCTACTGACTGTCATCTAGTGGAAGGCGTGCCTCCATATCTTACTGGGATGTGAATAGGCCAACCAGCCCCGGAATACTTCCTGTTTGGAAGTTTGAAGTAAACAGATCCATAAATGACAGGGAATTGAATACTCTTTCACAGACATACTTCCTGTTTGGAGGTTTGCAAAGTACATACTCACAGTTTCAAACAGTTTTAGAAACTTCAGAGTGTTTTCTATCCAATAGTAATAATAATATGCATATATTAGCATCTTGAACAGTGTAGGAGGCAGTTCACTATGGGTACGCAATTCATCCAAACTGAAAATGCTGCCCCCTATACCTAAAAAGTTAATGTAGAAGTGCTTAGAAACAGATTATATTCTTATTTATAATAAAAGTGACCTCAAAATTCCAAAAGGTCAAATTAGTTTGTGTAGAAATGCAGGATATTAGCTTTAGATGGTCAAAACATTTCTGAGGTAGGACCACCAGACCCCTCTCCAGGTTACGTCCCCCCCAATTCTAAAATCAAAGTTGCGCCCCTGGAAATGATATTAGTCATAAACCACAGTTGGGTCACCTGCTACTGTCCTCCCATCCACTGCCATACTGTTATATTCAGATCATAACTGTTTGCTTTGTCTTTATGTTGTCTGGTGGTCAAACCAAGAGTGATATAACAGTCTGAGAATGGACAACCCCTCCCTCTCTCTCTCTCACTCTACAGTTAATGTCACCTCTCCCAGCTCTTACTGACACCTACCCATGAGCCCCGTCTCTTTCCATTTACAGTAACCAGTATCCTCACGCACTGAGCAATGACCAACACGGTACATCCATGGACTTTGAAAAGTAGTTGAAATTTGGTCCGTCCACTCTAGCTTTGATGTTAACGTCCACAGACGGACCGGACTGGACCAAATCTGAACCTATCACAGACTTAACCAAGATGGCAGAGCAGTCAGACGCTTTTCATCCTCCTCTGGTCGTATCTTGTCATGTCCCGTGTATATATCTTTTTATATCTTTTTTCTTAGCATACAATTTTTCTTAACCTGAACTATGTTCTTTTGACCATCTTTTCTTTTTATTGGCCAGTCTGAGATATGTTTTTTTCTTTACAACGCTACCTAGAAGGCCAGCATCCCAGAGTTGCCTCTTCACTGTTGACGTTGAGACGTGTTTTGCAGGTACTATTTAATGAAGCTGCCAATTGAGGACTTGTTTGGTGTCTGTTTCTCAAACTAGACACTAATGTACTTGTCCTCTTGTTCAATTGTGCTCCGGGGCCTCCCACTCTTTCTATTCTGGTTAGAGACAGTTTGCGCTGTTCTGTGAAGGGAGTAGCACCCAGCGTTGTACAAGATTTTCAGTTTCTTGGCATTTTTCACATGGAATAGCCTTCATTTCTCAGAACAAGAGTAGATTGACGAGTTTCAGAAGAAAGGTCTTTATTTCTGCCCATTTTGAGCCTGTAATCGAACTCACAAATGCTGATGCTCCAGATACTCAACTAGTCTAAAGAAGGCAAGTTGTATTACTTCTTTAATCAGAACAACAGTTTTCAGCTGTGCTAACATAATTGCAAAAGGTTTTTTCTAATGATCAACTCACCTTTTAAAATTATAAACTTGGATTAGCTAACACAATGTGCCATTGGAACACAGGAGTGATGGTTGCTGATAATGGGCCTCTGTACGCCTATGTAGGTATTGTACAAAAATATTGACGTTTCCAGCTACAATAGTCATTTACAACATGAATAATGTCTACACTGTATTTCTGATCAATTTGATGTTCTTTCATTGGACAAAAAAAATATTTTCTTTCAAAAACAAGGACATTTCTAAGTGACCCCAAACTTTTCAACAATAGTGTATGTTTCACAAGTTTGGACATTACAGTACAGTGAGTAGAGCAAAATAGTGTACAGTCCAATATTACAGAAAAGTATAGTCCAGTATATTGTACTCTACATTTTAGCAAGTTACAGGAACAATTAGGGTTAAGTTCTTTGCTCAAGGGCATATCGGCAGATCTTTCACCTAGTCGGCTCGGGTAATTGACCAGCAACCTTCAGATTACTGGCCCTTAAACGCTAAGCTACCAGCCACCCTCTACACTGCTCTGCTGTGCTGTGCTGTATTGTACTGCACTGTACTGTACTCTGCTGTGTTATGCTGTCCATACCTGAGGAGAATGACATTCATATTCATAACTATACATTTCTGTCACATGATGCTGCTGAGGGTAGAACAGCTCATTATTATGGGCTCCCGAGAGACGCTGCGGTCTAAGGCACTGCTTCTCAGTGCAATAGGTGCCACTACAGTCCTTGTTTCGAATCCAGGCTGTATCACATCCGGCGGTGCACAATCGGCCCTGCGTCGTCTGGGGTAGGCCATCATTGAAAATAAGAGTTTGTTCTTACCTGACTTGCCTAGTTAAATAAAGTTTAAATAAAAAATACAAAAATGGCTGGATCGGCGCAAATGGAATGGCTTCAAAGATATGGAAACCATGTGTTTGATACCATTCCATTGATTACGGTCCAGCCATTTCTGTGTAGTACAGATCAGGGACCCATGATGTAATTCTGCTACCGGGTATAAATCCACGTCACTTACTGTAGTTCAATAACCAAAATATATTCCATGTCATAGCTGACACCCCATTCTTTCTGCTGACATCTTTGAATCTTAATTCGGAGAAGATATTTAACAGTTGTTGGCAAAATGCGGTCACACAAAAATCTGACGGAGATTCCATTACCAAAGATTGCATCTGCAAAGTTAATTCAAGGTAATTTTATACTTTTCTTTCCTCAGCTAATGTAAAGTAATTGTATGTAGGATTTGTCCACAAATGTGGCCTCCAGAATGTATTTACACCCTTGACTTTTTACACATTTTGTTGTGTTACAAAGTGGGATTAAAATGGATTTAATTGTCATTTTTGGTCAACAATCTACACAAAATATTCTGTAATGTCAAAGTGGTAGAAATATGCTAACATTTTTTCAGGTATGAGAACCAGATGCAGACAACGTCGAATAAACAATAGTTGAATGATCCAATAGGGGCAGGCAATAGACAGGTCAAGGCAGGCAAAGGTAAGTAAAACAGAGGTGAGGCACGGTACTGGATGGCAGGCAGGCTCAGGGTAAGCAGAGGTCAAAAATACAGCAGGGGGGCAAAGGTGCAGGTCGGGAGACAGGCTCAGGGGCAGGCAGAGTGGTCAGGCAGGTGGTTTCGGAGTCAGGACAGGCAAGGTTCAAAACCAGGTGGGCAAGAAAATAGAGACTGGGGAAAAGCAGGAGCTGAGAAACAAAACGCTGGTTGACTTGACAAACAAGACAAACTGGCAACGGACAAACAGAGGGGATTACGGGATAATGGCGAAGATGGGTGACACCTGGAGGGGGGTGGAGACCATCACAAGGACAGGTGAAACAGATCAGGGTGTGACACATTTGTAAAATAAAATAAATAAAAATAAAGCACTAATATATCTTGATTAGATAAGTATTGTAACATGTATGCTAATAATCGGGAAGCAAGTACAGGGAGTGATTTTAATAAATAAATGAACATGGACCTAAACAAGAAACATGAGAGGTGTACAGACATGAAACATATAAACAGAAACAATAACTCCTGAGGAAAGAACCAAAGGGAGTGACAGATATGAGGGAGGTAATCAGGAAGGTGATGGAGTCCAGCTGAGTCTCATGAGGCGCAGGTACACATAACGATGGTGACAGGTGTGCGTAATAATGAGTAAACTGGCGACAATGAACGCAAGAGAGGAGGAGCGGGAGTAGACGTGACAACTATTCATAAAATGTTACAATATTTGCCCATTATTCTTACAAAATTATTCAAGTTGGATGTTGATCGTTGCTAGACAGACATTTACAAGTCATGCCATATATTTTCAATTCGATTTAAGTCAAAACTGTAACTAAGCAACTCCAGTGTATATTTGGTCTTGGTCTTTGGGTTATTGTCCTGCCGAGACTTGAATTGGTCACCCAATGTCTGTTGGAAAGCAGACTGAACCAGCTTTTCCTCAAGTATTTTGCCTGTGCTTATAGCTGTATTCCATTTATCATCCTGCCGATGACAAACATACCCATAACATGATGCAGCCACAACCAAACTTGAAAATATGAAGTGGTTCTCAGTGATGTGATATGTTGGATTTCCCCTGAACACTGTGCTTTATATTCAGAACAAAAAGTGAATTGCTTTGCCAATTGTGTTGCAGTATTATTGCTACAAACAGGATTCTGTACAGAATTCCTTCTTTTTACTCTGTCATTTAGGTTAGTATTGTAGAGCAACTGCTATTCTGTTTATCCATCCTCAGTTGTCTGATACCACAACCATTAAACTCTATAACAGTTTTAAAATCATAATTGGCCTAATAGTGAAATCCCTGAGCAGTTGCCTTCCTCTTTGGCAAACGATGTTAGGAAGAACGCTTATATCTTTGTAGTGACTGGGTGTATTGATACACCATCCAAAGCCTAATTAATAATCATGCTCAAAGGGATATTCAGAGTCTGCTTTTATTTATTTATACACATCTACCAATCAGTGGCCTTCTTTGAGAGGCATTGAAAAACCTCCCTGGTCTTTGTGGTTGAATCTGTTCTTGAATTCCCTACTCGATTGAGGGACCTTACATATATCTGGGGTACAGAGATGGGGTAGTCATTAAAAAATCATGTTAACCACTATTATTGAACACAGAATGAGTCCATACAACTTATTATGTGATTTGTTAGCACATTTTTACTCCTGAACTTATTAAGGCTTGGCATATGAAAAATGTGGAATACTTATTGACTCAAGATATTTCAGTTTTTACTTATAAAAATAAATGTAAAAAATATTATTGGGTATTGTGTTTAGATCAGTGACACAAATATGAAGGCATTGTAAATAGTTTATGATTAGTGAATGCTATAATGTATTTATTTTGTTACATACTATTTCTTTCAAAACCATTTAAGCTGCTAATTGTTTGGTCCGAATCTAGCATAGAAACATGGGGATATGTCGCACTATGCTGACGTTGCAACCTATTTGTTAGATTCATGATAGTGTTGTCAGACAAAGCAAGGAATGTAAACTTCAAAATGTGATGTGGTTTTATTGGGATTTGCTTCTGTTGTTGGTAAGTAATGCATCCTGCAAGCTTTTAAAAAGACTTACTCAGCCTTTAATTCATCTGATTTTCTAAAAGCCCTCACTGTTTATTGACTAGTTAACGTTATTCTTCTAGCAGTTGTCTTCAAGACCTTTACAGAATAGAACAAAACATAGAATGCCCACACCAACTCACGCCCTGACCAAACCAAAATAGAGACATAAAAAGGATCTCTAAGGTCAGGGCATGAGTTGGGGTGGGCATTCTATGTTTTGTGTTTCTATGATTTTCTATTTCGATGTTTTGGCCGGGTATGGTTCTCAATCAGGGACAGCTGTCTATTGTTGTCTTTGACTGGGAACCATACTTAGGTATGTTGACTTTGTTTAGGGCACATAGCCTTTGAGCTTCACGGCTTGGTTTTGTAGTGTTTATTGTTTTGTTTGGCGTCATTTTGAGTTAATAAATAAAATGTACGCTCAACACGCTGCACCTTGGTCCTCATCCTTCAACAGCATTGACAATAATGAACAAAGGGCATTGGAACAATCCAGCCATCTCTGCTGTCCTTACAGCCCTTGATGACTGCAGCAGGGCACTCCAACCTTTACATTGTACGTGCCATTCTCTAAAGAAACAAAAAAACTCCTGACCCTTGTCCTTCTGTATCCACAGAGAATCTGAATGTGCTGAATGTGTAATGGTTGTTGTACACACTTAACAGACCCTAGTGTTTATTGCAGCAAGGAAAACAAGTGTTTTTACAAAGCAACTGTGTTCAAGGTTGCAAGGGAAAGAGTTCTATCTCTGTATGTGGAGAGAGTTTTAGAGGTTTGAGCATCATCCCTGGAATTCTGAGTTTTGATGTTTCAAAGCATATCATTCTAAATATTATGAGTTTATAAACAGATTGTTTGGATGCTAGATGCTGATTGGTTTATAGCAGGGAGTTTTAGCACCAAATGAAATAAAATGTTTGTAGTCACATGCGCCGAATACAACAGGTGCAGACCTTACAGTGACATGCTTACTTACGAGCCCCTAGGCGACAATGCAGTTTAAAAAGAACATGCATAAGAATAAGAAATAAAAGTATCAAGTAATTGAAGGGCAGCAGTAAAATAACAATAGTGAGACTATATAAAGGGGGGTACCGGTATAGAGTCAATGTGCGGGGGCACCAGTTAGCTGAGGTAATATGTACAGTGGTTCCTCCGTTAAAAGTTGTGTCATACTGCGGCACACCTTGCGGGCTTCTGCAGCATTCTGTGGCACATCAATTAATTGTCTGACATTTTTATTGATAATGCAAGTTATTGCTAGTTTGACCACCAGAGGGCATCCTTGAGAAGCATTGAATAGTCTTCCATATTCCAGGCACGCAGTAGACCGGGGTTCAATTCCCCGACCGGGAGGAAGGAGTTGGCTGTCTTTGTAAATAACCATTTGTTCTTAACTGATTCCAAATGTGTTTTTTCATAGTTGTGGTGTATTCACTATTATTAACAATGTAGAAAATAGTACAAATGTAGAAAAAACCTGGAATGAGTTTGTGTGTCCAAACTATTGACTTTTGACTAGCTTAATTAATTTGAGGAATATTATGATGTTTCTATTCCATGAAAAAATAAGAACCCTCTGGGTTTCTGTTAGGATGGAACAGAAAAAATGACGCTATACAACGTGATGGTCGGCAGTACAGTACAGGGCTATTTACAGTTGAAGTCGTAAGTTTACATACACTTAGTCATTAACCTCTTGCTCCTACCTGACACGCAGGCGTCCTATCTATCTAGTCCTATCTGGAAATGCAAATGCGCTACGCTAAATGCTAATAGTACTAGTTAAAACTCAAACGTTCATTAAAATACACATGCAGGGTATTGAATTAAAGCTACACTCGTTGTGAATCCAGTCAACAAGTCAGATTTTTTAAATGCTTTTTGGCGAAAGCATGAGAAGCTATTATCTGATAGCATGTAACACCCCAAAAGACCCGCAGGGGACGTAAACAAAATAATTAGCATAGTCGTTACAGCTACACAAACCGCACAAATAAAATATAAAACATTCATTACCTTTGACCATCTTCTTTGTTGGCTCTCCTAGATGTCCCATAATCACTATTGGGTCTTTTTTCGATTAAATCGGTCCATATATAGCCTAGATATCGATCTATGAAGACTGTGTGATAAAAGAAAAAAATAGCGTCTTATAACGTAACGTCATTTTTTAAAATAAAAAAGTCGACGATAAACTTTCACAAAACACAAATATACTTTGTAATGCAACTTTAGGTATTAGTAAACGTTAATAAGCGATCAAATTGATCACGAGGCGAAGTATATTCTTTAGCTGTCCGTCTGGAAATAATGTCCGGGTAAATCTTAACCAAAATATCCGGTCGGAGACCGGAAGAAATGCGCTGCCTTGCGTCTGTTTGACCAAGAAACAAAGCCTAGGCAAATGACAAGACTCTAGACAACGTGTGGAAGCTGTAGGTATTGCAACCTCAGCCCCATTAAATGTGGTTCACCTTTATCAATGGGTTCAAGTCGCGCATGGATATATTTTTCAATTTTCAGTGATCAGAATTTCCTGCACTTTTCGATGAAACGCATGTTCTGTTATAGTCACGTCACAGCCGTGATTTAACCAGTTTTATAAACGTCTGAGTGTTTTCTATCCACACATACTAATCATATGCATATACTATATTCTTGGCATGAGCAGCAGGGCGCTGAAATGTTGCGCGATTTTTAACAGAATGTTTGAAAAAGTAGGGGGTAGGAGTAACAGGTTAACCTCTTAAGCCCACCGACACGCAGGCGCCCCATCTAGCCATCTGGAAATGCAAATGCGCTATGCTAAATGCTAATAGCACTCGTTAAAACTCAAACGTTCATTAAAACACACATGCAGGGTACTGAATTAAAGCTACACTCGTTGTGAATCCAGCCAACAAGTCAGATTTTTAAAATGCTTTTCGGCGAAAGCATGAGAAGCTATTATCTGATAGCATGCAACACCCCGAAATACCTGAAGGGGACGTAAACAAAATAATTAGCATAGCCGGCGCTACACAAAACGCAGAAATAAAACATAAAACATTCATTACTTTCGACGAGCTTCTTTGTTGGCACTCCTAGATGTCCCATAAACATCACTATTGGGTCTTTTTTTCGATTAAATCGGTCCATATATACCCTAAATATCGATCTATGAAAAGTGTGTGATCCAGGAAAAAACACAGTTTTAAAAACGCAACGTCATTTTTTTAAATTAAAAAAGTCGACGATAAACTTTCACAAAACACTTCGAAATACTTTTGTAATCCAACTTTAGGTATTAGTAAACGTTAATAATCTATCAAATTGATCACGGGGCGATGTGTATTGAATAGCTCCACGTCTTCAAATCATGTTCGGAAATTTCTCCTCCAAAACATCCTGTCGGAGACCGGAAGGAATGGGCTCTCTCTTACTCGTTTGACCAAGAAACAAAGCCCAGGCAATTGACAAGACTGGCGACATCGTGTGGAAGCTGTAGGACTTGCAATCTCAGCCCCATGTAATTTGCTTCCCCATAGACAATACATGCAAGTGGCGCATGTATATTTTTCCCAGTTTTCGGTGATCAGTTTTTCTTGCGCTTTTCTATGAAACACACACTCTGTTATAGTCACAGCCGTGATTTAACCAGTTTTAGAAACGTCAGAATGTTTTCTATCCACACATACTAATCATATGCATATACTATATTCCTGGCATGAGTAGCAGGACGCTGAAATGTTGCACGATTTTTAACAGAATGTTCGAAAAAGTAAGGGGTAACCTTAAGAGGTTTTAACAAAAGGCTAAGCTTGTGTTTGAATATATTTATTTAATTTAATTTGCGATTTTCATGAATAGGAAAAGTTGCGTTATGCTAATGCGCTTGAGGCTATGATTATGCTCCCGGATACGGGTTTGCTCGTCGCAACTGGTTAAGGACATTACATCAAAGTTGGATCATCCTGTAGTGTGGTTTTCCACTTTAATTTTGAGTGTGACTCCAAATCCAGACCTCCATGGGTTGATAAATTTGATTTCCATTGATCATTTTTGTGTGATTTTGTTGTCAACACATTCAACTATGTAAAGAAAAAAGTATTTAATAAGAAAATTTCATTCATTCAGATCTAGGATGTATTATTTTAGTGTTCCCTTTTTGTTCCATTTTTTTGAGCAGTGTATATATACACACAAACATAGGCTATGGGTCATTCACATACATACAAACATACCCCCACCCACAACGCATAGCCACTCTGTACTTTACACATTTCATTACATTTTATATATTGCAAATAAAATGTAAAGAAAATTCAAATATTTTATATTATTAATTTCAAACAATGGCATTAGCATGAGAAGAACTTACCAGTCAAAAACAATGTCCTCTCCATTAAAAAAATATGCTTCCAGTCATAGCTATGGTCGCTAACTGAATCGTCTTTCAATAGAAGATCTGCTTCACTATCACGATCAATTTCCTTTATAGTTTTGTCTACATTCGTATATCTATTCTTGATTTAGCTTTCCCTTACTTATTCGCCATGATGTTCGATATATAAACAGCTGAAGATGCGCGTTACCGAAACAGTGCTGTGCGTAACAAGCTTGGCTCCTTCCAGTATGAATCTTCAATGGCGAATGATCGTCTTTACGTAGGAGTTTACTACATGGGTTGGTCTTCCAACAAATAAACATTACATATTGCTGTTTACCTCAGCTCATTGGCTATCTACCCAGCTATAGATTTCAAGACGATCAGTGGTCATTGGGTTAAAATACAGTCAATCAACGAAACAGCGGTCATATCATTGGTGCACAATGATGTCATTACTTGTTGTCATCAAATCGGTTTCTTTCAGTCAATACGTCCTGCGAAATGACCCATCAAGTTGATTGTGTTACAAACAAACCAGTTGAATGCAATGAAACCAAACATGACTGGAAAAGTCACGTTTAGTGTGTGTATTTACATCGAATGTCTCGTCAAAAATTGAATGAGACGGAATTCACGACACAAGCGGTTCACAAAAGGTTTCGTGTTAGGCTATAAAAATAGATTTTATCAAACAAAAGACCCTTCATTTTGTAACAATGAGCATTGGGGTTGCAAACAGAGGAAGATCGTCAAAGGTAAACAATGTATTTTATTGCCATTTGTGATTTTGTTACGCCTGTGCTGGTTGAAATAGTTTTTTTTTTATTGGGCTCTGTCCTCAGATAATCGCATCGTATTCTTTCGCATGTAAATCATTTTTTAAATCTGACAACGCAGTTGGATTAGCAAGATTCTAGGCTCTCGAATCATGTGAGACACTTGTATTTTCATGAATTTTTAATATGACTATTTATGTAGCGATCACCGTATGTTGACGAATTTAATCCCGCTAACAGGTTCAGTGCGCAGAGAGGTTAAAGGCACAGTCAACTTAATGTTTGTAAACTTCTGACCCACTGGAATTGTGTTACCGTGAGTTATAAGTGAAATAATCTGTCTGTAAACAATCACTGGAAAAATTACTTGTGTCATGCACAAAATAGATGTCCTAACTGACTTGCCAAAACTATAGTTTGTTAACAAGAAATTTGTGGAGTGGTTGAAAAACAAGTTTTAACAACACTGTCATCTCAGATTTTCAAAATATGCGTTACAGCCAACGCTAGACAAGCATTTGTGTAAGTTTATCATGGCATAATGCTATGCTATGCTCTGCTGGCTGCAGGCAACATTTTCACGAAAATAAGAAAAGCAACCAAATTAAATAATTTACCTTCGAAGAACTTTGGATGCTTTCACTCAGGAGACTCCCAGTTAGATAGCAAATGTTCATTTTTTCCAAAAAGATTATTTTTGTAGGCGAAAAAGCTCCCGTTTCTTCACAATGCTTGGCTGAGAAATCGACCGAAAAATGCTACAACTATAACGACAAACTTTCTTTCAAAATTAGCTACATAATATTGACAGAAACACGACAAACGTTGTTTAGGATCCATCCTCAAGATATTTGAACAAATATATCCGTTGAGGGAGTTGGTTTCTCATAAGAAGCGATTGGAAAAATGGCTACCTCAGTATTTTACGCAAGGTTTTCTGCGGGCTACCTCTGGCGAGCACATGGAGGGCTGTGCAGCCCCCAAATAAATGCCACCCCACACCATGACTGACCCACCGCCAAACCGGTCATGCTGGAGGATGTTGCAGGCAGCAGAACATTCTCCACGGCGTCTCCAGACTGTCACGTCTGTCACATGTGCTCAGTGTGAACCTGCTTTCATCTGTGAAGAGCACAGGGCGCCAGTGGCGAATTTTCCAATCTTGGTGTTCTCTGGCAATCGCCAAACGTCCTGCACGGTGTTGGGCTGTAAGCACAACCGCCACCTGTGGACTTTGGGCCCTCATACC
The DNA here is from genome assembly GCF_023373465.1 of Oncorhynchus keta. Lineage (NCBI taxonomy): Eukaryota > Metazoa > Chordata > Actinopteri > Salmoniformes > Salmonidae > Oncorhynchus > Oncorhynchus keta. Next base: position 34,460,828 of record NC_068444.1, on the reverse strand, counting down.
ACCCTCATGGAGTCTGTTTCTGACCGTTTGAGCAGACACATGCACATTTGTGGCCTGCTGGAGGTCATTTTGCAGGGCTCTGGCAGTGCTCCTCCTGCTCCTCCTTGCACAAAGGCGGAGGTAGCGGTTCTGCTGCTGGGTTGTTGCCCTCCTACGGCCTCCTCCACGTCTCCTGATGTACTGGCCTGTCTCCTGGTAGCGCCTCCATGCTCTGGACACTACGCTAACAAACACAGCATACCTTCTTGCCACAGCTCACATTGATGTGCCATCCTGGATGAGCTGCACTACCTGAGCCACTTGTGTGGGTTGTACACTCCGTCTCATGCTACAACTAGAGTGAAAGCACCACCAGCATTCAAAAGTGACCAAAAATTCAGCCAGGAAGCATAGGAACTGAGAAGTGGTCTGTGGTTATCACCTGCAGAACCACACCTTTATTGGGGGTGTCTTGCTAATTGCCTATAATTTCCACCTGTTGTCTATTCCATTTGCACAACAGCATGTGAAATTTATTGTCAATCAGTGTTGCTTCCTAAGTGGACAGTTTGATTTCACAGAAGTGTGATTGACTTGGGAGTTACATTGTGTTGTTTAAGTGTTCCCTTTATTTTTTTGAGCAGTGTATATATATATATAAAAATGGAATGGAGTAGAATGTAACAGCAAACCCACACATCGCAACACAGCGACCATGCTTCCTCCTCTCAGTCTACATATTATGGATTAGAGGGAGCATGGTCGAGATGCGTGTGTCTGCCGCTCTACCCCACCCCCACATGAAATAGCCTATTTGAGGCAGGCCCACAACAATGGCCAAAGTGAAATGGAACAGCACTTTATGTTCCCTGTACTCTATATATCTGTTTATTATACCTGTTGATACAGGGCTCATATGTGAAACTATTCTAACTGAACATTTTCTTGCACAGCGACACTAACTCCGAATGAGAGCCCCCAGTGCCAAGGTGTCCATCCCCCACTGAAGCTGGTTCATCCAGCCGGACACCTGTTGTCTCCGGCTCCACACCTCCCGGGCCATCTGGAGATGTGAAGGCACTGACAAAGAAGCGGAAGAGGGGAAGTGTGCCACCTGCTAATGAAGGGACAGAAGGGCATTGGCACACTGTCCTAGAAGATGATGTGGATCCACCTCAACCAACATTTAGGCCGAAAAGGAAGCCAGGACCTCAGGTGAACATGACCGCAACTTTCAGCCCCCTTTAGCTTTTTCAGTTGTTTTTCACCCAATCCGTTGTCGATTCGCTTGTGTCTAACACTAATAAGTATGGGGAGAAGAAGCAAGCAGGCAAAAAAGGTAGCATGGAAGCCCATATCCATGTCAGACTTTTTCTGCTACCTTTCACTGGTCATCTACATGGGGCTGGTGAAGCTGAAAAGCCTGAGGTACTACTGGAAAACATCATCTCTCTACCAACTGCCTTTCCCCATGACTGTTATGTCTTGCAAAAGGTTTCTGGTTATCTCACAGGCTCTTCACATCAGTGACTCAAAGGTTGATGAAGCGAATGACAAGAAGAGAGGCACAGCAACGTTTGATAGACTGTGCAAAATAAAACCTCTCTACTACAGCATTGTTGAGGCCTGCAAAACCTACTTTCAGCCAGCCCAGAATGTGTCAATAGATGATAAGATGGTAGCCTCAAAGGCTGGAATTGACCTCAAACAGTACATGAGAAACAAACCAACCAAGTGGGGTTACAAGCTGTTTGTGTTGGCTGATTCTTTGTGTGCCTACACATGCAATTTTTTTGTCTATGAGGGAAAGAACAGTTTTGCTACCGGTAAGGGACTTAGCTATGACTCTGTAATGGAGTTATTGGATTTTCAACTGCTAGGGTAGGGCTACAAACTGTTTATGGATAACTTCTACACAAGCCCTACCCTGTTTGCAGACCTTAGGAAGCGGGAAGTGTGGGCTTGTGGCACCATTCATACCAACAGGGTTGGCTTTCTGAAGACGAAGGTGAACGACATGCCTAAGCGGGCTGAGCGGGGGACCATGCGATGGATCCATGAAGATGGCCTGCTCTTTGAAGTGGATGGATACCAGAGGTGGTGATGTGCACAACAATCCACAAGTCCTTCAGCGGGGATCATGTCGTCAGACGTGTGAAGGATGGTGCTGGGGCATGGACCACCAAAAATGTCCCCATTCCAACTGCAATAAAGGACTACAACAAGAGCATGGGAGGTGTGGACCTATCAGATGACCTGATAGGCTATTACAATGTTCTCCATAAGACGATGAAATGGTACAAGACCTTCTTCTATCATTTCATCGACATTGCTGTGGTGAATGCATTCATCCTACACAAGGAAATGGCTAAGAGCTGTGGAAAGCCCTTCCTCTCACAGAAAGCCTTCAGAGAGCTGCTCATCAAGGAGCTTGCTGGCTACAGCACCACTGCACCACATTTTACCTACTCTACGACTGTCCCTTATGTCCCTTCTGCTCCTGCCACAAGTGTTCAACTGCCCAGAACCAGTCAAAACAAAATACATCAAATACACTTGTTTATTTTGGACATGTCCATAATCTATACAGATGAAAACGTACGGATCAACATTCCCCACAACAGCATGTTTGTATACAAAATCTACACAGACATTCCACAACATCAGTGTGTCCACATTTTGAAGTTAGGTTCATGACCCTAAATGAGGAAAAGTCATTTAATGTCATGGAGAAATAGAGAGGTTAACTACTATTTTAACACAAAAGTGGAAATGGGTCATATTGACCTGCAACATAATAGGAGGGTTAAATGTCAGTTGTTTATTCCGCAAATATAACTTTTATGTTTACTTCAAAATTCAAAAAAATAAACGATACTTACAATCAAATTATGGTAAATCCGATTTTTACAACTAATATACGTTGTACTTTGGGGGGAAAAAATGCTCATTATTCAAGGGGAAAATGTATGGTTTTGTTTGACAGAATAAGCAAATTAACAAAACATTTGCTCAAATAACAGTGTGTTTTGGGGATTTGTATTTCAGATAACCTTATTTACATGTCTAATTACGTTTTGATAGGAATTAAGTTCATCATTTGCTTTGATTGTTGCTGTCACCTATAGTTTCCTCATGGGGTCAAAATCACACCAGTAGGTAATCCATGATGTAAAATATGTTGGTAGTATAAAGGTTAAATCATCCATGAATCCCCTTGTGACAAGGAAATGGACGTTTGTTGTGTGCAATAACGAGGGGAAATTGAATGCAAGCTTCACTAAAACATTCAAATTGTTAAAAGATGTCTAGTCTGTCTATCTATGGGTAATAGGGCTGATGTGTTATGCTTGACCCGCTCAGTTTTTCACCACAAAACACCAAAAAATGTCTAAAAAGAGTACAACATCTCACCCACTTTTACACTATGATTTGACTATTAGATGTTTAACGTTTCTTTATTTGATATTATTTCAAAAGGAATAGTTTCACAATACTAAAACAAGCCAGTTTGCGTACTGTATTAGGGTGGACCTATAATCATGGACAGGGTTGTTGTTTTTTTAACAAAATGAATCACTAAATCACATGAAATAAATAATAATATTCAGAAATGCAAGAAAAAAAACGGGGTCTTTACTAGGATTGTGGATAAATGTTGGGATTAAGAGGGTTAAAATCTTCCTAGAAGTCGCAGAGGTTGCACAGAGGGACAGAGCTGGGACAGAGCTGAATTATGGCACTTTAGCAAGTCTCTATTTCGAATTGTCCATGGGGTCTACGTCAACGGAGACTTCATTTCAATTAACAGGCTTTAAAAATGTCTACGTAAGATATTTAAGGGATGCAAAAGGCACTCATTTCGTCGAACGACCCAAGGACTAAACCCCCCAGAAATTGAGAGAGATGGGATTTGGCATTGTTCAGACATCATTGTCGATATACTCCAAATTAATGAATGGTTAAATATGTTAGATAATGTGTTTCAGCAACAGCAGATAACATTTCACATTTAGTCATTTAGAAGACGCTCTTATCTAGAGTGACTTACAATCAGTGCATTCAACTTAAGATAGCTGGGTGAGACAACCACATATCACAATCGTAGCAAGCACATTTTCCCTCTCCCTCTAAAACGTCTAAATTCTCCCCCTCAACAGCATATACCAGCCCTCTACGACAATCATCCTCATCATCTCCATCTCAATCTTTCCAGGCCAGAACTCACTAACAACTCTTTGCCGTTTATAACGCAGCACATCTAAGATCTTCAAACACCCTGGGGTGGGGGACAGGGGGGGGGGTATGCAGAGAGCAGGAGGGAAGCCTGCCTCTCTTTCTCTGTTTATTTCTCTCTATATGCATGGCTGTGTGCGTCTGTGTGGGTGTGTGTGTGGGCATCCGAGCAGTGTATGTGCGTGGAGTGTATGTGGGCAACCCGTCAGCATCTCAGGCATTAAAAAACAGTGTGTGCGTTCATGATCCACGTCCAACTCATCGCACCCCCTCCCCTCCAGCGAAACAGCTCTAATGGGGAGTCAGTCTGCTGCTACCAGAGGGAACACACGGCTTCCTCTACTCATCAGGGAGGAAAGGAATAAATAGAACACGCGGAAACTCAAAGACAACCACCCACGTGCACTCACACACTGAAATGCACAGCGAGCAACTGAGGACTATGAATAGAATAATAAAGCCGCCCGATCAGGTGGTAGCACAACAAACAACACTTTTATAATACTTTTGTAAATGGATAGACCATGAAGAGAGCCATCTCGAGTGACCAATAGAGAAACAGGTTAAGTTGAAATCCAACGGAAAGAGCCCAAAGATAGAGGTTGAATTAGATTCTGTGACCAGGTCCCCAAGTGAATTGAAGCACACTGTTGTGATGCAGATGTGAGCTGATGTAGGGGAGGGGGGGACACAGAAGAATGTCCTGCTTGCCCCTCAGGAGATACATTGAACAGCTTTAACTCTTGTTTTATCTTGTCAGGACGCATCCACTCACCATGGTCACTCATTAATATTGTACTCTTGCTGAGTGATGGGGAACAGCAGAGGGGAACATGGGGGAAGAGGGGCAGTCCTGCATGTCTGAGTGGTGTTCCCCATATAGCACCCCTTCCATACACACAATACACACGGGAGGGACACCAATCACTCTTCCCCTCTTCCCTGGCCACTATTCTGTCTCACAAAGGATTTGTCTATAAGGGGACACTACCCAAACAACCGTTTTTTTTAAACGTTTCTCAAACCGACAGTAAACATACTCTTCCAGAAAGCTTGCTGTAAAGCTCCCCTTACACCAACTGCTTCCTCCATTCACCCACACACCTTAAGGCAGTGTTTCCCAAACTCAAACCTGGGGGACCCCCTGGGGTGAATGTTTTGTTTTTGCCCTAGCACTACAGTACACAGCTGATTCAAATAATCAAAGCTTGATGATGAGTTGGTTATTTGAATGAGCTGTACAATGCTGTGGGGGGGGGTTGAGAAATCCTGAATCGGGGCGGCAGCGTAGCCTAGTGGTTAGAGCGTTGGACTAGTAACCGGAAGGTTGCGAGTTCAAACCCCCGAGCTGACAAGGTACAAATCTGTCGTTCTGCCCCTGAACAGGCAGTTAACCCACTGTTCCCAGGCTGTCATTGAAAATAAGAATCTGTTCTTAACTGACTTGCCTGGTTAAATAAAGATAAAATAAAAAAATAAATAAAAGTACCTTCTCAAAACTGCCACATGGAAGAGCTGAAGCTAGAATCACAGCGGTAGGTCTTTAGCTGTTTAGCTCAGGAAAGTCTAGTCTCTAATGTGTCCTCATCTGACTCATGCCCTTCTCTACAAGCCAAGTGTGTTTGTTGTCTGAGATTCACCATGAATACCCTAAGTGAACCTTGTACTAAGGCGACAGGGCAGTCAGATACCTATGCGGGACAGGACAGAAGAAGCATTTTCGTCATCAGTGTAGCCTGCTTCATCATTCTGCACTGATATGGCACCTACTTTGTTCTAAGAACACTAACAGAATAGGAAACGTACAGTCACTGTGAAGAGATGTGTTTACTTAGAAAACTGCATGTTAGTATGTTGTTGGGAGGCAAACAGGAGAGAAATCGAAATACACATTTTCCCTTGTTCTTGGTAGGGCTTTTATTTGTATATTAACTCTGGTTTCCCACTCCAGGGTCCCTCAGCCTGCTTTCTGCCATTAAAAAAACAACAATAATGACAAGACAATTAGCCCTCTCATTTCAATTAGCAGCCTTAATAGGTCATTAGCAGCTGACTTTTCATAATGATCACCATACAGACAGCAGAGTGACGTTGTCATTTAAAATGAGGTATTATACATAAGTATAATGGTTGGTGCGGTGATTACGTGGAGTCGCAAGAAACCACAGCAGAGAAAGTGAACCCAAATGAATTACTTAATAAGGCAAAGCCTCTTAAATATAGTATTTTCTCTCTCGGTGGGAGTTGGAGTTCTTAACACAAAAGTAGGGCAATCTTAATAATATTTTATCTAACCCTTTGCCATTCTCTCTCTCTCTCTCTCTCTCTCTCTCTCTCTCTCTCTCTCTCTCTCTCTCTCTGGAATCGACAAATTCCACAGTCTCCGTTAATTGAATATCGATTAGTTGGTTGCACTTTTTCAAAGAAACATAATTAAATATTTCATCCCACAATTGACCATACATGTCTACGAAGCTTAATCAGTGCCTGTTATCCCTAAGGGCATTGCTCTGCTAAACGTTGCTGTCAGGACGCTCACCATAAACACACAGATGCATTTTAAATCACACTTTAGAGAGTACAGGATAAGGCGGAACGTTTAATGGAGAAAGAACAAGGTTATTGGTTATTTTCTTTTTTTTCTCTCTTTGTAATACACGTGCAGTACAATGGCTTGAAGCTACAAACCTGATCATGGTAATATTTTATAATAGTCTATTTGCCTGATATATTAGTATAATGATAAATGATGTGAGGACAGAATGTACATTATGCACACTATGAAATAACCCATTAGCTTTAAATTACAGTTTAATAATGAAAATACCTCACATTCATAAAATATTAATGTACCTCCAAATAAGTCTTTAATTTGATGTCGCTGACAGATCATGCTAAAATAGTTACTGTTGCAGTTTTTCTTTCTTCTTACATTAATGATGCAATTTGTCATGTACAGAGACACACACTTAGCACATACCTGTTTTCCTAAAGGGCATAATCAAAATAACAGTTGAGTAAAGCACATCTAACTACACAACAGGGCCCCTGTTTCCCGATAGGCTTACGTAAAAAAAAAAGAAGATGCATCTTTCCTACAACATGCGTTTCCCAAAACACCACGCAGAGTGATCGGTCGATAAGTGCGTCCCTTGGCGCATGTGTCGATATGGATAGGATTGAAAGTACGGGAGCACTGCTCTCGGATCAGCTTCCTCAAATCTTTCCTTAACATTCTAATTATTTCCCAACACTAACAAAGGATCAGCTACTAGAGAGATATTACCTCCTACAGACGCAAATATTGAGCTGGCTTATTTGAAAGTTTACCCAATCAAAATGAATAAAATCACTGATTTTGCACGTCATTGTGCACATGTTAAGCAACATATCATGACATCTATTGAGACAAATTATAAACATTAGCCTACAAGTAGCAAAACAGAACAATAATTGATTTAACATTAAACGTATTTAATCATATTGAAATACATTTCATGTTCAATCAATTATTGTTCTATTTTGCTAGTATAGCCCACTGTTAATATTTCAATGCCGTCATCTCGATTTTCATTTGAATCATGTTTTTATACTTCACTTGTTTGTGTCAAACGCAAAGACATCGGCAACTTTGTTTGTGGTCAACTTTGTTATGAAGTTATCAGCAGTCACAGAGATACGGGTAAACCATGCGATTCTATGTTTAGCGGAGATCTTCTGTGTATAAAGTGAGAGGGCAAAAAAGCATCTAACAATGCATTGAGGCAGGTGTTAGATTACGAGCGTTTCAAGTGCAGCGTTAAAAATGATGGTTTTGGGTAACAGCTCAGGGACTTATCGACGCTCCTACGAAGTTTCTAACGATGAGCTTAGCCTTCAAATGATTTTGGGAAACCAGGCCCAGGTTGTGTAATGTGTTAAATCAATTACTCAAAGCCATCTTCAATGTGATGTCTTGAGACAAAAACATTCATCTGCATCTCTGCATATTAACATATATTACTCTAACTAAGTCTGTGTAGCTGATTTTGATTAGTATTCTCTCATGAGGACCTTTGGGTTTTTTCACAGTTTTGTCAACATACTACATACATGATATTGCAAAAATACCCAGAATATTTACAGCAGTTGGAATAAACCTTTTCCTGTATCATGCAAGGTGCTGATGGCTCCAGAACTGAGGCTTGTAGCTGAGTCCTGTCTAACTGGCACCATGGAGAGCATCCCTTCTCTGTCAGCAGATGACTACCCTGGACAGCTCTCTATTCATTCCCCATCATTTCAGTACCCTACATAACCCCCCAGTCGCTCCAAGTAATGTCAGTACCCTTGACAGCTCCCTGGTCACGCCCTGTCATTTCAGTGCACTGGATAGCACTGGATAGCCCCCCAATCATTTGAGTGCTCTGGAAATCTTCCTATTCACATCCAGTAATTTCAGTACCTTGGATAGTTCTCCATTACATTTTTGTAATTTAGCGGATGCTCTTATCCAGAGGATCCACAGGATCAATTAGGGTTATTTGCCTTGCTCAAGGGCATATCGACAGATTTTTCACCAAGTCGGCTCAGGGATTTGAACCAGCTGACCCAACACTCTTAGCCACTAGTCTACCTGCCGCCCATTCACATCCAGTAATTTCAGTGCAATGTAACATTTGTAACATTTCTAGTGTTGATTCAGCTGTTAAATTAACACTCATTGGTGTAAAAGAGCTGGAAGATTTGTTTGAATTGTTTCATTATATATGGTTTTTTTTCTAAACAAGTTAAATATGTTACTGAAATGGTTGTTCCAGTTTAGATGGTTTAAGTAGTCTCACATCTTAGTTTCCCAAACCCGGCAGACTTTATGAAGATTACGGATTGAATTACATATACTTTGCAAGCCATTATGTGACTTGCAGACCTGAAAACCACGAGTTTCAGGCCACTGTATTAGTGTAAAATGTATGTATTTGAATGAAAGGGGGATATGTAGTCAGTTGTACAACTGAATACCTTCAACTGAAATGTGTCTTCCACATTAACCCAACCTGAATCAGAGAGGTGCAGGGGGCTGCCTTAATTAATATCCACAGTGCCTGGGGGAACAGTGGGTTAACTGCCTTGCTCAGAGGCAGAATGACAGATTTTTACCTTGTCAGCTCAGGGATTCGATCCAGCAAGCTTTCAGATACTTACTCTGACTCTCTTAGTAGAGTTGACTATTTCAGCCACACCCTTTACAGACAAGTGTATAAAATCGAGAACAATCTTCACAGACAAACATTGGTAGTATAATGGTCTTAAAGAAGATCTGTGACTTTCAACATGGCACCATCATAGGATGCCACCTTTCTGTTTGTCAAATTTCTGCCCTGCTAGAGCTGCCCCGGTCAACTGTAAGTGCTGCTATTGTGAAGTGGAAACGTCTAGGAGCAACAACGGCTCAGCCGTGACGTGGTAGGCCACACAAGCTCACAGAACGGGATCGCCGAGTGCTGAAGCTCTATTCAGTTGCAATACAAGTTCCAACCGAGTTCCAAACTGCTTTTGGAATTAACGTCAGCACAATAACTGTTACTCGGAGCTTCATGAAATGGGTTTCCATGGCCGAGCAGCCGCACACAAGCCTAAGATCACCATGTGCAATGCCAAGAGTTGGCTGGAGTGTGTAAAGCTCACCGCCATTGGACTCTGGAGCAGTGGAAACGCGTTCTCTGAAGTGATGAATCAGGCTTCACCATCTGGCAGTCCGACGGACAAATCTGAGTTTGGCGGATGCCTGGAGAACGCGACCTGCCCCGATGCATAGTGGCAGAGGTAAAGTTTGGTGGAGGAGGAATAAAGGTCTGGGGCTGTTTTTTATGGTTTGTGCTAGGCCCCTTAGTTCCAGTGAATGGAAATGTTAACACTGCAGCATACAATGACATTCTAGACGATTCTGTGCTTCCAACCTTGTGGCAACCGTTTGGGAAGGCCCTTTCCTGTTTTAGCATGAAAATTTGCCCATGCACAGAGAGGACAATACAGAAATGGTTTGACAAGATTGGTGTGGAAGAACTTAACTGGCCTGCACAAAGCCCTGATCTCAACCCCATAGAACACCGCCAACTGCAAGCCAGGCCTAATTGCCCAACATCAGTGCCCGACCTCACCAATGCTCTTGTGGCTGAATGGAAGCAATGTTGGCAGCAATGTTCCAGCATCTAGTCGAAAGAATTCCCAGAAGAGTGGAGGAGGTTATTGCAGCAAATTGGGGACCAACTCCATGTTAATGCCCATGATTTTGTAATGAGATGTTTGCTGAGCAGGTGTCCACATACTTTTGGTCATGTACCGTATTTGGAAAGTGTTGCACTTCAGTTGCAATTGTAATGAACTGAGCAGCAACAGGTTGTAACAACCCACTTTATATGTATATACTTTATTATAGTCAAGGCCTTTTCTATATACAGTAACTTCTGCTGTACACACCTATACCGCACACAATGTCTATACATCATATACATAATACTGAACAAAAATATAAATGCAACATGCAATAATTTAAAATAATTTACTAAAATCAGTCAATTTAAATACATAATCTATGGTTTTCACATAATTAGTCAGGGGCGTATCCATGGGTGGCCCACCTCAGCACCCCACCCTCCCCCGCCTCAGACGATCCTGCAGGTGAAGGAGGAGGATATGGAGTTCCTGGGCTGGCATGATTACATGTGGTCTGTGATTGTACTGCCAAATTCTCTAAAACGATGTTGGAGGCGGCTTATGGTAGAAAAATGTACATTAAATGATCTGGAAACGGCACTGTTGGACACTCCTGCAGTCAGCATACCAGTTGCACCTTACTTCAAAACTTGAGACATCTGTGGCATGGTGTTGTGTGACAAAACTGCACATTTTAGAGTGGCCTTTTATTGTCATCAGCGCAAGGTGCACCTATGTAATGATCATGCTGTTCAATTGCAACACAGTGGCTTCAATCCCAGTGGTAGGTTTTGTAATTGTAGTTTTTCTGCTGTATCCCTATCCCAAACCCTAACCTTAACCTGTACTCTTTCATATGGTTTGCATGTATTTTTGTGGTATTGCATCTTATTGTACTATGCCATGTTTATTTTTTTCTTTTACCAAACGTTCTCGTTTCTTGATCAATTACATATGATAATGAATTTAGTCACTTCCTGTGATAGTTGGGATATACACCTGTCTGTACACCCCTTTTCTTTGACACCCTGATGAACGCTGGTGTAGCTGCTACGTGACGTTGTGTATTTATTAATTCCATTCAATCCATAAACAATGATTACTTCTATAAGTTTGTTTGCACAAAGTTTTTTGTGTGTTCACAATCCAGCATCAACTTAGTTTTGTTCTATGGTATTTCATCCCATTACCAAAGAGTATTCAACTATAACCAAAGAAGCACTCCTCTCCTGTGTCCCTACGCAACCTGGTGTCAGAACAAAACATAATATATTTTACTCAAATCTGTGCCACTCCATTTAGTATGTTACGTTACGTTACGTTAAGTTATTATTACATTGGCCTACCAATGTAATAGTGGTTATACAATATAATATGAATTGCAGAACGTATAGTATCCTATGTCTTGATCGCACCAGTTTGCTTTTACCCGTTTAGTATGATACATTACATTTGACTGCTTTAATATGATAAATTATATTCTACTGCTTTAGTATGATATGCTACTTCAGGTTAAGGTTAAGATTAGGGTTAGGGGAAGTGTTCGTGAACATGTTAAGTAGTTGAAAAGTATCTAAAAAAGTAGTAAATAGTTGCTATTTGGCTAACATGCTAAAGTTGTCCGTGACGAGATTAAAACACAGCATCTTTGGGTTGCTAGATGTTTGAGTTGCTAGACTTTTGTGTTATACAGCTATCATCCACCCCGACCACCCTCCTTTTGTTATTGCCTTCAGTAATCTTCTGTCACCCGAAAAGTAAAAAATCAATCTGAGACCAGGCTGCTCTTAACCACTCAGAATGAATTCCTTAGCTTAACCCTAATGCCTAAAGTTAACCCAAACCTCAACACTAACACCGAATGAATGCCTAAACTTAAGTTTCGGTTTCATATTTTGCGCAATTTGACGGAAAGCTAAGAGTTTACAGACAGGAACACACTCTGTAATCTCTGTTGCCTGTATTTACGACCACTATCTCCGATTGCTTTAAAGGTCCCCTTGTTCATATTCACCGTGCACTTTTTGCTTACTGTTAACCAACAAATGTGACCTGATTATAAGCAGCATATGGTTAAGACAAATGTATAACCTTTTTTTTATCAAAAGCCAATGAAATAATGATGCTCTGTCTTGATAAACCCATTTGATGGACTTTGCAAAACAACAACCTGTTATAATAAGCTTCAGTTCCTTGTAGAAAATTCAGTGATGCTCCAGCGTAATACCAAAGACAAGTCGCAAATTCAATAGTCGTAGCGGGATATGACATGTTGCAGTCGTCGTGGCAATTAGAGGCACTCTGTGACAGAGTGAGGATTCTAATGAACAGATTATGCCAAAGGCAGAACACAATTAGAAAGAAAATAATAACACAGAATAACAAATATGTTCAGTTCTCACACAGCTCCCAGCAAATAATTACTGATCCTGGTTATAAATTACTTTTCTCCTTGTTAAAGACTCGCCAGGCTGAAACGGGCAAGAAATTATTTTGACAAGTCAAAGAAGGAGAAATGCAATCAGGACAGATAGATTGCTGGGAGTCAACTAGGCTACAGGTGGTCAAGCTGAAGGAAGGCCTTGCATATCAACACACAGACCACAAAGGTAGCCTGGCTGACATGACTCACGTGGTACACAGAAGTGCGTTGATGGTGCAATATTCTCGCAAAAGTTGGATTTAGCTTGATTGGTTCTCTCCGACATTCTTTTTTTTGTGAGGGGTTGAGACCTCTCGTTGTTTGCTATTGGTAGAGGGTGGCACTCTTAGGCTGTGTGTGGCTATCCATGTGGGTGTGTGAGTGAGAAAGAACCAAATCAGTAAAAAAACACAGCCCCCTTCATTATCAACCCTTTATGCCTACAACATTAAGGAGCCTTTCCAGACTCTGAAGTCAGGAAGACTTTGAGTTTGGTGTCAGCCAGACTACAACAAAGGTGCTTTCGGGGAGAATAGTATGGTGCCGTCAATGGGCAGGTACAAGTCTGAGTCGGTCTTGAATGAGTGACCCACACCATTTTCTCATCTGAAACCAATAACTGACAATGAACTCAATGCATTAGAATCAATAACTGTCTGATGAGTCTGATGTTCTATTGTTAGTGCAGCCAGATGGTTTGGGTTTATAAAAACATCTTTCTTTAACCTCGATTGAAATGCAGAGCTTCAATACCGAATATAATACTTGTTAGAGCTTAACCATACAAAGACAAATTATAACCTCAAGGCCAAAACACTGCTATTATTGTCCCCACTGTCTGGAAGTGCTGATGTATCAGTGGAAGATATAAAATGCAGTTTTCCTTTTGAAAAATATGTTCTAACTGTGATGAGTCATCCTACTCTTGCCAAAGCACAAAACGTTTTTTGACTGCTTTAACCTCATGTAGGTGGGTGAACTTCTCTTCAGAACCTGACATTTTGGGGGGGGATCTGAAATAAACCTCAAATGTGACTATAATGGTGAGTCTCTCTCCAGGTTAGTTGTTGTCAAAGTGTTTTTATGTTCTTTATTCCTGCATGAGGAAATGTCAGCCACACAGGCTTAAGCTTTCTCTCTAGGTTCCTTTGAGATTTAGGACTATTTTTGGCACACTTGGCTAGAACATTCAGTACTATACATGAATACACATCCACACTACTAGCCATTTACTCAATTAAAAAAATCCCCCCAAAAACATGAGGAACATTGGCCAGTTGAAGCATTTGAAGAACATTTAAAATATGCTAATGTTACCCAGAGCTATTCTCTGTTACTGAGTAAAGGTCCCCTTAGCCTCTTAGAGGAAACGTAAAGGGGAGTGAGGGGGGTGGAATTAGACCTGAGGATATTTTGAGTGTGTGAGGCAAAGACGGATGCAACTTTTGGTACATACCCTATGTTTTAAAACAATTGTTCCAACCTTCACGGCCAGAGTTGGTTAGTTCTGTGCACTGTAGGACATGATCGCTAAAGTAAAGTTAAGAGAGTGAATTGTTAGCGATCTTGTGAGTTGTCAGTTGCTAGTTAGCCTGTCAGTAAGCTAGCTAAGTTGGATGGCTAGCTATCACTAGTGGGCTGTTTCAAGTGATGACTGTGTGCACCAAGCCATCTATCTGTAACGGCGTTTGTCAGTTGAAGGAGAAGCGGACCAAAATGCAGCGGTGGTTACTCATGTTCTTTAATGAAAGTGAACGAGACATGAAATAACTTATAATATTACAAAACAACAAACGGAATGAGAAAACCTATACAGCCTGTCTGGTGAACAACTACACAGAGACAGGAACAATCACCCACTAAACACTCACAGAATATGGCTGCCTAAATATGGCTCCCAATCAGAGACAACGATAATCACCTGACTCTGATTGAGAACCGCCTCAGGCAGCCATAGACTAATTAGACACCCCACAAAACCCCAAGACAAAAAACACACCACAATAACCCATGTCACACCCTGGCCTGACCAAATAAATAAAGAAAACACAAAATACTAAGACCAAGGTGTGACAGAACCCCCACCCTAAGGTGCGGACTCCCGGACGCACCTCAAAACCATAGGGAGTGTCCGGGTGGGCGTCTTTCCATGGTGGCGGCTCAGGACGTGGACCCCACTCCATTAATGTCATAGTTCCTCCCCCTCGCGTCCTGGGATAATCCACCCTCGCCACCAACCATGGCCTAATAGTCCTCACCCCGAACCCCACTGGACTGAGGGGCAGCTCGTGACTGAGGGGCAGCTCGGGACTGAGGGGCAGCTCGGGACTGAGGGGCAGCTCGGGACTGAGGGGCAGCTCGGGACTGAGGGGTAGCTCGGGACTGAGGGGCAGCTCAGCACTGAGAGGAAGCTCAGGCAGGTAGTTGGCTCCGGCAGATCCTGGCTGGCTGGCGGATCTGGAAGAGTCTGGTTGACTGGCAGATCTGGAAGAGTCTGGTTGACTGGCAGATCTGGAAGAATCTGGTTGACTGGCAGGTCTGGAAGATCATGGCTGACTGGCGGATCTAGCTGCTCTGGCTGCTCTATGCAGACTGGCAGCTCTGGCTGCTCCATGCAGATTGGCAGCTCTGGCTGCTCCATGCAGACTGACAGCTCTGGCTACTCCATGAAGACTGACAGCTCTGGCTGCTCCATGCAGGCTGACAGCTCAGGCAGCGCTGTAGAGGAGGAAGGTTCTGGTTGCGCTAAACAGGCGGGAGACTCCGGCAGCGCTGGAGAGGAGAAAGGCTCCGACAGCGCTGAACAGGCGGGAGACTCCGGCAGCGCTGGAGAGGCGAGGCGCACTGTAGGCCTGATGCGTGGTGCTGGCACAGGTGGAACTGGATAGAGAACACGCACAGGAAGCCTGGTGCGGGGAGCTACCACCGGAGGACTGGTGTGTGGAGGTGGCACTGGATAGACCGGACCGTGCAGGCGCACTGGAGCTCTTGAGCACCGAGCCTGCCCAACCTTACCTGGCTCGATGCCCACTCTAGCCCGGCCAATACGAAGAGCTGGTATGTACCGCACCGGGCTATGCACCCGCACTGGAGACACCGTGCGCTCTATAACATAACACGGTGCCTGCCCGAACTCTCTAGCCCCCCGGTAAGCACAGGGAGTTTGCGCAGGTCTCCTACCTGGCATAGCCATACTCCCTGTAAGCCCCCGCCCAATACATTTTTGGGGCTGACTCTCAGGCTTCCATCCGCTTCGTCGTGCTGCCTCTTCATACCAGGGCCTCTCCGCTTTCTCCACCTCCAGTTCTTCTTTGGGGCTTCGATATTCACCAGGCTGTGCCCAGGGTCCTTTTCCGTCCAATATCTCCTCCCAAGTCCAGAAGTCCTTTGATCGCTGCTCCTCACAATTAACAGGGGGAGTTGGCTCAAGTCTGAACCCTGACTCTGCCACACTCTCCCTGAGCCCCCCCCAATAAATGTTTGGGGCTGACTTTCGGGTTTCTTTCTGCGCTGCCGTGTTTTTCTCTTCGACTCCATTCTCCTATAGCCCTCTTCGCACTGCTCCAGCGAATCCCAGGCGGGCTCCGGCACTCTCTCTGGGTCGACCGCCCACCTGTCTATTTCCTCCCAAGTCGTATACTCTATACTCCTGCTGTCCATAACGTCCTCCCATGTCCATTCCTCCTTTTGCTTCTCCTGCTGTCGCTGCCTGTTACCACGCCGCTCGGTCCGGGTGTGGTGGGTGATTCTGTAACGGCGTTCGTCAGTTGAAGGAGAAGAGGCCCAAAATGCAGCGTGGTGGTTACTCATGTTCTTTAATGAAAGTGAACGAGACATGAAATAACTTATAATTTTACAAAACAACAAACGGAACGAGAAAACCTATACAGCCTGTCTGGTGAACAACTACACAGAGACAGGAACAATCACCCACGAAAACACTCACAGAATATGGCTGCCTAAATATGGCTCCCAATCAGAGACAACGATAATCACCTGACTCTGATTGAGAACCGCCTCAGAACCGCCTCAGCCATAGACTAATTAGACACCCCACAAAACCCCAAGACAAAAAACACACCACAATAACCCATGTCACACCCTGGCCTGACCAAATAAATAAAGAAAACACAAAATACTAAGACCAAGGCGTGACACTATCCCGCTACAAGCTAGCTAGCTAGATAGTGTAAGTACTCTCCGTTGTTTCTATATTCAGGAATAGTACCCCACTATCCTGGGCAGAAATCACTTATTCTATCAACTTTTCAAAAGGAGACTCGATAACACACACAGCCCCGAGCGCTGATTGGTTCCTTAGTTAAAGAGTCCATGAGTTCAGATAGCATCCATGGCAAGAAGGGTGCAACTGCGGCCCGCTATTTGGGTCTTTCTGCATCCCTCTTTATACTGCTATTGGTCCATATTTAAGTTGGGACAGGTGGGAGGCAGGGGCGCTCCAGTACACTAGGTGGCGGTAATGCACAATAACGTTGGATGCCAACCGCAGATAAAAACCCACAGAAGAAAGGGTGGGGGCGAGCTAGCTAGCCGTACACCGGTAGACAGTGTCATTCGCCACCGCCTGTCAGGCGCTCTTTTGACGCAGTTCTGATAAAGACGGCGAGAGCAGGTGGACACTGTGTACTGGCTTAGCCAGATAGGCATAAGGAGAACTCTGGTACACAGAAGGTGGGAGGCGGGCACGACACTGTGTATTAGTTAACTAGCAAGCTAGCTAGCACACAGTGTCACATTCTATCAAGCTAGCTAGTGCTCGGTGTCTCCCTAGCCTCCCATCTATTGTGCAAGTGGGAGGCGGGAATGATTGGTAGACCGTGTCCTTCGCCCCTGCCTTTCTGGCATTTCAATAGATTCATAACATATTACACAACATGTTAAATGTGTATATAATATATTCAACCACACCTTAGTTTTATCACAAAACCGGAGAGCAACCTCTGTCCGTCGAAATCCACAAAGCATTTTGCATGTAACAAAGAGGCTAATTAAGGAAAGGGACAATTTTAGCCAGCTAGCTAGCCACTGGAGGACAACAACACAATGAGATGCAGCAAGTTGTTTCTCTCGATACAATGCGATAGGAGTGAAGCCAAATCCAAACTGGCTTGACTTGACACTTTTTTTTTGCGCCAGGACCATTCACAATTGAGCTCATTCAGTTTAGCTCAATGCTGATTGGCTATTATTTTAAACTTTTTTTTATCAAAGGAGGCCAAATGCTCGCTGGCTTCCCTTGCATTCAATGCAACCGGGCGGCAACAATGTCATACTGTTTTTGACCAGACCGCATCAGATAGATGGCCTACACATACAAAGGGGCACTGTTTCGCTCGCTTAGAAATACATTCAGACTTTTGCAAATGGAAGGATAATTATGAAAACACAGAGAGGCGAAATATAAATTACTTTGTTTTTTGGGGGCGGGGGTGTTAATTTTTTTGGGGGAAGCCTGGTTCCTCTTTGCATACATGAATACATGTCACTGCCTGGTTGATGATATTACACCAAGTCAGAGGGTTGAGTGTTAGTCAATAATCAATATTCAGGTCATATTTCTATGCAGAAGTATTTTAGAGAGTGGATTGGATTTGCAGGAAGAGCGGACAGAGAAAAGCAGGTGATTGATTGCTCGTAGGGGCTGATTACAGCTGCCATATGTGATATGCATTGAAGCGAAGTGGACATTATTGGCCCGGCGCATACAAGAGACTATTTTCTCTTACTTAAAATGTTTAACTAAATTTAGAAACAACACTGACTTAAAAAAAAACACATTTAAAACTGATGCCAGCAGGTTTTTTAGATCGGTAGGGCTGAAAAAAGTGGTAGTATCATATGAAAAGGTACTACAGTATTCTAAAATGTTGGTTTCATAAGTATCGTGACGTTTTGATTCTGCCATATTACTGTGGTATCAGAAAACTGTGCAACTCTATTAGACACTCTCTCAGGTAGAGAAACAATACTTATATATTTATGGTATACAGGGGTGTGTTATACAAACTATACATATGCATACAATTAATCATCAATGAATAATTAAAATAAATGCTTCTAATATTAATGTACGTCAGTAGCCAGGCCCATTCAATAGTGAAGTGGGCTCCCAACTAATTAACAATCAGAGACAAAGACAACGTCCTGGGTCAGTCTGTTAAGTGTTTTGTGTTGTGATTGGAACCATGAATTGTTAAACCGTTCCAATGCTTTCAACAATCAGCCGGAGCTGACTAATGCAGCTAGTCTCTCTGTCCGACGGCCTCTAATTCGGCCCACTACAATCAGAAAGCTCATATTATAGCCGTATTGATCTGTAATGAGAGGAATGAGGATGCTGGAGGGCCTCACACGCGCACACACACACACACACATAACACACAAAAAACGTACCACACACATTCACCCTCAGATCTGTGACGCCCCTCCAATATAGCAAGCAAGAGACTGTAAATGTAAACCCTATCAACAAACCAGAGGTAGCAGATCATTCCATACCAGCTATTACAATTTGTATTCAAATATTTTATTTAACATTTATTTAAATCAGTTAAGTACAAATTCTTATTTACAATAATGGCCTACCAAAGGCAAAAGTCCCCCTGTGGGGACAGGGGCTGGGATTAAAAAAAAATATATATAGGACAGAACACACATCACGGTAAGAGAGACACCACAGCACTTCATAAAGAGAGACCTACGACAACAACACAGAATGGCAGCAACACATGACAACACAGCATGGTAGCAACACAACATGGCAGCAGCGCAACATAGTAGCGGCACAAAACATGGAATAAACATTAATGGGTACAGACAACAGCACAAAGGGCAAGAAGGTAGAGACAACAATACATGACACGAAGCAGCCACAACTGTCAGTACGAGTGTCCATGATTAGGTCTTTGAATGAAGAGCTGGAGATAAAACTGCCAGTTTAAGGGTTATTTGCAGCTCGATCCAGTCGCTAGCTGCAACGAACTGAAAAGAGGAGTAACCCAGGGATGTCTGAGCTTTGGGGACTTTTAACAGAATGAGACTTGCAGAACAGGTGTTGTATTGTACGTGGAGGATAAGTGCTGCAGTAGGTATCTCAGACAGAGGGGATTGAGGCCAAAGAGGGTTTTATAAACTAGTGACCAGTTTGCAGAGGAGTATAGAGTGAAGTGGTGTGTCCTTTAAGGAGCAATGGTGACAAATCTGATGGCTGAATGCTAAATAATATCTAGCTGCTCTCGAGCACCCTTACCTGCCAATCTATAAATTATGTCTCCGTAATCTAGCATGGGTAAGATGGTCATCTGAATCCGGGTTAGTGTGGCAACTGGGGTGAAAGAGAAGAAATTACGATAGATAATTACAATAGAGGAAACTGTATCATCTGTATATAAATGGATGAGAGAGTTTTCTACTGCCTGAACTATGTTGTTGATGTAAATTGAGAAGAGCGGTGGGGCCTATGATTGAGCCTTGGGGTACTCCCTTGGTGACAGGCTGTGGCTGAGACAGCAGATGTTTTGACTTTATACACTGCACTCTTTGAGAGAGGTAGTTAGCAAACCAGGCCAAAGACCCCTCAGACACCAATACTCCTTAGCCGGGCCCACAAGAATGGAATGGCCAGGTCAATAAAAATAGCAGCACAACATTGCTAGAATGAAGGGCAATGGTGACATCATTAAGGACATTTAAGTTGCAGTGATACATCCATAACCTGAGTGGAAACCAGATTGTAGAGAGTATACTATAGACATCAAGAAAGCCAGTCATTTGAATATTGACAAGTCCCTTTTAAATAAAGGATGCACCATGGCTGCCTTCCAAGCAATGGGAACCTCACTAGAGAGGAGGGACAGGTTGAAAGGGTCAGAATTAAGCTAGGCGATGATAGGGGCAGCAACCTTAAAGAAGAAAGGGTCTAAACCATCTGAACCAGATGAACCAGATGTTTTTTTGTCAAGTTTAAGGAGCTCTTTTTGCACCACGGAATCAGTGACCGCCTGCAGGGAGAAACTTTGTAGCGGGGAAGGGGAAAAAGAAGGAGGAGCATCAGGGCTAGTCGCATTAGAAGGGGTGAGAGATGAGGAAATGTTGGACGGACAAGGAGGCATGGCTGAGTCAAATAAGAATCCTGACTTAATGAAGTGGTAAAGAGCTCAGCCATGTGCTTCTTGTCAGTAACAACCACATCATCAGCTTTAAGGGACATCGGCAGCTGTGAGGAGGAGTGTTTATTATCCAGAACTTTAACCATTTTCCTGAACTTCTTGGGGTTAGACCCAGAGAGAGAACTGCACCTTAAAGTAACTAACTTTGTCATTCCAGATAGCCTGAGTGCACTTATTTCTCAATTGTCTGAACAATGTGCATGTCCTCTGATTTGTCCACCCACCACTGAAACAAACTATTCATTATATACAAGAAGGGTAAACTGCAAGTCTGTTAACAAGAAATACCTTGTATTCCTAATCTTCTAGCTAGCATTGTAATTTCCTAACAGAAGTTGATCTGATTAGAATGTTTGCAGTAAGCTATTATCGCTACCTCCCCATAGCAAGGTATCTAACATGTGAGTCAGCCTAATATCCATACTGAGGTTATGACGCAATGTGCTTCTATTCAGCCTGAGGAGATTTGAAATGATGAACACAACTTCATCCTTAAGCTGTGTCTCTAGTCTACAGAATAATACAATGTATGAGCAGCGATTGAATTACCTGGGAAAGATGAATCATACAACCTCGAGCTCTGCTAACTGAATTGAGAGAGTAACGCTTTAGTAATGAAATTTCCTGAGAAACTCTGCAAAGAGATGGGATCGAATAGCTCCTATTCTATGATGATATAAAGTGAGAGGAGTGCTATGCTGTATCAAACACCACTTTATATACAGCTCCCCTGCCTTCACATAACAGGTTAGGAGAGCCAACGGACATAGACTCCTGTTGAACTGTTGCACCCTCTAAAGCCACCATGGTTATTATTTGACCCTGCTGGTCAGCTATGATAGTTTGAAAGTCTTGAAAAGCAATCTGGCCTGAATGCCCCATGTACTCTTAAATCTCCATTCGGCACAACCTGAAGAGGACTAGACACCCTTTGTGAGCTGGCTTCCTCTCTAGGTTTCTTCCTAGGTTCCTGCCTTTTAGGGAGTTTTTTCTAGCCACTGTGCTTGTTCATTGATTGGTTTTTGGTGTTTAGGCTGGGCATCTATAAAGCACTTCGTGACAACTGCTGATGTGGCTTTATAAAATACATGTTATTGATTGATTGATTGATGGAGAGACAATTTAATTAAAGATCAAATCCGCATTTGGGGAAACAGTGGCACTGTTCCTTCATAATGACACATACTCCAGAACGATGGATTTGTAAGTAGTCTGGTGCTTAATGACCAGCTATTTGAGGCACAGTTTGCATGTGCCTTTGGGACAGTGGTGGATTTTAAGTGTACAATTAATCCTCAGCTGGTTACTTGATCGAAAATATCTTGATTTAGTTTGCCCTTCAATAGTCCATTATCAGTGTCAATGTCAAAACAGCAACATCATTACCAGAAATGTTAAACCAACATTACTCTGCAATTCCAGGTCCCTTGCAAAATAAGCAATAGGACAACTATAAAATACACCTTTATTTATTTAATCTCTACTTTGACAGGGAGTCACGTTGAGACAAATGTCTCTTTTACAGATGACCCCTGAATCACCTCAAGGGCAAAGGGGTAAAGAGGTTTCTGTGAATTTGACAGTAACTTACAGGCAGCTAGTGGTAAGTTACTGTATTAAATATTACTGTAATTTAAATACAGCATCAAAACAAGTACTGCGTAATGACTGTCATGGAAATTCAGACCGAGAGATACTTTGTCATTTCTTCAAAGAATCATCTTTATTTAATATTGATTCATTATTACAATAATGAGACTAGTCATTGGCTTTTGGGCTGAGCAGTCTAACCTTTACAGACAACGTAGAGTTTTTATATACCTGACACTGAAGATGTATTTATCTGTTATTTTATGGGGTAAGTTGACTGAGAACACATTCTCATTTGCAGCAACGACCTGGGGAATAGATACAGGATGGGGTCAAATGAGCCAATTGTAAACAGGGGATTATTAGGTGACCGTGATGGTTTGAGGGCCAGATTGAGAATTTAGCCAGGACACCGGGGTTAACACCCCTACTCTTAGGATAAGTGCCATGGGATCTTTAATGACCTCAGAGAGTCAGGACACCCAGTTAACATCCCATCTGAAAGACAGCACCCTACACAGGGCAGTGTCCCCAATCACTGGCCTGGGATATTTTTTTAGACCAAATGGAAGAGAGCCTCCGACTGGCACTCCAACACCACTTCCAGCAGAATCTG
The DNA here is from genome assembly GCF_023373465.1 of Oncorhynchus keta. Lineage (NCBI taxonomy): Eukaryota > Metazoa > Chordata > Actinopteri > Salmoniformes > Salmonidae > Oncorhynchus > Oncorhynchus keta. Next base: position 34,437,601 of record NC_068444.1, on the reverse strand, counting down.
GTCTCCCATCCAGGAACTGACCAGGACCAACCCTGCTTAGCTTCAGAAGCAAGCCAGCAGTGGAATGCAGGGTGGTATGCCGCTGGCATGCTTAGTCATGCTTGGTTCCACCCCTCCCATGCAGATTGTGGGGCACCACAAGCCATCCTGATTTCATCCTGTGGTCATCTAAACCCAGTGCCATTTTAACCTGAACGCAGCTTAGTTTGATGAAAATTAGACAATAAGGGGTTGTTCTAAACTCTTCCAGGCTATCTATATCTCGGGTCACACACACCACATATTGTCTATGGAATGCCAGCTTTAGGTTTTCATCACCAAGTCATTGTCAGCTCAAGCTATCTCTAGGAAAACCCACTTACCTGACCATATGACCAGACTAATTGCAGGAAGCGGGAGTAGAAACCATCCTTTTACAGAAACACAGCATTTAATAGAACAGAAATGTCTTACTGTTAGTTAAGTATATAATTGTACAACCTATTATACTATTATATAAACTATTAATATCAAACAAATCAGCGAAATACATGATTCTTCGTTCACTTGACACCCAGTATAGTACCGTATAATTGATTGTATTATACTGTAAAAAAGTCAAGGCTACCATAATCGTAATTAATGAATGAATGGGTGGATTAATGAAATTCATTGAGGAGATTGGGGTTTCTATCTCACTGTATTTTACTGTAATTACACAGGATTGGTGCAAGCAGGTTGAAGGCAGTAAAATAGTATTTTACGTATCAATTCATATTTGGTGTTTTATATCACTTCCACTTCTAGAGGCCTTAAAGGAAAATGTCACAATTATATTCTCATCTCCAGCACCACTTCAACATCAACATATGTGGAAATTGCACATTCCTATATTTTGTCCCAAAAAAAGATAGATGAACATAAGTGTTTCCAATAACATCATCAACCAATTAGCAGACAATTAAAGGTGCTGCATGGTCAATCTGACAACTGCATTGACCGTGCAGCATTTACGGTGAATCGGCCTCTGCAGAAGGCAGGGCATTCATTCTTCTTGCTCTTCGTGGAGCAGGCCAGAGCTGTTGTGAAGGAAGTAGTCAAGGAAGTGAGTTTGTGTTTATACAGAACCTCCCGTCCCCACTTACCGTCAACCAATCATGTCATTGCGGAGCTATACGAAGCCGACCGCATTGGAACAAAATTTGGGCGGCGCACAGCAACGCCTTATGGAACTCAATTTGGCTTCTGCATGCCTCAGGAGGCTCTGGAATTGTGTCACACCATCCATAAGACGCCTCCTACCAGATTTTTGGATCAAGAATAAATTGGCTTTTAGTAGGCAATTAGTAGGCAATGGCTGCAGTCCAAACACGTACATTTGACCCCCTCAGCCCTCAAACTAGCCACTTTCCCACTTCCCAGTTTGATTGGCATCTTAAGTGGAGGTCCAATTCACAATATTTGCCCTCTAGGCCCATGATTTAGCTCAAGGGAGCGAGTGAAAAACTTTGATCACTTTTGGGGTTGATATGACACATCAACTCCAAAAGTGTTGATACAATTCAATGCAAACTGTAGTCACGTGTCAAACTCCGGTGGCCGTGAAGTGTCGAATTTAATCAACACAGCTGCACACATCAAAACTATGAATGAACAGGTATGGAATCACGCAATAACCAAGAAAGTTTTCAACAAATCAAAATATATTTTATACTTGAGAATATTCAAAGTACCCACCCTTTGCATTGATGACAGCTTTGCACACTCTTGGCAATGTAGAAAATAGTAGAAATAAGGAAAAACCCTTGAATGAGTAGGTGTGTCCAAACTTTGACTGGTACTGTTGATGACATTGATTTTAGCATCGGAAAAATAGGAATGACGCTCAAATTGGCTTAGTGTCATAATGAGGAGCCATAAAACATATGTAGTTTCATAAATATATTTATATATTTTTTTACATTTATTGGAATAAATGACCAAACTATAAAACTAGCTAGCCAGCTATGGGTAACTTTAACTAACTACCTGACAGGAGTACTAGCTATCTACATTAACTTGCTCGGTACATTAATAGCTCTAAGTTGGCTGTTTTTCAGCTCAACTTCAAGATTTCCACAAAGGACGTTGCCTCTCCAATCATCACTCTCCCTCGCTTGAGTGAGTGACATTGTGACGATGTACGGTATGTGACGATATTCAAAGGCTGAGGGTTAAGGGCTGAGGGCTGTCTACTTTGCATTTGGACTGCAGCCAATGTCTTTTCATATTTTCTTAAAATCACATGATGCACACTGATGATGTCATTGGAAACACTTATTTCCTCTATCATTTTCTTATTACAAAACATAGAAACGTGCCATTTTCACATAAGGTAAGCTGATGTTGGGGTGGTGATGGAGATGATTTAAATGTTTTATTTATTTCACCTTCATTTAACCAGGTAGGCAAGTTGAGAACAAGTTCTCATTTACAATTGCGACCTGGCCAAGATAAAGCAAAGCAGTTCAACAGATACAACGACACAGAGTTACACATGGAGTAAAACAAACATACAGTCAATAATACAGTATAAACAAGTCTATATACAATGTGAGCAAATGAGGTGAGAAGGGAGGTAAATACAATATAGCAAGTAAAACACTGGAATGGTAGTTTTGCAATGGAAGAATGTGCAAAGTAGAAATAAAAATAATGGGGTGCAAAGGAGCAAAATAAATAAATTAATTAAATACAGTTGGGAAAGAGGTAGTTGTTTGGGCTAAATTATAGGTGGGCTATGTACAGGTGCAGTAATCTGTAATCTATGATGAACATGATGTTGAAAATGTTTGACATTTCCCTTTAGCTAAAGGCTTCCAAACATTTTCTTGATGTGTCACTACTACCACATAGTTGTTTAGGCACTCTCACTAGCAGGTGCAACAAATACTGCATAGCCTCTTACAAGGCTCGCCTCAAAATATATTAATAAGTCAGAAACTACAATACCATGCACCTACTAGTGGTGAAAAGGTTTTTGCACTCCAAAAATACAGTACCCTATTTTGTGAGATGGAATTACAGTACCATTCGAAATACAGCAATTATTTCATTGGTCACAAACATTTCCCAAACTGCACTATAATTTACAGTATTCTGCAGCAAAATGTTTCACAGTATTTTACTGTTGAAATTAATACCCCAAAATACAGTATAAATTACAGTTTCCCGATGAAGTATAAAATGCCCTTTATCCAAATGCCATACAGTATAAAATGCCATTCATACAGTACAGTCTATACAATTACAAACAATTATACAGCTTCATGCATGAGTGAATGGATATACGAGCTCTATTCAATCCTAGTGCTGAAAATTGGTGCTGTAGAGCGATTTCAATTTGAAGGTAATTTATGATTGAGAGGAGGTATGCAGCATTTGCGTGAATGCAGTCTCAGCAAACGCGGGTACATTGTGCTGTAGTGAAAGGTCTTCCACACTACTGACTGAATCGAGCCCCAAGTCATGCCACTGTCATTGTCACTCTGGTGCCGGTCTTGGAAAGAACAGATGAGTTGAAAATATAAGGAGATATGACCAGATGGTCGTGGTTCTAAGTTACCCCATTTCCGTTGTGAAAAACTATGTTTTCAACATATTTGCAACGCTGCCAAGAAAAACACGTTTTATGGATTATTTTTTAATAGAATCTCCATCACAATCTCCCACCGCAGAAGTCAAGGTCTCTGCATACCTTTTTTTAGCAGTACGAATCAGCCAAAGCATTTCAATACGAACTGTGTCAATTAATGTAGCTAGACAACACTAACGCTCTGGCTCTTCTCATCTCCTCCAAAAGTAAGAAGAGTACGAATCATACCTTATTGTACCTGGCTGTATGCCTGGTAATGAGAATCCAATAAAACAAACCAATACAAAGCAATAATAGTAACCTCTAGTTATCCCAAGGATGTGTACAGTATACAAACAAAGGTAAAGTCACAATTAAACAATTAAAACGAGATAATAAGAAGGCTATAATACTACTGTATATGATATGAGGATCTTAGCGATAGCTCATGTTTAACTACTCAGTATGTATCCACAGTGCAGTTTGCCAGCCCATCAGATCCCCTTTTGTTAAAAACCCTTCCCCATTTAAAACAGATGGTGCCGGCGCTCCATTGACTTTACATCTCCGGCGCGCTAAGGAGCATCAATCTCTGAACGCGCATTGATGTTCTTTTAATTTGCTCCAGCCCTTACACCCTCTCTCCTCACTCTGAGAAATAGGGTTGTGGCTGTGGGTGTGGATTCATTACTAAAGTCAGTCCTGCTCCTCCCTGTTATTTCATTATATTTGGAGCCGCGGCGCCCATCCTAATATAAACACCGACATGCTGTTGTGTTCAGGAGTAATAGGGAAGGTGGGGCTGCTATTGTGTTTTGTTAATGGCTTGCATAATCAGGAAAACAATTTACTTTAATCTTAACCTATCCACATCGACAGGGCTGTAGTTGTTGGAGGGAAGGGCCCATAAGTAAGCATTTCACTGTTAGCAGGGGTTTAAACTGTAAAACCCAGTTCCCACATTTGAAGATAAAAATAGATTTTATCAAACAAAACTATGCTACATTTTATCTCTGGGACCCTCTGGATGACAAATCCGAGCAAGATTACTGAAACAAGTACATTATTTATGACACAAGGTGAGAACCAGATGCAGATACAGGAGGCAGATGGTTGGAGTCTTACAATATGTATTAATCCAAAAGGGTAAGGCAAGAGACTGGTCGTGGACAGGCAAAAGGGTCCAAAACAGTTCAGAGTCCAAAAGGTACCGAAGAGCAGGCAGAATCAAGGTCGGGGCAGGCAGGTGGGAAAGTGGTCCAGAGTCAGACAGGGGTCAAAACTGGGAAGAGAATAGCAAAAGGCGTACGGGGAAAACACGCTGGTTGACTTGACTAACATACAAGACAAACTGACACAGAGAGACAGGAAAAACAGGGATAAATACACTGGGGGAAATTAGTGACACCTGGAGGGAGTGGAGACAATCACAGGAACAGGTGAAACAGATCAGGGCGTGACAATTTACCTTCAGAGGTGTATGTATCAAACCAGTTGCCGTGAAGAAAGTGTTTTGTTGTGCACTCTTCTCAAACAAAGAGAAATATTATTTTAAATAGTATTTTTTCTGTTAATTGGACACTGCAGTTAGATTAACAAGAATTGAAGCTTTCTGCCCATATAAGACATCTATATCCCGGAAAGTTGGCTGTTGTTTACAAGTCATTCTAATCACATTAGCGCATGTTAGCAACAACCGTCCCGGTTTAGAGTCACTGATCCTGTAGAGGTTAATTAATGGCTAGTAAGTTGAACATCATTAAATGCCCACACCAGCAAAACATATACATTTTTTTCCAACCGGAAGACGATGCCCAGAGCTTACCCATGACGTTGCACAACGATTTAAGTAAATAAGTCATCATTTTAGTCAAAGTAAATACTGTATATTTGGGCTTGAAGTGGGAATTATGTGTCAGTTACAGGGCTCGCTTTAGTTCATTTGAAACCACCAAACCTACAAACATCTTAGAGCTAACACATGTGGGCTCCTTACAACCTGTTGCTACTGTGGCTTACTGCGGTCTACAGTAAGGCATTCCTAGTCAATCACCAATAATTTCTGAAGAAAAACCAACGATAAAGGCTTGCTCTGCTTTTTTATTTGTTTTTCATGTTGCACTGTTGGTGGTTGGTGCACTTGATTCAGAATCCCTGCGCACAAGGTATCCAGAGTGTTCCCATTTTGAACCATTTCATTTGTCTTAAAAGACAAACTCCACCTAACCGGCAGACCGGCAGATCTGTGGCTAAACCAAGTGTGGCTACTGCACTGGCCAATCGGATAGCTCAAATCACCAGGTGTACAGCTTCCACAACCCCGGCCTCGGCAAAGTTGGATACGAGCCTACATGAGATTTCCTAACTTCTAAAACCATGAACAGAGAGAGACTGTCAAATAATACAGCAAAGAGCTGCTGTTTTCATGAGTGAGTTCATGTCTTAAGTTTTAATTCAGCACTGTCAACACTGTTTTTATTTCACAGTATTACAAAATATAGAATGTGCTTCTCCTTACTTCCACTCCAGCTGCAGCTGCAATGAATGAGTCGCCAAGTGTATCGATACACTACATGACCAAAAGTATGTGGATACCTGCTCGTCGAAACATCTCAAATCAAAAATCTCCAAAATCAAGGGAATTAATATGGAGTTTGTCCCCCTTTTGCTGCTAAAACAGCCTCCACTCTTCTGGAAAAAGAAAGAAAAAGTAAGAAAGAAAGTAAAAGTGAGAAAAAAGAAAGAAAAAGTGAGAAAAAGGAAGAAAGAAAGAAAAAGGAAGAAAGAAAAAGTGAGAAAAAAATAAAGAAAAAGTGAGAAAAAAATAAAGAAAAAGTCAGAAAAAAAGGAGAGAGAGAGAGAGAGAAAGAAAGAAAGATAAATAAAGAAAAATGGAGAAAAAGAAAGAAAGGAAGAAAGAAACACTGAGAAAAAGAAAGAAAGAAAGAAAGAAAGAAAAGTGAGAAAAAAAGAAAGAAAAAGTGAGAAAAAAAGAAAGAAAAAGTGAGAAAAAAAAGAAAGAAAGAAAGAAAAAGTGAGAAAAAATAAAGAAAAAGTGAGAAAAAAAATAAAGAAAAAGTGAGAAAAAAAGGAGAGAGAGAGAGAGAAAGAAAGAAAGATAAATAAAGAAAAAGGGAGAAAAAGAAAGAAAGGAAGAAAGAAAGAAACAGTGAGAAAAAGAAAGAAAGAAAGAAAAGTGAGAAAAAAAGAAAGAAAGAAAAAGTGAGAAAAAAAATAAAGAAAAAGTGAGAAAAAAGAAAAAGAAAAAGTGAGAAAAAAAGAAAGAAAAAGTGTGAAAAAAAGAAAGAAAGAGAAAGTGAGAAAAAAGGAAAGAAAGAAAGAAAAGGGGGGAAAAAGGAGAGAGAATTAGAGAGAGCATGCTTAAATTCACACAGGACACCGGAAAAGACAGGAGAAATACTCCAGACATAACAGACTGACCTAGCCCCCCCGATACATAAACTACTGCAGGTTGAGACAGGAGGGGTCGGGAGCGCTTTTCGTTCCCTTTGGTGCTTTTCGTTCCTGTTCGGTGAGCCTACCACTTCGCAGCTGAGCCTTTGTTGCTCCTAGACGTTTCTACTTCACAATAACATCACAGTTAACCAGGCAGCTCTAGCAGGGCAGAAATTTGACAAACTGACTTGTTGGAAAGGTGGCATCCGATGACTGTGCCACGTTGAAAGTCACTGAGCTCTTCAGTATGGGCCATTCTACTGCCAATGTATGTCTATAGAGATTGCATGGCTCTGAGCTCGATTTTATACACCTGCAGCAATGGGTGCAGCTGAAATGACTGAATCCATTGATTTGAAGGGATGTCCACATACTTTGGCCCATGCAGTGTAGCTCTGCATTTTATTATTATTAGCAGCCCGTCGTGACTATTTTAAAATCTAGGAATATTTCACTTTTAACATTAATTTGTGCATGAGGCAGATGACTCAAGTTTCTTCATCAGATAGAAGATGGTGTCCCCTCTCTTTGGTCAGTCTTACCGGAGGAAAGGAAGGAGAGAGCAGGGATGGTGAGAGGCGGACCATCTGCTGCTCTCTCCCTCTCTCCGGTGCCATGTTTAAAACGACTGGGAACTCAGAACTCGGAAATGTCTGACTTCAGTGCGTTCAACACTGATGTCATGATTTGACCTCGTTTCCCCCCCCCTGAGTTCCCAGTCTTGATAAGCACCATGACCATCAGATGCAGGTACCATCAGTCCAGTAAAATAAAAAAGCAAATTATTTGAAAATGATTTCAATTCATGCTAAGCTGCGCCTCGCAAGTGCTACACACTAGCTTGAGTTTTGAAATATAATATAGTCTGAGAAAAACATTGTTGCCAGTACAGGCATACAGTATAGCCATTATGCTGTGACAATGAATTAGGCCGACTGCACAAACCTCATTCCTACATACAGTGCCTTGCGAAAGTATTCGGCCCCCTTGAACTTTGCGACCTTTTGCCACATTTCAGGCTTCAAACATAAAGATATAAAACTGTATTTTTTTTGTGAAGAATCAACAACAAGTGGGACACAACCATGAAGTGGAACGACATTTATTGGATATTTCAAACTTTTTTAACAAATCAAAAACTGAAAAACCCTTGAAAGAGAAGCCACATTCTCCTCTTCATAATTTATTTATCAAATGTAGCCTTTATTTAACGAGGCAAGTCAGTTAAGAATAAATTCGTATTTACAATGACGACCTACCAGTGGGTTAACTGCCTTGTTCAGGGGCAAAACAACACATTTTATTCTTGTCTGCTCAGAGATTCGATCCACCGACCTTTCGGTTACTGGCCCAATGCTCTAACACTAGGGTACCTGCTGCCCCCAATAGCCTTTATCCTGTGTTACAGATCAGTAAAGTGCAAAAATACACTGAATAACACAATATAGTTTTGTAACTTGCCTATTGATGTGAATGTAGTTTTGAACAACATAGTAAGTTGTATAATTTGGTGAGTGGGGCAGTGGTCTAAGGCATGGCATCTTAGTGCTAATAGGCTTCACTACAGTCTCTGGTTCAAATCCAGGCTGTATCACATCCAGTGATTGGGAGTCCCATAGAGCAGCACACATTGAAATACAGTGAAAGGACAGAAAATGACAATTTGCACTTGAGAGAATGTTGAATAAAATAAATGAGAGAACCTTTGAAAGAGATACCACGTTTTCCTGTTTGATCATTTGTCTTGTGTTACGAGAACTATTTTCAGATTTTTGAGGACTCGTCCGGGATCGACGCCACCTGTTGGTCGGGAGCTTATCCAGTGATAGATAACATCTGGGACCAAGACGGAGCTGCGTCTGAAATCCATGTCACGGAGAGAGTGATGTGAGCAGAGACTGATTCTTGATTCTGGACTGTGTTGACCGTTCGTGAGGAAAAGGAAGAATTACAATGTTGGAGAGTGGGAGGAAGAGCCTGGTGTGGGACATCAGGAAGAGCCTGCTCAACCTATCAGCAAATTAACTTTTTTAAATTGCCAATACCACGGAGGAAGTGCAAGACAAAGAACAATGTTAGAGCTCAAAGAGGGTGATAATTAAGGTTGCTTTGAGTACATTGGCACCTTTGTGCACAGTAAGTCATTACTTGAGTCAGAGGAGGCGTATGGTTGAATTGTTGGTTTTGAAAGATAATGTTGATGGTGTTATACAGACTCATAATGGAACACCACTGTTTGATCCAAGTGATAATATTGAGCCGTGCGACACATTAATAATCCCTCCTCCTACTGACATAGCTCATACAGTCACAGCTTGCACAGTCAAAACGACACCAAATACTGATTTACATAGTGTGCTCGCAAGCTATGAGGAGCTTGGCCAGAGACTTCTCCAACACATTACCGAACCTACCTCACAGCCTGTGTCCACACCGTACTCTACAACACAATACAGTGACACGCCATGCACAAGCCTGCAATCTGTGTTGACGACACACCCAAAACACGAGAAGGGGATCTCCTTAAGAGACTTCTCCTATCTCCGCCGTAGGGAATTCAAAATACAGGGGGGGGTCAAATTGGTGACATCACCTACAACAGCGTGTGCAAGCAGATAGTGGAAGGAGTCAAAGAAGACTTCAGTGATTAGGAAATTGTCAGAGGAGGGCTGAAAATATTAAAACCAGGACATTTCAAAGACATGTTGATGAATAAAGAGGAAATGACACTAGCGGAGCTCAAGGGGTTCCTCCTGACCCACATAAGAGAAAAGAACAGTAATGAACTATTCCAGGAGCTAATGTGTGCTAGGATGGAGTCCTGGCCTGCTGTGGAGTGACATACTCCATCCATCCTGGCGGACTCCATCCATCCTCCATCCATCCTATCTATGAACATAGACAAGGCTCTAAGTCCTCTAGCTCCACAATGAAATATGGTGCAGGCCAGGCAGCAGGCTGTTAGCCAGCCTGCTAGCTTAGTGGAGTCTGCCACTAGCACAATCAGTGTAGTCAACTCAGCTATCTCCATTGAGACTGTGTCTGTCCCTCGATGTAGGTTGGGCAAAATTAAACGTGGCGGTGTTCGCTTCCGCAATCTCACTGGAATGAAGACCTCCTCCATTACTGTTGAAAGAGATTGTGATATCTCACATCTCAAAATAGGGCTACTTAATGTTAGATCCCTCACTTCCAAGGCAGTTATAGTCAGTGAACTAATCACTGATCATAATCTTGTGTGCTTGGCCTGACTGAAACATGGCTTAAATGAGGCCTCTCCTCCTGCTTATAGTAGTGACCATATCCCCCCACACATCCCACAAAGGCGGAGGTATTGCTAACATTTACGATAGCAACTTTCAATTTTCAAAACAAAAAAAAGAAAGCATTTTCGTCTTTTGAGCTTGCAAGTCATGAAATCTATGCAGCCTACTCAATCACTTTTTATAGCTACTGTTTACAGGCCTCCTGGGCCGTATACAGCGTTCCTCACTGAGTTCCCTGAATTCCAATCGGATCTTAGTAATGGTCGATAATATTCACATTTTTGGTGATTTCAATATTCACATGGAAAAGTCCACCTCAGGACTACCTGACCTGATGACTCCTTTGCTGTCCCCAGTCCACTTGCTCGTGCTTCTGCTCCAGTTTCAACTGTTCTGCCTGTGGCTATGGAACCCTGACCTGTTCACCGGACGTGCTACCTTGTCCCGGACCTTCTGTTTTCGACTCTTTATCTCTACCACACCTGCTGTATATATTTCTGAATGATCAGCTATGAAAAGCTAACTGACATTTAATCCTGAGGTGCTGACCTGTTGCACCCTCTACAGCCACTGTGATTATTATTATTATTGGACCCTGCTGGTCATCTATGAACATTTGAACATCTTGGCCATGTACTGTTATAATCTCCACCCGGCACAGCCAGACGAGGACTGGCCACCCCTCAGAGCCTGTTTCCTCTCTAGATTTCTTCCTAGGTTCCTGCATTTCTAGGGGGGGGGGGTTCCTAGCCACCGTGCTTCTACACCTGCATTGCTTGCTGTTTCGGGTTTAGGCTGATGTAAAAAGGGCTTTACAAATACATTTGATTGATTGATTGACTAACAAGATACAATATTGAGATGTGATGAGAATAACGAGTGAGTAAAGTGAGAGACAACGAAGGCTAAGCCCGATGCCTCGTCAACACACGTCACATGCACACAGCACACAGTTAGAAGTAGATGCAGAACCAGACTCCAGTGCCAATCCAGAAGCGTCTGGGCGTAAATCCAAGATTGACACAAAACAACAACTTTCAGCCGATCTAGATGAGCTCATCAGCATAATCGATTCAATGAAACAGTCAATACCGCATCGGCAATCATATCATATGTATCACACCAGAAGTTGTCAGCTTACACCAGATATGTAGGCCGTGAAAGACCTCCACTTTACCCTCACAAGACCCACCAGCTGTTAAAAATGAAAATGTTGCAAGACTCAGGGAGAAAAGCCCTGACCCAATGTAACTTGATTGGCTTAGCAGTGAGTGATATGCTTGACACAGGAGCTCAAATTAGCATGGTAGATTGTATTTGGAAAGACAAATACCTACCTGATCTTGATATCAGACCACTCATTGAAATCATTAACGATGATGAAGAGCTGGAGGTGTATGCAGTAAATGGAGACCTCATACCTTTCGTTGGTTGGGTTGCCTGTCAATCAACATCCCTTTTCTAGTGAGTAGTCTACCACTGGAGAGGCCAATGCTTGGTTTCAGCATACTTGAAGAACTGGTCCAAGGGCAACCAGAGAGACTCATACCTACCCTTATTATCCTACTCTGTGGGGCCATCTCTGTCCCGATTGACAAACCAAAGACCATTGTGAGCTGTATGCAGACCATAAAACCCAATGTGCAGGAAGGACACCTGAGAGGTGGCCAACAGGACGTAGTCACCGCCGCTGGCTAGGTAGCTTGGGTTAATTGTAGAGTTCTGCCCAGTATGGACCAATCTGAAGCCCCGGTGTTGTTTGAGCCAGATGAAAACAGTATTCTACAGCAACTGGATATGGCTGAAGGCTTGCTAGAAATGTAGGACCCAAGGAGGCCATATATCGCAGTGCCGGTAGGCAACAACACAAAACACAACATCATCCTGCTACAAAATACATTTCTGGGCAGTGTTCAGCACATTCAGAAGGTGGTTGAAACAAACTCATCCAGCAAATCAGAGTTCAATGTGAAGGTCAACAGCATTATCACCCCACCAGCTGTGGCACCTGCCAGTTGACATCAGTCACCCAGATGAGAGGCAGCAAGAGACAGCCAAGGAGATGTTATATGAAGAATCAGCAGCATTTGCTCGAGACAGCAATGACCTTCGGTGTATTCCAAGTCTGCAAATGTCACTCAACCTCAAAGATGACATTCCTGTGCAAAAAGCGTATTTGTCAGTCCCGAAGCCATTGTTCAAAGAAGTTAACCTTTTCACATGTGAGTTCCAAATATCTCTAACGGTGAGAGTGAGTTGTTTTATGCATGAGTTGTTTTATGCACGTGATGTCAGAATGCACTCACTGTTCCAAAATGTGATTATTACGCAACAGGACAGTTAACACGCGCTGCCTGCTAATAATCTATAGGCTATGTTTCAACTTGTCAATTTCTAATTATTTTCTAACAAGTTGTATTTTCTAACAACAGTTTGAATTGAGGTGTGTTCCGCCTCCTCATTAATTCACTTTCAGCGTTGCAGACAATTTATGTTTGAGGCTTTACTGAGCCAATAAATGTCTCTCTTCGAGGAGAGCCCCCCGCACTTCACTCATGTTTGTGCAGATCAAGTATGAATCTTGTCTCCTCTATTATCTTTGGTTGATGTGAAAAAACAAACATTCCGGAGCTCACACGCGATGTGTATAAATAGTAATTGCTATGAGCTAATTCATATTGTAGTTTCTGTCAGCCAAGAGTTATAAACATATGACTGCTTCATTACGTCAATCTTTCCTAAGTTAGCGCAAGGATAAATGTAGCCTACAATTTCCGGTTTGGATGATTGTGTTATGCTGTAGCTACTTCTGTGAATGTCTGAACATTGCATCCAAAAATAAACTGGTCACATTCTGGACATAACTTTGTGCAAAATGTTTCTGTGAAAAAAAGTGTTGCCAGCTCATATGCTGATTGTTGCGTCAATCGAAAATGGATGTTCTAAATAAGCATTCTAATCAAGCGTTCTAATCACACCGGTTTGATCGTACGCAACAGGGACCACTATAGAATGATCACAGCCGTTTGTTGGTACGTGTGAAAAGGTTTGGGATCTCCTGGTGAAGGGGTGGATCTCCTGGTGAAGGGGTGGATAGTGAACGACTCCTTACTCCGCTCCTGGTGTGTGCGTCCATAAAAAGGATGGAATGTTGCACCTCAGTTTTGACTACCGCCTGTTAAACCAGAAGACGGTACCTGACAGGCACCCATTTCCCAGAATCCAATACCTTACAGACACACTTGGTGGCTACTCCTGGTTCAGCATCTTAGACCAGGGTAAAGCCTACTATCAAGGTTTCACAGTAGAGGGTTCCCGACATCTCACCACCATCATCACCCCCTGGGGACTCTATGAATAGCTGAGAATTCCGTTTAGACTCTCCAACACACCCACAGTATTGCAGAGGAGAATGAAGGAGATGCTGAGCTCCCTCAGGGATTAATGTTTCATACCATACCTGGACGATGTTCTTTGCTATGCATGTGGACGGAATCCACAAATTCCTCAAGGCTCTCCAACATCTTGGAGTGAAATTCCAGCAAGAGAAGTGCGAACTCTTCTGCTGGGAGGTCTGGTACGTGGGACACCTCATGTCGGCCGATGGGGTGAGGATTGACCCTAAAGACCTGGAAGACAAGACACCATAGACAGTGGGCGACGTCAGGAGGATCCTTGGTTTCCTCAGCTACTACAGATCATACGTCTGGGACTTTTCTCAAATCGTCAAGCCACTATGAGCTGCTCCAAGTAAAATCTGGAAAGCCACAAATACAACCACGCAAAGAAAAGACCAAATGCCCCCAGCTGTCCTCCAGGACGAACACTGACTTACCACTCGTACTGCATACCGACGTTTCACAGAAGGGCCTCGGAGCCATCCTTTATCAGCAACAGGATGGGAAGTTGAGAGTCATCAGGTATGGATTAAGAACATTGACACCAGCTATGAGAAACTACAATTTGCACAGTGGAAAGCTTGAGTTCCTTGCTCTAAAATGGGCAGTGTGTGAAAAGTTTAGGGACTACCTATTCTCCGCACTTTGCCATTTATACATATAACAACTCCCTAACCTACGGCATAAGCACCACAAAGTGTAATGCTGTCGGCCACCGCTGTGTTGGAGACCTGTCAGAATTCCGGTTTAACATTAAGTACAGGCCTGGAATGATAAATATACCAGTCAAACGTTTGGAAACACCAACCAAGGGTTTATCTTTATTTTTACTATTTTCTAAATTGTAAAATAATAGTGAATACATCAAAACTATGAAAAATCACATAAAATCATGTAGTAACCCAAAAAGTGTTAAACATATCTAAATATATGTTATATTTGAGATTCTTCAAAGTAGCCAGCCTTTGCCTTGATGACAGCTTTCAACACGCTTGGCATTATCTCAACCAGCTTCACCTGGAATGTTTTTCCAACAGTCTTGAAGGAGTTCCCACATATATGGCGCACTTGTTGGCTGCTTTTCCTTCACTCTGCAGTCCAACTCATCCCAAACCATCTCAATTGGGTTGAGGTCAGTTGATTGTGGCCAATTCATCTTATGCAGCACTACATCACTCTCTATCTTGGTCAAATAGTCCTTATACAGCCTGGAGGTGTGTTGGGTCATTGTCCTGTTGAAAAACAAATGACAGTCCCAATAAGCGCAAACCAGATGGGATGGCGTATCGCTGCGGAATGCTATGGTAGCCATGCTGGTTTTGTGTGCCTCGAATTCTAAATACATCACAGACAGTGTCATCAGCAAAGCACCCCCACACCTCCTCCTCCTCCATGTTTCACGGTGGGAACCACACATGCAGAGATCATCCATTCACCTACTCTACATTTGGAACCAAAAATAAAACATTTGGACTTATTAGACCAAAGGACAGATTTCCACCAGTCTAATGTCTATTGCTCATGTTTCTTGGCCCAAGCAAGTTGCTTCTTCTTATTGGTATCCTTTAGTAGTGGTTTATTTGCAGCAATTTGACTATGAAGGCCTGATTTACGCAGTCTCCTCTGAACAGTTGCTGTTGAGATGTGTCTGTTACTTGAACTCTGTGAAGCATTTACTTGGGCTGCAATCTTAGATGCAGTTAACTCTAATGAACTTATCCCCTGCAGCAAAGGTAAGATAAAAGATGATGCCGGAGGAGATGGCTGCCGTTTTATGGGCTCTTGACCAACCGTGCTATTTTGTTTGTTTTTTTACATTGTAACTTATTTTGATTATAATGTTGCTGTTACCGTCTCTTATTACCGTAAAGAGCTTCTGGACATCAGAACAGTGATTACTCACCTTGAACTGGACGAATCATTATTCTTTAACGATTCAGACGAGGGGGATTTACTCCAGACACCTGACACATTGGTCCTCATTTGCGTCATTTATATTTACATTTAAGTCATTTAGCAGATGCTCTTATCCAGAGCGACTCATTCATGGGAGAAAGAGACTGAGGTATCGCGGAAGGAGATCGGAGTGAGGATTCGGCGATGAGTGGCTAATCTGCCTTTGCCATTGGTATTATTGGCCAACGTACCATTGCTTGATAATACATTTGACGAACTACAAGCACGTACAGTATATCCTACCAACGGGACATTAAAAACTGTAATATCTCATGTTTCACCAAGTCGTGGCTGAATGCCGACATGAATAACATACAGCTGGCAGGTTATACTCTGTATCGGCAGGATAGAACAGCAGCCTCTGGTAAGACAAGGGGTGGTGTTCTATGTATATTTGTAAACAACAGCTGGTGCACAATATCTAAGGAAGTCTTGAGGTTTTGCTCGCCTGAGGTAGAGTATCTCATGATAAGCTGAAGACCACACTATTTACCAAGAGAGCTTTCATCTATATTCTTCGAAGCTGTCCACCACAAACCGATGCTGGCACTAAGACCGCACTCAATGAGCTGTATACGGCCATAAGCAAACAGGAAAACGCTCATCCAGAGTGGCCGAGGACCTTAATGCAGGGAAACTTAAATCCGTTTTACCTAATGTTTACCAGCATGTTAAATGTGCAACCAGAGGGAGAAAAAAAACTTTAGACCACTTTTACTCTACTATACAGAGACACATACCAAGCCCTCCCTCGCCCTACATTTGGCAAATCTGACCATAATTATATCCTCCTGATTCCTGCTTACAAGCCAAAAATTAAGCAGGAAGTATCAGTGACTCGGTTAATAAAAAAGTGGATAGATGAAGCAGATGCTAAACTATAGGACTGTTTTGCTAGCACACTCTGGAATATGTTCCGGGATTCTTCCGATGGCATTGAGGAGTACACCACATCATGTACTGGCTTTATCAATAAGTGCATTGATGATGTGGCAGGGCTTGCAACTATTACAGATTACACAGGGATACGAGCCTACCAGACGAGCTAAATTACTTCTATACTCGCTTCGAGGCAAGTAACACTGAAACATGCATGAGAGCATTAGCTGTTGCGGATGAGTGTGTGGTCACGCTCTCCGCAGCCAATGAGAGTAAGACATTTAAACAGGACCAGACGGATTACCAGGACGTGTACTCTGAGCATGTGCTAACCAACTGGATAGTGTCTTCACTGACATTTTCAACCTCTCCCTGTCTGAGTCTATAATACCAGCATGTTTCAAGCAGACTACCATAGTCTCTGCTCAAGAACACTAAGGTAACCTGCCTAATTAACTACCGACCTGTAGCACTCACGTCTGTAGCCATGAAGTGCTTTTAAAGGCTGTTCATCGCTCACATCAACACCATTATCACAGAAACCCAAGACCCACTCCAATTCGCATACCGCCCCAACAGATCCACAGATGATGCAATCTCTATTGCACTTCACACTGCCCTTTCACACCTGGACAAAAGGAACACATATGTGAGAATGCTATTCATTGACTACATCTCAGCGTTGAACACCATAATGCCCTCAAAGCTCATCACCAAGCTAAGGACCCAGGGACTAAACACCTCCCTCTGCAACTGGATCCTAAATTTCCTGACAGGCCTCCTCCAGGTGGTAATGGTAGGTAACAACACATCCGCCACGCTGATCCTCAACACGGAGGCCCCTCAGTGGTGCATGCTCAGTCCCGTCCGGTACTTCCCGCCCTCAGAGCATGTGCAGACCAGCTGGCTGGTGTGTTTACGGACATATTCAATCAATCCCTATCCCAGTCTGTTGTTCCCACATGCTTCAAGAGGGCCACCATTGTTCCTGTTCCCAAGAAAGCTAAGGTAACTGAGCTAAACGACTACCTCCCTATCAGCAGAGGGAACACCCCCCTATCCACATCGATGGAACAGTAGTGGAGAGGGTAGTAAGTTTTAAGTTCCTCGGCGTACACATCACAGAAAAACTGAATTGGTCCACCCACACAGACAGCATCGTGAAGAAGGCGCAGCAGCGCCTCAGGAGGCTGAAGAAATTCGGCTTGTCACCAAAAGCACTCACAAACTTCTACAGATGCACAATCGAGAGCATCCTGTCGGGCTGTATCACCGCCTGGTACGGCAACTGCTCCGCCCACAACCGTAAGGCTCTCCAGAGGGTAGTGAGGTCTGCACAACGCATCACCGGGGGCAAACTACTTGCCCTCCAGGACACCTACACCACCCGATGTCACAGGAAGGCCATAAAGATCATCAAGGACAGCAACCACCCGAGCCACTGCCTGTTCACCCCGCTATCATCCAGAAGGCGAGGTCAGTACAGGTGCATCAAAGCTGGGACCGAGAGACTGAAAAACAGCTTCTATCTCAAGGCCATCAGACTGTTAAACAGCCACCACTAACATTGAGTGGCTGCGGCCAACACACTGACTCAACTCCAGCCACTTTAATAATGGGAATTGATGGGAAATTATATAAAATATATCACTAGCCACTTTAAACAATGCTACCTAATATAATGTTTACATACCCTACATTATTCATCTCATATGTATATGTATATACTGTACTCTATATCATCGACTGCATCTTTATGTAATACATGTATCACTAGCCACTTTAACTATGCCACTTTGTTTACATACTCATCTCATATGTATATACTGCACTCAATACCATCTACTGTATCTTGCCTATGCCGCTCTGTACCATCACATATTCAGTACATATTCTTATCCCCTTACACTTGTGTCCATAAGGTAGTAGTTTTGGAATTGTTAGCTAGATTACTTGTTGGTTATTACTGCATTGTCGGAACTAGAAGCACAAGCATTTCGCTACACTCGCATTAACATCTGCTAACCATGTGTATGTGACAAATAAAATTAGATTTGATTTGATCTGATTTGAGTCACTCATGACTGCACGGCCAGGCACGACTACAACACCATCATTAAGAGACCTGGCTGTGTGGTGCCAGGATATCAACCTCAATGTGATCAAGACAAAGGAGATGATTGTGGTCCACAGGAAAAGTAGGACTGAGCACGCCCCCCATTCTCTTTTTTTTATTTTTAATGTTTTTATTTAATTTACCCCTTTTTTTCTCCCCAATTTCGTGGTATCCAATTGTGTTTAGTAGCTACTATCTTGTCTCATCGCTACAACTCCCGTACGGGCTCGGGAGAGACGAAGGTTGAAAGTCATGCGTCCTCCGATACACAACCCAAACAAGCCGCACTGCTTCTTAACACAGCACGCATCCAAACCGGAAGCCAGCCACACCAATGTGTCAGAGGAAACACCGTGCACCTGGCGACCTTGGTTAGCGTGCACTGTGCCCGGCCCACCACAGGAGTCGCTGGTGCACGATGAGACAAGGATATCCTTACCGGCTAAACCCTCCCTAACCCGGACAACGCTAGGCCAATTGTGCGTCGCCCCACAGACCTCCCGGTCGCGGCCGGTTACGACAGAGCCTGGGCGCGAACCCAGAGTCTCTGGTGGCACAGCTTGCGCTGCAGTACAGCGCCCTTAACCACTGCGCCACCCGGGAGGCCACCCCCCATTCTCATCGACGGGACTGTAGTGGAGCAGGTTGAGAGTTTCAAGTTCCTTGGCGTCCACCCACCAACAAACTAACATGGTCCAAGCACACCAAGACAGTCGTGAAGAGAGCTCGACAAAACCCTCAGGAGACTGAAAATATTTGTCACAGGTCCAGGTCCACAGGTCCATCCTCAAAAAGGATCTACAGCTGCACCATGGATTGCATCACTGCCTGGTATGGCAACTGCTCGGCCTCCGACCACAATACACTACAGAGATTATAAGACTCTCTGAGCCATAAGACTCCTGAAAATCTAATCAAATGGCTACTCAGACTATTTGCATTGCCCCCCGCCCCCCTTTTACCCTGCTGCTACTCTCTGTTATTATCACTTTAATAACTCTACCTACATGTACATATCACCTCAATTACCTCAACTAACCGGTGCCCCCGCATATTGACTCTGTACCGGTACCCCCTGTATATCGCCTCGCTATTGTTATTTCACTGCTGCTCTTTAATTATTTGTTACTTTTATTTTATTTATGTTTTCTTTTTTGCTTACCAGTTTTTCTCAGTCGCTTTGGTGCATTTCTTAGATCAAAAGTGCAATTCTAGATACTACTTGTACAAATTCCAAATCATCTAGTCACTTGTGCACATCATTAAAGCAATTTCTTATTCCTTTGAACAAACTGCAATTGATAATGTACAAGTGTCAGCTTTTTCCACATTATCAATTGCTCATGTCATGTTGATCAAAATATAGTAGATGGTTCTCTGTTGAATAGTCTTACCCCGCAAAACATCTAGGCATTAGTTCCTTGCATAAGCCATTACATGCAAAATTGTTGAACTATTTGTCATAAACTGTCAAGCGTAGTTTTACACATTTCCATTAGACCTTTTGTACAAAAACGTGAATTGATGAATCGTGCAGGTGAAATTGACCCTCACTCATGAAGGACTGTAGTGTTAGTTCAACCAACAATCAACCGGTTGTCTAAATTGCTCAAAGGTGCATCTCATGAAGAATCAATTGGCAAGCATAAATAGACAGACCACAACACAGAGTTGCTCACAGAGCAATTTTCCAATACAGTTTTTCTCAGTCGCTTTGGTGCATTTTTCACATCATCCCTAACATGTGCAAAATAATAAGTGCATTTCTCAGAACAATTTGTACAAATTGCAACATACAATAGATATGTTTCTAAAACTAGTCAGTCACTAAAAATCCTTAGTACATCTCTCAAAAGTAAATATTCATGCCAGTGATCATGTCAGTGTCATCAGAATGATAAGTCATTGAGTCATTGTTCACGAACAAGATCGTCAAAATGTTTAGGCATGTTGTCAATGTAACTGTGTACTTTGACAGTATTACCTGATGTAAACTTAGGCTACAGTTTGGATGACAGTTACTGTATTGAAAATGCACAAGGCTGCACTTCTATGGCATATATCAATTTCAACAGTACTATTTACATATTACTGTATGTGGGTTATTGATTGAAAGAGACTGGATAACCCAAGGGGCACAAAGGAAAAAAACTAAATTAGAAAGAAACACAGGAAACCACCCCTAAGGCACAACTTTGCCCGCAGCACTGTTGTGCTGTCTCTACACATCCAGACGTTCCTGTCTGTCGGCCCACATATTCTCATCCACATCACCCCGGATATTTTCCCTTCCAATACAACGTGGAAAGAATCTTTTGGAATGCCTTATCCATCCTCTGCAGGCGTCTACTGTGATGTCTTCACATGCTGCATCCATTGCAGCCAGCAGGGTCATCTGTGTGTGTGGCTGACGATCGTACACCTTCCATCTCCATGCTGAAAAGAACTCCTCAATTGGGTTAAGGAATGGTGAATAAGGTGGGAGGAATTCTATGAGCATCCTCAGGTGGGTCACAAACCATTGCCTTATGATGTTTGATCGATGGAAACTCACATTATCACAAATGACCACGTACTTTGGCAAATCCTCTCTAAACAGACCCCTCTCATCATCAGGGATGAGAGCCCTGTAGAGAGTCTCCAAAAAGTTGAGTAGATGCTGGGTGTTGTATGGCCCTATAAGGGGGATATGGGTTAGGACACCATGCTACGAAATAGCAGCACGCATGGTGATATTTCCTCCCCGTTGGCCTGGCAAATCCACAGTAGCTCTGTGACCGATGATATTCCGAACCTGCCTTCTGCATTTGGTCAGGTTGAAGCCAGCCTCATCCACGTATACAAAGTTGTGAGAGGGTTCACTTGATTCCAACTCCATTATACGCTATATCCCAGAACACACAGTTGAATTTGTTTTGGTAAGGAAGAGTGACATAAAATGTACATATATTGCATGTTCCTTCCACAGCAATGGAAATGTGTGCAGTTTATGCTTACTGTACTATGTATCACTATAAAATGTTGCTGTAAAGTAGTTACATAGATATATTTTTACCTTTACATACTGGTACCGTAGCTCCTTAATAACTCTGTCCTCATTCCTTTGGAATGGTACACGGTACAGCTGTTTCATACTCATCTGGTTTCTATGCAGCACCCTGTTGATGGTTGAGATGCTAACCGTATGGATATTTTCAAAGACATCGTTGTCTTCTATAATGGTCCTTTGTATTTCCCTGAGTCTCATGACATTGTTTGCTAGGACCATGGCGCAAATAGCCTCCTCCTGTTGAGGCGTGAAAAGGCGTCCTCTGCCACCGGTTTGAGGTAATCTTGCAGTCCTATGTGGGGCAAAATGCAGTGATGCATCGCACACTTTCACATAGACAAAAACTATGTGAACACACATTTTACTGTAAAACATACAGGTGGGTGCATGTAAGGTGCAGTATGTATCTGTTTTGAGTATATTTCTGTATGCTGTGAAATAGAAGTGGACTACTGTAATATGAAGCATTGTAGGAAGTATACATTATACTGCTTATATACAGTAACAGTGCACTGTACATTGGTGAACATACCTGTTCTCTCTTCGAAATGTTTGAACTATTGAGGACACGGTTGATCTCCCAATATTCGGCTGCACCCTTCGACCCGCCTCAGTCATTGGTAGGCCATGATTGACAACATGGTCTACAATAGTGGCCCTTATGTCATCAGATATGTCTATGTCCTCTTCTGCCTCTTCCTCTGTTTTGCCTTCCACCACGCATCCTTGCTCCTCTTATTCCTCCTCTTGGCTGTTGACCCTGTTCGTTTCAATGACATTGACTGAATGACTTATCATTCTGATGACACTGACATGATCATTGGCATGAATATTTACTTTTGAGAGATGTACTAAGGATTTTTAGTGACTGACTAGCTTTAGAAACATATCTATTGTATATTGCAGTTTGTACAAATTGTAAGTAAGCATTTCACTGTAAGTTCACCTGTTGTGACAAATACGATTTGATTTGATTTGATCTCTGGGTCTTTCTTTCCTGTGGTGGTCCTCACTAGAGCCAGTTTCATAATAGCACTTAATGGTTTTTGCGACTGCCATGGAAGAAACTTCCAAAGATCTTGAAATGTTTCATATTGACTGACATTGAGGTCTTAAAGTAATGAAGAGATCCAAGCGGCCCAGATGAAGGATGTTCCTTGATTGGAAGGAAGGTTGTTGCCACATCTCCTCCATGGACAGCCCAGTGCACTTCTGCCAATGATAGGTCATGACGAGCTGGTGAAAGCACAACGTAAAGACCCAGCCATTGGAGAGATTGTAAAGCTTAAGGATACTGCGACAGGTAAGTTACTGATAAAATTAGAAAAGTGGTGAACAGGTTCACAAGGAACATATTCTCGGAGTGGCGCAAACTACACCTGGAGAATGGGCTCCTATATAAGCATACCAATGAGAGACAGCAGCTTGCCCTTCCTGTAAAGTACAGACTGGCAGCCCTTAAACATCTCCATGACGACATGGGACATATTGGTACCGAAAGAGTACTCCACCTTGCGAGAGAGAAGTTGTACTGGCCATATATGAAGAAGGAAATTTCAGAACTACGTCACAAGGAAATGTCTGTGCATAAAGCAGAAAAACCCACCATATTGTATATCTGCAAGCACTTATGGGTAGCATCACGTCTAACTCACCCCTGGAGCTTGTCTGTATTGATTACTTACATTTGGAGATCAGCCCAGGAAGTTATGAGTACATTATGTTGGTGGTTGATCATTTTGCAAGATTTGCTCTAGCTTACCCGACAAAGGACATGTCCAGACAAACTACAGCAGAGTGTATCTTTTATAACTTCTTACCCCAATTTGGATATCCATGTAGCTGCATCATGATCAGGATCGAGAGTTTGAGAATGAGCTGTTCCGTACAATCTAGCAGCTACCATTCCCGAACCTCACCATACCGTCCTCAAGGTAACCCAGCTGAGAGATTTAACCGCACCTTACTACAGATGTTGTGAATGCTGGCAGACGAAGAGAAGGAGAGATGGAAGGAAGATGAAAAGGGTAGTTCTACAACCTGGAGACCAAGTTCTGGTTAGGATACTCAGTGAGCAGGGAAGGCCCGGGAAGCTAAGATCAAACTGGGAGAAAGTGATTGACAGTTTACATACACTTAGGTTGGAGTCATTAAAACTCGTTTTTCAACCATTCCACAAATTTCTTGTCAACAAACTATAGTTTTGGCAAGTCGGTAAGGACATCTACCTTGTGCATGACACAACTCATTTTTCTAGCAATTGTTTACAGACAGATTATTTCACTTATCACAATGCCACTGGGCCAGGAGTTTGCATACACTAAGTTGACTGTGCCTTTAAACAGCTTGGAAAATTCCAGAAAATGATGTCATGGCTTTAGAAGCTTCTGATAGGTTAATTGACATCATTTGAATCAATTGGAGGTGTAACTGTGGATGTATTTCAAGGCCTACCTTCAAACTCAGTGCCTCTTTGCTTGACATCATGGGAAAGTCAAAATAAATCAGCCAAGACCTCAGAAAATTGTAGGCCTCCACAAGTCTGGTTCATCCTGGAGAGCAATTTCCAAATGCCTGAAGGTACCACGTTCATCTGTACAAACAATTGTATGCAAGTATAAACACCATGGGACCACACAGTCTCCTAGAGATGAACGTACTTTGGTGCGAAACGTGCAAATCTATCCCAGAACAACAGCAAAGGACCTTGTGAAGATGCTGGAGGAAACAGGTACAAAAGTATCTATATGCACAGTAAAACGAGTCCTATATCAACATAACCTGAAAGGCCACTCAGCAAGGACGAAGCCACTGCTCGAAAACCTCCATAAAAAAGCCAGACTAAGGTTTGCAACTGCACATGGGGACAAAGATCGTACTTTTTGGAGAAATGCCCTCTGGTCTGATGAAACAAAAATGTAACGGTTTGGCCATAATTCCAATTGTTATGTTTGGAGGGAAAAGGGGAAGCTTGCAAGCCAAACAACACCATCCCAACCGTGAAGCACGGGGGTGGCAGCATCATGTTGTGGGGGTGGGTGCTTTGCTGCTGGAGGGACAGGTGCACTTCACAAAATAGATGGCATCATGAGGCTGGAAAATTATGTGATGGAAGTTTAACCTCTTGGTCCTACCTGGCACGCAGGCGTCCCATCTAGAGCTCTGGAAATGCAAATGCGCTACGCTAAATGCTAATAGTATTAGTTAAAACTCAAACGTTCATTAAAATACACATGCAGGGTATTGAATTAAAGCTACACTCGTTGTGAATCCAGGCAACAAGTCAGATTTTTAAAATGCTTTTCGGCGAAAGCATGAGAAGCTATTATCTGATAGCATGTAACACCCCAAAAGACCCGCAGTGGACGTAAACAAAATAATTAGCATAGTCGTCGCTACACAAACCGCACAAATAAAATATAAAACATTCATTACCTTTGACCATCTTCTTTGTTGGCACTCCTAGATGTCCCATAATTACTATTGGGTCTTTTTTATTTTTTATTAAATCGGTCCATATATAGCCTAGATATCGATCTATGAAGACTGTGTGATAAACGGAAAAAAATAGCGTTTCATAACGTAACGTCATTTTTTAAAATTCAAAAAGTCGACGATAAACTTTAACAAAACACTTCGAAATACTTTTGTAATGCAACTTTAGGTATTAGTACACGTTAATAAGCGATAAAATTAATCAGGAGGCGATGTCAATTCTATAGGTGTCTGTTTCGAAAAAATGTCTTGGAGAGAGCTCGACCAAAACATCCGGTCGGAGATTCAGTTAGACCAAGAATCAATTGCGAATCAAATGACAGGACTCTAGACAACGTGTGGAAGCTGTAGGCACTGCAACCTCGGCCTCATTTAATTCGATTCACTTTGAACAATTCCTTGAAGTCGCGGATGGATATTTTTTTCCATTTTCAGTGATCAGATATTCCTGCACTTTTCGATGAAACGCACGTTCTGTTATAGTCACAGCCGTGATTTAACCAGTTTTAGAAACGTCTGAGTGTTTTCTATCCACACATACTAATCATATGCATGTACTATATTCCTGGCCTGAGTAGCATGGCGCTGAAATGTTGCGCGATTTTTAACAGAATGTTCGAAAAAGTAGAGGGTCGATTTAATAGGTTAAAGCTTGGTCACAAATGGGTCTTCCAAATGGACAATGACCCCAAGAATACTTCCAAAGTTGTGTCAAAATGGCTTAAGGACAACAACGTCAAGGTATTGGAGTGGCCATTACAAAGTCCTGACCTCAATCCTATAGAAAATTTGTGGGCAGAACTGAAAAAGCATGTGCGAGCAAAGAGGCCAACAAAAAATGGTTTTGAACTACATAGTAATTATATTACTTCGTACTAGACCAAAAATGCATGTTGAGTGTAAAATGAAATGATAGTGGTGCAAAAAAAAGAATTGTTAACACCTAGACATTTTTTTGGGGGAAAAAGACACTCCTAAGGGTTTTTCATAAGGGATTAGCAAGCTATAAATATATTTGTCCACATTCTAGCTAGTGAACATTACTAATACAGTTGCTTACCTTGGCTCCATACAAAAAGCTTTAGGACCAGTTAGTGGGATTACTTGTAAACATCCAGCTGTTGTTTAGTTAAATAGCTACATTTCAAGATAATTGTGTAGTTTAGAGCGTGTAGTCTTAGAGTGATTATCTTAATTTACCGAGGTTAGCTAGCCAGCTATTTGTCGTCCTTAACGTAGGAGACACTGCTAGCTAGCCAACAGCTAGCCAACGTCTACTGAATAGAAATTCCGCACTCAACAACCCGGTCGCATTCCGCTTCCCTCCACAGGTAGTATCACATTTTCATTTCATTTCATTACAGCACAACGGTTTGATTTGTTTGATCGTAGCTAGCTACATAGCTAGCTACATAGCCGTCTGTGTATCAAAGATAATTGTGTAGTCTAGAGCGATTTTCTAGGTTAGCTAGCCAGCTATTGTCGTTCTTTTAACGCAACGTAATCCAAGATGGCGTAGCAGTCGGACGTATGTTTTGTCTTGTCCCGTCCTGTCTAGTGTAAATATAGTTTTCTTCGTTTTTTTCTGTATATATTTCGTACATATTTTAATCTCACTTTCAAACTAGAGCTGAATATACTCTCCTGCAACCCGCATCACCCAATGTGGTACGGATCTGCCTTTTCTATACTTTACTTTAGAACCGAAGCCACCATCAGAAGCTAGCCAGCTAACTAGCTACTAGCTCGTACTCAGTTAGCCATTGCTAGCGGTCTTCTAAGCTAACTAGAACACCAGCGCGACATCAACCCAGAGCATATCAGACTGCTCTTTCTCTACCACATCTCCGGATTCCTACCGCAGCTCTGAACCTTTACACCGGATCATCGCAACTAGCTAGCTGCAATTCCGAGTGGCTACTCCTGGCCAACGTCTCTGGCCCAAAACAAGCTACAGTTAGCCTTGAGCTAAGCCCACCTCCCGACTAGCCGAAGAGGCCCAACGATACCTCTTTTGCCAATTGGCCTGGACCCTTTACTGCCGACACGGAGCGCCGCCGATCCATCACGACTGGTCCGCCGACATAATCGTCCGAGGTGGTTTCAACAGGCTTTTTCGTTGCGACATCGCCAAAGATCCATCTGCTGGCCAAGGACCGCGAGCTTTCTGAAACGCTGTGTCTCCAGCTCACCCAGCGCACTAGAGCTCCTGTAGCATAATCCTGGGCTACAATTACCCGGGCCCACGACCGGTCTGTCGATGTCACCGCAAGAAGAGGAATAAACAGACTCACCCCATCGCGACGTCCCCCAAAGGTTAGCTCTCTAGCCCTCGCTATCTCCCTACTTGCTATTCGGCCTGCTAACGGCTAGCTTGTCTAGCCCGGGCCTACGAACTGTTAGCTTGTTAGCACAGGCCTGCTAACCATCTGACTCACCTCATCCCAAACACTTCTGAACCCATTTACTTTCTATCTCTCTTTGATTTTTATTTGTTTATACCTTCCGGAAACCTGCCTCACCCACTGTGATACGGATTCGCTATCACTTTTAATTTTTATTTATTTTTATGACACGCTCAAGAACCTCCAGACGCTAACCAGCTAACTAGCTACAAGCTATTTAGTCATTGTTAGTTTTTAAAAAAAACCTGGATAACACTCGCCAGCCCAGCTTCCCTGCCCATCCACCGCTGCCCCCTGGACACTGATTTCTTGGCTACATAGCTGACGCACGCTGGACTGTCCATTAATCACGGTACCCTATTCTGCTTGTTTGTTTATCTGTCGGCCCAGTTGCCTAGTCAACGCCATTTTACCTGCTGTTTGTTGTGCTAGCTGATTAGCCTCGCCTACTGTTTTTAGCTAGCTTTCCCAATTCAACACCTGTGATTACTGTATGCCTCGCTGTATGTCTCTCCCAAATGTCAATATGCCTTGTATACTGTTGTTCAGGTTAGTTATCATTGTTTTAGTTCACAATGGAGCCCCTAGATCCACTCTGCATACCCCTGTCACCTCCTTTGTCCCACCACCCACACATGCGGTGACCTCACCCATTACAACCAGCATGTCCAGAGATACAACCTCTCTCATCATCACCCAGTGCCTGGGCTTACCTCCGCTGTACCCGCACCCCACCATACCCCTGTCTGCGCATTATGCCCTGAATATATTCTACCATGCCCAGAAACCTGCTCCTCTTATCCTCTGCCCCCAACGCTCTAGGCGACCAGTTTTGATAGCCTTTAGCCGCACCCTCATACTACTCCTTCTCTGTTCCGCATGTGGAGGTAAACCCAGGCCCTGCATGCCCCCAGGTACCCTCATTTGTTGACTTCTGTGATCGAAAAGTCTTGGTTTTATGCATGTCAACATCAGAAGCCTCCTCCCTAAGTTTGTTTTACTCACTGCTTTAGCACACTCTGCTAACCCTGATGTCCTTGCCGTGTCTGAATCCTGGCTCAGGAAGGCCACCAAAAATTCAGAGATTTCCATACCCAACTATAACATCTTCCGTCAAGATAGAACTGCCAAAGGGGGCGGAGTCGCAGTCTACTGCAGAGATAGCCTGCAAAGTAATGTCATACTTTCCAGGTCCATACCCAAACAGTTTGAACTACTAATTTTGAAAATTACTCTCTCCAGAAACAAGTCTATCACTGTTGCTGCCTGCTACCGACCCCCGTCAGCTCCCAGCTGCGCTCTGGACACCATTTGTGAATTGATCGCCCCCATCTAGCTTCAGAGTTTGTTCTGTTAGGTGACCTAAACTGGGATATGCTTAACACCCCGGCAGTCCTACAATCTAAGCTAGATGCCCTCAATCTCACTCAAATCATCAAGGAACCCACCAGGTACAACCCTAACTCTGTAAACAAGGGCACCCTCATAGACGTCATCCTGACCAACTGGCCCTCCAAATATACCTCTCCCTGTCTTCAACCAGGATCTCAGCGATCACTGCCTCATCGCCTGTTCCGCCACGGAGCCGCAGTCAAACGACCACCCCTCATCACTGTCAAACGCTCCAAAACACTTCTGTGAGCAGGCCTTTCTAATCGACCTGGCCCGTGTATCCTGGAAGGACATTGACCTCATCCCGTCAGTTGAGGATGCCTGGTCATTCTTTAAAAGTAACTTCCTCACCATTTTAGATAAGCATGCTCCGTTCAAAAATGCAGAACCAAGAACAGATACAGCCCTTGGTTCACAGACCTGACTGCCCTCGACCAGCACAAAAACATCCTGTGGCGGACTGCAATAGCATCGAATAGCCCCGTGATATGCAACTGTTCAGGGAAGTCAGGAACCAATACACGCAGTCAGTCAGGAAAGCTAAGGCCAGCTTCTTCAGGCAGAAGTTTGCATCCTGTAGCTCCAACTCCAAAAAGTTCTGGGACACTGTGAAGTCCATGGAGAACAAGAGCACCTCCTCCCAGCTGCCCACTGCACTGAGGCTAGGAAACACGGTCTCCACCGATAAATCCATGATTATCGAAAACTTCAATAAGCACTTCTCAACGGCTGGCCATGCCTCCGCCTGGCTACTCCAACCTCGGCCAACAGCTCCGCCCCCAGTTCCTCACCCAAGCCTCTCCAGGTTCTCCTTTACCCAGATCCAGATAGCAGATGTTCTGAAAGAGCTGCAAAACCTGGACCCGTACAAATCAGCTGGGCTTGACAATCTGGACCCGCTATTTCTGAAACTATCTGCCGCCATTGTCGCAACCCCTATTACCAGCCTGTTCAACCTCTCTTTCATATCGTCTGAGATCCCCAAGGATTGGAAAGCTGCCACAGTCATCCCCCTCTTCAAAGGGGGAGACACCTGGACCCAAACTGCTATAGACCTATATCCATCCTGCCCTGCCTATCTAAGGTCTTCGAAAGCCAAGTCAACAAACAGGTCACTGACCATCTCGAATCCCACCGTACCTTCTCCGCTGTGCAATCTGGTTTCGAGCCACGGGTGCACCTCAGCCACACTCAAGGTACTAAATGATATCATAACCGCCATCGATAAAAGACAGTACTGTGCAGCCGTCTTCATCGACCTCGCCAAGGCTTTCGACTCTGTCAATCACCAAATTCTTATCGGTAGACTCAACAGCCTCGGTTTTTCGGATGACTGCCTTGCCTGGTTCACCAATTACTTTGCAGACAGAGTTCAGTGTGTCAAATCAGAGGGCATGCTGTCCGTTCCTCTGGCAGTCTCTATGGGGGTGCCACAGGGTTCAATTCTCGGGCCGACTCTTTTCTCTGTATATATCAATGATGTTGCTCTTGCTGCGGGCGATTCCCTGATCCACCTCTACGCAGACGACACCATTCTATATACTTTCGCCCGTCATTGGACACTGTCTCCAAACGAGCTTCAATGCCATACAGCACTCCTTCCGTGGCCTCCAACTGCTCTTAAACGCGAGTAAAACCAAATGCATGCTTTTCAACCGATCGCTGCCTGCACCCGCATGCCCGACTAGCATCACTGGATGGTTCCAACCTTGAATATGTGGACATCTATAAGTACCTAGGTGTCTGGCTAGACTGCAAACTCTCCTTCCAGACTCACATCAAACATCTCCAATCAAAAATCAAATCCAGAGTCGGCTATTCCGCAACAAAGCCTCCTTCACTCACGCTGCCAAGCTTACCCTAGTAAAACTGACTATCCTACCGATCCTCGACTTCTGTCATCTACAAAATGGCTTCCAACACTCTACTCAGCAAACTGGATGCAGTCTACCACAGTGCCATCCGTTTTGTCACTAAAGCACCTTATACCACCCACCACTGCGACTTGTATGCTCTAGTCGGCTGGCCCTCACTACATATTCGTCGCCAGACCCACTGGCTCCAGGTCATCTACAAGTCCATGCTAGGTAAAGCTCCGCCTTATCTCAGTTCACTGGTCACGATGGCAACACCCATCCGTAGCACGCGCTCCAGCAGGTGTATCTCACTGATCATCCCTAAAGCCAACACCTCATTTGGCCGCCTTTCGTTCCAGTACTCTGCTGCCTGTGACTGGAACGAATTGCAAAAATCGCTGAAGTTGGAGACTTTTATCTCCCTCTCCAACTTCAAACATCAGCTATCCGAGCAGCTAACCGATCGCTGCAGCTGTACATAGTCTATAGGTAAATAGCTCACCCTTTTTCACCTACCTCATTCCCATACTGTTTTTATACTGTTTTTATTTATTTACTTTTCTGCTCTTTTGCACACCAATATCTCTACCTGTACATGCCCATCTGATCATTTATCACTCCAGTGTTAATCTGCAAAATTGTATTATTCGCCTACCTCCTCATGCCTTTTGCACACATTGTATATAGACTGCCCATTTTTTTCTACTGTGTTATTGACTTGCTAATTGTTTACTCCATGTGTAACTCTGTGTTGTCTGTTCACACTGCTATGCTTTATCTTGGCCAGGTCGCAGTTGCAAATGAGAACTTGTTCTCAACTAGCCTACCTGGTTAAATAAAGGTGAAATAAAAAAATAAAAAATCAACACTGCTAGCTAGCCAGCTAGCCCCCAGCACTGTAGAAACTATTACACTCAACGGAACGACTTGATTAGTGTAGTGTCAACAACGCAGCCACTGCCAGCTAGCCTACAAAGTCAACAACGCAGCCACTGCCAGTACTTCAGCAGTACTGTATCATTTTAATCATTTTAATCAATAAGATTCTTGCTACGTAAGCTTAACTTTCTGAACATTCGAGACGTGTAGTCCACTTGTCATTCCAATCTCCTTGCATTAGCGTAGCCTCTTCTGTAGCCTGTCAACTATGTGTCTGTCTATCCCTGTTCTCTCCTCTCTGCACAGACCATACAAACGCTCCACACCGCGTGGCCGCGACACCCTAATCTGGTGGTCCCAGCGCGCACGACCCACGTGGAGTTCCAGGTCTCCGGTAGCCTCTGGAACTGCCGATCTGCTAGAGTTCATCTCAGCCTATGCCTCCCTCCAGTCCCTCGACTTCTTAGCACTGACGGAAACATGGATCACCACAGATAACACTGCTACTCCTACTGCTCTCTCTTCGTCCGCCCACGTGTTCTCGCACACCCAGAGAGCTTCTGGTCAGCGGGGTGGTGGCACCGGGATCCTCATCTCTCCCAAGTGGTCATTCTCTCTTTCTCCCTTACCCATCTTTCTATCGCTCCTTTGAATTTCATGCTGTCACAGTTACCAGCCCTTTCAAGCTTAACATCCTTATCATTTATCGCCCTCCAGGTCCCTCGGAGAGTTCATCAATGAGCTTGATGCCTTGATAAGCTCCTTTCCTGAGGACGGCTCACCTCTCACAGTTCTGGGCGACTTTAACCTCCCCACGGCTACCTTTGACTCATTCCTCTCTGCCTCCTTCTTTCCACTCCTCTCCTCTTTTGACCTCACCCTCTCACCTTTCCCCTTACTCACAAGGCAGGCAATACGCCTCGACCTCATCTCTACTAGATGCTGTTCTTCCACTAACCTCATTGCAACTCCCCTCCAAGTCTCCGACCACTACCTTGTATCCTTTTCCCTCTCGCTCTCATCCAACACTTCCCACACTGCCCCTACTCCTCGCGCCGTCCCAACCTTCGCTCTCTCTCCCCGCTACTCTCTCCTCTTCCATCCTATCATCTCTTCCCTCTGCTCAAACCTTCTCCAACCTATCTAATGATTCTGCCTCCTTAACCCTCCTCTCCTCCCTTTCTGCATCCTTGACTCTCTATGTCCCCTATCCTCCAGGCCGGCTCGGTCCTCCCTCCCGCTCCGTGGCTCGACGACTCATTGCGAGCTCACAGAACAGGGCTCCGGGCAGCCGAGCGGAAATGGAGGAAAACTCGCCTCCCTGCGGACCTGGCATCCTTTCACTCCCTCCTCTCTACATTTTCCTCCTCTGTCTCTGCTGCTAAAGCCACTTTCTACCACTCTAAATTCCAAGCATCTGCCTCTAACCCTAGGAAGCTCTTTGCCACCTTCTCCTCCCTCCTGAATCCTCCTCCCCCTCCCCTCCCCTCCTCCCTCTCTGCAGATGACTTCGTCAACCATTTTGAAAAGAAGGTCAACGACATCCGATCTTCGTTTGCTAAGTCAAACGACACCGCTGGTTCTGCTCACACTGCCCTACCCTGTGCTCTGACCTCTTTCTCCCCTCTCTCTCCAGATGAAATCTCGCGTCTTGTGACGGCCGGCCGCCCAACAACCGGCCCGCTCGACCCTATCCCTTTCTCTCTTCTCCAGACCATTTCCGGAGACCTTCTCCCTTACCTCACCTCGCTCATCAACTCATCCCTGACCGCTGGCTACGTCCCTTCCGTCTTCAAGAGAGCGAGAGTTGCACCCCTTCTGAAAAAACCTACACTCGATCCCTCCGATGTCAACAACTACAGACCAGTATCCCTTCTTTCTTTTCTCTCCAAAACTCTTGAACGTGCCGTCCTTGGCCAGCTCTCCCGCTATCTCTCTCAGAATGACCTTCTTGATCCAAATCAGTCAGGTTTCAAGACTAGTCATTCAACTGAGACTGCTCTTCTCTGTATCACGGAGGCGCTCTGCACTGCTAAAGCTAACTCTCTCTCCTCTGCTCTCATCCTTCTAGATCTATCGGCTGCCTTCGATACTGTGAACCATCAGATCCTCCTCTCCACCCTCTCCGAGTTGGGCATCTCCGGCGCGGCCCACGCTTGGATTGCGTCCTACCTGACAGGTCGCTCCTACCAGGTGGCGTGGCGAGAATCTGTCTCCTCACCACGCGCTCTCACCACTGGTGTCCCCCAGGTCTCTGTTCTAGGCCCTCTCCTATTCTCGCTATACACCAAGTCACTTGGCTCTGTCATAACCTCACATGGTCTCTCCTATCATTGCTATGCAGACGACACACAATTAATCTTCTCCTTTCCCCCTTCTGATGACCAGGTGGCGAATCGCATCTCTGCATGTCTGGCAGACATATCAGTGTGGATGACGGATCACCACCTCAAGCTGAACCTCGGCAAGACGGAGCTGCTCTTCCTCCCGGGGAAGGACTGCCCGTTCCATGATCTCGCCATCACGGTTGACAACTCCATTGTGTCCTCCTCCCAGAACGCGTGATCCTGGACAACACCCTGTCGTTCTCAACTAACATCAAGGCGGTGGCCCGTTCCTGTAGGTTCATGCTCTACAACATCCGCAGAGTACGACCCTGCCTCACACAGGAAGCGGCGCAGGTCCTAATCCAGGCACTTGTCATCTCCCGTCTGGATTACTGCAACTCGCTGTTGGCTGGGCTCCCTGCCTGTGTCATTAAACCCCTACAACTCATCCAGAACGCCGCAGCCCGTCTGGTGTTCAACCTTCCCAAGTTCTCTCACGTCACCCCGCTCCTCCGCTCTCTCCACTGGCTTCCAGTTGAAGCTCGCATCCGCTACAAGACCATGGTGCTTGCCTACGGAGCTGTGAGGGGAACGGCACCTAAGTACCTCCAGGCTCTGATCAGGCCCTACACCCAAACAAGGGCACTGCGTTCATCCACCTCTGGCCTGCTCGCCTCCCTACCACTGAGGAAGTACAGTTCCCGCTCAGCCCAGTCAAAACTGTTCGCTGCTCTGGCTCCCCAATGGTGGAACACACTCCCTCACGACGCCAGGACAGCGGAGTCAATCACCACCTTCCGGAGACACCTGAAACCCCACCTCTTTAAGGAATACCTAGGATAGGATAAAGTAATCCTTCTCACCCCCCTTAAAAGATTTAGATGCACTATTGTAAAGTGGCTGTTCCACTGGATGTCATAAGGTGAATGCACCAATTTGTAAGTCGCTCTGGATAAGTGCTGCTAAATGACTTAAATGTAAATGTAAATGTAAGTACAGTGGCTCCAAACTACCTAACCTTTACTCTTCAGATAATTACGTTATTGTCAAGTGGTGGGTGTAGCTGGTGCATGAAGTCAGGTGCAGGGAAGCAGAGATAAGTGAATAATGCACTTTAATAAAGACAATAGCACAAAGTAACAAACCCAATGTGCGAACAAAATGACGTTTGCCACTAAACACGGGTAAAACAGCACCCGGGAATAAACCAGACGGAAAAGTACCGACCTAACAATAAACAATCACGCACAAAGACATGGGGGAAATAGAGGGCTAGATACACAACATATAATGAGGGAAATTAAACCAGGTGTGTGGGAAAACAAGACAACACAAATGGAAAATGAAAAATGGATCAGCTATGGCTAGAGGACCGGCGACGTCGACCGCCGAACACCGACTTCGGCAGAAGTCGTGACAGTTTTTCATAAAAACAGCTGAAGAATATAATATATGCAATTTATCAGATGCTTTAATCCAAATCGACATACAGTCATGCTTGCATACTTCATTCAATTCCGTTGCATAAAAAGTAGGAAGAGAGTGGTTGGTCCTTCACCTTGTCGTGGAGGGTGGACTGTGACAGGCACCATATAGGCTATGCACACGGAGGAAGGTAGGGATGTATAAGCAGCTGTACATCGGTTTTCAGAGGATGTTAGGTAAAACAGAAATTAGGTCAAAATAGTGGCGGCAACTTCAAGTGTGTTGAAAATTATGAGTCATAAATGTATGGAATCCACAGAAGTTACTGGCATGTTCTACTGAATGAAGCTGTTAACATAAAAATCAGATCATGCATTATGTATGTGATGTAAACAAAGTCTAGACTTTAAAGTTTAACTACAGAGATTAACTTCAGAGCATACCCAAATCAATACATAAGGTTATGTTTACATATTGTTATTTGACTTACCTTTCCTCAACCATTTGCTAAACTCAGCAAAAAAAAGAAACGTCCTCTCACTGTCAACAGTGTTTATTTTCAGAGAACTTAACATAACAAGATTCAACAACTGAGACATAAACTGAACAACTTCCACAGACATGTGACTAACAGAAATGGAATGATGTGTCCCTGAACAAAAGGGGGGGATCAAAAGCAACAGTCAGTATCTGGTGTGGCCACCAGCTGCATTAAGTACTGCAGTGCATCTCCTCCTCATGGACTGCACCAGATTTGCCAGTTCTTGAAATGTTACCCCACCCTTCCACCAAGGCACCTGCTAGTTCCCGGACATCTCTGTGGGGAATGGCCCTAGCCCTCACCCTCCGATCCAACAGGTCCCAGACTTAGGTCCAACAGGTCCCGGGCTCTTCGCTGGCACTGGCAGAACACTGACATTCCTGTCTTAAAGGAAATCACGCACAGAACGAGCAGTATGTCTGGTGGCATTGTCATGCTGTAGGGTCATGTCAGGATGAGCCTGCAGGAAGGGAGGAAGGAGGATGTCTTGCCTGCAACGCACAGAGTTGAGATTGCCTGCAATGACAACAAGCTCAGTCCGATGATGCTGTGACACACCGCCCCAGATCATGACGAACCCTCCACCAGAGTACAGGCCTTGGTGTAACGCTCATTCCTTCGACGATAAACGCGACAAAACCACATCTCGTCAGTGAAGAGCACTTTTTGCTTGTTCTGTCTGGTCCAGCGACAGTGGGTTAGTGCCCATGGGAAATGTTGTTGCCGGTGATGTCTGGTGGACCTTACAACAGGCCTACAAGCCCTCAGTCCAGCCTCTCTCAGCCTATTGCGGACAGTCTGAGCACTGATGGATGGATTGTGCGTTCCTGGTGTAACTCGGGCAGTTGTTTTTGCCATCCTGTACCTGTCCCGCAGGTGTGATGTTCGGATGTACCGATCCTGTGCAGGTGTTGTTACACATGGTGTTGTTACACATCCGTCCTGTCTCCCTGTAACGCTGTCTTAGGCATCTCACACTACGGACAATGCAATTTATTGCCCTAGCCACATCTGCAGTCCTCATGCCTCCTTGCAGCATGCCTAAGGCACGTTCACGCAGATGAGCAGAGACCCTGGGCATCTTTCTTTTGGTGTTTTTCAGAGTCAGTAGAAAGGCCTCTTTAGTGTCCTAAGTTTTCATAACAGTGACCTTAATTGCCTACCGTCTGTAAGCTGTTAGTGTCTTAAACGACCCTTCCACAGGTGCATGTTCATTAATTGTTTATGGTTCATTGAACAAGCATGGGAAACAGTGTTTACCCTTTACAATGAAGATCTGTGAAGTTATTTGGATTTTTTGAAAGACAGGGTCCTGAAAAGGGACGTTTCTTTTTTTGCTGAGTTTATATGATTTTGGTATTGTGTACAGTACACTACATTAAAATTAAAAAACAGTAGTTGTTTCAATCAAGTGTAGCTTGAGTGTATGCTTAAGATACAACCTGGTGTAGAGAGATTCTTAAATTATGGAAGCAGAGGAACTTGAGGTGTTTTGCATTTCTTTTATCTCCTGAGTCTCGTTTGAAGTTTTGAAGTGCTGCGTTTTGCCAGTCAACTATACTATCATGTGCATTTAGGGGGAACTCAAAAGGAAATCAACCAATCCCTTCAATATTTTGACAAAGCCAAGGTAAATAGTGATAGTGGTTTGAGGCCGAGGGAACGCAAAGAGAAAATTGCTTGTGTTATTACCCATAAAAGTAGTGTCATGGGAAACTGCACCACTGAAGACATCAAAGGGACAAAAACCACAAACATAATGCTTCTACATCATAGCCAGGGATATATTCTCTCTCTCTCTCTCTCTCTCTCTCTCTCTCTCTCTCTCTCTCTCTCTCTCTCTCTCTCTCTCTCTCTCTCTCTCTCTCTCTCTCTCTCTCTCCCCACTCTTCTTAATTTCCTAAAAGCGATCAGCACCCAATGTTCTGTTGCTAGT
This sequence comes from Oncorhynchus keta, assembly GCF_023373465.1. Classification (NCBI taxonomy): domain Eukaryota; kingdom Metazoa; phylum Chordata; class Actinopteri; order Salmoniformes; family Salmonidae; genus Oncorhynchus; species Oncorhynchus keta. The sequence goes on along the minus strand of NC_068444.1, from coordinate 34,399,633 downwards.
GTTCTGGTGCTAATGACAGATCAAAAGTCTAGTATTATCTTCAGCCACAGTTCAAGAGTGGGGCAACTAACAGGATTACATACCAATTACACACTAACGTATGTTAGCCTTAGCATGTCCCTGCTAATTGACCAGCATGACTTTGTCTAACGATAGAAGATGAGGTGAGGATAAATCAGTATGACTGGCACAGCAGGATTGGAAGATATAGCTTTGTGCCAGTGGCTTGATAACATGTAAGATACATGTATTGATATGTCATGCTCCAGTGTCATCAACATACTATACCTAGCTAGATGATTCCATGTTAGCACCAGATTTAACACCATGTAGGTTCATCTCCCTGTTTTACATGCCACATAGTCTAAGCCTGTTTCCCCACCGCTCCTTCACACTTCATCAGGTAACAACATTGCGTGATCCCTCGCCTTCGCTGTCATGTGTCCACCCATTTTCTCCCACCAGTTGTCCCACGTTTCGGCTGGAATGCTCATGCAAAGAAAGCCTTAGGAGCCTTTTGTGCATAATGACTGCCTCCCAAATAATATCCTGGACTGTGTTCAACTCCAACATTTCCACCTGATAGATAGAGGAGCTATCTCGGCAGCGTTCTGGATGAAATAACAGTTTAATTAGGATGCCAACGATGCATTTTAATGGCAATGTGGCAGAGAGAGGAGAGAGGAATGGGTCATTGGGTGCCATATATCTGCACTGCAAGGTTATAGGTCAATGGCACATTGTGTGTCAATGCAAATATAATGCATTGTTGTTGTTGTAGATGTCATTTGTGGTATAGTAAGGTTGTGTGTGTCTTTCTTTTCAAATTTTCTTCATAGAGAAAATACAAATTTCTTGTTGACATTTACTGGGTATGAACCTCAACAAGAGGCTGTCGCCTCATTTGATTGAAAAACACATTTTCTGAGAACGTGTTCCCCAGTGACATTACCCCAGTCTCTGTGAGCCCCACACAACCAAGGAGTCCTTCTCCCGCCGTCTTTACATGACCTGTTTAACCAAATCCAACCTGCTTCACATTAGTACTAAGTGCTCAGATAAGCAGTCTTCTTCTGTCAGTTAATTGGGGGGAGTGTTTTAAAGCTGATCTGAGCTATGTAAAGACGTTTAGTGGTCTTTTAGTAGCCAATTAGCTGACTAGTGCAGCTATGGGACCCCAAAGAATCACTGCAGACAGCTACAGTGGTGGAGAGACACATGTTGTTGTTGTAGTTTTTTGGAGCTGGTTAGGCTGGGGATGAGGATGTATTTTGTTGTGTTGAGGAGCGGTAGGATATATTGCTGGGGTTGGGGGAATGGGAGTTCTTCACAAAACTCAAACCAACCAATTTTCACCACAGAGAAATAACCCAGTCTCCAGTGACAAGATAATCATAGGCGAATTCCCATCTTGGTATGAGTCAGCACAATTACACCCCATAACCATTGTTTAGGAGAGACTCAAAGCCCTCATTGGAGACTCTCCCGCTGAAACTATACAACAGGAATTAGACTTGGAATTACTGATAATTAATCCCATTAATACAATTTTGATTTCCCCATGAAGGGTGAATGAGTTTTTCTTCACAACATGACTGACTAGGAATAGCTTTGGGTCCTAGTTATAGTCCATTCCATCAGGTCAGGTCTTGTAGTCAGGAAAAACTCCTAGCCCCATTCAACTCTGTTGAGATGACAGACCAGGATCAGATCACTTTCCACCAGTCCTCCTGACTAATAACCAGACTATAGCACCTTCATGAGAGATAGTTAGGATAAAGAAGGGAGGAGGACTTGTGGTTTGCCTGTTAAACAATGAATGCACTAATGGCACTAATGGGTTGCAATGTTAAACTTTGCCTTGTTCATTTCTTTGAGACTGAGGAGGATAGTCAAACATTAGCATATGGTATATGTCTATCTCTGTGCCTGACCAGAATCTTTATTATTCTCAGTTTTCCACGGATACGATATTTTCCGATATGCCCTATTAGGCAAAGACGACTCCTTCTGTTGATCTGCTGCTTCTATCTGGAGGATTCTATTTAAAAACACTCCATTGTTCTTTCTTCTTGTCCTCTGCTCCCCTCTCTCTCCTATCTCCCTTCCATAGGATATCTCATACATCTAACTTTTGCTGGCTAGTATTTCTCATCAGTCCTTCTGTGTTCCCTCTATTTTTCTCTTGCCCTCCTTTGCACTTCCACCTCTCCTCTGTGTCGTCCCTCCAAGTTAGATTTTAAACAGTCCCTCACTTCAGCCTCCTCTGACTCTCCTCACCTTTCTTCTCTTTCATTTCCATCTCTCCTCTGCCTTCCCTCCTTGATTTGATTTGAAAATGGAAGCGGTCCTCTTCTCCTCATGCTTTGTCCTCCACCTCCATATCTCCCCTGTGTCTGTAAAGCTGCAGGTTGGTGTTCAACTGTCCCACTGTGAATTCCAAAAGGGCTTACTGTGTACAGAGGAAAGTATATGGGTTGGAAACACAGAGGAGCCTTTGTGATGGCGTGGGAATTCACCAGCATTAGGTTCCTCAGCCCCAATCCCAATGTGTGTTTCCTTTCCAGTTTTATGAGATTAAGGGGTCTTAAATCACCTGCTAATCTGTTCAATACTTTTTTTAGACCGCCGGTTGCTATTACAAATCCACTCTCTGTAATGTATGCCTGTTGTGATTCAAACCGACACCAATATAGGAGCTTTTATTGAAAGCCATGGACAAATTTGTTTTGTGGCAACCCTGCATTGTCTGTGGAACCTCAGAATGTGAGGAACACATGGAAGGTCTTAATTCGGCTCTGATGAGAGCCCCGTGTGTCAACAATGAAGCAGGAAGAGGTGTGTATATTTTAAGTACTGTGGAGCGAATAGCGATCGGGTCGGGTTATTCTGGCCCTTTGATGTGAATGATTAGCTGCTCAGATTCAATGGCATCTTGAGTCAGCATGTGGAGAGAATGAGTAATTAAAACAATGAGTGTATATATGAATGGACAAAGCCATTGACCACATGATACCATAACTCGAGTTGAAGACGAACCGGGGTACTGCAGACTGTCATTAGCAACTAATCCTTTTATCTTCTGTATGCGATTTTTTAATTATCAGTTCAAGGACATACATCTGGTTTATTAGAAGCAATTATTGGTACCATGATTATCTTAGAAACAGTTTTACTTACATGAAGATTGACCACGAAGATTGCTATTTTTCCATTCACTATAATGGGGGATCCTACTTTCTGCTTACAATGCCTTCAGTACCGCTTGTCGGCCTTGAACTTCCGTGGCTTCAATAAGAGGGGGCAGTCAGTCTCTCCTGGATCAAAGTGAGAGGGGTGGGTCACTTTGTTTGGTGGGATAACCTCAGACAGAAATACGGGTAAGTACAGTGGTTCCTCCTTTAAAAGTTGCGAGTTTACACTGGGGCGGCAGGGTAGCCTAGTGGTTAGAGCGTTGGACTAGTAACCAGAAGGTTGTAAGTTCAAATCCCTGAACTGACAAGGTACAAATCTGTCATTTTGCCCCTGGACAGGCAGCTAACCCACTAACCCACCTAGGCAGTCATTGAAAATAAGAATTTGTTCTTAAATGGCTTGCCTAGAAAAATAAAGGTAAAAAGGGACATAGAGGTATCCAGTGTCATGGCTTCATTGCTCAAGACCACCACAAGGGGGTGTTAGAACACTCATTATGCATTTGGGTCCCAAGGTTTTTATATGTCCAATCATATCGAGTGGTTCCAATAACGAATTTGACGCTAGCCACCGCTCCCTGGTGACTTTCTTCAGCAAGATGGCTGACAAAACATTATGGGGAAAGAACATGTAAGTAGTCATGATGTCATAACGAGTCAAGCAAAAAATGTACAATTGAGAGGAATATGTTAGTTAATGTAGAGAAAAACGATTGTGCATATTGCTTTGTCATAAAGTTCATTTACGAAAATGGCTATTTAGCAAGTACCAGGTGTATCAAACTCCATTCTGTGAATGATGCTGTGTCTGCATGTATATGTATTACAATTATGCACTTCAACAGTGTTTAACCACTCCTGTTCCTGGGACATCAATGATTACACATTGTAACTATGCAATAGACTAGAAACATGATTTAAGTAAAGGCTGCTTTGTAATTCATATATACAGAATAAAAAAACAGTACATCCTGCCAGCACGCCCACAAGCGTGCTGAATGATGCGTGGAAGAGTGCGAGGAACCAGATGTGTCACGCCCTGACCATAGAGAGCCCTCTGGGTTCTCTACGGTGTAATAGGTCAGAGCGTGACTAGGGGGGTTTTCTAGTTATTATAGTTCTATGTTGTTGTGTGAGTATGTTTCCCAATTGGAGGCAGCTGAATATCGTTGCCTCTAATTGGGGATCATACTTTGTGTGTCCCTTTTCCCACCTGCGTGGTGGAATATTGTTTTGTTTAGTGCCTACGTGTGCTAAGTACTGCATGTTTGTTAATTCTTTGTGGTTTTGAAGTTTCACTGTAATAAATATGTGGAACTCTACTCACGTTGCGCCTTGGTCCACTTATTTATTCGACGGACGTGACAAGATGGGAGTAACAAGTCAGGCTATTTCAAATCAAATCAAATCAAATGTTATTTGTCACATACACATGGTTAGCAGATGTTACTGCGAGTGTAGCGAAATGCTTGTGCTTCTAGTTCCGACAATGCAGTAATAACCAACAAGTAATCTAACTAACAATTCCTAAACTACTGTCTTATACACAGTGTAAGGGGATAAAGAATATGTACATAAGGATATATGAATGAGTGATAGTACAGAGCAGCATAGGCAAGATACAGTAGATGGTATCGAGTACAGTATATACATATAAGATGAGTATGTAAACAAAGTGGCATAGTTAAAGTGGCTAGTGATACATGTATTACATAAGGATGCAGTCGATGATATAGAGTACAGTATATACGTATGCATATGAGATGAATAATTATGGTAAGTGACATTATATAAGGTAGCATTGTTTAAAGTGGCTAGTGATATATTTGCATCATTCCCATCAATTCCCATTATTAAACTCAATGTTAGTGGTGGCTGTTTAACAGTCTGATGGCCTTGAGATAGAAGCTGTTTTTCAGTCTCTCGGTCCCAGCTTTGATGCACCTGTACTGACCTCGCCTTCTGGATGATAGCGGGGTGAACAGGCAGTGGCTCGGGTGGTTGATGTCCTTGATGATGTTTATGGCCTTCCTGTAACATCGGGTGGTGTAGGTGTCCCGGAGGGCAGGTAGTTTGTCCCCGGTGATGCGTTGTGCAGACCTCAATACCCTCTGGAGAGCCTTACGGTTGAGGGCGGAGCAGTTGCCGTACCAGGCGGTGATATAGCCGCCAGGATGCTCTCGATTGTGCATCTGTAGAAGTTTGTGAGTGCTTTTGGTGACAAGCCGAATTTCTTCAGCCTCCTGAGGTTGAAGAGGCGCTGCTGCGCCTTCTTCACGATGCTGTCTGTGTGTGGGTGAACAGGGAGTACAGGAGAGGGCTCAGAACGCACCCTTGTGGGGCCCCAGTGTTGAGGATCAGAGGGGAGGAGATGTTGTTACCTACCCTCACCACCTGGGGGCGGCCCGTCAGGAAGTCCAGTACCCAGTTGCACAGGGCGGGGTCGAGACCAAGGGTCTCGAGCTTGATGACGAGCTTGGAGGGTACTATGGTGTTGAATGCCGAGCTGTAGTCGATGAACAGCATTCTCACATAGGTATTCCTCTTGTCCAGATGGGTTAGGGCAGTGTGCAGTGTGGTTGAGATTGCATCGTCTGTGGACCTATTTGGGCGGTATGCAAATTGGAGTGGGTCTAGGGTGTCAGGTAGGGTGGAGGTGATATGGTCCTTGACTAGTCTCTCAAAGCACTTCATGATGACGGAAGTGAGTGCTACGGGGCGGTAGTCGTTTAGCTCAGTTACCTTAGCTTTCTTGTGAACAGGAACAATGGTGGCCCTCTTGAAGCATGTGGGAACAGCAGACTGGTATAAGGATTGATTGAATATGTCCGTAAACTCACCGGCCAGCTCTGAGGGCGCGGCTGGGGATGCCGTCTGAGCCTGCAGCCTTGCGAGGGTTAACACGTTTAAATGTCTTACTCACCTCGGCTGCAGTGAAGGAGAGACCGCATGTTTTTGTTGCAGGCCGTGTCAGTGGCACTGTATTGTCCTCAAAGCGGGCAAAAAAGTTATTTAGTCTGCCTGGGAGCAAGATATCCTGGTCCGTGACTGGGCTGGATTTCTTCCTGTAGTCCGTGATTGACTGTAGACCCTGCCACATGCCTCTTGTGTTTGAGCCGTTGAATTAAGATTCTACTTTGTCTCTGTACTGACGCTTAGCTTGTTTGATAGCCCTGCGGAGGGAATAGCTGCACTGTTTGTATTCGGTCATGTTACCAGACACCTTGCCCTGATTAAAAGCAGTGGTTCGCGCTTTCAGTTTCACGCGAATGCTGCCATCAATCCACGGTTTCTGGTTATGGAATGTTTTAATCGTTGCTATGGTAACGACATCTTCAATGCACGTTCTAATGAACTCACATACCGAATCAGCGTATTCGTCAATGTTGTTATCTGACGGAATACGAAACATATCCCAGTCCACGTGATGGAAGCAGTCTTGGAGTGTGGAGTCAGCTTGGTCGGACCAGTGTTGGACAGACCTCAGCGTGGGAGCCTCTAGTTTTAGTTTCTGTCTGTAGGCAGGGATCAGCAAAATGGAGTCGTGGTCAGCTTTTCCGAAAGGGGGGCGGGGCAGAGTCTTATATGCGTCGCGGAAGTTAGAGTAACAATGATCCAAGGTTTTTCTACCCCTGGTTGCGGAATCGATATGCTGATAAAATTTAGGGAGTCTTGTTTTCAGATTAGCCTTGTTAAAATCCCAGCTACAATGAATGCAGCCTCCGGATAAATGGTTTCCAGTTTGCAAAGAGTTAAATAAAGTTTGTTCAGAGCCATCAATGTGTCTGCTTGGGGGGGATATATACGGCTGTGATTATAATCGAAGAGAATTCTCTTGGAAGATAATGCGGTCTACATTTGATTGTGAGGAATTCTAAATCAGGTGAACAGAAGGATTTGAGTTCCTGTATGTTTCTTTCATCACACCATGTGATGACTGGACATTGGCAAGAAGAATGCTTGGGAGTGGTGCACGGTGTGCCCGTCTCCGGAGTCTGACCAGAAGACCGCCTCGTTTCCCTCTTTTTCGGAGTCGTTTTTTTGGGTCGCTGCATGCGATCCATTCCATTGTCCTGTTTGTAAGGCAGAACACAGGATCTGCGTCGCGAAAAACATATTCTTGGTCGTACTGATGGTGAGTTGACGCTGATCTTATATTCAGTAGTTCTTCTCGACTGTATGTAATGAAACCTAAGATGACCTGGGGTACTAATGTAAGAAATAACACGTAAAAAAACAAAAAACTGCATAGTTCCCTAGGAACGCGAAACGAGGCGGCCATCTCTGTCGGCGCCGGAAGTGTAACTTGCTCTGAGAGCAGCATAATAATATAATGAAACATGTAGGGAGCAGGTTTTGAACCCTCAACATTCAATGTCCAGCACGCTATCGACTGTGCCCAAATGTATTAATTGGGGTTGGGGCCAATTGTGGCAAAAAAACATTTTATCAATTGGAACCTTTAACAGAAAAAGTATTATTATTAGTTTTTCACAAGCTAGCAGGATGAGATATTAGCTGATTCAATAGACTATTCAACATTTACTAAATAATTGTTAAATAGCCGAGCTAGGTGTGAAACCCCAACCCAACTTGCAACAAATAATTTGTATCTATATATCTTTCCACACCTACCTACACACGTATCTACCTACACAGGGTTAATGTTCTGACAAATGTATAGATATATTTCTAAAAAATATACCTTAATATACCTTACACCTTAAATATACCTTAACTTCTTCGAGATAGGGGGCACTCTTTTAATTTTTGGATAAAAAACGTTCCCGTTTTTAACCAGAAGGGGACTAGGGTTCCAATTTTGGAACCCCCCCACGTTCAGCTGGAAGGTGGCGCATGGAACGCAAAAATATTCCTAAAAATATTTAACATCCACACATTAACAAGTCCAATGGCTCAAATGAAACACCTTGTTTATCTACCCAGCAAGTCAGATTTCTAAAATGTTTTACGGCGAAAACATAGCACATATTTATGTCAAACCACCACCGAAGACACGGCTAATTTGCATAGCCAAGTTGAAAAAAAGATGCAATCAAACAAACGCAGGATTAAAAGAAAAATAATGCACTAACCTTTTGAAATCTTCATCAGATGACAGTAATATAACATGTTACACAGTACATTTATGTTTTTTTCAATAATATGCTATATATATCCATAAATCTCTGTTTACAATGATGCATCGTTCAAAAAATGCTACTCGGATGTCCTGAGAAATGACGATAGCTCCGGCAGATAACGTCAGCTAACAAGGAATACACATCATAAACTTTGACTAGATATGCATGTTCTACATATATATAGTTAGATACACTTCTTCTGAATGCAATCGCTGTGTTACATTTATTTTTAACGTTACAGGTTTCGTTCACTAGGCTATACTATGAGTCGGCGCTCAAAAAGTAGCATTATGGCTCCTCTATCTTGTATAAACCCAAATTTACCACATAAATATTCCCTTACCTTAGCTGTTCTTCCATCAGAAGACCTGGAAGGAATTATACTTACCAAAAACAGCGTTTAGTTTTGCAGTCTGTGTCTTTCGGTTCTCAAACACGACACATTTCGGTTGAAATGTAGCCAAAAGTCAAGTGGATGCGCACCAAAACGTCGAACTTACATATTATATGTCGATTAAACTTGTCAAACTAACTTCATAATCAAGCTTTAACATGTTATAAAGGTGTACAGCAATCGTGAGGACGAACAGAAACGCATGCATTGTATAATCGATCTTGGAAAAAAGACAGGACCTGAGCAGAGCGCGCATAAAAGTGACCTGTTTTTTTGCGTGACCGAAAGGTTTCGGCCAGCCAAAACTCTCGTGAGCGCGCGATTCTCACAATGAGAAGCCCCATTGAAAGCTGAGATCGCGCTGAAGACAGAGAGACTGTTCCCAGACCTGTAACTACTTGGGAAGGGTGGGGGCGATGACGTCAAAGTTGGGCCAACTTTTATGATGACAAGAGAGAGTTTGGGAGAATGACTGCCCTGAGAGTTCTGCTTTACATACAGACATAATTTAAACGGTTTTAGAAGCTTTAGAGTGTTTTCTATTCAATAATATTTATTTGCATATATTAGCAACTTTTGACAAAAAAAAAATGTTTACCATGGGCACGCAATTACAGTAGACAGCGCTATCCCCAAGAGGGTTAAACAAGATATTTTGTCACAAAAAGATGCTCAGGCGAAACCAAGATGAAGTTTCATACAGGAAATGCCCCAGATTCTGAAGGCGCTGTGTTCCAATGTCTCCTTATATGGCTGTGAATGCGCCAGGAATTAGCCTGCCCTTTGTGTCGTTTCTCCAAGGTGTCTGCAGCATTGTGACGTATTTGTGGGCATATCATTGGAAGATTGACCATAAGAGATTAACGACATTTACCAGGTGTCCGCCCGGTGTCCTGTGTTGAAATTATTGCGTAATCTTTAGGTCCATGCGCGTTCCATTTCTTCAGAAGAAAAAGTCAACTGCCACGATGGATTTATCGTCGATAGATATGTGAAAAACACCTTGAGGATTGATTCTAAACATCGGTTTGCCATGTTTCTGTCGATATTATGGAGTTATTTTGGAAAAAAGTTTGCGTTTTAATGACTTAATTTATTATTTTTTTTCTTACCCAAACGTGATGAAGAAAACAGAGCGATTTGTCAACACAAATAATCTTTTTGTAAAAACTATCAGAGTCTCCTCATTGAAAACATCTGAAGTTCTTCAAAGGTAAATTATTTTATTTGAATGTTTTTCTGTTTTTTGTGAAAATGTTGCATGCTGAATGTCAGGCATAATCCTATGCTAGGCTATCAATACTGTTACACAAATGCTTGTTTTGCTATGGTTGAGAAGCATATTTTTGAAAATCTGAGATGACAATGTTGTTAACAAAAGGCTAAGCTTGAGAGCAAATAGATTTATTTCATTTCATTTGCGATTTTCATGAATAGTTAATGTTGCGTTATGCTAATGAGCTTGCGGATAGATTTACACAATCCTGGATACAGGTTTTTTTCGTAGCTGAACGTGACTCAGAAAACGGAGCGATTTGTCCTAAACAAATCATCTTTTTGTAAAAACTGAACATTTGCTATCTAACTGAGTCTCCTCATTGAAAACATCTGAAGTTCTTCAAAGGTAAATTATTCTATTTGAATGCTTTTCTGGTTTTTGTGAAAATGTTGCCTGTTGAATGCTAACACTAAATGCTATGCTAAATGCTACGCTAGCTATCAATACTGTTACACAAATGCTTGTTTTGCTATGGTTTCTAATATCCCATAACTCGTTGCAATTGATGAGGCCAGCTTTGCTAATTAGAAACTGCCCTCGTAGTCATTATATATTTCTATAGGCGGTAGGCTACACTCTTCTGGGCAGATCACGCTAGAACCCTATACAGAAGATATCCATATTACAGCGATTTACACTAGAGCTATCTCTCAACAGACCTACAATCCCCAGCCTAAATTGGACACTTTCTCTGCGCCAAATACAATAACGTTACTCTGCAGAAAATGACAATACGTTTCAATTTGATGTGCGACATGAGAGATATGCACTTGTTATGCAAGTGTTGCACACCAACAAATGGAGAAAACCGACACTAGTCAAGCAATTCATTTCAACAATAACTTTACAAACAACAAGGGCTTAGTTGCAGTCTATTTCTTCGGAGCCTAGACCTATATAAAATAACTTAACTGGCTGAGGTGGGCTCTGAGGCTTAACAGCCTAATAGAAGTTGGATTTTTTTATTAGGCCTGCTGACAATTGCAACTGGTCAAAAATGTAGTCTCCTACATGAATAATTTAAAGAAAAAAGTCTGCACGTTCGAACTAAAACAATGCAACTAATAATTAAAAGCGCACATTTGTAAATCCCACTGTAAGTAATTGGAAAGGTAGATACAAATGATGTGTGGTTACAATAAAGAATGTAGCCCATCATGCAAATGATTCCTATTAGCAGGACAATATACTTTTTATAGCCCAGCTACTGTTGTGAACTTGCAATGTATTCGATGCTTAAGTACTCTAAAGTGTTACATTTCTAACTCAAAACAGAATTTCTTCAATCAACATTTTTGTGCTTTCGTTAATCTTCTTGATCATCTTCCTTTTTTTCTGTAGCAATTTTGAGCAAATTGCTCAAGGGCCACGGTTGATTTGTCTGTGGAGATGACGTTATTGATTATCTCGCCAGTTTCGATCCATGCCTGGGCCTGCAGGAAGCAAAGTTATTTGTTTTGTCAGACGAATCATTGGAATCATTGACTCACTTGCGTTGAAAGGGGCGAGGATCGAGATGGAGTCAGAATCCATGCCATGCACACCCGTGAGCTCTGGAGTTCCACCTCCAACAGGCAGAGTCAACATATGTGGCGGGTTCGTCAGGTCTTCAGTTCACCCTGACATTTCCATTCCTCTTCTGACAACAGAACTTGACCAATTGCTCACCAGTCACAGTATGGGCCGCACGGACCATGCTGTTCTGCTATTCATCTTATCTATGGATGTGTAACGAAGAAAGATACCACGAGTGGGCAGAGAATACATCGCCTTTCCGTTGTGGACCATTTCGCACTGCTTGAAAAATGCATGGAGAAACAAAAATGTTCCATGATATTCTTAAGATATGTGTTGACTATAAGCAAGTGATGTCTGCTAAATAATCAAGGTTGGTTTCTCCAGAAATAAATTATTCTAAGTAACAAACTGGCTTTATTTACAAATTAGTGAGAATGTCTCTCCCGATATTCAAGAATGGCCTTTATCTCCCTCACTCCAGGTTAAATGAAAATGAAATCTCCAAAATATTGTTACTTTTTAAACAAAGTAATTATTATTATTCATTAATTTAGAATTATATAAAAGCTTCTAAGATATTCTCAGATATTCTCACAGATCCTAACCGAAAATTCCCCTTAGATATTAATTTAGAGTCCTCCAATCCACTGAATGTAATTATTGGCAGTGTCACGCCTTGGTCTTAGTATTTTGTGTTTTCTTTATATATTTGGTCAGGCCAGGGTGTGACATGGGTTATTGTGGTGTGTTTTTTGTCTTGGGGTTTTGTGGGGTGACTAATTAGTCTATGGCTGCCTGAGGTGGTTCTCAATCAGAGTCAGGTGATTTATCGTTGTCTTTGATTGGGAACCATATTTAGGCAGCCATATTCTGTGAGTGTTTTCGTGGGTGATTGTTCCTGTCTCTGTGTTAGTGTTCACCAGATAGGCTGTAATAGGTTTCGCGTTTCGTTTGTTGTATATTATTAGTTATTTCATGTATCGTCGATTCTTCATTAAAGAACATGAGTAACCACCACGCTGCATTTTCAACTGATGAACGCCGTTACAGAATCACCCACCACACCCGGAACGAGCGCCGTGGTAACAGGCAGCAACAGCAGGAGCAGCGAAAAGAGGAACGGACATGGGAGGATGAATTGTTCGGAGAAGGACCCTGGGATCACCTGGGAGAATATCGCCGCCCCAGCTGAGAGACGCTGGTATGAGGAGAAACAACAGCGGCAGCAGGAGCTACAATATCGTGACTACACTACTTGGGAGGAAATAGACAGGTGGGCGGTCGACACAGGGAGGGTACCGGAGCCCGCCTGGGATTCGCTGGAGCAGTGCGAAGAGGGTTATAGGAGAATGGAGTTGGAGAGACAAGCACGACGGCGCAAAAGGAAACCCAAGAGTCAGCCCGAAAAATGTATTTGGGGGGGGGGGCTCAGGGAGAGTGTGGCAGAGTCAGGAGTCAGACCTGAGCCAACTCTCCCTGTTTATCGTGAGGAGCCAAGGAGGAGACCAGAACCAGAGCCGGTGTTAGAGGTGAGCAAAGCAGAGACTGTGAAGGAGTTAATGGGGAAAGTGGAGGAGAGAGTAATGAGGGAGTTGCTAGTATGGTGCCTTAGGTACGATATTCGTCCGACGAAGCGTGCCGGGGATTTAATGGCACCTGGGTCAGCGCTCCATACTCGTCCTGAGGTGTGTGTTAGCCGGCTGGTGAAAATTGTGCCAGCCTCACGCACTAGGCCTCCTGTGTACCTACCTAGCCTCGCACGTCCTGTGCCAGTCCTGCTCTCAGGCTCTCCAGTACACCTTCACGGTCCGGTCCATCCTGTGCCACCTTCACACACCAGTCCTCCGGTGGCAGCTCCCCGCACCAGGCTTCCTGTGCGTGTCCTCGGTCCAGTACCACCAGTTCCAGCACCACGCACCAGGCCTTCAGTGCGCCTCGCCTGTTCAGCGCAGCCAGAGCCTTTCTCCTCTCCAGTGATGTCGGAGTCTCCCGCCTGTTTAGCGCAGCCAGCGCTTTCCTCCTCTCCTGCGCTGCCGGAGTCTCCCGCCTGTTCAGCGCTTCCAGAGCCTTCCTCCTCTACAGCGCTGCCGGAGCCTCCTGCCTGTTCAGCGCAGCCAGAGCTGCCAGCCTGCATGGAGCAGCTAGAGCTGCCAGTCTGCATGGAGCAGCCAGAGCTGCCAGTCTGCATGGGGCAGCCAGAGCTGCCAGTCTGCATGGAGCAGCCAGAGCTGCCAGTCTGCATGGAGCAGCCAGAGCTGCCAGTCTGCATGGAGCAGCCAAAGCTGCCAGTTTGCATGGAGCAGCCTGAGCTGTCAGTCTGCATGGAGCAGCCAGAGCTGTCAGTCTGCATGGAGCAGCCAGAGCTGTCAGTCTGCATGGAGCAGCCAGAGCAGCTAGATCCGCCAGTCAGCCATGATCTTCCAGATCTGCCAGTCAACCAGATGCTTCCAGATCTGCCAGTCAACCAGACTCTTCCAGATCTGCCAGTCAACCAGAATATTCCAGATCTGCCAGTCAACCAGAATATTCCAGATCCGCCAGCCAGCCAGGATCTGCCGGAGCCAACTACCTGCCTGAGCTTCCTCTCAGTATTGGGCTTCCTCTCAGTACTGGGCTTCCTCTCAGTACTGGGCTTCCTCTCAGTACTGGGCTTCCCCTCAGCCAGAGCTGCTCCATGTAGACTGATTGGGAACCATATTTAGGCAGCCATATTCTGTGAGTGTTTTCGTGGGTGATTGTTCCTGTCTCTGTGTTAGTGTTCACCAGATAGGCTGTAATAGGTTTCGCGTTTCGTTTGTTGTTTTTTGTATATTATTAGTTATTTCATATATCGCATTTTGGTCCGCTTCTCCTTCAACTGACGAACGCCGTTACAGGCAGAGACTCACGTCATTAAAAAAAATATTTTTAGATATACCGTAGGCCTACGGTGGGTGAAATGAGTCTCACTAGAGTTGAGTAAGGAATTAGGCACTTTCCCATGTTTACTACATTATGTATTGTAGACTGTACAGGAGCCTAATAAAAAATTAACATATTTCATTAACCTGTTGCGACGAGCAATCCCGTATCCGGGAGCGTAATTATAGCCTCAAGCTCATTACCATAACGCAACGTTAACTATTCATGAAAATCGCAAATGAAATGAAATAAATATATTGGCTCACAAGCTTAGCCTTTTGTTAACAACACTGTCATCTCAGATTTAAAAAAAAATGCTTTTCAACCATAGCTACACAAGCATTTGTGTAAGAGTATTGATAGCTAGCATGGCATTAAGCCTAGCATTCAGCAGGCAACATTTTCACAAAAAAACAAGAAAAGCATTCAGATAAAATCATTTACCTTTTAAGAACTTCGGATGTTTTCAATGAGGAGACTCTCAGTTATATACCAAATGTTCAGTTTTTCCAAAAATATTATTTGTGTAGGAGAAACCGCTCCGTTTTGTTCATCACGTTTGGCTAAGAAAACCCCCCGAAAATTCAGTCATTACAACGCAAACTTTTTTCCAAATTAACTCCATAATATCGACAGAAACATGGCAAACGTTGTTTAGAATCAATCCTCAAGGTGTTTTTCACATATCTATTCGATGATAAATCACTCGTTGCAGTTTGGTTTCTCCTCTGTTCAAAATGGAAAAATGCACGCAGCTGCAGATTACGCAATAGTTTCGACAGAGGACACCGAGCGGACACCTGGTAAATGTAGTCTCTTATGGGCAATTTTCCAATGATATGCCTACAAATACGTCACAATGCTGCAAACACCTTGAGGAAACGACAGAAAGTGTAGGCTCATTCCTTGCGCATTGACAGCCATATAAGGAGACATTGGAACACAGCGCCTCCAAAATCTGGCTCACTTCCTGT
The DNA here is from genome assembly GCF_023373465.1 of Oncorhynchus keta. NCBI lineage: Eukaryota > Metazoa > Chordata > Actinopteri > Salmoniformes > Salmonidae > Oncorhynchus > Oncorhynchus keta. The sequence continues at coordinate 34,384,229 of NC_068444.1, read as the reverse complement.
ATGAAATTTCGTCTTGGTTTCGCCTGTAGCATTAGTTCTGTTGCACTCACAGACAATATCTTTGCAGTTTTGGAAACGTCAGAGTGTTTTCTTTCCAAAGCTGTCAATTATATGCATAGTCAAGCATCTTTTCGTGACAAAATATCTTGTTTAAAACGGGAACGTTTTTCATCCAAAAATGAAATACTGCCCCCAGAGGTTCAAGAGGTTAATAAAATAATGATACAAATACTCTTTCGAAATGCAGATGTTGATTTAGTTATGGATCCATAACGAATTACTATAAGAATAAATATAATTGATTTACGGAAATATTGGAACAAAGTTGTCTAATGAAGGTAAACAATTTAGCATACTCATTCCTCCCCGTCAGGGATTTGAACCCCGTCTCTCATCCACACGACAGAGGGATTCTTTAGCTAAATAGCCCAGTACTGTATTGCCGACCGTCACGTTGTACAGCACCATATTTTCTGTTCCAGTCTAACAGAAACCCAAAGGGTTTTTGTTTTTAATGGAATAGAAACACCATAATATTATTCAAATGAATTAAGCAAGTCCCAGTCAAAGGTTTGGACACACCTACAACATTCAGGATTTTTCTTTATTTTTTACTATTTTCTACATTGTAGACTTAATAGTGAAGACATCACATCTATGAAATAACACCGGTCTCCCGTGTGCCCTGCATTCTGCAGTACAGGCCTGCTCTCCCTTATGTAAGGAATTAGGCACCTTCTCATGTATACTACAGTATGTATTGTAGACTGCACAGTAGCCTAATAAACAAAAACACATTTCGCTAATAAAATAATGATAAAAAAAATATTTTTTCAAAATGCAGATGTTGATTTAGTTATGGATCCACAATGAATTACTATGGGAATAAATATCTCTCATATCCCAGACCCCTGCTTGAAGCCAACCTTGTGTGGCAGAGCCAGGCTTTTTCTCTGCCTGCTCCCATTGATTCAGGTACCGACGAGAGCTTTCTGGACCGAGGGGTTGTTAATCAGTTGGGCCTGCACACTGTTTCACCTGATCCACCTCTGGAGGCCAACACTCTCAATGGAAAGCTACTCTTCTGTGTTTTGGAGAGAACTGTTCCTGTTATCCTGCGTCTCTCTGGAAATCACCAAGAAACAAACCGTTTCCACACAATCGACTGTTCTCACTCACCACTGGGTCATCCATGGTTTAAACTACACAACCCACAGATTGACTGGTCCACTGGAAGGGTAACTACTTGGAGTACATTTTGTCATTCTTCCATTCCTCCTGCCTTGTCTGCACCCCAGTCCATTCCAGAACCCCCAGACCTGTCTTCTGTTCCTTCAGAATATCACGGTCTAGATCCTGTATTCACTAAGCACCACACCCCATCTCTGCCACCTCATCGGCCGTACGGCTGTGTTATCGAGCTTCAGACTTCTCCCTGGTAGCAGGTTGTATAACTTATCTCGCCATGAGCAAGAAGCCATGGAAGAATACATCCAGGACTCCCTGGCTGTCGGACATATTAGGCCTTCTTCCTCTACGGTGGGAGCTGGGTTTTTCTTTGTCATGAAGAAGGGTGGGTCACTGAGGCCATGCATAGACTTCCGTGGGTTGAAGAGTATCAATGTCAGGAACAAGTATCCCTTGTCACTTATCAGTGCTGCTTTTTCCCCCCTCCATGGTGCCAGTCTTTATTAAACTTGACCTCTGGAATGACTACCACCTTGTCCGCATCAGAGAAGGGGACGAGTGGAAAATGGCATTCAACACACCGCTTGGACATTTCAAGTGTTTGCTTATGCCTTTTGGTCTCACAAATGCCCCTGCTGTTTTTCAGAGCCTGCTTAATTTAATGATGTCCTGAGGGATGTCATTGGGTGTTTTGTTTTTGTCTATCTGGATGACATTCTTATATTTGCGAAGGACCTTGAGGCTTACAAGCAACACTTCCACCAAGTTCTCCAAAGGCTGTTGGAGAATAAGCTATTTGTTAAGGCTAAATAATATTGAGATGAAACATTTATAATTGGTGGATACCAATGTCACTGTGAGCCTCCCAGGCCCATGTTGCCATTTGAACATACACTACATGACCAAAAGACATCTCATTCCAAAATCATGGGCATTAATATGGAGTGGATACCCCTTTGCTGCTATAACAGCTTCCACTCTTCTGGGATGGCTTTCAACTAGATGTTGGAACATTGCTGCGGGGACTTGCTTCCATTCAGCCACAAGAGCATTAGTGAGGTCGGGCACTGATGTTGGGCAATTAGGCATGGCTCGCAGTCGCTGTTCCAATTCATCCCAAAGGTGTTTGATGGGGTTGAGGTCAGGACTCTGTGCAGGCCAGTCAAGTTCAAACCATTTCTGCATGGCCCGCGCTTTGTGCACAGGGGCATTGTCATGCTAAAACAGGAAAGGGCCTTGCCCAAACTGTTGCCACAAAGTTGGACGTACAGAATTGTTCAGAATGTCATTGTATGCTGTAGCGTTAAGATTTCCCTTCAATAGAACTAAGGGGCCTAGCCCAAACCATGAAAAACAGCCCCAGACCATTATTCCTCCTCCACCAAACATTACAGTTGGCTCTACGAATTGGGGCAGGTAGTGTTCTCCTATCATCTGCCAAACCCAGATTTGGTGAAGCATGATTCATCACTCCAGAGAACGCGTTTCCACTGCTACAAAGTCCAATGCCGACGAGCTTTACACCAGTCCAGTTAACTTTTGACATTGCGCATGGTGATCTTAGGCTTGTGTGCAGCTTCTTGGCCATGGAAACCCATTTCATGAACTCCAGAGGAACAGTTATTGTGCTGTCGTTGCTTCCAAAGACAGTCTGGAACTCAGTAGTGAATGTTACGCGCTTTAGCACTCGGCGGTCCCATTTTGTGAGCTTGTGAGACCTACCACTTCGCGGCTGAGACGCCTTGTCGAGTTTTGCTAGGAGCAAACCAAACCTAGTATGCATACGGTTCCTCTGTGTGACATCACCATTAGGCGTTCTCTACAGTTCTTCTGTGTATCAGCACCAGTCTTAGGTGTTCTCTAAGGTTCCTCTGTAGTCTTTGGTGTTCTCTCCAGTTCCACGGTGAAAGAAGTTCTAATTACACAGTGTCAGAAACACAGTGACTCCAGGGCTATGTTCCGGAACCATCCGCCAGAAACTAAAGGGGTTCCTTAATGAATGGATATCACAGCCAGGACCGTCTGGAATCACACAGTCCCCCGGACTCCTTTTAATTGATTGAAGAAACCACTAACAATGCCATCCCCCTTTCATCTTCTCTCCTCCACTCTGACAATCAGGTTTCCTGCTATCGAAGAGAGGAAAGTGAGATGGATAAGATCATTTCCAAGAAGTGAAACTTTTTTTAACGTAGTAATTACAATTAGTAGTAGCATCCAGATAGTGAACATGCCATGGTGGGATTCAATTATTTTGTGATGCTTAAGGTACACGACTTAAGGTACTGTAGACTTTGTACACCTCCCTACATTTTTTAAGATTTTATGCCAAAGACTATGTAAATTAAATCAAACAATATGCGAATTAGGCCAGCGCATCTTCATGGTTACTTATTCAAAACATGTTCACTATCTCTAGCAGAACATGAAACCCTTTCCTTATTGTTATGTTAGGAATGTCAGGAAACACATCACACATCTTACCCAGGCCTTCAGAGATGTATTAACCAGAGGTGCTGTACTCGCCTGCTTCTGAAATAGTGATGGGATTTTCATGTCGCTGCTCGGGTAGCACAAGGACCAGTCTAATGGATGGGGTTGGAAGGAGGGGATGATTATGAGAGGCTTTTTGTAAATGTCCACATTCACACAGACATACTCACCAATATTCGCATAGCATACGCATGCGTGCACACGTACACACACACAGTATGAGCCCATCTCTGAGATGTCAGAGAGAAAAACAAGATTGTAATGTATCATTTGATAGATTATGGTTCCATGGAATGGTTTAAAATTGTATGAAAGCATTCTGCTGTTGGTTTCCTGTGTTATTGGTTTTAAGGGTTTCTGAGAATCTTCATAATTATGAATAATTAATAATAATAAGAATAATAATAATAATTATCATAATTATGTTACCGAGGTAGGTCTGGATGATATGGCCAAAATATCATATCACAATATCTATGACGGTATGATGATATTTGATGATATTGTAGGTTTTTGAATAATACAAGTTCAATAATGCTTTATGGGTAGTGCATAACCCTAGAGTGGCAACACATACATTAATTGGGGTTTCGCCATTCTGATTGGTTTATACTGTTCAATCAAATTCAGCCAACATTTTAAATATTGTGGGAAGTTTGAATAGTATTGTTTGACATGAAAACGAATGAAAAAGCCAAGGAAGGGTTCATGTGGGTAAGAACTCAAATGTTTGTCAGTGTTTCCTAGTGGACCCTAATTAGATGTTACATGAATGTTTCTCTAACTTGGTGTAAGTTAGCTGTGACGTAGCAAAAATATGAATGTTTACGTATTCCTCTCTGAGTTAGAATATACCGTTGCACAAACAACATGCTGATCTAGGCCTACACCAGTACCGGTATCAGGCTGTATTAACATTTAAATATCTAGCTGGCTAGCTCGCCAGCTAACTAGTGATTAGCATTAGTGGCTAACACAATTTATTTTAGCCACAACTTCATAAGAAAAGACAGACTAGCTGTTTGCATACAGTAAGATTCACAAACCAGTACTGTAATTAAAGAATGATTGTGTATAAAGTGTATAAACTGAGCAGTGTAATAAGCATTTGGTGAGCAGGAGTTGTGATGTGTGTGTAACATGAATGTATATTATATGTCTGTCTGTATGAGTGAGTGCATGTGTGCTACGTTGTGGAGAATCAGAGCAGGTGGTCAGTCCAGTTCAAGTGTTCAGCAGTCTGATAGCTTGTAGATAGAAACATTCTCTGAGCCTGTTGGTATCAGACCTCATGCTCCGTCTGCCTGACAGTAAGGGAGAAAACAGCTTGTGCCTGGGGTGTGTTGTGTCCTTGATGATGCTTCTGGCCTTTGATGTGGAAATTCAGTACTGAGAGAGACTTGGTCATGTCTTCAATCAATCATCTTTATTTAATATCGATTCAGTTTTGCAATAATGAAACCGTCGACCCCATACTCTGAAGTGTTTTTCCGAGTGCTTAACTGATAATGAAAAAACAGATGTTAAATAGGACCATGTAAACAGCGATGGAAATGGCATCTTCCGTGGCTCTATTGGAGCGGTAGGCAAATTAGAGTGGGTCCAGCATGCCTGGCATGCCCCTCGAAGCACTTCATGATGACCAAGTTCCGGCAGATTGGTGATGGTCATTTGGCATGTCACCTTGTTTTTCTTGGGCACTGGGATAATGGTGGCCTCCATAAAGCAGGTGGGGACTACACTGTGGGACAGGGACAGGTTGAAGATGTCCGACAAGATGCCCTCCAGCTAGTCAGAATACACTGAGGATGCGGCCAGGTATGCCATCTGGGCTAGCAGCTTTGTGAGTATTCACTATTTTGAGTTTTCTTCACGTCAGCCTTGGAGAGCGAAAGCACCTGGTTGTCCTGATCAGCGAGAATCTTCTAGGATGGCTCGGTATTGTCTGACTCGAAGTGAGCATAGAATGTGTTAAGCTCGTGCCAGTGGCTACCTCACAGCTGGATTTGCCTTTGTAGTCTGTGATAGCCTGTTGTCCTTGCAACATGTGGTACGAGTCTGAGATGTAAAACATCAATTCAAGTTTAAGTGTGTATTGTCTTTTTGCATCCCTGATGGATTGCAGAGGTTGTACCTGCTTGCTTGTATGCGTCACGCACCACAGAATCATCAGGGTTCGTTCTGCTGACATTGAATATTGCAGCACAGCCTCACTATTCTCTTTGTTGGTGGCTGTCTCTTGAGTTGCTGCTTGTAGGAGGGGAGTAGGAACAGAGAGACATGATCTGATTTGGAGGAAGTGGGGGCAAGGGATGGCTTAGTATGCATCATGTATCTTTGTGTTTACATAGTCAAGCATGCTGGATCCTTTTGTGGGGCAGGATAGATGTTGGTGATATTTACATTTAACATTACATTTAAGTCATTTAGCAGACGCTCTTATCCAGAGCGACTTACAAATTGGTGCATTCACCTTATGACATCCAGTGGAACAGTCACTTTACAATAGTGCATCTAAATCTTAAAGGGGGGGGGGGTGAGAAGGATTACTTATCCTATCCTAGGTATTCCTTAAAGAGGTGGGGTTTCAGGTGTCTCCGGAAGGTGGTGATTGACTCCGCTGTCCTGGCGTCGTGAGGGAGTTTGTTCCACCATTGGGGGGCCAGAGCAGCGAACAGTTTTGACTGGGCTGAGCGGGAACTGTACTTCCTCAGTGGTAGGGAGGCGAGCAGGCCAGAGGTGGATGAACGCAGTGCCCTTGTTTGGGTGTAGGGCCTGATCAGAGCCTGGAGGTACTGAGGTGCCGTTCCCCTCACAGCTCCGTAGGCAAGCACCATGGTCTTGTAGCGGATGCGAGCTTCAACTGGAAGCCAGTGGAGAGAGCGGAGGAGCGGGGTGACGTGAGAGAACTTGGGAAGGTTGAACACCAGACGGGCTGCGGCGTTCTGGATGAGTTGTAGGGGTTTAATGGCACAGGCAGGGAGCCCAGCCAACAGCGAGTTGCAGTAATCCAGACGGGAGATGACAAGTGCCTGGATTAGGACCTGCGCCGTTTCCTGTGTGAGACAGGGTCGTACTCTGCGGATGTTGTAGAGCATGAACCTACAGGAACGGGCCACCGCCTTGATGTTAGTTGAGAACGACAGGGTGTTGTCCAGGATCACGCCAAGGTTCTTAGCGCTCTGGGAGGAGGACACAATGGAGTTGTCAACCGTGATGGCGAGATCATGGAACGGGCAGTCCTTCCCCGGGAGGAAGAGCAGCTCCGTCTTGCCGAGGTTCAGCTTGAGGTGGTGATCCGTCATCCACACTGATATGTCTGCCAGACATGCAGAGATGCGATTCGCCACCTGGTCATCAGAAGGGGGAAAGGAGAAGATTAATTGTCTGTCGTCTGCATAGCAATGATAGGAGAGACCATGTGAGGTTATGACAGAGCCAAGTGACTTGGTGTATAGCGAGAATAGGAGAGGGCCTAGAACAGAGCCCTGGGGGACACCAGTGGTGAGAGCGCGTGGTGAGGAGACAGATTCTCGCCACGCCACCTGGTAGGAGCGACCTGTCAGGTAGGACGCAATCCAGGCGTGGGCCGCGCCGGAGATGCCCAACTCGGAGAGGGTGGAGAGGAGGATCTGATGGTTCACAGTATCGAAGGCAGCCGATAGGTCTAGAAGGATGAGAGCAGAGGAGAGAGAGTTAGCTTTAGCGGTGCGGAGCGCCTCCGTGATACAGAGAAGAGCAGTCTCAGTTGAATGACTAGTCTTGAAACCTGACTGATTTGGATCAAGAAGGTCATTCTGAGAGAGATAGCGGGAGAGCTGGCCAAGGACGGCACGTTCAAGAGTTTTGGAGAGAAAAGAAAGAAGGGATACTGGTCTGTAGTTGTTGACATCGGAGGGATCGAGTGTAGGTTTTTTCAGAAGGGGTGCAACTCTCGCTCTCTTGAAGACGGAAGGGACGTAGCCAGCGGTCAGGGATGAGTTGATGAGCAAGGTGAGGTAAGGGAGAAGGTCTCCGGAAATGGTCCTATCCTAGGTATTCCTTGAAGAGGTGGGGTTTCAGGTGTCTCCGGAAGGTGGTGATTGACTCCGCTGTCCTGGCGTCGTGAGGGAGTTTGTTCCACCATTGGGGGGCCAGAGCAGCGAACAGTTTTGACTGGGCTGAGCGGGAACTGTACTTCCTCAGTGGTAGGGAGGCGAGCAGGCCAGAGGTGGATGAACGCAGTGCCCTTGTTTGGGTGTAGGGCCTGATCAGAGCCTGGAGGTACTGAGGTGCCGTTCCCCTCACAGCTCCGTAGGCAAGCACCATGGTCTTGTAGCGGATGCGAGCTTCAACTGGAAGCCAGTGGAGAGAGCGGAGGAGCGGGGTGACGTGAGAGAACTTGGGAAGGTTGAACACCAGACGGGCTGCGGCGTTCTGGATGAGTTGTAGGGGTTTAATGGCACAGGCAGGGAGCCCAGCCAACAGCGAGTTGCAGTAATCAAGACGGGAGATGACAAGTGCCTGGATTAGGACCTGCGCCGCTTCCTGTGTGAGGCAGGGTCGTACTCTGCGGATGTTGTAGAGCATGAACCTGCAGGAACGGGACACCGCCTTGATGTTAGTTGAGAACGACAGGGTGTTGTCCAGGATCACGCCAAGGTTCTTAGCGCTCTGGGAGGAGGACACAATGGAGTTGTCAACCGTGATGGCGAGATCATGGAACGGGCAGTCCTTCCCCGGGAGGAAGAGGAGTTCCGTCTTGCTGAGGTTCAGCTTGAGGTGGTGATCCGTCATCCACACTGATATGTCTGCCAGACATGCAGAGATGCGATTCGCCAACTGGTCATCAGAAGGGGAAAGGAGAAGATTAATTGTGTGTCGTCTGCATAGCAATGATAGGAGAGACCATGTGAGGTTATGACAGAGCCAAAACTTGGTGTAGAGCGAAATATGTTTTAGACGGGCTTGGTTAAGTTCATCTGTGACAATAAAGACTGCTTCTGGTTGAGAGGATTCTTGCTGGGGCATGATCTTGTACCATTTGCTGAGTGCCGCCTTGGTGTTTGCTTGTGGCTGTATATACAGTGCATTCAGAAAGTATACAGACCCCTTTCCCATTTTGTTACGTTACAGCCTTATTCTAAAATTCATTAAATAAATACAAATCCTCATCAATATACCCCCAATACCCCATCACGACAAAGCGAAAACAGGTTATTAGAAATGTTTGCAAATGTATTAAAAATATATAAAAAACAGAAATACCTTATTTACGTAAGTATTCAGACCCTTTGATATGAGACTCGAAATTGAGCTCAGGTCTATCCGGTTTCCATTCATCATCCTTGAGATGTTTCTGCAACTTGATTGGAGTCCACCTGTGGTAAATTCGATTGATTGGACATGATTTGGAAAGGCACACACCTGTCTTCATAAGGTCCCAATGTTGACAGTGTATGTCAGAAGCAAAAAACAAGCCATGAGGTCAAAGGAATTGTCCGTAGAGCTCTGAGACAGGATTGTGTCGAGGACCCTAACCACACAGCCAAGACAATGGAGGAGTGGCTTCGGGACAAGTCTCTGAATGTTCTTGAATAGCCAGAGCCCGGACTTGAAACCGATCCAAGATCTCTGGAGAGACCTAAAAATAGCTGTGCAGCGAGGCTCCCCATCCAACCTGACAGTGCTTGAGAGGATCTGCAGAGAAGAATGGGAGAAAATCTCAAAATACAGGTGTTCCAAGCTTGTAGCGTCATACCCAAGAAGGCTCCAGGCTGTAATCGCTGCCAAAGGTGCTTCAACAAAGTATCGAGTAAAGGGTCTAGAGACTTATCTAAATGTTATATTTCTGTTATTTTTATTATAAATTTGCAAATATTTCTAAAAATCTGTTTTGGCTTTGTCGTTATAGGGTATTGTGTGTCGATTGATACATAAAAAAATACGATGTAATCAGTTTTAGATTTAAGGCTGTAGGAGTCTGAATACTTCCGAATGCACTGTACACAGCTGTGATAATAGCACACGTGAAATCTCTCGGTATATAGTGCGGTTAGCATTTTAGCATCAGAAACTCCAGGTCAGGTGAACATGAGCTCACACTGTTTTAAACTTTGGTATACTATGAATTGTTTATAAGGAAATATACACATGACATCTTCTAATATGGCATCCCAACTCAACCCCTCTCCATTTCCATGGATGTTAGAGTGCTGGGCGGGTGCTCTATAGGACGGGTCACCCACCAGACCACCCCCATCAACCTACGAGTGTCAGGGAACCACAGAGAGATGATTCAATTCCTGTTAGTTGAGTCTCCTCAGGTTTCCGTGGTATTGGGATTCTCTTGGCTCCATCAAGATAATCCCTCTATTGCCTGGGCTACTGGTGCCATCGTGGACTGGAGCACGTCCTGCCACACTCATTGCCTGAAGTCCGCTCTGCCTGCCCCGGGATGTCTTCCTGGGGGCTTGGAAATTGCTCCAGTCCCGCAGAGTACCAGGACCTCCGGGAGGGGTTCAGTAAGGCCCGGGCCACTTCTCTTCCACAGCATCAACCGGTATCCAAGATGCGCTGGCACGCCGCTATAGCCCCGCGGCTACACCCCCGGAAGCCGAGACCTTTCTCCCCCTGCTCCAAGATCATTAGCCCCTCTGGTGTTCATCCTCTGTTTCCCTGTACCCCCTGTATACTTCCTACCTTTCCTGTGTCTAGAATTAAAACCATGTCTTACAGCCGTTCGTCTGAATCAGGGTCTTACCTTAAAACGTGATATGCATTATATTACTGCACTTTTGGAGCTAGGAACACAAGAATTTCGCAACACCCACAACAACATCTGCTAAATACGTGTATGCGACCAATACAATTAGATTTTTATTCCAAACTGCTCTCCTTGAATGACAGGTGTGAGGCTTCTGTGGAAGGAGAGCGGGAGAGAGATGACTCAAGTAGCAAATTGACTAAACTATTCAAAACAGACATTGCACACGGATTGGCATAAAACATTTAACAAAACAAACATTGAAATACCAATATACCAATATGAAACACCCAAACCAGTCCATGCATCAATACCTGTATATAGTAAAATATGATATATAGCCTAGCCCTATACCGAGGTATGACGTTCCAGGTAGAGGGAAAGTATTTAGTTTGGAATATGGACAGTCACATCTGCCCGAACTGAAGCATAACATAATGCGCAGATTGGGTATGAAATAATACGGTTCATTAAAGCAAAGCGATTCTCCTACACAAACACACACACTCCTGCTATACTGTCTTCTAACACATCTGCCTCCTCAAAATACCTACCCTACAACATCAAAGTCAGTGTGATGATTCCAGCTGAAAACCCGTCGATAGAAAGAGGTGTATACGTTTATACCTCCTCTCTACACATTACTCATATCCAGCACTGCTTACAGTAAGCCGTCTGCTACCAGGATACTCGTTTTCATTTCTCGCCCAAAGATACAGAGGGGAAAAGAAAGCTAAACACGCATCTATCTGACAGTTTGGAACCTCTTCTTTAACCCTGTTATCATCACAAGGCCAACTTTCTAGCTTTCTGAATGACTCCTGCAAGTGTGTGTGGGGAACAAGGCTACTTGTTGTAAAGGCTCTGACCCCGAGGTCACCGTTTGTAAACTCACTACTGCTGCCAAAAGGCCTTATCTTGGCGCAGGGAAAGAAATAAGGCGACAGTATTTGTCTCAATAATTTGAATGCATTTTCATGGCCACAAGCGTGCGCACACACACACGCATGCACATAAATATGGATAGACGTTTAGCTTAAATGCGCACATGCACGCACACACAAACATGCACACACACACACACACAAACGTTTCATTACTTTTGGCGTCCTCTCCATTCTCCGAGTGGCAGGGATTGATCCAAGAAGTAATCTATATTCTGTGTAATGGCATGGTTTTGCATTGGAGATATGAGCTGGGATCTGGTGTGTCAAGTGTCTCAGCTGCACCATAGCGGTAGGTGCGATGCAATCTATTTTCATCAGTGTAAAATGTGGGGGTGGGGGGGGGGTCAATTTATACAGTGCAAAGAACAGTACACCCTAGATATGAGACAAGCATACGAGCAAAACAACTCTGTGGGATTGGTTGGGGATGGAACACATGGGACCGAAAACAGACAAAATGGCACTGTAAATATTCAGGGTTCTCCCCAAAGAATGTAAGAGGGGAGCTGTGTCACCTTGTGGACTGGCTGCACAACTATTACTTTGTTTATAATCATTAAAGGCAATTTTTTAAACAAGATTGCAGGAAAATGGCAGTTACATGTGTTCAATAACGCAAAAATCTTGAGAGCACAAAGGGGGAGCACCACCCACTTCCAAGCCTCCCCCGCCATACACAGCATCACCCTCTTAGAAAATCCTGGGGAGAACCGTGATATATATATATATATATCTCACATGCCTGGCTGTTTATCCAAACTGCATATAATGAACAGGAATTTGTATCTTTGTATCTTTAGTGTTTTACCTACTGCAACGCATAGAGTCCATGTATCCTGTTCCCAAACAGACTGATAAACATAACAGGTATTTCACATGTAGATGGTAAGACATGTTTGAGCCCTTCCCACTTTCCAAATTGCAACATTACTCCTTTATTTGATGAGATGATGAGAAAATCTCATGATGGTAAAACAGGAAAGAGAAGTCTGACAGAAGATTCATTTCATTGTCACTCTGAACAGTAATGAACTTCCAATTGTCATTCCAATCTCCTTTGCATTAGCGTAGCCTCTTCTGTAGCCTGTCAACTATGTGTCTGTCTATCCCTGTTCTCTCCTCGCTGCACAGACCATACAAACGCTCCACACCGTAAATCTGGTGGTCCCAGCGATCTGCGGCCAACAAGAAGTTCATCTCAGCCTATGCCTCCCTCATCCCTCGTTCACTGACGGAAACATGGATCACCACAGACAACACTGCTAATGCTCTCTCTTCGTCCGCCCAAGTGTTCTTCCATGGCACCGGGATCCTCATCTCTCCCAAGTGGTCATTCTCTCTTTCTCCCCTCACCCATCTGTCTATCGCCTCCTTTGAATTCCATGCTGTCACAGTTACCAGCCCTTTCAAGCTTAACATCCTTATCATTTATCGCCCTCCAGGTTCCCTCGGAGAGTTCATCAATGAGCTTGATACCTTGATAAGCTCCTTTCCTGAGGACGGCTCACCTCTCACAGTGCTGGGCGACTTTAACCTCCCCACGTCTACCTCTGACTCATTCCTCTCTGCCTCCTTCTTTCCACTCCTCTCCTCTTTTGACCTCACCCTCTCACCTTCCCCCTACTCACAAGGCAGGCATTCGACCTCATCTTTACTAGATGCTGTTCTTCCACTAACCTCATTGCCCTCCAAGATCCGACCACTACCTTGTATCCTTTTCCCTCTCGCTCTCATCTAACACCTCCCACACTGCCCCTACTCGGATGGTATCATGCTCATACCTTCTCAACCTATCTCCTGATTCTGCCTCCTCAACCCTCCTCTCCTCCCCTTTCTGCATCCTTTGACTCTCTATGTCCCCTATCCTCCAGGCCGGCGCGGTCCTCCCCTCCCGCCCCATGGCTCGACGACTCAAGCTCACAGAACAGGGCTCCGGGCAGCTGAGCGGAAATGGAGGAAAACTCGCCTCCCTGCGGACCTGGCATCCTTTCACTCCCTCCTCTCTACATGTTCCTCCTCTGTCTCTGCTGCTAAAGATTTTCTACCACTCTAAATTCCAAGCATCTGCCTCTAACCCTAGGAAGCTCTTTGCCACCTTCTCCTCACTCCTGAATCCTCCCCCCTCCTCCCCTCTCTGCAGATGACTTCGTCAACCATTTTGAAAAGAAGGTCGACGACATCATCCTCGTTTGCTAAGTCAAACGGCACCGCTGGTTCTGCTCACACTGCCCTACCCTGTGCTCTGACCTCTTTCTCCCTCTCTCTCCAGATGAAATCTCGCGTCTTGTGACGGCCGGCCGCCCAACAACCTGCCCGCTTGACCCTATTTCCGGAGACCTTCTCCCTTACCTCACCTCGCTCATCAACTCATCCCTGACCGCTGGCTTCCCTTCCGTCCTCAAGAGTTGCACCCCTTCTGAAAAAACCTACACTCAATCCCTCCGATGTCAACAACTACAGACCAGTATCCCTTCTTTCTTTTCTCTCCAAAACTCTTGAACGTGCCGTCCTTGGCTAGCTCTCCCGCTATCTCTCTCTGAATGACCTTCTTGATCCAAATCAGTCAGGTTTCAAGACTAGTCATTCAACTGAGACTGCTCTTCTCTGTATCACGGAGGCGCTCCGCACCGCTAAAGCTAACTCTCTCTCCTCTGCTCTCATCCTTCTAGACCTATCGGCTGCCTTCGATACTGTGAACCATCAGATCCTCCTCTCCACCCTCTCCGAATTGCATCCTACCTGACAGGTCGCTCCTACCAGGTGGCGTGGCGAGAATCTGTCTCCTCACCACGCGCTCTCACCACTGGTGTCCCCCAGGGCTCTGTTCTAGGCCCTCTCCTATTCTCGCTATACACCAAGTCACTTGGCTCTGTCATAACCTGGTCTCTCCTATCATTGCTATGCAGACGACACACAATTAATCTTCTCCTTTCCCCCTTCTGATGACCAGGTGGCGAATCGCATCTCTGCATGTCTGGCAGACATATCAGTGTGGATGACGGATCACCACCTCAAGCTGAACCTCGGCAAGACGGAGCTGCTCTTCCACCCGGGGAAGGACTGCCCGTTCCATGATCTCGCCATCATGGTTGACAACTCCATTGTGTCCTCCTCCCAGAGCGCTAAGAACCTTGGCGTGATCCTGGACAACACCCTGTCGTTCTCAACTAACATCAAGGCGGTGGCCCGTTCCTGTAATGCTCTACAACATCCGCAGAGTACGACCCTGCCTCACACAGGAAGCGGCGCAGGTCCTAATCCAGGCACTTGTCATCTCCCGTCTGGACTACTGCAACTCGCTGTTGGCTGGGCTCCCTGCCTGTGCCATTAAACCCCTACAACTCATCCAGAACGCCGCAGCCCGTCTGGTGTTCAACCTTCCCAAGTTCTCTCACGTCACCCCGCTCCTCCGCTCTCTCCACTGGCTTCCAGTTGAAGCTCGCATCCGCTACAAGACCATGGTGCTTGCCTGTGGAGCTGTGAGGGAACGGCACCTCAGTACCTCCAGGCTCTGATCAGGCCCTACACCCAAACAAGGGCACTGCGTTCATCCACCTCTGGCCTGCTCGCCTCCCTACCACTGAGGAAGTACAGTTCCCGCTCAGCCCAGTCAAAACTGTTCGCTGCTCTGGCCCCCAATGGTGGAACAAACTCCCTCACGACGCCAGGACAGAGGAGTCAATCACCACCTTCCGGAGACTCCTGAAACCCCACCTCTTTAAGGAATACCTAGGATAGGAAAACTAATCCTTCTCACCCCCCCCCCCCTTTAAGATTTAGATGCACTATTGTAAAGTGACTATTCTACTGGATGTCATAAGGTGAATGCACCAATTTGTAAGTCGCTCTGGATAAGAGCGTCTGCTAAATGACTTAAATGTAATGTAAATGTAATTGTAATCATAGTATTTGTTTCTTGGGCAACTAACTGAATGTTCTATTTCCTCTGTGTTCAATATTCACATGTGTATTTACAGAGCAGAGACATAGTGAGAGATTGTGAGGTGGAAATGCCCCCAAGTAGGACTGTAATGAGACACGTCTCTCTCTGAGTGGTTGACAGTAGGAAAACCGTGGGGAGAAGATCTGCACAAAACAACAACCGCCTTGTACACAGCTAACAATATACAGTAACATAATACTAATCTCTTTCAGTGTGTGTTTGGAGAGGGACGTGTGTGTGCGTGTGTGCGTGTGTGTGTGTGTGTGTGTGTGTGTGTGTGTGTGTGTGTGTGTGTGTGTGTGTGTGTGTGTGTGTGTGTGTGTGTGTGTGTGTGTGTCTACTGTAGATGTCTGTGTGGGAGGGTGTGCATGTTCTGTATACTGTATCATTTATCCCCGGCTTAGGTGTGAAGTTGGAGGTTAGAAAAGATTTGTGTTGGTGTGTGGGCTTACATTGCTACACAGACCCTACGCTGCCACACACACACACACACACACACACACACACACACACACACACACACACACACACACACACACACACACACACACACACACACACAAAGTACACTGTGATAAACACACAGTATAGATAAGCTTATACTATGTGAGAATAAAGGCTGTTTTAGAGCGGGGCTTAGCCCATGAAAGCTCTTCTGTTAGTTGTCCGTAAGCAACGACAGGCAGGCAGGGAGAACAGAGAGAACACGGACCATCTGCTAGTTAGATACAGGAAGCATTAATGGAATGTTTACTTATTCTTTCTTTCTATTTCTCAGCATTCAATTTTCATTACTGAAATAATGTCTTTAGGGCTGTGACGTTAGATGCAAATTGGAACATTAACGTTTAGAAAAGGTTTACAAAACTACTGATAACTGGTCCCGATCATCATTATAAAGGGTCTTTTTTTTTACGTACAAATTCCTAAGGCAACAATTCTATAACGTTAGTAGGAGGAGATATGCATCTTTAAAATGGTTTCCCACGGATATAAAGCGCTCCGCAAGTCCGCAAGAAAAAATGGCAAAGGGCAAGACAGGGATGCGACAGCAGCAAACTCTTCTATGACAGTACTTTGAGATGTTTAAATGAGAAGGTTGTGAAATGCAAACGTTGTAGGGTGGAATTGAGCTACAGCGGCAGTACAGGTGCAATGCTTAAAGGGAGGCACCATGAGGCCCAAGTCACCCAACCCGTTGCTGGCAGCAGTGTGATAAGGGACCCAGGGCTGATTACAGAAATGATTGCAGTTGATACGCAGCCATTGCCAATGGTAGACGATGTCGGCTTCAATGTTGCCCTAATGGTATGTCTAGAACCAGACTGCAAGATGCCATGCCAAAAAACCATGACGGCCCGGATGGAGAAATCATACAATGATTACTCTGTAAATAGGCCAACAAAGCGCCAGCTCTCAAATACCATATGTGGAGCAACAGATTGTTGGACGTCCATGAACATGCTGTCATACATCACTGCAACGACCCATCACTTTAATGAGAAGTGGGACACGAAGTCCCATGTACTACTGACAACTGAGATCATGGAGGAGAGGTACACAGCAGAGAATCTCAAACTGCATTAACTACCATCGTTGCTGAGTGATTGTGGGACAGCAGTAAGGTGAGTGCCGTCTTGGTGGGGTTTCCACTAGATAGCACAGCCACAAAGTCAAATTGGCTATATTGCAAACATTAATGAAAACAAAAGTTAGTTTTTTGGTCTTCATTTCGAGTTAGGCATAAGGTTAAGATAAGGTTAAGATAAGAGTTTTGCATGGGCACTAGATCTGCACAATCGTCTAGAAAATATGCATACTTTCTTTACGGAATGCCATTTTCCACCACCATGCTAGAGTGGCTAATGCTACTTCCTGGTGTTGCGCTCCAGGTTCAGCCAGGGGTAAACAACAGACTGCTGCAACCTGATTGGCTGAACGTGATACACAACATCCGCATATAACATTCCTAGGCATTAACCACTCAAGCGTTCCCACCATTAAAGCCAGTTAAGGAGGATAATAATAATGATAATGATGCCTTTGCAGCCTGAATGGAGGATGTTTTATGTACGAGCCAGTCTTAAGACAAGTGTATTACCCAGGAATGTACATCAAGCCTAGATGATTTTGTGGAGATGCTCTATCGGCTGCCTAGGCTAGTCTGGTAGGTAGCCAGGTCTGCTGGAGATTGTGCTGCATTGCCATATCTGAATTGTGAATTCATGTCATTTTATGATTTTTCTTATCGTTTAAAACCTCTTATGGCTGCAATCCCCCTATCGGGATAAGTGTCATCAACAACCGCTGAATAGCATAGCGCTACATACAATAAATATTACTATAAATATTTATGTTCATGAAATCACAAGTGCAATATAGGAAAACACAGCTTCGCCTTTTGTTAATCCACCTGTCGTGTCAGATTTAGAAATTATGCTTTACAGCGAAAGCAATCCAAGCGTTTGTGTAAGTTTATCGATCGCACGATAAAACATTAAGTACACTTCGCATCAGGTAGCTCGGTCAGGAATATCAGAAAAGCAATCAAATTAATCATTTTCCTTTGATGATCTTCGGATGTTTTCACTCACGAGACTCCCAGTTACACAACAAATGTTCCGTTTGTTCCATAAAGATTATTCTTATATCCAAAATACCTCTGTTTGTCGCGTTATGTTCAGAAATCCACAGGAAAGAGCGGTTACGACAACGCAGACGGAAATATAATCGATAATATATCAACCGCAAATGTCTTTCACAGTAGGAAAGGGAAAGGAAATGGCTGTCCGAATTCTGTTGCGCTAGCAAAACTCATGTGACCACTTGATGCAATGTTATCGTTTTGGCTCATTTTCCAAAATAAAAGCCGGAAACTATGTCTGAAGACTGTTGACACCTTGAGGAAGCAATAGGAAAAGGAATCTATGGAACATGGAGTTTTCAAAAAGAAGCCACTTCCTGTTTAGATTTTCCTCAGGGTTTCGCCTGCAATATCAGTTCTGTTATACTCACAGACAATATTTTGACAGTTTTGGAAACTTTAGAGTGTTCTATCCAATATTGATAATAATATGCTCATATTAGCAACTGAGACTGAGGAGCTGGCCGTTTACAATGGGCACCTTTTCATCCAAGCTACTCAATACTGCCCCTGCAGCCATATGAAGTTAAACATAACATTCTTTAAACGTTAACAAAAAAATGTACATTTGTCTGAACCCTAATTCTCTTTACACATGCCATGGGGCCTGGACAACGTTTCACGGCTGAGATGCCACTCTTAAGTGAAATCATTGGATCAGTGTCAATCATTTGTCAATCATATTTGAACAGACACATGTTAGTAACACCAGAACATATTTCATCAACAAGATACAGTATGTGTAATATATGAGACACTGACTTGAAAACATATCTTAAGAATATGTGAAGTATGTTAATGACATGTCGGTTTTACCATGCATTTCTCTGTTGTGTGTGCACTCTGGCTGTATCAAAGGGAATACATGTGCTTAATTAACAGCTTTTAACTTGCCACAGGGTAAAAACTGGTTGAAATTTTGTCATTACAAGCAGTTTTACATGAATTATTAGGTCATTTCAACCAGTTTTGTCTGCTGGGTTAACACCAAGTATTTTCAATGCATTTCCCTCCCAAAAACACAGTGCCCATCCTTTATGTAGATATGCCGCCCTCAACTCAGGGAATGATGCTTGTGCAAGCCACATACATGTCTTCATTTATCAATTGTACAGTCTCTTGAAAATCCCATTGATATGTCTGAGGGAAAAGTCTGGGCTATTTATTGAAATGCACATTTTCCTAATGAATATCCATGTTTGGGGTTAATTTTGTATGTGTAGACTTGCAAGCA
Organism: Oncorhynchus keta; assembly: GCF_023373465.1. Classification (NCBI taxonomy): domain Eukaryota; kingdom Metazoa; phylum Chordata; class Actinopteri; order Salmoniformes; family Salmonidae; genus Oncorhynchus; species Oncorhynchus keta. The sequence goes on along the minus strand of NC_068444.1, from coordinate 34,365,035 downwards.
GACTATTTAACTTGCTTGAATATTTTTTAAAGAGACTGTGGATGTTACAACACCCACCCTTCTCATATCGATGCATTTAATGGAATAATTTTCTTGGATTATTAATCTAATTTAGTTTAGTTGTGTGTACGTCAGAGGGAAAAAATCAGTTAACCACCTAACTGAGGAACACAATTTAACCTTGCGCAATACCCTAGATGCAGTTGCACCCCTAAAAACTAAAAACATTTGTCATAAGAAACTAGCTCCCTGGTATACAGAAAATACCCGAGCTCTGAATGAAGCTGTTAGAAAATTGGAATGGAAATGGCGCCACACCAAACTGGAAGTCTTCCGACTAGCTTGGAAAGACAGTACAGTGCAGTATCGAAGAGCCCTCACTGCTGCTCGATCATCCTATTTTTCCAACTTAATTGAGGAAAATAGGAACATTCCGAAATGTCTTTTTGATACTGTCGCAAAGCTAACTAAAAAGCAGCATTCCCCAAGAAAGGATGGCTTTCACTTCAGCAGTAATAAATTCCTGAACTTCTTTCAGGAAAATATCATGATCATTAGAAAGCAAATTACAGACTCTTCTTTAAATCTGCGTATTCCTCCAAAACTCAGTTGTCCTGAGTCTGCACAAATCTGCCAGTACCTAGGATCAAGAGAGACACTCCAGTGTTTTAGTACTATATCTCTTGACACAATGATGAAAATAATCATGGCCTCTAAACCTTCAAGCTGCACACTGGACCCTATTCCAACTAAACTACTGAAAGAGCTGCTTCATGTGCTTGGCCCTCCTATGTTGACCATAATAAACGGCTCTCTATCCAACGTATGTGTACCAAACTTACTAAAACTGGCAGTAATAAAGCCTCTCTTGAAAAAGCCGAACCTTGACCCAGAAAATATAAAAACCTTATCGGCATATATCGAATCTTCCATTCCTCTCAAGAATTTTAGAAAAAGCTGTTGCACTGCAACACACTGCCTTCCTGAAGACAAACAATGTATACGAAATGCTTCAGTCTGGTTTTAGACCCCATCATAGCACTGAGACTGCACTTGTGAAGGTGGTAAATGACCTTTTAATGGCGTCAGACCGAGGCTCTGCATCTGTCCTCGTGCTCCTGGACCTTAGTGCTGCTTTAGATATCATCGATCACCACATTATTTTGGAGAGATTGGAAACCCAAATTGGTCTACATGGACAAGTTTTGGCCTGGTTTAGATCTTATCTGTCGGAAAGATATCAGTTGGTCTCTGTGAATGATTTGTCCTCTGACAAATCAACTGTAAATTCCAGTGTTCCTCAAGGTTCCGTTTTAGGACCACTTTTCTTTTCACTATATATTTTACCTCTTGGGGATGTCATTCGAAAACATAATGTTAACTTCCACTGCTATGCGGATGACACACAGCTGTACATTTCAATGAAACATGGTGAAGCCCCAGAATTGCCCTTGCTAGAAGCATGTGTTTCAAACATAAGGAAGTGGATGGCTGCAAACGTTCTACTTTTAACTCGGACAAAACAGAGATGCTTGTTCTAGGTCACAAGAAACAAAGAGATCTTCTGTTGAATGTGGCAATTCATCTTCATGGTTGTACAGTCGTCTCAAATAAAACTGTGAAGGACCTCGGCGTTACTCTGGACCCTGATCTCTCTTTTGACGAACATATCAAGACTGTTTCAAGGACAGCTTTTTTCCATCTACGTAACATTGCAAAAATCAGAAACTTTCTGTTCAAAAATTATGCATAAAAATGTATCCATGCTTTTAACTTCTAGGTTAGACTACTGCAGTGCTCTACTTTTCGGCTACCCGGATAAAGCACTAAATAAACTTCAGTTAGTGCTAAACACGGCTGCTAGAATCCTGACTAGAACCCCAAAATGTGATCATATTACTCCAGTGCTAGCCTCCCTACACTGGCTTCCTGTTAAGGCAAGGGCTGATTAAGGTTTTACTGCTAACCTACAAAGCTTTACATGGGCTTGCTCCTAACTATCTTTCCGATTTGGTCCTGCCGTACATACCTACACGTACCCTATGGTCACAAGACGCAGGCCTCCTAATTGTCCCTAGAATTTTTAGGCAAACAGCTGGAGGCAGGGCTTTCTCCTATAGAGATCCATTTTTTTTGGAATGGTCTGCCTACCCATGTGAGGGACGCAGACTCGGTCTCAACCTTTAAGTCTTTTCACAAGACTCATCTCTTCAGTGGGTCAAATGATTGAGTGTAGTCTGGCCCAGGAGTGTGAAGGTGAACGGAAAAGCTCTGGAGCAACAAACCGCCCTTGCTGTCTCTGACTGGCCGGTTCCCCTCTCTCCACTGGGATTCTATTACAGGGGCTGAGTCACTGGCTTACTGGTGCTCTTCCATGCCGTCCCTAGGAGGGGTGCGTCACTTGAGTGAGTTGAGTCACTGACGTCATCTTCCTGTCTGGGTTGGCGCCCCCCTTGAGTTGTGCTGTGGCGGAGATCTTTGTGGGCTATACTCGGCCTTGTCTCAGGATGGTAAGTTGGTGGTGGAAGATATCCCTCTAGTGGTGTGGGGGCTGTGCTTTGGCAAAGTAGGTGGGGTTATATCCTGCCTGTTTGGCCCTGTCCGGGGGTATCATCAGATGGGGCCACAGTGTCTCCTGACCCCTCCTGTCTCAGCCTCCAGTATTTATGCTGCCGTAGTTTGTGTGTCGGGGGGCTCGGGTCAGTCTGTTATATCTGGACTACTTCTCCTGTCTTATCCGGTGTTCTCTCATTCTCTCTTTCTCTCTCTCGGAGAACCTGAGCCCTAGGACCATGCCTCAGGACTACCTGGCATAAAGACTCCTTTCTGTCCCAATCCACCTGGCCGTGCTGCTGCTCCAGTTTCAACTGTTCTGCCTGCAGCTATGGAACCCTGACCTGTTCACCGGACGTGCTACCTGTCCCAGACCTGCTGTTTTCAACTCTCTAGAGACAGCAGGAGTGGTAGAGATACTCTCTATGATCGGCTATGAAAAGCCAACTGACATTTACTCCTGAGGTGCACCCTCGGACAAACTACTGTGATTATTATTATTTGACCATGCTGGTCATTTATGAACATTTGAACATCTTGGCCATGTTCTGTTATAATCTCCACCCTGCACAGCCAGAAGAGGACTGGCCACCCTTCATAGCCTGGTTACTCTCTAGGTTTCTTCCTAGGTTTTTCTAGGGAGTTTTTCCTAGCTGTCGTGTTTCTACACCTGCATTGCTTGCTGCTTGGGGTTTTAGGCTGGGGTTCTGTACAGCACTTTGCGATATCAGCTGATGTAAGAAGGGCTACATAAATCAATTTGATTTGATTTGTAAAAAAATAAAAATAATTAACAGCTGTCCCTCAACAGAAAGTAAGCTTCAGCAGGCAATTCAAAATGTACAGGATTGCCCTGAAAAAAAAATATTTTTAACCCGATGGGATCTGCTGTATAAATAAAGGTTGAGCAACTAAAATAAAATGTGTCACCATCCCACAATCGCAGAAACCTTGCATGCTGCTCTGAGCGATGGTTCATACTTTGTTGCAGAAGTTAGCAGAAGGAAGTAGGTCTAAACCGTTTTGGCAGCAGTAAATTATGAACATTTCCCAAATGTAAACTTATTTAAAAGCCAGATATTTACAGAAGATTCAGTGCTGATCCTTGCCATTCTCTGGACCACTGTTGTAGTAACCTGTTTGGTCAGCACTGTTAGAGAGCTTACTACAGAGGCTACAGCTGTTAGATTTGTTACCTCTCACCCTGAGTACTGCCTGATCTCCTATACATTTACAGTGCATTCGGAAAGTATTCAGACCCCTTAACTTTTTCCACATTTTCTTATGTCACAGCCTTAATCTAAAATGGATTACATAGATTTTTTTTCCCTCATCAATCTACACACAATACACCATAGTGACAAAGCAAAAAACATTTGGGAAATTTTAGCAAATGTATAAAAAAAAACTGAAACATCACATTTACATAAATATTCAGACTCTTCACTCAATACCTTGTTGAAGCACCTTTGGCAGCGATTACAGTCTCAAGTCTTCTTGGGTATGACGCACAAGCTTGGCACACCTGGATTTGGGGAGTTCCTCTCATTCTTCTCTGCAGGTCCTCTCAATCTCTGTCAGGTTGGATAGGGAGAGTCGCTGCACAGCTGTTTTTAGGTCTCTCCAGAGATGTTCAAGTTGTAGAAACATCTCAAGGATGATCAATGGAAATAGGATGCCCCTGAGCTCAATGTCAAGTCCTATAGCAAACGGTCTGAATACTTCGGTAAATAAGGTTCCTGTTTTTACAAAATTATGAATATCTGTTTTCGCTTTGTCATTATGGGGAATTGTGTGTTGATAGTTTTATCTAATCCATTTTATAATAAGGATGTAACGTAACAAAATGTGGAAAAGGGGTCTGACTACTTGCAGTGTATATCGTGTTTGTCATGCCTGCTCCCGCTCCCCCTCCCTGGAGCTCGAAGGCGCCAGGCTCCCCAGTATTACGCACTCCTACCATCATCGTTACACACACCTACCTGCCTTCCCTCCGTCAAGCATGGGACTCATCTGGACTCAATCACCTCTGTCATTACCTCCCCTATGTCTGTCTGGTTCCCTGCTCTGTTCCCCGCTTAAGCATTAATTGGCATGTGCCGTTGTTTACCCGTGTGCTGACTCTGTTCCTGGTTTGCTACCTGTCTGTTCCTGAATAAATGTTGACTCCCTGTACCTGCTTCTCATCTCCAGCGTCGGTCGTTACAGAATGCTAAAGACTTCATACGGAGCATCGGGGAGTGCTGGCGTTCCGGTTGTTGGTGACATCGTGTCCGGGGGCCGCCACAGATGGAACCAGGGGTGCCTAAGCCAGCTCGTCGAGCTGTCACGCACTAGCTGGCTCGAGAGGCTCTTGCCCCGGTTGACTCGGAAGGCGAACAATCAACGTCGGGCCTCACCCGGATCGTCATGTTTTTACTCCCAGCCGGCTCGTCAGGCTGCTACGCCTCCGCTGGATCATCGGGTTCCCACCCCTCAACAGGATTGCCATGCTTTCAACGGGATTCCCAGGCTTTTTCCGGCCTCAGCCGGATCGTCATGTTTTCTCATCCCAGCTGGATCGTCGGGCTCCTATGCCTCAGCTGGCTTGCCAGGCTCCCATGCCTCTGCCGGTTCGTCGAGACTTTACACTCAGCTGGCTTGTCAAGTACCCATACCTCGGCCGGCCCGTCGGGCTCCCCCAGGTGGGATGCTGATTGGCGCCCCTAGAGGGGGGGTACTGTCACGCCTACACCTGCCCCCCTGTCACGCGCATCAGTGATCATTGGACTCACCTGGACTCAATCACCTCTGTCATTACCTCCCCTATATCTGTCAGCTTCCCCACTCTATTCCCAGCTTCAGCATTAATTGTAGTTTGTCGTTGTTTACCCGACTCTGTTCCTGTTTTGTTACCCGTCTGTTCTTCAATAAACAATGACTCCCCGTACCTGCTTCTCATCTCCAGCGTCGGTCCTTACAGTTTTACAATGGACAACAACGTGGATTCTTGTGGTGTGTGTGTTTGTGTACAATTGAAGGTGTGTGTGCATGTGTGTCTGTCTATCTCTATATCTGTCTCCTATTTCGTCCACACACCTGAGTGCCAGCGAGTTTGAATTGTCCACAGTGTTGTAGAAATAAACTTTCCAAAGACTCCATCTGGATTCCTCTTTTCTATTGGCCCCATTCCTGTTCCTATCCCTGTGCCGGCAGACAGTACAGAGATACTGTAGCGGTACCGTTTCTTGATGTCAGATCCAGCCACAAAACACTGTTAACACAATATAGCTAGCTAGACCTATAATCAGAGCCTCGAAAGGAGAGAGCCTCTACATCTGAGCAGCCAGGCTGGGTGTTTATCAGATATTTTTACCCCAAAACAGCTTGACAGGGCGTGGGTGATCGCTCCCTCTAGCCAAGTCCTGGTTCTTGTTTGTTTAGTGTGAGGGTAGTGTATGGGTTGTGTGAGGTCTTATAAACTCCACAGGGGTCCAGAGAAGCCTGGCTGGAGGTTGTCCATACAGTTTCTGGCACTCACACCACCCAGCAGGAGAGTTGAGATCTGATCTGCCTGATGTCTGCAAGTGGGTTTAACTTCCATCACAGAGAAACAGATTCTACAGTTTCACTACAACTCATGAAAATGCAGTACGGAATGCCAATTCATTATCAGCCAATACTTGCATTAACTTTAACTGGTGTTAAGTTTATTTTTGTCCAGTCTCCAGAAGTCTCACCACTTTCTAACCTTCATAAAAACACTGAATTATGTTAATATCCTATTCCCAGGACTCCAACACCCAACCAATCTCTAAGGACCGTAGAGCTCCGTCCAGACTACAGTCCTATGCTAATTAACACAAAACTGCTCATTTTTTAGCGGTTTCTGATAAAATTGCTATTCTTGTGGCCTCATGCAGAACCAATTAGGTCTAATAAATCTTATCCGTGTTTTAGTGTGGTTGTTGGAGCTTCAGAACACCACTGGGCTGACCTCTACTCCACACCACTGTAGGTAGAGGTGGACTGCCTCATTAAGTCTCAGCTGTCCAGGATTTGAGGATTATTGCCATGCTGCTTTATCGTTAAAGATGATTTGAGATGAGTTGGCTAGCAGCTGGGTAATTTTTAATGTAATCTTTGGGTTATTTTCAGTGTCATCGTAATTTCAATTTTGCTTGCTCTCTTTTTGCACTCTACCATCGTGCCCTCTCCCTTTCCTACAAACACATACACACAATCAAGAAACAATGTCGAATTTTAAATAATTGATTTGTTTTGCCTGCATTTCAGAACATACATCACAGCACGTCAGAGAATTGTCCACAATAATGAACAAAGAATATATATTTTTTAAATAGTACACCGAAACAAAGCCCAACTGCCTCATTATATGTTATTTCATAAGTTAAGATTTCAAAAGCTAGGATTGATTATTAAAATCGATTGATATTATTTCATGAACCAATCAGTTCAAACATGACTGAAGCCTCAGCTGAAATTGCTGTGCATTTACATTACATTTACATTTACATTTAAGTCATTTTGCAGACGCTCTTATCCAGAGCGACTTATAAATTGGTGCATTCACCTTATGACATCCAGTGGAACAGCCACTTTACAATAGTGCATCTAAATCTTTTAAGGGGGGGTGAGAAGGATTACTTTATCCTATCCTAGGTATTCCTTAAAGAGGTGGGGTTTCAGGTGTCTCCGGAAGGTGGTGATTGACTCCGCTGTCCTGGCGTCGTGGGGAGTTTGTTCCACCATTGGGGGCCAGAGCAGCGAACAGTTTTGACTGGGCTGAGCGGGAACTGTACTTCCTCAGTGGTAGGGAGGCGAGCAGGCCAGAGGTGGATGAACGCAGTGCCCTTGTTTGGGTGTAGGGCCTGATCAGAGCCTGGAGGTACTGAGGTGCCGTTCCCCTCACAGCTCCGTAGGCAAGCACCATGGTCTTGTAGCGGATGCGAGCTTCAACTGGAAGCCAGTGGAGAGAGCTGTGCACACTCAGATTGCAATCTGAGAAAAACAAAGCATTGGTGGGTGTGACACTGTCTGTCTTCAGTGGTATTAACACAGATCTATCGATCAGACAGTGCCAGAGCTAGTCAATATATGTTCAAATTCACTGACACATACTGCTTCAGCTATCTTAGGTGACAGCACACACATCTTGCTGGTTTGCCATAAAATAAAATGTGGATCGAGTCAAAATTATCACGCCCTGACCTTAGTTATATTTGTTTTCTTTATTTTGGTTAGGTCAAGGAGTGACTAGGGTGGGTATGTTAGTTTTACCTTGTCTATGGGTTTTGTATATCTAGGGGTTTTTGTAAGTCTAGGTTAATTGTATGTCTATGGTGGCCTGAATTGGTTCCCAATCAGAGGCAGCTGTTTATTGTTGTCTCTGATTGGGGACCATATTTAGGTAGCCATATTCCCTTGGGTATTATGTGGGTTCTTGTATATGTGTAGCTGCCTGTTAGCACTTATGTCTATAGCTTCACTGTTCGGTTGTTTGTTATTTTGTTTCAGTGTTCATTCGTTTAATAAATTAAGAATGCACGCTTGCTGCGCCTTGGTCTCCTCCTTACGACAAATGTGACACAAAATATTGTTTCATAGAGAACAAGTGTAAAACATTGTGTGGACTAATGACTGTCAATATTTAAGTAATAATAACTATTTCATAAATAAAGCACTGTTCGCAATCCTCAAAATGTAACATTTGTATTTCAAATAAATTGTTATAGAAAGAATGTCATATTATTCATACAAATATATAGAGATGTATGTGCAACAGTAGTTGAACTAAAAGCAAAGAAGCACATACCATTGACTAGGCAAAAAGCAGGCACAAATTCATTAAAACAAACTAAAAGTAAATTTAACAGAGCTATAAATAGTGTCTTAAGAGCATATTAGCATTGGAATATGAGACACTCATGGCTCATCCCGCCATTGATCTATTACGATCGTCGTAAGAAGCAGACCAAAATGCAGCATGGTGTGTTCATGATGATATTTTAATTACAGAAAGCACTGAACACAAAACGACCGTGAAGCTATAATAAGAACTGTGCTGACACAAGCAACTAACGTAGACATAGACAATAACCCACAATGACAAAACAGGCTACTTAAATATGGTTGCCAATCAGAGACAACGACTAACACCTGCCTCTGATTGAGAACCATATCAGGCCAAACACAGAAACAGACAAACTAGACATCCAACATAGAATGCCCGCTCAGATCACAGCCTGACCAAACAAAACATAGAAACATACTATGGTCAGGATGTGACAAACTCACAGGAACACAAACAATTATCCTGTCACTTCTCCCACTACATACAAGAGCAGGTACTTATACATTCTTGTTCAGTAGGAAAAAAATGTATTCTCGCAACAGCCTGGCAGCTGATACACCGTGGCATGTAGGAATTCCCATGCTGGGGCACACAGTCTGGGAAAGTTGATATCAAACACATTATAGAACTTCAAGCACTGATCCAGTGCACCAAAAAGTGTACCTTGCTCCAATGCCTGTCCGCTAATGACTGTAAACACCTGTGAGCAGAGACAATTGTCCCCAAGAACCAACACAAATAGGTAGGGTCTGGTCACCTTTGCCTGGTGCAGGTACTCAACCATGTTGGTCCCAACCTGTTAGATAGAAATCGTTAGATTTTACAATATGAGGACTTGTGCAAAGCATGGAAGCACACTGACACACTATTTATTTTGTATACTGTATAGTCATTTATATCCATATAAACACTCATTCCCTGTTTGATGCCTAGATCTTCCATATATTTTGGGCTAAGCAATGCATTGGAGTGTGCAGTTATGCAGAACATATTTTGAAATGCTGTTCCTTTCATTCAGTGTTTACAAATGCTGTCATCTAATTTGTCCATGAATACCCTTATGCCTATCCACTATTTAAACTTACAAGTTGATGAAGGACTTTCTGGTCTCTTCGAAGCCGGGTAAGAATGTCTTCCTGCCCTTGACAGAAGTCTTAAGGCGATGTTACCTTTCCTATCCGGAGAGAAGAATGTTTAGTGATAAACTTGATTGTTTTAGGCAACAAAAAAATCATGAGCATCTTGAGGCATGACCAGCAGCATAATTTCAAACTTTACCTTTTTTATTTTTTATTTCACCTTTATTTAACCAGGTAGGCTAGTTGAGAACAAGTTTTCATTTGCAACTGCGACCTGGCCAAGATAAAGCATAGCAGTGTGAACAGACAACACAGAGTTACACATGGAGTAAACAATTAACAAGTCAATAACACAGTAGAAAAAAAATGGGCAGTCTATATACAATGTGTGCAAAAGGCATGAGGAGGTAGGCGAATAATACAATTTTGCAGATTAACACTGGAGTGATAAATGATCGGATGGTCATGTACAGGTGTGCAAAAGAGCAGAAAAGTAAATAAAAAAAAACAAAAAAAAAACAGTATAAAAACAGTATGGGAATGAGGTAGGTGAAAAAGGGTGGGCTATTTACCTATAGACTATGTACAGCTGCAGCGATCGGTTAGCTGCTCGGATAGCTGATGTTTGAAGTTGGTGAGGGAGATAAAAGTCTCCAACTTCAGCGATTTTTGCAATTCGTTCCATTCACAGGCAGCAGAGTACTGGAACGAAAGGCGGCCAAATGAGGTGTTGGCTTTAGGGATGATCAGTGAGATACACCTGCTGGAGCGCGTGCTACGGATGGGTGTAGCCATCGTGACCAGTGAACTGAGATAAGGCGGAGCTTTACCTAGCATGGACTTGTAGATGACCTGGAGCCAGTGGGTCTGGTGACGAATATGTAGTGAGGGACAGCCGAATAGAGCATACAAGTCGCAGTGGTGGGTGGTATAAGGTGCTTTAGTGACAAAACGGATGGCACTGTGATAGACTGCATCCAGTTTGCTGAGTAGAGTGTTGGAAGCCATTTTGTAGATGACATCGCCGTAGTCGAGGATCGGTAGGATAGTCAGTTTTACTAGGGTAAGCTTGGCAGCGTGAGTGAAGGAGGCTTTGTTGCGGAATAGAAAGCCGACTCTTGATTTGATTTTCAATTGGAGATGTTTGATGTGAGTCTGGAAGGAGAGTTTGCAGTCTAGCCAGACACCTAGGTACTTATAGATGTCCACATATTCAAGGTCGGAACCATCCAGGGTGGTGATGCTAGTCGGGCATGCGGGTGCAGGCAGCGATCGGTTGAAAAACCTGCTTTTCAAAGAAAAGATCTTGGGCCTGCTTCTCTCGGCTGGCGAAGCAAAGTATTTTGTACATGAAGACTGTACATCCAGTTCTCTGCGGGTTTCGCCAGGTTAAAAATGGAGAAGTCCTGAGCAATCTGTCGTAAAGCAGACAAACAATTACTTTTCAATTGCAGTTAATCACTAGTCTGGCTAGCACCTATGTTTCGAAGTCCTTTTCACCTCCATCTGGATTGGCTCTTTGATCTTGTTGGCACAGTGTGTCGACAATGAAGGGGGCTGTGCTTTTACTGGTTAGCGCTCCTCTGTGTCTCTCACTCCGCCACCCACACGCACAGCCATACACAGCCCCCGAGCGCTGCCCGTTCTCTTACAATAGTTGGATTTTCAAATCCGAACAATGAGAGGTCTCAATCTCAGGAGAAGAAAAAAACAGTTGAGAGAACCGGTCGAACCCTGCGCACAATTAAATTACATACTTTGAGGAGGGACGGGTTCATATGCAGGTCAAATGGTGAACAAAGCAAAGGGAGAGAGGAACGAGCTAAATGAATAGGGGTGGCAGTAGGGCCGATCTGGCAGCCAGACGGTTACCAGCTACATTATCACTGTATACGGCAACAACAGCAGGTATTGTTGTTAAGCCTTTGAGAAGGGCACTTACCCCCTAAGTTTACCCCGTTTTGCCTTTACCTCCCTTGTCTCACCTCACTTGCTCACATTGTATATAGACTTATTTTTCTACTGTATTATGAACTGTATGTTTGTTTTACTCCATGTGTAACTCTGTGTTGTTGTATGTGTCGAACTGCTTTGCTTTATCTTGGCCAGATTGCAATTGTAAATGAGAACTTGTTCTCAACTTGCCAACCTAAGTGTCCATGAGCTGCTCCCAGCCTGAGGTGTGTTTTGTGTGACAGGTTGGTCACTGAGACATAATATCTGTGTAAGTTGTAGGAATTTTGGAAGGGCTCAGACGAAGTCGCACTGGCTGTGATAATTATTTGATGAAATGGTATTTCCCATTTTACTCTCCGTTCTTCTCCGTCAAGTTGACTCATCGTCATTCTCAATGAACATGACCCCATGCTTAGTGTGACCAATTGATCAGCTTCAATATGGCGATCAAACTGCTGGTGACGTTGGCTCTCTAAGGAGATATAAGTTCTAATTGAGAACGCTTGCATAAGATTATACTTACACTACTCTCCTCTCTACTGACCTGTGATTGCGTCACCGGATTGACTGGATCAGTTGCTGTGGGTGTGGCTGGCGCACAGAGCCCTGTGTACCGTTTCAGCTTCTTAACCTGTTAGAACTCTAGGGGCAGTATTTCATTTTTGGATAAAAAGACGTGCCCGTTTTTAGCGCGATATTTTGTCACGAAAAGATGCTCGACTATGCTTGGAATTGATAGTTTTGGAAAGAAGACACTCTGACGTTTCCAGAACTGCAAAGATTTTCACTGTGAGTGCCATAGAACAATATCTACAGGCAAAACCAAGATGTTTGAGTCACCAGGAAATCAACAGGATTTCTGAAGGCACGTTTTCCAAGATCTCCTTATATGGCTGTGAATGGCACAGGAATCAACGGACACTTCCTATCGTTTCCCCCAGGTGTCTGCAGCATTGTGACGTATTTGTAGGCATATCATTGGAAGATTGGCCATAAGAGCCTACAATTACCATGTGTCCCGCATGGTGTCTGCGTGGAAGTTGGTGCGCAAAAGTCAGGTCCCAGTATTTTTCCATCCGAATCAGAGAAGAATGCACGCTTCTAGGACTGGCATTTCAATGAAGAGATATATGACAAAACACCTTGAGGATTGATTCAAACAACGTTTTCCATGTTTCAGTCGATATTATGGAGTTAATTCGGAAAAAGTTCGACGTTTAGGTGACTGAATTTTCGGTTAGTTTCGGTAGCCAAATGCATAGTAACAAAACGGAACGTTGTGTCCTACACAAGCATCTTTCAGGAAAAACTGGACATCTGCTATGTAACTGAGAGTCTCCTCATTGAAACATCTGAAGTTCTTCAAAGGTAAATTATTTTATTTGATCCCTTTGCTGGTTTTTGTGAATGTTGCGTGCTAAATGCTAACGCTAAATGCTAAGCTAGCTATCACCACTCTTACACAAATTATTGATTTTCTCTGGTTCTAAAGCATATTTTGAAAATCTGAGACGACAGGATTGTTAAGAAAAGGATAAGCTTGAGGACAGGCATATTTATTTCATTTATTTTGCAATTTTCAGAAATCGCTAATGTTGCGTTATGGTAATGAGCTTGAGGCTGTAGTCACGATCCCGTATGCGGGATGGGGGCGGCCTAAGAGGCATTATAGAGAAGCTCCATCAAAACAAAGGAAATGAGAGAGTGGTACTAATAGGTGTTAAAAGATCTCGTGGACTCATAAGTGCTCCACACACAAACACACACACACGCACACATGCAGGCATGGTCCCTCATTCGTGCACGCACACAAACACACACTCACAGCACACATACAGGGAGCTGAGTTATTTGTTTAATCAGTCTAGGTATGCCTGCTGAGTAGTTTAGAAGTCTTTATTACAGGGGGAGGAAAAGAGCTGGATCTGGATGTAGAGAATGACGTGGGAGGTCCTAGTGCGTCAGTAGAGAGCAGAGAGAGAAGAAGAGCGAAAGTGGGAGGGAATGAGAGAGAGGGAGGGGAGAGAACTCTTGGTTTTAATCACTATTCCCCCCACTGAGTCTCTCTAGATCAGGCAGTACAAGACTGGTAGTACAGACTAGAGTCTGCCTCACAGCTGGGATAACCCAGCTCCAAGTCCTTTCAACGTTCTATCGTTCTCTGATATTAATATGTTCAGTTTCTAGGGGATGGTGGACCTAGAGTATAAACAAAGATTTTTTTATTGAAATTAGTGAAATATTCATTTAGATTTTATAATTGTATAATATTTAATGGTTTCATGTCTCACAAATGATTTCATTAATGTAGTGAAGGGCTAGAGGATTTTATGGCAATTGGTGCGAGACTGGCAAGTAGGCTAATATTGTGGGCACTTTAATTGCATGTAAGCTTTGCAACTGAATGGTGTCTAAAACCTACTGAACTGTGTCTAAAACCTATTTCACACAGAATTCAAAAAATACAAATATGGCCATGTTTATATGATCCCATTTCAAAATGTAAAATTAACACCACTTTCTTGCCGGTGTTTCCCTTATATACATCCCGTTGGGTAACCAGCACCGGGGAGGGGTGCGAGCAAGAGACATACAATTATTATTTTTTTTACTTTGGCCTTGTTGTTGCAATGGTAACACTGTTAATCAAGTTCTAAATTCCTCTGTCAAAATGCAATGCTTTGATTTTTCTTCACATTCCCAACTGTAGGTTAGCTATTTTATCTTGCCATACTTGTACATAATTTGAAAATAATTTCCTTGTAATGTGTTCATTTTCATGTTATGATTAATAAAAACTCAAAACGTTGTGAAATATGTTCTGGTAATTAAAGTATTCTGTATTACCCAGCTAGCCAGCTAGCTAGATAGCTAGCTAACAAGCTTGCAACAAACCAAACATTGTCTAGAAAGTTGATTTTAGTTGCCTGACTTGGATTGACATATTATCTAAAATACATTTTTAAATAAATGTTGAGGTTTTTTGCGTGCAAAAAGATTTATCAGCTGTAGTATGCTGTTGGTGATCATGCATACCACCATTGTGTCGTCAGCAAACAGGAGGAGTACAGGAGGGGACTAAGCACGCACCCATGAAGGGCCCCCGTGTTGAAGGTCAGCGTGGCGGATGTGTTGTTGCCTACAGTACCTTCCCCACCTGGGGGCGGCCCATCAGGAAGTTGAGTACAGTTGCAGAGGGTGAGTTGTTCAGTCCCAGTGTCCTGAGATTAGGAATGAGCTTTGAGGGCATTGAATGCTGAGCTGTAGTCGATAAACAGCATTCATCACATCGGTGTCCCTCTTGTCCCGGTGGGAGAGGGCCGTGTGGAGTGCAATAGAGATGGAGTCATCTGTGGATCTGTTGGGGTAGTATGCCAATTGGAGTGGGTCCAAGGTGTCTGGGTTGATGGTGTTCATATAAGCCATGACCAGCCTTTCAAAGAATTTCATGTCTACAGATGTGAGTGCTACGGGGCGATAGTCATTTAAAAGAAAGTGGTATACCTAGTCAGTTGTACAACAATGCCTTCAACTGAAATGTGTTTGCTGCATTTAACCCAACCCTTCTGAATCAGAGAGGTGTGGGGGGCTGCCTTAACTGACATCCGTATCTTCAGCTCAGGGATTCGCTCCAGCAACCTTTTGGTTACTAGGCTACTAGGTTACTAGGCTACTAACCACTAGGCTACCTGCCGCCCCAGGTTACCTTTGAGATTTTGGGCAACGAAACTATGATGATCTGCTTGAAACATGTAGGTATTACAGATTGGGTCAGAGAGAGGTTGAAAATGTCAGTCAAGACAATTGCCAGCTGGTAAGCGCATTCACTGCCTTTTTGGTATGCAACTCCAGTGTAGATGTGGCCTTGTGTTGTAGCTTAATGTCCCTCTCCCAGTGTCTGGTGTAAAGCAAACTGAAGCAGGGTTTCCTCTAGGCCTGTGCTTAGGTCCATCTGTTTCTTTTAATCCTGAAAAACTCCCCAGTCTTACCCTTAATATGATGTAGCCACCACCATTCTTGAAAATGATGAGGCAGTTACTCAGTATAAGGCATTGCATTTAGGCCAAAATGGCATACTTTTGCTGTTTTATTTTAAATATTACTTTAGCGCCTTGTTGTATATTTTGAAATATTTTATTTTTATTTTCACTTTGTCATTTAGGTCATTATTGTGGAGTAACTAGAATGTTGTTAATCCATCCTCAGTTCTCAATTTACAGCCTTTAATTCTGTAGCTGCTTTAAAAACAGCAATGGCCTCATGGTGAAATCCCTGAGCAGTATCCTTCCTGCAGCTCAGTTCAGAAGGATCTGTATCTTTGTTCTGTCTCGGTGGTTAAATGCATCATCCATTGTATACATTTTAAGTTGACCGTGCTTAAAGAGATATTCAATGTCTGCTGTGTTATTGTTACCCATCTACCAATCACTGCCTTTCTTTACGACACTTTCGAAAAGTTCCCTGGTCTTTGTAGTTGAATCTGTGGTTGAAATGTAATACTTGACTGAAGGACCTTACATGTGTTGTATATGTGGGGGACAGAGGAAGGGGTTGTCACAAAAAAAATCATATCAACCCCTATTTCACAAGATGTTGTTATTTTACTTTTGTTAACATTTGTATAATTTGTTTTCATTTTGACATTATGGTGTATTTTGTGTAGATTAATGACCAAAATAAATCACAACTAAATCCATTTCAATCCCACTTTGACATGGATCCTATAAGTCCTAGAGCTGAAGACCTCTGTTAGAGAAATCCTCTGATCATATTTGTAAGTCCCCCAAATTAGAAGCTTCAATGAAGGAGTGCCCTCCTTTACCACACGGCACCAGGGAATTCTGTTTTTAAATTAATTCAAGTCTCTAAGGGGCGTTGCCTCAGTTAATCCCAATGTTCTGAAGGATCATTAGTGTTGGAGAGAGAGGGAGAGAGAGGGAGAGCTGAATGACTGGGCGCTAATTGTGACGGGAGAGAAAATGACTGGCTAAGTAATGAGACAGCTGAAAGGAGGTGGCGGTGAGGGTGGCATGCATTCTTAAGAAACATCAGGCGTTTGGGGTTTAGGTAATCATATGTATATGAGGCAGACTGGCTGTGGGGGAAAGAGCATCAAATAAGAACATGAATAGTTGGACACCTAAAGATTGGCTGGTAAGTGTTACAGTATGCTGCGAGAGAATACAACTGATAGTGAATTGTGATGTAACCTTTAGAAATAATCAACCACAATTCAACCCATCTGTTCCCCGTACCTACAGTGCAAACAAACAAAATGCTATTTTCCTTGGATATCGGGGGGAAAAAACATTCCCTTCAACAACAGATCACCACAACATGCTGCCTGGAGCCATCAATTACAGACCATTAAGGTGTCGCCCGATCAAGGGGCTGCATCATCTTGTTAGACTCCATTTCACTCAGTTCGTTAGAGCTGATACTCCCAGCACCTGTCTCAACATGACAGACACAATTAACACATATGGCTATTTATAGCAGCTGTGTTCAGCCAATGGGATCTGATGGGAATTACGGCATAACTTCTACAGGAGGTCGTCTGGTCATTGGTGGTGTCACTGTATAAAGTCCTAGTAACATTTGGAAGGAAAACAGGAACATTATTATTTCTCTTTACAAATAACGATTAAATATAGCTTCATTCAGGCTTTTCAAATTAAAGATCCCATCCAGGATCAAATTAGTAACATTTTGTATGAATGGGAATTCATAACATATCATACAAATTGCACTTACATTTTTAAAATAATAATTCAAACAAAAGATCTGGAGCATCACTTTAAGAATGAGATTTTAGAATAGGACCTTTAAACCTTCAGCAGACACTATATTGTAAGATATCTGAGGAAATACACTATATGGCCAAAAGTATGTGGAGAATCCGTCAAATTAGTGGTTTCGGCTATTTCAGCCACATCCATTGATGACTGGTGTATAAAATCGAGCACACAGCCAAGCAAACTCCATAGGAAAACATTGGCAGTAGAATGGCCTTACTGAAGAGCTCAGTGACTTTCACCTGGCGCCGTCATAGGATGGCACCTTTCCAACAAGTCAGTTCATCAAATTTCTTCCCTACTACAGCTACACAGGTGCTGTTATTGTGAAGTTTAAACATTTACAAACAACGGCTCAGCCGCGAAGTGGTAGGCCACACAAGTTCACAGAACGGGTCCACCGAGTGCTGAGGCACGTAAAAAACGTCTGTCCTCAGTTCCAACACTCACTACCGAGTTCCAAACTGTCTCTGGAAGCAAAATCAGCACAAGTGCTTCCATAGCAGAGCAGCCGCACAAAATCCTAAAATCAGCATGTGCATTGCCAAGCGTCGGCTGGAGTGGTGTAGCTCGCCGCAATTGGACTTTGGAGCAGTAGAAATGCTTTCTCTGGAGTGATGAGTCACAATTCACCATCTGGAAGTCTGACGGACAAGTCTGGGTTTGGCGGATAATAATAATAATAATAATAATATATGCCATTTAGCAGACGCTTTTATCCAAAGCGACTTACAGTCATGTGTGCATACATTCTACGTATGGGTGGTCCCGGGGATCGAACCCACTACCCTGGCGTTACAAGCGCCATGCTCTACCAACTGAGCTAGATTTCTACCTGACCAAATGCATAGTGTCAACTGTAAAGTTTGGTGGAAGAGGAACAATAGTCTAGGGCTGTTTTTCATGGGTCGGACTAGGCCCCTTAGTTCCAGTGAAGGGAAATCTTAACACTACAGTATACAATGACATTCTAGACAATTCTGTGCTTCCAAATTTGTGGCAACAGTTTGGGAAGGCCCTTTCATGTTTTAGCATGATAATGCCCCCATACACTAAGCGAGGTCCATACAGAGATGGTTTGTCGAGATCAGTGTGGAAGAACTTGACTGGCCTCACATCACACACACACTGGGGCAGAAGAACGTTATCAATGAAACGTCACAATGCAGTGCAGAGTGTTAGATTTGGCTGCTTCAAGGCAAGGAGACCCCCGGCTCTGCTAAAACCATTGACAACTATGTGCTGTTTTCAAGGGGAGGTTAAATAAGTGTTAGCACTCTTTGGTTTTAATTTCATCACCTCTTCATTCAGTAACTGCATGCTTTTCATTTGTCTTTGTATTTTTTTAATTTATTAACCTTTATTTAACTAGGCAAGTCAGTTAAGAACACATTCTTATTTTACAAGGACGGCCAACCCCGGCCAAACCCTCCCCTAACCCGGACGAAGCTGGGCCAATTGTGCGCCACCCTATGGGACTCCCGATCACGGCCGGTTGTAATACAGCCTGGGATTGATCATGTTGATCAAGTGAAGGTAGCTTATCCATATGGTATGCTAGCTAGCTAAGCAAACAATGTGTAATTTACTGTAGCTTGCTTTATCAGAGATAAGGCTTTTGGATAAAGGTTGACATTGACATGTCCTCGTCCTGGTAAAGTTGTCAGTCGGACGACTGCCGTCACCACTATAGATGGCATCAAATCAAACAATATTTGGATATACTGTACCCATCTAGTTTATTCCCTGAAAAGCTTGTTAACTTGCCATATTGACGGAATCTGTTATGAGCTAGGTCGCCAATTTGACGTGGTCTATTAATCAATGTGGTCAATCATACAGCAATCATGATTAACCACTCAAAAACAATGTTGAAAAGGGTATAATTTTAGCTAAGTTCGCTAGGCAGGCCTTCGTTGGTTGGAGAAAAAAGTACATTATGTCTACTTACCACTATGTTTAGCCAACTGTACAAGGTTTCTACCGGTAGCTTGCAAAGTAAAAATGATCAGCTAACAGTACATCGGCAAATGCTGCTGTTTGACAGGCAGAGCCCACGAAGGACAGGAAATGAACCTAAACCACTCATGCTTGTCAGGTATAGTTTACTTTTTGTTATCACTGAAGAATCCAATTAATGGTGGCCAATATTGACAGATATCGTGAGGCTCCCCTCACGTATCTGAAGTGACATGATCAATTAATTTTTACTGATCATGAAAAGTAGGCAGATACTTGCTGTATAGTAGATGATAGAGCTATATGTTCACACTTGTTTTGCATGGAACAACCAGAAATGTGACTATTCTCTTCCGAGGTGATGATATTACAACTAAATAGTTAACATTTGTTTAACGATCCCTTGAAAACAGCACGCAGTTGTCAATTGTTTTACCTGAGCTGGGGGACTCCTTGCCCCCCCCCAACAGGCAAATTAAACACTCTGCGCCTTATTGTGACGTTTTCTTGATAACGACATATTAGCAATTTAGTAAACAAACATTAGTCATTGTATAAACTGTTTCTATTGGTGAGGAAAACTCTGTTTTTACACAAGATGAGCCATAAGACACTGCCTTGATGTGAGGCTAATCAAGAACTTTAGTGATGTGGACACTGAGGAACTAATTCTATATCAATGCATGATAAATCCATGATAATCGAAAACTTCAACAAGCATTTCTCAACAGCTGGCCATGCCTTCCTCCTGGCTACTCGCAGCTACTCGCCCAAGCCTCCCCAGCTTCTCCTTTACCCAAATCCAGATAGCAGATGTTCTGAAAGAGCTGCAAAACCTGGATCCGTACAAATCAGCTGGGCTTGACAATCTGGACCCTCTATTTCTGAAACTATCCGCCGCCATTGTCGCAACCCCTATTACCAGCCTGTTCAAGCTCTCTTTCATATCGTCTGAGATCCCCAAGGATTGGAAAGCTGCCGCAGACATCCCCCTCTTCAAAGGGGGAGACACCCTGGACCCAAACTGTTACAGACCTATTTCCATCGTGCCCTGCCTATCTAAGGTCTTCGAAAGCCAAGTCAACAAACAGATCACTGACCATCTCGAATCCCACCGTACCTTCTCCGCTGTGCAATCTGGTTTCCGAGCCGGTCACGGGTGCACCTCAGCCACGCTCAAGGTACTAAACGATACCATCGATAAAAGACAGTACTGTGCAGCCGTCTTCATCGACCTTGCCAAGGCTTTCGACTCTCTCAATCACCATATTCTTATCGGCAGACTCAGTAGCCTCGGATTTTTCAAATGATTGCCTTGCCTGGTTCACCAACTACTTTGCAGACAGAGTTCAGTGTGTCAAATTGGAGGGCATATTGTCCGGTCCTCTGGCAGTCTCTATGGGGGTGCCACAGGGTTCAATTCTCAGGCCGACTCTTTTCTCTGTATATATCAATGATGTTGTGCTTGCTGCGGGCGATTCCCTGATCCACCTCTACGCAGACGACACCATTCTGTATACTTCTGGCCCTTCCTTGGACACTGTGGTATCTAACCTCCAAACGAGCTTCAATGCCATACAACACTCCTTCTGCGGCCTCCAACTGCTCTTAAACACTAGTAAAACCAAATGCATGCTTTTCAACCGTTCGCTGCCTGCACCCGCACGCCCGACTAGCATCACCACCCTGGATGGTTCCGACCTAGAATATGTGGACATCTATAAGTACCTAGGTGTCTGGCTAGACTGTAAACTCTCCTTCCAGACTCATATCAAACATCTCCAATCTAAAATCAAATCTAGAGTCGGCTTTCTATTCCGCAACAAAGCCTCCTTCACTCACGCCGTCAAACTTACCCTAGTAAAACTGACTATCCTACCGATCCTCAACTTCGGGCAAAATAGCTTCCAATACTCTACTCAGCAAACTGGATGCAGTTTATCACAGTGCCATCTGTTTTGTTACTAAAGCACCTTATACCACCCACCACTGTGACCTGTATGCTCTAGTCGAATAGCCCTCGCTACATATTCGTCGCCAGACCCACTGGCTCCAGGTCATCTACAAGTACATGCTCCGCCTTATCTCAGTTCACTGGTCACGATGGCAACACCCATCCGTAGCACGCGCTCCAGCAGGTGTATCTCACTGATCATCGTTAAAGCCAACACCACATTTGGCCGCCTTTCCTTCCAGTTCTCTGCTGCCTGTGACTGGAACGAATTGCAAAAATCGCTGAAGTTGGAGACTTTTATCTCCCTCACCAACTTTACATATCTGCTATCTGAGCAGCTAACCGATCGCTGCAGCTGTACATAGTCCATCGGTAAATAGCCCACCCAATTTACCTACCTCATCCCCATACTGTTTTTATTTATTTACTTTTCTGCCCTTTTGCACACCAATATCTCTACCTGCACATGACCATCTGATCGTTTATCACTCCAGTGTTAATCTGCAAAATTGTAATTATTCGCCTACCTCCTCATGCCTTTTTTCACGCAATGTATATAAACTCTTTTTTTCTACTGTGTTATTGACTTGTTTATTGTTTACTCCATGTGTAACTCTGTTGTTGTCTGTTCACACTGCTATGATTTATCTTGGCCAGGTCGCAGTTGTAAATGAGAACTTGTTCTCAACTAGCCTACCTGGTTAAATAAAGGTGAAATAAAATAAATAAAAAATAAATAAAATCAACGTGATGCTGAAAATATTTGTAATTGACAAAGTATTTGACCACAACATCATGCACACAAGCAAAAACAGATTAACATGCATGGCTTACAATGATTAGTATAAATCGTAAAATGTATCATTTTCACTTACGGTCGAAACGTTTGACAATTATGCTTCATAAAATTCAAGATAGTTGCGAAAAGATTTGTGTTGTCCCAATGCCATAATGGTCTGTTTTGCATGTTATTTTGTGTTACATATTAGTATGCAAACAATAAATAAATAAAATCTTAAAATAGAGTTAAAAAAAGCTGCATACAAACATGGTCTCTTTATTGAGTAAGGCAGCTCCAAAATGTAGGTGCTTCAGCCAAGCTCAGTGCTTTCTGTGGTAGCCAGATAAAATAACAGATTATAGGCGTTGGTAATCTTCTCTAGTTGAGCCGTGATTGGCTCAGTGTTCTGCCAGTCATGGGGATGCTACGTCATCTCAGAATCTACAGGGAGAGATAGGCAAAATCACGTTATATCTACCATAGCCTTGATTGGAATGATCAGGTCAACATCATACTTTCAAAATATAGCTAGACAAGCACTCATCATGAATCATCACAATCTACTGGCAAATCCTTTTCAATCCTTGTCATATGAAGAGTAATTGTATCGGTGCTTATTGGCCATTAGACAGAAACATTACACAATGAGTTGGAAATCACAAATTCAACAATGTATGGTTCAGAAGGAATCAGTGGCTAACTCTGTTGCAAAGCAATCACTATTTTGCTTCCTCTGCCTGATTTTCATTGGAGAGGGTCTGTGGTCCAAGTCTGGGTATAATGATTAAAAACATCTGTCTGAAAGGGTCTCTTTTCCAAGCTTAAAATGATAATCATTCACACGCAACACCAGAATAGGTTGAATGCATTGGCCATGCTGTCAATCAATCCAGCATGACTTCTGACGCATTCAGACCACTGTGCCACTTGAGAGGCTGGGAAAATATGTTTTGAATGGTCATCCAACTCGGAATTCCAAGTCGGGAACTCGGGCCTCGTTCTAGAGCTCTGACTTTCCAACCTGAAGATCACTGATGTCACGATTCAACCTAGTTTTGCCGGTTGTCTTGAACGGATCATACATCCAGAGAATGCAAGACTTTGATGACACATTTTTGCACAATAAGGACCGCCGCAACCAATCCTGTTCAAGTGAGCACAGCACAACAACTGTAAGTCACAAAATACACTACACGACCAAAAGTATGTGGACACCTGCTCATCGAACATCTCATTTCAAAATCACGGGCATTCATATAGAGTTGGTCCCCCCATTGCTGCTATAACAGCCTCTACTCGTCTGGGAAGGCTTTCCTCTAGATTGGTCGATTATGCCTGGTCTCGCAGTCAGCGTTCCAATTCATCCCAAAGGTGTTTGGTGGGGTTGAGGTCAAGGCTCTGTGCAGGTCAGTCAAGGTCTTCCACACTGATCTTGACAAACCATTTCGTTCTGGACCTCACTTTGTCCACAGGGGCATTGTCATGCTGAAACAAGAAAGGACCTTCCCCAAACTAAGGGGCCAAGCCTGATCCATGAAAAACAACCCCAGCACTATACCTCTTCCACCAAACTTCACAGTTGACAATATTCATTGGGGTAGATGGAGTTCTCCATCCACCAAACCCAGATTCGTCATTCAAACTGCCAAATGACGTATTTCCATTGCTCCAGAGTCCAATGGTGGTGAGCTTTACACAATTCCATTTGACGCTTGGCATTGCGCAAGGTGATCTAAGGCTTGTTTCGCCGGCTGCTGAGCATGGTATCCAATTTCTTGACGCTCCCGGCGAACAGTTCTTGTGCTGATGTTGCTTCCAGAGGCAGTATGGAACTCAGTAGTGAGTGTTGTAACAGAGGAGAAACAATTTTTACTCACTTCAGCAATCAGCTGTCCTGTTCTGTAACCTTGTGTGGCCTACCACTTTGCGGCTGAGCCATTGTTACTCCTTAAAGTTTTCACTTCATAATAAAAGCACTTACTGTTGACTGGGGCAGCTCTCGCCGGGCAGAAATTTGACGAACTGACTTGTTGGAAAGGTGGCATCCTATGGCGGTACCACGTGAAAGTCACTGGGCTCTTCAGTAAGGCCATTCTACTGCTGTTTCTCTATGAAGATTGCATGGCTGTGTGCTCGATTTTATACACCTGTCAGCAACGGGTGTGGCTGAAATAGACTAATCCACTCAATGGAAGAGGTGTCCGCATACTTTTGTATATATAGTGTATGTCTTGTATGCTGCTGCATAGATGATCGCAATATGCCAGGATATGTATACTGCAGCTAAGAAAGTAATAGTAAGTGTATGTTTTGTAGTAAGCTGTTAGTAGCCCATGTGTGTCACCCTAAGAATTTGGTATCTCAACCACTCAGAACTTAGCCTACTGTTCTGACTTTGTGGTGCACATGTAGCCTATTTTAGAGAAATCAGGTTGGAATGAAGCATTTCATTATTTTGCTTACTTTGTGTAGGCTATTGTATTTATTTCATGTGCTTTTCTCCACAACGAGGGGATAGTATACATGTTGGGTCTTTAATCATGTTTGCCAGTGACAGTCTCTTCTCTTCAGGAAAAGACCCATGTAATTCCAGTTGATAGTGTGAGGTCTATGTGTCAGTACTGTATATTGTCTTTAAATGTGGATTGTATTTTCCTTCCTTTTTAGACCACATACTCTAGGCCCAATAAAATACTTTGAATGGTAGTCTGACCGTATCTCTCACTCTCTCTGTGTATATACAGTGGGGAGAACAAGTATTTGATACACTGCCGATTTTGCAGGTTTTCCTACTTACAAAGCATGTAGAGGTCTGTAATTGTTATCATAGGTAAACTACAACTGTGAGAGACGGAATCCAGAAAAAAATCCAGAAAATCACATTGTATGATTTTTAAGTAATTAATTTGCATTTTATTGCATGACATAAGTATTTTATCACCTACCAACCAGTAATAATTCCAGCTCTCACAGACCTGTTCGTTTTTCTTTAAGAAGCCCTCCTGTTCTCCACTCATTACCTGTATTAACGGCACCTGTTTGAACTCGTTAACTTAAAAGACACCTGTCCACACACTCAATCAAACAGACTCCAACCTCTCCACAATGGCCAAGACCAGTGCGCTGTGTAAGGACATCAGGGATAAAATTGTAGACCGGCAAAAGGCTGGGATGGGCTACAGGACAATAGGCAAGCAGCTTGGTGAGAAGGCAACAACTGTTGGTGCAATTATTAGAAAATGGAAGAAGTTCAAGATGACGGTCAATCACCCTCGGTCTGGGGCTCCATGCAAGATCTCACCTCGTGGGGCATCAATGATCATGAGGAAGGTGAGGGATCAGCCCAGAACTACAAGGCAGGACCTGGTCAATGACCTGAAGAGAGCTGGGACCACAGACTCAAAGAAAACCATTAGTAACACACTATTCCGTCATGGATTAAAATCCTGCAGCGCACGCAAGGTCCCCCTGCTCAAGCCAGCTCATGTCCAGGCCCATCTGAAGTTTGCCAATGACCATCTGGATGATCCAGAGGAGGAATGGGAGAAGGTCATGTAGTCTGATGAGACAAAAATAGAGCTTTGTGGTCTAAACTCCACTCGCCTTGTTTGGAGGAAGAAGAAGGATGAATACAACCCCAAGAACACCATCCCAACCGTGAAGCATGGAGGTGGAAACATCATTCTTTGGGGATGCTTTTCTGCAAAGGGGACAGGACGACTGCACCGTATTGAGGGAAGGATGGATGGGGCCATGCGAGATCTTGGCCAACAACCTCCTTCCCTCAGTAAGAGCATTGAAGATGGGTTGTGGCTGGGTCTTCCAGCATGACAACGACCTGAAACACACAGCCAGGGCAACTAAGGAGTGGCTTCGTAAGAAGCATCTCAAGGTCCTGGAGTGGCCTAGACAGTCTCCAGACCTGAACCCAATAGAAAATCTTTGGAGGGAGCTGAAAGTCCGTATTGCCCAGCGACAGCCCCAAAACCTGAAGGATCTGGAGAAGGTCTGTATTGAGGAGTGGGCCAAAATCCCTGCTGCAGTGTGTGCAAACCTGGTCAAGAACTACAGGAAACATATGATCTCTGTAATTGCAAACAAAGGTTTCTGTACGAAATATTAAGTTCAGCTTTTCTGATGTATCAAATACTATTGTCATGCAATAAAATGCATATGAATTGCTTAAAGATCATGCAATGTGATTTTCTGGATTTTTGTTTTAGATTCCGTCTTTCACAGTTGAAGTGTACCTATGATACAAAGCATATAGAGGTCTGTAATTTGTAAGTAGGAAACACTGCTGACTTAGCAGGTTATCAAATATTTGTTCTCCCCACTGTATCTGGTGACTTAAAGAAGAGTAACATTAAGGCCTCGACATCTTGCTGAATTTATCTGAACTAGCATCTAAATCTGTCAGTGTCCATTTTGAAAGTGTTGAATGTAGATCTACCTCGCCGCAGCTCGTTTGCTTGCGATTGCTTATACTTAGAGTTCAGCATTAATGATATAAGAACAAACATGATGAATTTACTGTTTGTATGTCGGCATTCGTCATTTTTTTAAGGACAATTTGGTTCTTATCGAGAAACGCAAATCCACAAGGAGTCCGTAGAAGCCATATTTATTTAACCAAGTCATCCATATCAGCTATGGTTTTTAAAAAGGCAGTAAATGAGTCTGAATGAACTATTTCGCTGCCAGACAAGGCTCCGCTGATAGCCAGGTGTAGCGATGGTAAGGATTCAACCCATGGTGCTGAAGGAAAGCTCTGCTGTTGGGACAGCTTTATGTAGGCCCTAACAGTTTTGGGGGACCGTTTGTCAGCGTTATAGTGCAATTAATGTATTGTTTGGTGTTGTGTAGTGTCTTGTGTAGTGGCTTATACAAAAAAGTACCTCATACCTATGGTAAAATATGGTGGTGCATATTTGATGTTATGGGGCTATATTGTTTCCACTGGTCTCGTGGCCCTTGTTAAGGTCAATGGCATCATGAACTTTACTAGATACCAGGACATTTTCATAAAAACTTGTCTGCCTCTGCCAGGAGGACGACACTTGGCCACAAGTCAATCTTCCACCAAGACAATAACCCCCAAGCACCCATCTACATCCACAAGGAAATGGGTAATTGAACACAAAATCAACATTTTGCAATGGCCATCTCAGTCGCTGGACTTGAACCCCATTGAAAGCCTGTGGTTAGAATGGAAGAGGGCAATCCATAAGTGCAGACAAAGGATATCAAGGCTCTGGAAAGATTCTGTATGGAGGAATTGGTCTAAGATCCCTTGCAATGTGTTCTCCAATCTCAAAACATTTGAGAAAAAGGTTCAGCGTTGTTATCTTCACAAGGGTAGGGTGCTGGAGTCCTGAAAATAGGTGTGCCTATAATTTTGATTATTTTTCAAAATAAAATTGTAAAACTTGTTGAACAAAATCATTTTCCCTGAGCAATTGTATTAGTATAAAATTAATTGTCAACTTGTTTTGAGCATGCAATATAGCTCAGTATATGTTAGTATTATTTATTTTATACAGGCTGTTTTGCTCATATTTATTAAGGTTGCCAATAGTTTTGGACCTGACTGATATCACGATCACATGTGTGTTTCGCTACTTGCCTTGAATTCCAGAAAGTTTCAGAGGGAATAATATGAAAGAGAGTGAGTAATGAAACAAGACCAAAATTAATAGATTATCACATCCCACTCTAAGCCAACGCAATCAAAGACTGGAACACACGAAATATGCAACAAACGGATTTGGAAGAAGACAAGAGGGGATTGAGTTGTGAACTCCTGTGGGTAGGAAGGGATCTGTGAAGGCCGATGTAGGTATAAACACAACGATGAAGAGGGCCTTGCTAAGTGGATGGATGGAGACAGATGGTAGGGTGCAGGTCTGAGTGTAGGGTGCAGAGGGAGGGCTCTAGGGCTTCAAAGGTATGTAGGGGACATGGTGTAGAGGGCACAACATGCTAGAGTATTGCTTGGGAAACAGATGGTAGAATTTAGGAGAAGTGGAGAATAGAGGGAGTGAAGGATGAGAGGAGAGTGAAGCGAGGGGGATCACGAGAGAAGGGAACAAGCAGGATAGAACAGAAGATTACCAAAGAAATCTACAGGGAATGTTCTCATCAATATATTTGAATAGAGGCCTGTTTATCGATTGTGTTCCAGCAATATTTTTGGGCGGTTCCACAGGCATTTGTGATCTATAGGCATGTCTATAGGCTTCAAGCGATTCTAGTTCCCAACTCCAGTCCTTTAGTACCCCCAACAGTACAGATTTTTGATGTAGCTCTCAATGAGTTGAATCATGTATGTTTCTTGGTGGCTACAACAAAAACGAGTGCTTTTAGTGGTACTGGAGGCCCGGGGTTCGAAACCACGGCAAGTGATCACCCAATAAAACCACATGACTCCGGTCATTGATTCACACGTTCATGGTCAAATAGCACAAGTCATCCTAAAGCATGCAGAATATGCCTAACATCCCTCTACAAACAGATGCTATGAGTCATGTCCCTGACCCTTCTCTGCCAATCTGACGAGTCAATTTTCTTCTTGTCTTTATTGCATATGTATTACATTCATAAAAAGGTGCATCATTCCTACATGGATGTCTCTCTCTGAGCTAGGCAGTTGCCATCCAGGTTACAGGAGGTTAAGTGTCCAGTAACACAGAACTCTCCAGCATCCATCTCTCACACAGCAGGAGGACTGACCACCTGATATGCGGACTGCCGAGAGATAATGATCCCACGCTGTGCCCTCGGTACATGTGTGGTGTTGTGTGGGTGTGTGTGGGCAGTGATTTGTTGACCAATTTAACAGAAAGACCTCTGTTAGGTGAACAAACCAGCATTTGTAGAATACCTTCCTAAAAAACATCCTGACATTTTTCATTTATTAAATTGCATTAAAATGTCTTATCGATTGGTGGTAAGATGGCTACAATTATTTATGTTGTGTATGTGTCTTTGAGTCCACGAGATGAGTAGCTATTGCTTAGGACAATATTTCCATTACATCTGTATTTCCATTACAACTTTGGAATAATAATATAAATCTGTGATATTTCACTCATGAAATGGCTCTGTCCAAATGTTGAAATAGTATATAAGCAAGTATGCTTTTAGGTCAACACACGGAAGAATGTTCTCAGAAACTAAATTCTGCTTTATTTTCCCAGCCTGTACACAGTGTACAGAGAGTGCAGTGAGGCTCCATTATCTTCTAATCACACCTCTCTATAAGAGCTCTCGCACAACACAACTTTTATATTTCAAGATACAATAAGTCAATAAGCAGAGTTGTTTGCATTAGCACAATTGATATTGTGGCCCTCTGTAGCAGATTGTTGTAATTATATTACTCTGCATAATCCCAGAATATGTCCTTAGTGTTCACAGGTTGAAAACAGATCATCTGCGTGCTGTGTTTTAATCAGACTAAATGTCTGGTATTAAGGTCTAGGTGCGCCAGCTTAGCTTAACTCTGTGTGAATTATCAGCAGGAAATAGGTCAATGTCACCTTACCCCTAAATCTGGTGCTACAACAGCCATTTTGTGTCAAATTACTTCCTGGTTTGGCCTTGTAAGTCAACAGAGGTGGCAACAGGTGAGAAAGGTGCCAGGAGATAGATAAATGTTGCTTGATACGAGACTAAAGACTGAGTGTGTGTGTGTTTATGCAAAGTATGTCCCTACTGTACTGTATTTACTTACAGTACATTTGGAAAATATTCAGACCCCTTGAATTTTTCCACATTTTGTTACGTTACAGCTTTATTCTAAAATGTATTCAATTGTTTTTTTCACCCCTCACCAATCTGCACACAATACCCCATAATGACAAAGTTTCTTGGTCACCTCCCTGACCAATTCCAGTCTCCCCCAATTGCTCAATTTGGCCAGATGGCCAGCTCTAGGAAGGGTCTTGGTGGTTCCAAACTTCTTCCATTTAAGAATGATGGAGGCCATGGGGAACTTCAATGTTGCAGAAAGGTTTTGGCACCCTTCCCCAGATCTGTGCCACAACACAATCCTGTCTCGGAGCTCTACGGAAAACTCCTTCGACCTCATGGCTTGGTTTTAACTGTGAGACCTTATATAGACAGGTGTGTGCCTTTCCAAATCATGTCCAATCATAGTAAAGGGTCTGAATACTTATGTAAATAAGGTATTTCTGTTTTTTTTTTTGCAAAAATGTCTAAACCTGTTTTCACTTTGTCCTTTTGGGGTATTGTGTGTAGATTGATGAGGATGTCTTATTTATTTAATCCATTTTAGAATAAGAATGTAACGTAACAAAGTATAGAAAAAGTCAAGGGGTCTGAATACTTTCTGAATGCACTGTATGTATAGGACATCTTTATATTTCATTCTTTGTGTAGAAATTATTTGCTTGTCACTGTGGGCTCTGTATGTATCTTGTGTAAAGTCACCAACTATTGTGTGGGTGAGCTGTGTTAATGTATTATATGCAGGAGAACTGTGGCTCTACAAAGCATGTTGCATTACAGGTCCTGCTGTTTGGAGAACGCATTCCAGGAAGACTCTGCTCCCATGGTGCAACCAACAACCACCTGAAATAGTGTCTGTGTGTGTGTGTGTGTGTGTGTGTGTGTGTGTGTCTTAGCAGTATGGTGCATATCTTTGCATAATATTTTCAGAATATTCCTACTGCAATCTTGGAGGGCACTTGAAATTACATTTGCCGTCAGGCACACCATCAAAGTGATGCACACATGCATACATGTAGCCTACCTGCATATGATCTCGCCTCTGTATGACACGAGTCCTTCTGCCAAAGATAACTTTACACCAACCAAATGAGTACTCTGTGTATTTTGTGTGGTGTGGACTGGGGAATAACAATGATTGTATGGGGAATGGTAATTTGGGTTATAAATGGATTTTGTAGTGCTTGATGGTATCTTGCAGTAACCCTATCATCAGATACATTAAATATTCTCACTGTCAATGGAATGATTTAAACAAAAACACAGACATACGTACCTCAAATACTCATGCACTTTTCTTAAATGGAGACGGATGACAACAGCCTGAACTAATGCCCATTATCAAAAAAGGGATCAGTGAAAAAATGTGCGTCAAGCTTCATAATTGAGAAACCACATGCTTCCCCTTTAGTTAAAAGGAAACCTTTAAAACATAATTCCACATCAAACAGGCAAGCCAACAGTGTGGATGATACACTTGTCATTAGCGGTGCTAAGCTGATAAGCACCAGGATGGAGACAGAGTATTTTTAACCCCAACAGCCACCATTTGTTTGATTGATAGATGAGACACAATGCTCATCGGTTTATTTGGCTCTGGAAGGGTGGCGGGGGTCTAGGATAGAACAAAAATGTGGTTTGTACTTTATCTAAAAGGCCACAATTTAGCTGCTAAGTTACTTGGAAATTGTTTGATGAATTGGCTATTACTTAATACCTAAAAATGTCTATTTAGTTTGATTCAACAAGCTTT
This sequence comes from Oncorhynchus keta, assembly GCF_023373465.1. NCBI lineage: Eukaryota > Metazoa > Chordata > Actinopteri > Salmoniformes > Salmonidae > Oncorhynchus > Oncorhynchus keta. The sequence goes on along the minus strand of NC_068444.1, from coordinate 34,333,599 downwards.
GAAGACTCCATAAGACAGCCATTACAATGATTATTTTACCAGATGTGTTGAATTATTTTAAGTAACATACTGTCACTAGCCAACACCACCTGCAATTAACAAAGTTTGTTTTGGGGAGAAAATGGTAAAATGCAGTTTGGCATGACTGTCAGAAGTATTTTGAAGAAGTGCTGTAGAGGTGAGGAAATATATTTATGTTTTATAAGCCCCCTGCTGCATATCTGCAATTGGGTGAAATTAAATTATGGATTTTTTTTCTTCTTCTTAATGATGTCCTGTCAATCAAGGAAATGTGTGCCGAACTGAATACTGAAAGAGAGAAAAGTAAGATAACACTACAGAAAAATTTAGATTCACTGGTCCTGTCCGAATACCCATACTTGTGTCCTAAATAGTAGTCTGTTTGAGTATGCAGAGAAAAAATATATTTTTTTGTACTGTAAGTGACATTTCGAAACTCTACTATACTTTAAATACACGGATGTCAAACTAATTTCAACTATGACAACAGTTGATCAATTAAATTTGGAAATGCTCTTCCGAAATCAACAAATATCAGGAAACAAAGCAATCGCGCATGACACATTCTCAGTATGCGAAAAAATAAAGTTTTGTGTTTATGTGAATTTTCTAAAATCAAGTATGCTTTAAATGCCTAGATGTTGATGCCAGGATATTTAGGATATTGACTGATAAATAGCTAATCAAATGGCTACCTGGACAACCTGCATTGACTCTTTTTTTAAAACTAACTGACTCTATGAACACACGCTGAACTCTACCCACACATAATATGCGCACACATGCATACTGACGCCACACACACTTTTACACTCACCACATACACTGCTGCTACAGCTGTCTATTATCTACCTTGTTACCTGTTCACTTTACCCCTACCTATATGTATTTAGCTACCTTTAATGACCTTGTATTCTGTTAATCGACTTGGCACTGGGTACTTCTTGTATATAGTCATGTTATTTTTACTCGTTGTTGTTTTTCACTTCATTCTTCGTGTCACTCTTTCAGTTTTTTATTTCTTTATCTTCAACTCTGCGTTGCTGGAAAAGGACCCATAAGTAAACATTTCACTGTTAGTCTACTCCTGTTGTTTTACGAAACATGCGACTGTTATACACATTTCGGCTTTCCATGTAGAATTGGCTGCAGACTTTTGGGGAATTTCACAGGCACAATGCATTGGAAGAGGTGTGCTGTAGGTTGTAATAGCTAGATCTCTTCAAGTAAAGAACAAAACAACTTGGAAGAGAGTGAATAGCGTAGCTTCTGTGTCATTTTTGTTCTCCTCAAAATGATCAAATATTTCATCGTAACATTACATCTTTGAAAACAGATCTGCAGCCTGCTGCCTTCCGTGCCTTTAGTTAGTAACGTACTTTAATAGGACTAGAAGTTATAACTGTTCGAACAGTATAGCTACAGGGTTACTTGCTTGCTGTTGAAAACATACAGTATGCAGTATGTATGTAATCTTGATGTGCTATACTTGGCAAATACAGTTTCCCTTCTCTCTGAGAACAATACTTTCCCATCAAATTCCTATGCTTCATGGGCATATTTATGTAAGTGTGAAGATGTAAATGTTAGAAAGGTCCAAGTATTCCAGAGAAATGTACTGCGAATGTGTTATATTTATAGCTATTATTTATTAAATGTAGTATTTTGGGGGTGGGAGAGTGTGGGACAGTTTGTTATTCAGTTTCTCAGGTAATTATTTTCTACCGTTTTTGGTCCTTTTTTAAAAACCCAAAGTGGATTTCTATTCTCATTGAAAAGTGTTTCTTGTTTATAACTTACAAAAATATTTGATATCGGTACATCTACTGTTGGCCTGTTTTACTTTCAACATTTCAACATAATTTCAACAAATGCACTGGCACATCTGAGCTCTTGTGGCAGGTGATTGGTAACCATTAGATAAGTTGAAAGAAAAAATAAATCGGCACACTACTCTTGCGATTTTCATCTTTTTATTGAGGCCTCTTGGCCTTCAGAGGTTTTTGCTCTACTTAACGAAATAACCCATCTTGGGTATAATACCTATAAACATTAATTACATTTCTATAACGCTTTTCATATTCATCTCAATGTGCAAAAAAAACAAGCAATACATTGTCATGAGTAGCCTTGCTATAGTTGGCCAGGTCAACCAATAGAGGCCAAGTCTGAGTGCATGCATCCTCCAAAGATGGATAGGGACAGTTTTTGGCTTGATCAGAAGAAGGTTGTCGTGGAGATGGCTGATGAAAATGGAGTCTGGTGACAATCTTGTAAAGGGCTAGCTACTCTGGGAACCAGCCTGAGTCATCTAGCCACTGCACTTCTCCTTCACAATGTATGGCACCAAACGTGGGTGATACATCAGCAGCTCTGGGTCCCAGAAAGCTCATCACACACAGCTCAGAGTAGCAGCTAGACAGTCATCCTCATTATGATCCCACTCCCTCAGCACTGCATTCCCCTACTGCAGGGTTCCCCAACTGGTGGCCTGTGGGCCTATTTTGGCCCGTGGGTGTTTTTAAAAAAAAAAAAAAAATTAGTTTTTTTTTTGTTAGACAGACTGTAAAATCACCAGGAAGTCAGTTCCAAGTGATTTTAATTTAAGAAATCTGTTTCCAAATATAAGAGAGGCAAGTGTTCGTATACAAATGTAAGCGAGATTTGAAATGACTTTAGTCAAACATTATACAGTATTTGTTTGGGCTTCTTGCAGTCAATTTGCAGTCTACAAATTATTTGTAATTATGTTTACATTTCAGTCATTTATCCAGACAGACTTACATGAGCAAATAGGGTTAAGTTTGGGGCGGCAGCGTAGCCTAGTTAACTCAGTTTTACTCCAAATATTTACTTCAAAATGCTAGCTACTCAGCACAACACTGTAGTGAAAGGTCACTGGGTGGGGCTACAGACGATCCTTTCCAGTTCATATGCGAAGCCGTAACTGATGGTGTGTTTAAGACAACAGGGAACTCAGAATGAAACAAGCTCCAACTCTCAATTACAATTCGGAAATTATGGCATCATAGAGCGCCAAATTCTCCGACCTGAATATCAATGATGTCACGATTTTTCCCAGTCTGAGCTTGTTTCGTTTACAAGTTCCCAGTTGTCTAGAACACACCAAAAGTAGTATGTTGTGGCCATGGCCACCGCCTCACCTCATTCTGTGCTTTTACATTACATTCACCCAATCATAATCAACATATTTAAACACGTGCAATTGACTGTTCAGCCATTCTAAACGGACAAAGGGGCCTGATGGCAGAAGACAAAGCCAAGCGGAAACAACACAAGTTTCAGAAACAGAATATGGGACCCATAAACAAACCATATTGATAATAAATATACAGTATGTTGGAATTGAAATCGATCAAATGATCTGAAGTGGTCAATTTCCATAAGCATATTCTAATTGTGTTTTGACCTATTGTTCCTTTTTATTTCTTAAGATTTGTTTACTAATATCTATTTAATATGGAAATGCAAGGATATAGTCAACATCCAAGTACACAGTATTCTATCAACTGGAAGTGTCTTCAAATGACTGTAGTCTGTCTGGTAGTTAGTAACAGTGAGTTTGTAGAGTACCGAAATGTTACTCTCTTTTATGTAAAGTGACTATAATGAAGCAACGACTGCCTGCAACAGCATGCCTGTTTTCTCTGTGCAGATAATAATGAGAACAGTTAGGACAACGAGTCAGGCTGATGTATTCTGCATTGATCATAATTAGGCCAAACTAAATCTTCAGGCATGTTGTATTCTCTACCACTTTCGCTTCTCTGATAATCTGCCTCCTCCAGCCAGCTCTGTCTATCCGTCTCTGAGAAGGTAAAGTCGTTTAAGAAAAAAAAAAAAAAAAAATCGAAACATTTGGCTGTTCTTAATGTGTTGTGATTTGCCCATTAGCAGGCAAGTCATCCCTCCTAGCGGCTGCATCAATGTAATTAGTAGTATTTCACCTACATAATTTGGATTTCTGAACCGCCAGATCATTGATTGCGCTGCGATCAATGCTTACCTGCGGAAGAATTGCTCAGGTATAGCCTAGCCCAGGTCCAACAGACTGCCTGATTTGTTTGAAGTGAGGGTGGGTCCCACTGTTTCAGAAGCACATTCAACCTGTCTGTGTTTATGCCCTCCAGGACTGTCATGCAGAAGAAATGCCGGGCCAGGCAGAGACACAAGAGATTGAACTTCACTGAGTTCGCCCCATTAGTTTGCACTATACAGATGAATGATTTTTCTGTGATCGAATCAACATTATATCAGCCCCTTTTAAACGCAAACAAACCAAAACCAATCTTACTTAGCTAGATTGAGTCCATGGAGGCCGCTGAGGGGAGGACGGCTCATAATAATGGTCGGAATGGAGAGAAAGGCATCAAACACATATGTTTGATGTATTTGATACCATTCCACCTATTCTGCTCCAGCCATTAACACGAGCCCATGCTCCCCAATTAAGGTGCCACCAACCTTGTAGCGAGCGTCGTCGTAGGTGGAAGGAGGTGAGGACCAAGGTGCAGCGTGGTAAGTGTCCATATTCTTTAATAAAGTAATTGAACACTGAAGCAATAAATAAAACGACAAACGAACAGTCCTGAATGGTGCTGGAAAAACACTGAACAGAAAATAAACACCCATGAAACCCTGGTGGAAAAAGGCTACCTAAGTATGATTCTCAATCAGAGACAACTAACGACACCTGCCTCTGATTGAGAACCATACTATGCCGAACACAAAACCCAACATAGAAAAACAAACAGACTGCCCACCCCAACTCGCGCCCTGACCATACTAAAACAAAGACAAAACAAAGAACGAAGGTCAGAACGTGACAAACCTCTTGTGATTGAGTGGAAGGCAGAGCCAGAGTAGAATCATATTCTATTGGCAGGTAGCCCACAAGAGGGTCTTCTTTTATATATATTTTACCTTTATTTAACTGGGCAAGTCAGTTAAGAAAAAAATCATATTTTTAGTGACCGCCTAGGAACAGTCGATGAACTGCCTAGTTCAGGGGCAGAACCACAGATTTTTTTTACCTTGTCAGCTCCGGGATTCGCTCTTGCAACCTTTCGGTTACTCAATTTTCAATCACCCGCAAGTGAATGAATTCGTTTTTCAGATCAGAGCTGCACGTGTGAACATTTGTTCATATTCTTTGCTAGTTAGCAAATTATTTTCCCAATTATAGATAATTTTAGGTCAGCAATGAGGAGTTACTGCTTCCTACAAGAGCACAAAACATGTAGGCTACATTTCAAGCTGTCTTTGAAAAGCTTATTTCTAAATTAAAGGGTCAGTGTTGTATTTTGAGACAGGCGTGAATATGCAAATAAGCCAATAGGCGGAGGGGTGGCCTACATTAGAGGGAGCATTGTTCGTGTCACTTTCCATTTGCCTGGTTGGCTGGCTGGTATATCACTGCGCAGAAGCGGACCCCTCTACTTAGTTCTGTCATCGGGCCACAAATGCCTCTTGCCTGACACGGAAAATTTGACTTATAATCGATCATCTGTGATGCTCTCGCAGGCTGTGTGGCTGGACACACACACAGATTACACACACTACACACACACACACACACACACACGCACACACGCACACACACACACACACACACACATACACACACACAAAACACACACACACACACACACACATACACACACACAAACACACACACACAAACACACACACACACACACACACACACACACACACACACACACACACACACACACACACACACACACACACACACACACACACACACACACACACACACACACACACACACACACACACACACACAGCTGCTGCACTGAACTCCTGGGTAGTAGCCAGGAAATGGCCCAGGTCCTCTTCCTCCTCACTCACTCCACTGACCTTGGCATGTGTAGCCACACAGCTGCCTCTCTCTCTTTCACTCTTTCTCTCTCTTACTCATTATTTCACTCTCCACTCACCGATCTAATGGCCTCTGTGGAAATCACATTACCGTTCTTGGAATGGTGTCAGGTGAAGCATTCCAGGTCAGATGAGAGGGGAGTGAGGAAGCGACTTGTTTACAGTTTCCATTCAACACCACCACGCATGTACATACTCAGTGCCTCAGACACACATGCATTTACAGATATCAACCCTCCAGTGCCTTTAGAAAGTATTCATACCCCTTAACTTATTCCACATGTTGTTGTGTTTACAACCTGAATTCAAAATGGATTAAATGTGCTTTTTTTTCACAACCATCTACACACAATACCCCATAATGACAGAGTGAAAACGTTTTTAGAAATGTTTGAAAAATGTATTGGAAATTAAATACAGATATCTAATTTACATAAGTATTCAAATCCATTATACAGTGTCAAGAAAAAGTATGTGAACCCTTTGAATTACCTGGATTCCTGCATGAATTGGTCATAAAATGTCTAATCTAATCTAATCTTCATCTAAGTCACAGCAATACACAAACACAGTGTCCTTGAACTAATAACACACTAATTATTATATTTGTCTTACAGGAGGTAATACAGCAGGTATTCCCAAACTGGCAATGGCAATGCCGTCAGGGATAAGGCAAAAATAAATATCATTCACATTTACAAAAAAAAGCAAAAAATCTTCACATTTTCAAACAGTACATTTAGCATTCAGCGAAATAACTAGACAATGTCAAATACAGGTAGCCTAGTCAGAAAATTAACATCCAAATCACATTAACTGTTACTCTCTAGCGGGAAACCTTCACTCTTGCGCAGACATTTAGAAATGAGAAATGACAATTAGACAAATAATTTTTTGAGCGAGAATAAAGACTACTTTTGAGTAGAAAGACATGCATAAAAGCAACAGATATCATTAATGAGAAGGGGCTAGAAGCGTCTTATATGGTGAGCTACCGAGTGGTTACGACAGGCAAGTCCCATACTATTGTGGAGGACTAAATTCTTCCTGCTGCAGCAGATATAGCTGGGACCGTGCTGGGGTAAAAGGCCCAAAAAAACTATGCAGACAATGTCTTCATCAAACAACATTGTTTCATGACGCACAAGTGACATGGCAGGAGATGTTTTGAAACAATTACTGCTTCGCCTACAAGCCAGTGAATTCTATGCGTTACAGCTGGATGAGTCAACAGACGTGGCAGCCGGGGACAGCTCCTGGTATCCATTACGTTTATGGGGGGTTAATTAAGGAAGACATCCTCTTCTGCAAACCACTGGAAACCAGGACAATATGAGAGGATATTTTTAAAGTACTGGACAGCTTTGTGGCATCAAATGGACTTTGGTGGTCAAGATATGTTGGTATCTGTATTGATGGCGCAAAAGCCAAAACAGGGAAACGTAGTGGAGGGGTAACACGCATGCAAGCAGTTGCTCCCGACGCCACTTGGGTACACTGCAGCATCCACTGAGAGGCTCTTGCTGCCAAGGGAATGCCTGACAGCTTGAAAGATATTTTGGACACTACAGTGAAAATGGTTAATTTTGTTAAAGCAAGGCCCCTGAACTCTTGTGTATTTTCTGCTTTATGCAATGATATGGGCAGCGATGTAACACTTTTACAACATACAGAAGTGAGCTGGTCATCAAGGGGTAAAGTATTGACACAATTTTTTAAATTGAGAGATTTTCTTGCCTGACCGCTTGCATGATGACGAATTTGTCACACAACTGGCCTATCTGGGTGATGTTTTTTTCTCACCTGAATGATCTGAATCTAGGATTACAGGGACTTTCCACCACTATATTCAATGTGCAGGAGGCTATGATTAAGAAGTTGGAGCTCTTCTCTGTCTGCATTAACAAACACAACACAAAGGTCTTTGCATCATTTGTATGATATTTTTGTGTGCAAATGAATTCAAGCTTACGGACAATATCAATGTCAAAAGCACCTGGGTGAGCTGGATGCACAATTACACTGGTACTTTCCCGAAACAGGATGACACAAACAACTGGATTCGTTATCCCTTTCATGCCCTGCCTCTAGTTCACTTACTGATATCTGAACAAGAGCGCCTCATTGAAATTGCAACAAGCAGTTCTGTGAAAATTGAATTTAATCAGAAGCCACTGCCAGATTTCTGGATAGGGCTGCGCTCAGAGTTGTTTGCCTTGGTAAATTGCGCTGTTAAGACACTGATGCCCTTTGGAACCACGTACCTATGTGAGAGTGGATTCTCGGCCCTCACTAACATGAAAACTAAATACAGGCACAGACTGTGTGTGGGAAATGATTTAAGACTGAGACTCTCTCCAATACAACCGAACATGCATATTTATGTGCATCCTTTCAAGAACACCCTTCTCATTAACCTGTGGTGAGTTATTCACCATTTTTGATGAGCAAATAAGGTTTTATATGTAAGATGGCTAAATATAGAGCAAAATTATTGATTATTATTATTTGTGCCCTTGTCACGTTCTGACCTTTATTTCCTGTGTTTTGTATTTAGTTAGTATGGTCAGGGCGTGAGTTGGGTGGGCAGTCTATGTTTGTTTTTCTAGGTTTTGGGTATTTCTTTGTTTTCGGCCTAGTATGGTTCTCAATCAGAGGCAGGTGTCATTAGTTGTCTCTGATTGAGAATCATACTTAGGTAGCCTGGGTTTCACTGTGTGTTTGTGGGTGATTGTTCCTGTCTCTGTGTTTGCACCAGATAGGACTGTTTTAGGTTTTCTCACGTTTGTTGTTTTTGTTAGTTATCTCATGTGTAGTTTCTTTATAAATTAAAGAACATGAATAACCACCATGCTGCTTTTTGGTCCGCTTCTCTTTCACCAGAAAACCCTTACAGCCCTGGTCCTATTAGAGCACTTCGTCACTTTCCACGAGCCGGGTTGTGACAAAAACTCACACTCATTCTTATGTTTAATAAATGTATCGTATTTTGTGTGTGCGGCAGGCTTACAATGATGACTAAAACAACATTTGAGAGTGAGCTTACCCTGGTGCTAGAGGGGGTATGCAGCTGGAGGTTGAATGTTTGAAGGGGTAAGGGACTATAAAAAGTTTGGGAACCACTGGAATACAGCATTTAAACATTCACAGTGTAGGTTGTAAAAAAATATGTGAACCTGTAGGCTAATTACTTCTAATTACTTACATTCTACCATCTCTGTTGAAGAGTCTACGATGCGTAAAACACTAAACAGGAATGGTGTTTGTGGGAGGACACCACGGAAGAAGCCTCTGCTGTCCAAAAGAAGTTTGCAAAATAGCACCTGGATGTTCCACATTGCTATTGCCAAAATATTCTGTGCACAGATTAAACTAAAGTTGAGTTGTTTGGAAGGAACACACAACACCATGTGAAAAAAAGCACCACACACCAACATCAAGACCTCATTCCAACTGTAAAGTATGGTGGATGGAGCATCATGGTTTTGACTGTTTTGCTGCCTCAGGGCCTGGACAGCTTGCTATCATCAACGGAAAAATTAATTCCCAAATTTATCAGACATTTTGCAGGAGAATGTAAAGCTCTGTCCACCAATTGAAGTTCAACAGAAGTTGGGTGATGCTTCGGAACATCGACCCAAAACGCAGAAGTAAATCAACAACAGAATGGCTTCAAATCAAATTGTATTAGTCACGTGCGCCAAATACAAGAGGTGTAGACCTTACAGTGAAATGTTTACTTACGAGCACATAACCGACAGTGCAGTTTCAAAAAATAAGGTTAAGAATAAGAGATAAAAGTAACAAGTAATTAAAGAGGAGAAGTATAAAAGAACAATATATACAGGGGGTGCCGGTACAGAGTCAATGTGCGGGGCCACCGGTTAGTTGAGGTAGTATGTACATGTAGTACATGTAATTAAAGTGACTATGCATAGATGACAACAGTGAGTAGCAGTGGTGTGGAGAGGGGAGGTGGGGAAATGTGAATAGTCTGCGTAGCCATTTGACTAGATGTTCAGGAGTCTTATGGCTTGGGGGTAGAAGCTGTTTAGAAGCCTCTTGGACCTAGACGTGGCGATCCGGTACCGCGTGCCATGTGGTAGCAGAGAGAAGAGTCTATGACTAGGGTGGCTGGAATCTAAAACTCCTGGTATAGAGATGAAAATAAAACAGATTCAACAGATGAAAATACGCATTCTGGAGTAGCCCAGTCAGAGTCCTGACCTCAATCCGATTGAGATGCTGTGGCATGACCTCGAGAGCGGTTCACACCAGACATCCCAAGAATAATGCTGAACTGAAACAGTTTTGTAAAGAGAAATGGTCCAAAATTGCTCATGATTGTTGTGCGGGGTGATTCCACAACTACAGAAAACGTTCGGTTTAGGTTATTGCTGCAAAAGGAGGGTCAACCAGTTATTAAATCCAAGGGTTCACAGACCTTTTCCACCCTGCACTGTGAATGTTTACACAGTGTTTTCAATAAAGACATGAAAATATACAATTGTTTGTGTGTTATTAGTTTAAGCAGATTGTGTTTGTCTATTGTTGTGACTTAGAAGAAGATCAGATCAAATTTTATGACCAATTTATGCAGAAATCCAAGTAGTTCCAAAGGGTTCACATACTTTTTCTTGCCACTCTACATGTTATAATCACCTTAGGCAGCTGTGAGTCTTTCTGTGTAACTTTCTAAGACCTTTGCACACCTGAATTGTACAATATTTGCACTTTTATTTTTTTTATTCTTCAAGCTCTGTCAAGTCTAGCCATAGGTTTTTAAGCCGATTTAAGTTTAAACTGTAACTATGCCACTTATGGACATTGTGTCATCTTGGTAAGCAACTCCAGTCTAATTTTGCCTTGTGTTTTAAGTTATAGTTCAGCAGTGAAGAGGCAATATTGGGATGTTGGCCTTCTAGGCAGAGTTGCAAAGAAAAAGCCATATCTCAGACTGGCCAATAAAAATAAAATATTAAGATGGGTAAAAGAACACAGTCACTGGATAGAAGAACTTTGCCTAGAAGGCCAGCATTCCGGAGTCGCCTCTTCACAGTTGACGTTGAGACTGGTGTCTTGCAAGTATTATTTAATGAAGCTGCCAGTTGAGGACTTCTAAGGCATCTGTTTCTCAAACTAGGCACTCTAATGTACTTGTCCTCTTGCTGAGTTGTGCACGGGTGCCTCCCACTCCTCTTTCTATTCTTGTTAGAGACAGTTTGCACTGTTCTGTGAAGGGAGTAGTACACAGCATTGTACAAGCTCTTCAGTGTCTTGGTAATTTCTCGCATGGAATAGCCGTCATTTCTCAGAACAAGAATAGACTGACGAGTTTCAGAAAAGTCTTTGTTTCTGGCCATTTTACGCCTGTCATCAAACCCACAAATGCTGATGCTCCAGATGCTCAACTAGTCTAAATAAGGCCAGTTTTATTGCTTCTTTAATCAGACAACAGTTTTCAGCTGTTGTAACATAATTGCAAAAGGGTTTTCTAATGATCAATTAGCCTTTTAAAATGATAAACTTGGATTAGCTAAAACAACGTGCCATTGGAACACAGGAGTGATGGCTGCTGATAATGGGCCTCTGTACACCTATGTAGATATTCCATTAAAAAATGAGCCGTTTCCAGCTACAATAGTCATTTTTAACAATGTCTAAACTGTATTTCTGATCAATTTGATGTTATTTTAATTGACAAAAAAAATGCTTTTCTTTCAAAAAGAAGGACATTTCTAATTGACCCCAAACTTTTGAACAGTAGCGTATGTGTGTGTATAGTGTACATGTTATAATGTGTATGTGTATGCGTGTGTCTGTGCCTGTGTGTGTCTCTTCACAGAGGTATTCCACAAGAGGTATTTTTATCTGTTTGTCTGATTTTACTTCTAGCATGAGTAATTTGATATGGAATAGAGTTCCATGTAGTCATAGCTCTATGTAGTACTATGTGCCTCCCATAGTCTATTCTGGACTTGGGGACTGTAAAGAGACCTCTGGTGGCATGTCTTGTGGGGTATGCATGGGTGTCTGAGCTGTGTGCTAGTACAGTAGTTTAAACAGACAGATCGGTGAATTGAACATGTCAACATTTCTGACAAACACAAGTAGTGATGAAGTTAATCTCTCCTCTACTTCGCAGCAGGAGATATGGACATGCACATTATTAACGTTGGCTCTCCGTGTAAATTTAATGGCCAGCAGTGCTGCCCTCTTCTGGGCCAATTGCAGTTTTCCTATACCCCTTTGGTGGCACCTGACCACACGACTGTAATCCAGGTGTGACAAAACTAGGGCCTGTAGGACCTACCTTGTTGATAGCGATGTTAGAAAGTAGAGCAGCGCTTTATTATGGACACAACTCTCCCCATCTTAGCTACAGTTGCATCAATATGTTTTGACCGTTACAGTTTACAAATCAGGGTTACTCGGAGTCATTTATTCTCCTTAATTTGCTACATTTCCAAATTATTCACGACAAGAGGTTTAGGGTTTAGTGAATGATTTGTCCCAAATACAATGCTTTTAGATTTTGAAATATTTAGGACTAACTTATTTCTTGCCACCCATTCTGAAACTGACTGCAGTTCTTTGTTAAGTGTTGCAGTGATGGCACTTGGTGTGGTAGCTGACGTGTATAGTGTCGAATCATCCGCATACATAGACACTCAGGCTGTACTCAGAGCCAGGGTCATTAGTAAAGATTATTTTTTAAATAAGTGGCCTAGACAGCTGCCTTAGGGAATGCCTGACTCTACCTGGATTGTGTTGGAGAAGCTTCCATTAAAGAACACCCTCATTGAACCACAATATATGGGATGCAAAGCCATCACACATACAGTAATGTTTGGACACATCAACTCATTCAAGGGTTTTTCTTTATTTTTACAATTTTCTACATTGTAGAATAATAGTGAAGATTTCAAAACTATGTAATAACACATATGGAATCTAATATAAAATATATTTTACATTTTTGATTATTCAAAGTATCCACCTGCCTTGATGACAGCACCTAATCCTCCATGCTTCCTGGTGGGAACCACACATGCGGAGATCATCCGTTCACCTGCTCTGTGTCTCACAAAGACATGGCTGTTGGAACCAAAAATCTCACATTTGGACTGATCAGACCAAAGGATAGATTTCCAACAGTCTAATGTCCATTGCTTGTGTTTCTTGGCTCAAGCAAGTCTCTTCTTATTATTGGTATCCTTTAGTAGTGGTTTCTTTGCAGCAATTCGACCACGAAAGCCATTCACACAGTCTCCTCTGAACAGTTGATGTTGAGATGTATCTTTTACTTGAACCCTGTGAAGCATTTATTTGGGCTGAAATCTGAGGTGCAGTTAACTCTAATGAACTTATCCTCTGCAGCAGAGGTAACTCTGGGTCTTCCTTTCCTATGGCGGCCCTATGCAGAGCCAGTTTCATCATAGCTCTTGATGGTTTCTGCGACTGCACTCGAAGAAACGTTCAAAGTTCTTCAAATTGTCCGGATTGATTGACCTTAATGATGGACTGTCATTTCTCTTTGCTTATTTGAACTGTTCTTTCTATAATATGGACTTGGTCTTTTACCAAATGATCTTCTGTATACCACCCCGACCTTGTCACAATACAACTAATTGGCTCAAATGCAATAAGAAGGAAAGAAATTCCACAAGTTAAATTTAACAAGGCACACCTGTTAATTGAAATGCATTCCAGGTGACTACCTCATGAGAGAATGTCAAGAGTGGGCAAAGCTGTCATCAAGGCAAAGGGTGGCTACTTTGAAGAATTTCAAATATAAAATATATTTTGATTTGTTTAACACTTTTTAAGGTTACTGCATGATTCCATATGTGTTTTTCATAGTTGTGATGTCTTCACTATTATCAGCTGGTTCTGTATGTATCTCCAGAAGCAGCTTATGATCGATAATGTCAGAAGCTGCACTGAAAACAGATCCCACAATCTTTTTATTATGAAAGTCTCTCAGTCATTTGTCTTATGCAAATCTGTTAATTTGATTACTGTGAAATGGCAGTATATCTGGTCAAACACAAAAAAAGTTGACTAATGGTTGGTATCAGGCTGATTGGTCGGCTGTTTGAGTCAGTAAACGGTGCTTTGTTATTCTTGGGTAGCGGAATGAATTTTGCTTCCCTTCTGGCCTGAGGACACACACTTTCCCGTAGGCTTAAATTGTAGAGATTGCAAATAGGAGTTGCAATATCGTCCGCTATCATCCTCAGTAATTTTTCATCCAATTTGTCAGACCCAGGTGGCTTATGTTAATAGACAACAATTATTTTTTTCACCTCTTTACTGATTTAAAAATGACAGTGCTTATCTTTCATAATTTGATCAGTTATGCATGGATGAGTAGGTTCAGAATTGGTTGTTGGCATGTCATTCCTAAGTCTGCTAATCTTGCCAATGAAAAAATCAATAAAGTAGTTGGCCATATCAGTGGGTTTTGTGATGAATGAGCCATTTGATTCAATGAATGGTGGGACCGAGTTCGCCTTTTTGCCCAACATTTAATTGAAGGTGCTCCAAAGCTTTTTACTATCATTTTTTATACCATTTATCTTTGTTTCATATTACAGTCTCTTCTTTTTGTTACGTTTAGTCACTTGAGTTCTCAATTTACAATACATTTGCCAATTGGCTGTGCAGCTAGACTTATTTGCCATTCCTTTGGCCTCATCCCTCTTAATTATACTTTTTTTTTTAAATTCCTCATCAATCCATGAGGATTTAACTGTTTATACAATACTTTTCTTAATGGGTGAATGCTTATTAGTAACTGGAATAAGCAATTTCATAAATGTGTCAAGTGCAGCATCTGGTTGCTCCTCATTACACACCACAGACCAGCAAATTTTCAACATAGAAATCACTAGAAAAATGATTGTATGACCAATTAACAGTAGGTCCAATATTAGGTCCAGCCATTGGAACTTTGGTTTTCCTTGATATGGCTGGTACTATGATCACTATATCTGATGGATTTCGATACTGCTTTAGAGCAGATTTCTGCAGCATTAGTAACGATGCGATCAATGTGGATGATTCTATTCCTGTGCTTTTTGTAAAAACCCTGGATATGTTGACTGAGAATATGAATCAGGTTGCAGGCAATAGTTATAGTTTGAAGCTTTTTCTTAAGAGGGCAGCTTGATGAAAGCCAGTCAACATTTAGGTCACCCAGAAAATATACCTTTCTTTTGATATCACATACATTATCAAGCACCTCACAAATATTATCCAGATACTGACTGTTAACACTTGGTAGACTATAGCAGCAACCCAACATAATGGGATTTAGGTGAGGCAGGTGAACCCATAGCCATATTACTTCAAAGGCAGTAAAGTAAAGTCATCATTGGGCTCATGGAGAAATCCCTTAACGGTTTCCTTCCTCTCTGGCAACTGAGTTAGTAAGAACACCTGTATGTTTGTAGTGACTTAGTGTAGTGATACACCATCCAAAGTGTAATTCATAACTTCACCATGCTCGAAGGGATATTGAATGCCTGCTTTTTTTTACCCATCTACCAATAGGTACCCTTCTTTGTGAGGCATTGGAAAACCTCCCTGGTCTTTGTGGTTGAATCTGTGTTTGAAATTCACTGCTCGACCGAGGCACCTTAAAAATAGAGTCATTGTATGTGTGGGGTACAGATAGGAAGTGTAAATCAAAAATCATGTTTAAAAACTATCATTGCACACAGAGTGAGTCCATATGACATGTTAATTACTCCGAACATATTTAGGCTTGCCATAACAAAGGGGTCAAATACTTATTGACTCAAGACATTTCAGCTTTTCATTCATTTGTAAACATATATCTTTTTTTAAACATAGTTTCACTTTGACATTATGGGGTATTGTGGATAGGCCAATGACACAAAATCTGAATTGAATATATTTTAAATACAGGCTGTAACACAACAAAATGTGGAAAACTCAAGGGGTGTGAATACTTTCTGAAGGGACTGAAACTGGCACAACAAACCGAAAGAAAACGTGCACATGTTTCCACATCCACACTAGGATACCGTGAATGCATGTGTCATCGAGCTCACACTAACACTCCAATCTCTTTACCCTAAACTCCAGTTAGACTTATTATCTAGCTCAGTGCTCTTCAATACCCAGCCTGGAAGGCAAGAACCAAGGTCCTCTGGCCTTTGACAAGACCACGCTAATCATTGCGGTGAGGTGTGTTGAGTCAGTTGGACCGGATCCTAACACCTGCATGCCCTGCAGGAGAATGGAGACGTTGTTCTCAAGCCTAATGGAATGAAGCCGTTATAACTTTGGGGGGGCTAGTTAGTAACGTAACTCCTAAAACAGATTGCCACATTGTGAGAGAATGTTCAGAGAGTATTTACTCCAGCTCTCACATTAAATCGTATTCCTGAGTGCATTCAGCTTTGTGGAACTACTAGTTCAACACCATGCTTTGGGCAACCACAGGTTCAACCCCATGTACGTATATAGCCATGCTATCATTGCTCATTGTGTATTTAGTCTTCGTGTTACTATTTCTGTTCTATTATTATAATCATTTTTTATTATTATTCATTGTATTCTGCATTGTATTCTGCACACCTGTTGTTTACCAAGCATATGACAATTTATTTAATTTTAGTCAGAAAATATCATATTATGTGAACTATATAACATTCAGGTTAATTTATCAAGATGTGATGTGACAACTCGTCACAACATTACATGAACTTGATGAATATAAAAATCCCAAAATGACTAAGTTTCTTGGAAAATTGCCCAAAAATACATCTACCAAGAAGAGTGAATCAGCGAGAGTACACAATCCTGCCTCCGTTCCAGTCCAACACAAAGCAGTTATTGTGCTACCAGGAGTGACTAACCTTTCAAAGGTCCCCTTTAAAAGCACCGACTGTATCAAGGACCTCGTGAAGGGAAAGAGATACGGCATGAGACCTGACGGGTAAAAGCATTGCGGTCAAGAGATGCAGCAGTCTGCAGGGATGAGCCACTGTGATGTGGAAAAGGGCCACTTATAAAACCCTGTGTACTCCATTGATCGCCCATCAGCCCAGGCCTCCTGCGTGGCTTTCCTTACTTAACGTCTCAGAGGGGCTCAGCAACAGAAAGGGATACAGTCAGCTCCGACTTGAAAAACATTGTAACAATTGCAGGATTGTAAGAAACTCATAGGCCAGTAGACAGAAAAAATGCTCCAATGACGTCTGACATTTGTGTCGCTTAGAGAATAAGTCTACATTGAGTTGTCATAAGAGACACCACTATCTGTACTCGGGTTGTGTTATGTGAGAAGTCTGAGAAATACTGTATTTGAATGGAAAACAATGGGGACAACTACACTATTCACATTCATGTATACAATTATAGCCATTCTTGCCTACTTATGTATTGAAATACATTGATTTGCTATTCAATTCTACTCCTAGAAAGCAGCCATATGTCTCTGTCATAGCTGGTGTCCATGTTGATGGCCCGGGATACTATAACCTATAAAGGTGAAGAAATAGCTTTAATAAGCCTATTACAAACCTATGACATTAAATTAATGCATGTTCAACCCTTATTGCATTCATTTGATTGTCTAGCTATTGCCGAGTTTATGTCTAAACATTGACTATTATGCCGCATAATTATTCAAAGTCATTTTTTCAAACTACTTTATATCAATCGCTTGTGGTTGAAGATAGGCACATACTTTAGTCAACTCAATAGCTGCCCCCACACACAAATTAGGCTTATGAAACTTGTTTCAGCATTTAGTTTACATGGTCCACTAAATTGTATGCATTTTGCTGTCGTTTAAAGTAGTGTATTACTCACGTTAGAAATGTTCATTGCCCGCTCCTTTATACAAAGTTTCCCGTGTCCAACGTGTTCTTTGTGGTCATAGGGGGAAGCACATGCGTAGTGGCGTCCATTCATACCCAGAGTTGAGGCACCTAGTTAGTTCCTCCGTGTTTGTTATTTTGAGGAATAACATGCACATGCTCTATTATTATTTTGAATTGATGAATTGTATGTGCGGTTTGTTCCATGCAGATGAAATGATGAATGTCATTACATTTCTTTTACGATGATGTATTTTAGAGGTGATGTCATTGTCACCTCCAGAGAAGTTATGAACCAAATCCAGGTAGGAGAGTAATGAACTGGTATTTATGCCAGTCTGCTTCAGACCTTCAGGTTGAACAGATTGTTACCAGCCTGTCCGTCCGCCTGCCAGCTAGATGCTTGTTGTGAGGCAGCTTAGATGTAGGCCTAAAGGAGCTGTAGTACCCTGTGAAATGTTTTCTCTTTTTTTATTGGGTCCCCTCATCAGAGGACAACATTTTGTTTTGTTTTTACAGCTTTTACAGTACATTCTACATACATTTTACATACATGGCTTTTTATTTTACAGAAGTTACATAGCAAGAGTAAAGTCAGTTGATATTTTGATATACACAATATACAAAGGTATGTGGACACCCCTTCAAATTAGTTGATTCGGCTATTTCAGCCACACCCGTTGCTGACAGGTGTATAAAATTGTCATAGGATTGAACATTGCTGCGGAGACTTGCTTCCATTCAGCCACAAGAGCATTACTGTTGGGCACAGATGTTGGGCGATTAGGCCTGGCTCGAAGTTGGCGTACTAGGATGCCACCTTTCCAACAAGTCAGTTCTTAAAATGTCTGCCCTGCTAGAGCTGTCAACTGTAAGTGCTGTTATTGTGAATAGGGAACATCTTGGAACAACAATGGCTCAGCCGCAAAGTGGTAGGCCACACAAGTTCACAGAATGGTTCCCCCGAGTGCTGAAGGGCGTAGCATGTAAAAAGTGTCTGCAACTCTCACTAACGAGTTCGAAACTGTCACTGGAAGCAACGTCAGGAGCTTCCATGGGTGAGCAGCCACAAACAAGCCTAAGATCACCAAGCGTTAGCTGGAGTGGTGTAAAGTGATGAATCACGCTTCACCATCTGGCAGTCTGAAGGACAAATCTGGGTTTATCGAATGCCATGAGAACGCTTCCTGCCCAAATGCAAAGAGACAACTGTAAAGTTTGGTGGAGGAGGAATAATGATCTGGGGTTGTTTTTCATGGTTCAGGCTAGGCCCTTTAGTTCCAGTGAAGGGAAATCTTAATGCTACAGCATACAATGACATTCTAGACAATTCTGTGCTTCCAACTTTGTGGCAACAGTTTGGGGAAGGCCCTTTCCTGTTTGAGCATGATAATGCCCCCGTGCACAAAGTGAGGTCCATACAGAAATGGTTTGTCAAGATCGGTGTGGAAGAAATTCACTGGCCTGCACAGAGCCACGACCTCAACCCCATCGAACACCTTTGGGTTGAATTGGAATGCCGACTGCGAGCCAGGCCTAATCGCCCAACATTCGTACCCAACCTCACTAATGCTCTTGTGGATGATGGGAAGCAAGTCCCCGCAGCAATGTTCCAACATCTAGTGGAATGAGATGTTTGACTAGCAGGTATCCACATACTTTTGGTCATGTAGTGTACATTACTTCTAGATAGATTTTTTAATTTTTTTTTATTTTACTAGGCAAGTCAGTTAGGCTACCCTAGTGGGGCGGCAGGGTAGCCTAGTGGTTAGAGCGTTGGACTAGTAACCGGAAGGTTGCAAGTTCAAACCCCTGAGCTGACAAGGTACAAATCTGTCTTTCTGCCCCTGAACAGGCAGTTAACCCACTGTTCCTAGGCCGTCATTGAAAATAAGAATTTGTTCTTAACTGACTTGCCGAGTTAAATAAAGGTAAAATAAAAAATACCCTGCTGCCCCAAAGATAGTACTTATGCATTATAAATTGTGTTTTCAGTCATAACTATTATAGAACATAAGCTTTTAAACCCACCCTTCAGCTATTCTCAGTCCATCCCACCTATCTCTGTAAACTGCCCTATTATGATTTCGATGTGGCATTTATTTTCAACTGTGCTGTGATGTTTCAAATGAATTCTGACCCTGTCTAATCGCATAGTATAAACAGATTGTAAATTAAAGATAAATATGTGTACTAAAAGTATTATGATATTGTTGATTGATTGTCTATGGTTTTCCAAATCTTTCAACTGAAATGTTTGCTTGACAGTTTATTCTAGAACTTTTCTGATTATCCCTGAACTCATTTTCAAGTCGGCTGCTGAACTCCTTGCTGTAAATAATACACCTGACTTAAACTGAACGTTTACTACGTTGCGTGACGCTTGTACTGAAAGACACATTTCCCCAAAAACAGCCTTCAACATTCTTGAACAGTCTTTGAGGTGTATTTTCTCCGTTTGGTGGGTGTGGCAAGGTGTGGCTTGAAGCGATGGTGGGATTCGGTTAATGGCCCAGGCCTGCCCCGGGTGAGCCAGGTTATTGCATTTGTTTTGGAACCTCTGGGACGTAAGCCTGATGCCACGTTTTGGCCTACGGTGAAGTCGGCTCGAAACATAAGTGACGTGGGTTACACACGTGGAGCAGGATTGTAAATGTTTTCACGTACGAACGTGATTGCTTCAGATAAAAATGCTTTTTTCTGCCTTCCTAATGAAAACTGGTTCAAACACATATTTTATATTTCTGAACGATGCATCGTGCTGCCTTGTTGAAGGGCGCCCCCCCCTTAAAATGTAATTTCACATTGCAGTAAGTTGTTTTTCAGCAGCCCAGCACCCAACTCCTGCCATCAGCTGTGAGTCACTTCACTTTGTCACAGTGGAATTTTGCATTAGGTGTAAGTGTCACGTTCTGACCTTTATTTTCTGTGTTTTGTATTTAGTTAGTATGGTCAGGGCGTGAGTTGGGTGGGCAGTCTATGTTTGTTTTTCTAGGTTTTGGGAATTTCTATGTTTCGGCCTAGTATGGTTCTCAATCAGAGGCAGGTGTCATTAGTTGTCTCTGATTGAGAATCATACTTAGGTAGCCTGAGTTTCACTGTGTGTTTGTGGGTGATTGTTACTGTCTCTGTGTGTGCACCAGATTAGGACTGTTTTGAGTTTTCACATTTTCTTGTTTTTGTTAGTTTGTTCATGTGTACCTTAACGTATTAAAAAGTACCATGGACAATTACCACGCCGCGTATTGGTCCTCTGATCCGTTTCGCCTCTCCTCTTCGGAAGAAGAGGAGGAAATTCATTACAGTAAGGGTTTTCTTTTTCAACAGGTGTACATTTTCAACTTCTCTTTGCTGTTGCTTAAAAGTAGATTCCCTCTCTCTCTTCCTCTCTGATTATATGACATGCATTTACAAGCCTTCTTTTCTATTTAATTTCATCTGTGTTTTTCTTCAAACACATTTAAAGCAGAACAAGTAGATTTAAAAAAAACAATAACTTCAATATCGTAGCAGCTATTTTCTCTCAACAATCATCGAGATGGAGATCAAAAGGCAGCACATGGGCTACAAGACGGAGAGACACCTGGAAGATGGCAGCTGTCAAATATGTTTTTGTCTCATTCAACATTTTCATCAAAATAAATGGCTTGCTGCCTAAAGCAGGGAAAGATCACACTTAAGTGAAAAATGATGATAATTAGGAGAGTGAGGCTGCTGTATGAATCCAGAATTAGATCAAAGGGAGGAACAGGCAGTATTTTACAGCTGAAAACACCCACTTCCACAAAGGATTCAGTGGCAGGATCTTTTTCCAAAAATATATTTCTCATTCAATACTTTTCAGAAAACCAATCTCTCAATAACTATAGGCTCGGCTCTCGGAATTACTGCATGATTTCCAACTTCCCATCAATTCTATCATTTTCATTTACCCCCTTATTTTATTATTATTTGTTAATATGTTTTGCACTGACTCTTGCACAGGCTTGATGTACACTCACTGACACTCTAACTCTGCACTCACACATACTACACTTACACTCCAACACACACACACACACACACACACACACACACACACACACACACACACACACACACACACACACACACACACACACACACACACACACACATGCATGCATATTGATGCCACACACAAATTATTTATTTATTCTTACCTTTATTTAACTAGGCAAAAAGTAGTGAAATATCACAGTTAAAACGATGATAATTAAGAAATCCCAAATTAGATCAAAAGGAGGAACAGGCAGTGTTTTACAGCTGAAAACACCCACATCCACAAAGGATTCAGTGACATTTTCAGAAATCCAATCGCTCAAAAACTGTAGGTTCTGCTCTCGGAATTACTGCATTATTTCCCATCAATGCTATCATTGTGTTTGTATCATTTATCATGGAATAAACAAATTCCATTTATTTACCAAATGGGTATTCCAGATCTACAGGCTATACTCAAATGACATGGACATGACGTGGGTAGGCCTGATCACAGACGAGACTGCATATAGGGAGGAGGTCAGAGACCTGGCAGTGTGGTGCAAGGACAACAACTTCTCCCTCAACACGAGAGAGACAAAAGAGCTGATCATGGACTACAGGAGAAGGAGGGCCGAGTGGAGTGGGGCTGTAGCGGAGTGGGTCGAGAGCTTCAAGTTCCTTGATGTCCACATCACTAAGGACCTATCATGGTCCAGACACACCAAGACAGTCATGAAGAGGGCACGACAACGCATATTCCCCCTCAGGAGGCTGAAAAGATGTGGCATGGGTCCTCAGATCCTCAAAAAGTTCTACAGCTGCAGCATCGAGAGCGTCTGGTTGCATCACCGATTGGTATGGCAACTGCTCAGCATCCAATTGCAGGCGCTACAGAGGGAACATCGCTGGGGCGGAGCTTCCTGCCATCAAGGACCTCTATACTAAGCGGTGTCAGAGGAAGGCCCAAAAAATTGTCAAAGATTCCAACCACCAACTCGTAGGCTATTCTCTCTGCTATCAAACGACAATGGTACCGGTGTGTTAAGTTTGGGACAAAAAGGCTCCTGAACAGCTTCTTCCCCCAAGCCATAAGACTGCTGAACAGTTAATCAAATGGCTATTCAGACTATTTACATTGACCCCCTTATTTTATTCTCATTTATCAATATTTTCTGCACTGACTCTCTTGCACACGATCAATGTACACTGACTGGACTCTAACCCTGAACTCACACTCCAACACACACACACACACACACACACACACACACACACACACACACACACACACACACACACACACACACACACACACACATATGCATTATTGATGCCACACACACACATTATTATATTATTCTTACTTACAATGACGGGCTACCAAGAGGCAAAAGGCCTCCTGCGGGGACAGGGACTGTGCTTTGGGGACCTTTAACAGAATGTGACTGGCAGAACGGGTGTAGCATGTAGAGGATGAGGTTTGCAGTAGGTATCTCTACCAGTCTGTCTTGCGTCCGGTACATGCACACACATTCACATTTTTTCACACGCTGCTGCTACTCTCTGTTTATTATCTGTGCATGGTGACTTTACCCCGACCTACACTACCATTCAAAAGTTTGGGGTCACTTAGAAATGTCCTTGTTTTTGAAAGAAAAGCACATTTTTTGTCCATTAAAATAACATCAAATTGATCAGAAATACAGTGTAGACGTTAATGTTGTAAATGACTATAGTAGCTGGAAACGTCTACATAGGTGTACATTATCAGCAACCATCACTCCTGTGTTCCAATGGCACATTGTGTTAGCTAATCCAAGTTTATAATTTTAAAAGTAATTGATCATTAGAAAACCCTTTTGCAATTATGTTAGCACAGCTGAAAACTGTTGTCCTGATTAAACCAGCAATAAAACTGGCCTTCTATAGACTAGTTGAGTATCTAGAGCGTCAGCATTTGTGGGTTCGATTCAAGGACATTTTAAGTGATCCCAAACGTTTTTTTAGGCGACATTGACATATTACCTCAGCTAACCCGTACCCCTGCACATTGACTCTGTACCCCTTGTACAGTGCCTTGCAAAAGTATTCGGCCCCCTTGAACTTTGCGAACTTTTGCCACATTTCAGGCTTCAAACATAAAGATATAAAACTGTATTTTTTTGTGAAGAATCAACAACAAGTGGGACACAATCATGAAGTGGAACAACATTTATTGGATATTTCAAACTTTTCTATCAAATCAAAAACTGAAAAATTGGGCGTGCAAAAGTATTCAGCCCCTTCACTTTCAGTGCAGCAAACTCTCTCCAGAAGTTCAGTGAGGATCTCTGAATGATCCAATGTTGACCTAAATGACTAATGATGATAAATACAATCCACCTGTGTGTAATCAAGTCTCCGTATAAATGCACCTTCACTGTGATAGTCTCAGAGGTCCGTTAAAAGCGCAGAGAGCATCATGAAGAACAGGGAACACACCAGGCAGGTCCGAGATACTGTTGTGAAGAAGTTTAAAGCCGGATTTGGATACAAAAATATTTCCCAAGCTTTAAACATCCCAAGGAGTACTGTGCAAGCGATAATATTGAAATGGAAGGAGTATCAGACCACTGCAAATCTACCAAGACCTGGCCGTCCCTCTAAACTTTCAGCTCATACAAGGAGAAGACTGATCAGAGATGCAGCCAAGAGGCCCATGATCACTCTGGATGAACTGCAGAGATCTACAGCTGAGGTGGGAGACTCTGTCCATAGGACAACAATCAGTCGTATATTGCACAAATCTGGCCTTTATGGAAGAGTGGCAAGAAGAAAGCCATTTATTAAAGATATCCATAAAAAGTGTTGTTTAATGTTTGCCACAAGCCACCTGGGAGACACACCAAACATGTGGAAGAAGGTGCTCTGGTCAGATGAAACCAAACTTGAACTTTTTGGCAAGAATGCAAAACGTTATGTTTGGCGTAAAAGCAACACAGCTCATCACCCTGACCACACCATCCCCACTGTCAAACATGGTGGTGGCAGCATCATGGTTTGGGCCTGCTTTTCTTCAGCAGGGACAGGGAAGATGGTTAAAATTGTTGGGAAGATGGACGGAGACAAATACAGGACCATTCTGGAAGAAAACCTGATGGAGTCTGCAAAAGACCTGAGACTGGGACGGAGATTTGTCTTCCAACAAGATAATGATCCAAAACATAAAGCAAAATCTACAATGGAATGGTTCAAAAATAAACATATCCAGGTGTTAGAATGGCCAAGTCAAAGTCCAGACCTGAATCCAATCGAGAATCTGTGGAAAGAACTGAAAACTGCTGTTTACAAATGCTCTCCATCCAACCTCACTGAGCTCGAGCTGTTTTGCAAGGAGGAATGGGAAAAAATGTCAGTCTCTCGATGTGCAAAACTGATAGAGACATACCCCAAGCGACTTAAAGCTGAATAATTTTGCACACCCAATTTTTCAGTTTTTGATTTGTTAAAAAAGTTTGAAATATCCAATAAATGACGTTCCACTTCATGATTGTGTCCCACTTGTTGTTGATTCTTCACAAAAAAATACAGTTTTATATCTTTATGTTTGAAGCCTGAAATGTGGCAAAAGGTCGCAAAGTTCAAGGGGGGCGAATACTTTCGCAAGGCACTGTATATAGCCTCATTATTGTTATTTTATTGTGTTACTATTTTTCCTTTAGTTTATTGAGCAATAATTTCTTACTTACTTTTCTAAAACTCTGCATTGTTAGTTAAGGATCCACCCCTTTTTTTCAATTTTCGCCTAAAATGACATACCCAAATCTAACTGCTGTCACGCCTTGGTCTTAGTATTTTGTGTTTTCTTTAATTATTTGTTCAGGCCAGGGTGTGACATGGGTTTATTGTGTTGTCGTATTGGGGTTTTTGTAGGCATTGGGATTGTGGTTGATTAGGGGTGTGTCTAGCATAGGCTTGGCTGCCTGAGGCGGTTCTCAATCAGAGTCAGGTGATTCTCGTTGTCTCTGATTGGGAACCATATTTAGGTAGCCTGGGTTTCACTGTGTATTTTGTGGGTGATTGTTCCTGTCTCTGTGTAGTTGTTCACCAGACAGGCTGTATAGGTTTTCTCGTTCCGTTTTGTTGTTTTTGTATATTTATAAGTTATTTCATGTATCACTATTCTACATTAAAGAACATGAGTAAACACCACGCTGCATTTTGGTCCGACTCTCTTTCGACAGACGAACGCCGTTACAACTGCCTGAAGCTCAGGCTTGGAAGCAAGGATATGCATAGTCTTGGTACCATTTGAAAGGAAACACTAAGACGTTTGTGGAAATGTAAAATTAATGTAAGAGAATATAACACATTCGATCTGGTAAAAGATAATGCAAAGAAAAAATCAACCGTTTTTTTTGTATTTTCTTTGTACCATCATCTTTGAAATGTATGAGAAAGGCCATAATGTATTTTTCCAGCCCGGTGCAATTTAGATTTTGGCCACTAGATGGAAGCAGTGTATGTGCAATGTTTTAGACTGATCCAATGCACCATTGCATTTCTGTTCAAAATTTTGTGTCAAGACTACCCAAATGTGCCTAATTTGTTTATAACTTTTCATGTTCAAAATTGTGTACTGTCCTCAGACAATAGCATGGTATTCTTTCACTGTAATTAACAAGAATTTAAGCTTTCTGCCAATATCAGATATGTCTCTGTCCTGGGAAATGTTCTTGTTACTTACAACCTCATTCTGATCGCATTAGCCTAAGTTCGCTCAACCATCCTGTGGAAGGAACACTGATCCCGAAGAAGTTTTAAGTTACTTTGAATGGGGTATGGTAGTAGGTGCCAGGTGCACCGGTTTGATTGTGTCAAGAAATGCAACACTTCTGGGATTTTCATGCACAACAGTTTCCCATGTGTATCAAGAATAGTCCACCACCCAAAGGACATACATCCAACTTGACACAACTGTGGGAAGCATTGGAGTCAACATGGGCCAGCATCCCTGTGGAACACTTTCAACACCTTGTAGAGTTCATGCTCCGACGAATTGAGGCAGTTCTGAGGGAAAAGTGGGTGCAACTTATTATTAGAAAGGTGGTCCTAATGTGTTGTACACTCAGTGTATATACAAACATAGGAAAATAATTTTTTCAACAGCACTGTGCCTGTAATTATTGTTGCACTCATTCATTATTACCTTAATTATGCAGACACCTCACCACTGCCCTTACCAGTCCAGAAGACACTATTAATACAAGTAAAAGGAAATCTATGCAGTATTTCACAGGGTTGTTGTTAGCAAACCATGTCAAATCAAATCAAATGTTATTTGTCACTTGCGTCAAACAGCAGGTGTAGTAGACCTTACAGGAAATGCTTACTTTTGAACCCTTAATAAAATGGTTATTGTAGTTTAAATGGTTTAGGTTGCCTCCGTTATCAATGTTCGTAAACACAGACAGTCATTCTGAATGCAGGTTGTGGGTGAGTAAAAAGTATTATTGTTCAATATCCTAACTCTGGCTGAATTCCAACAGAACTTACACATCACTTTGCAAGCAAGCATAATGTGACTTGCAGGCCTGATGTGGCCTGTAAAACCAGGAGTTCCAGGCCACTGTGTAATGGTAAAGCTAGGCCCTATGATATATAGTGGGGTCCGAATTTATTGACAGCCTTGATAAAGATTAGCAATAATGAATGTATTAAATAAACAATTCAAATACTGACCTATGTTGTATGCTCAAAAAATGTGGAATTATATTATTTTATACTAATAGAATTGCTCAGGGAAAGAGTTTGTTTAACAAGCAATAGATTTTTTTCTCAAAAAGGTTTGGATCAAAATGACTGACACCCCTAGTATTTGGTCCCATATTCCTAGCACGCAATGACTACCTCAAGGGTCTGACTCTACAAACTTGTTGGATGCACTTGCAGTTCATTTTGGTCGTGTTTCAGATTATTTTGTGCTCTGATTATTTTGTGAATGGTAAATCATGTATTGTGTAATTTTTTAAATTGTAAATAAGAATAGAATATATTTCTAAACACTACATTGTGAATAATCCTGAATGAATCATGAATAATGATTGATGTGGATTTAACAGGTGACATCAATAAGGGATCATAGCTTTCACCTGGATTCACCCGGTCAGTCTGTCATGGAAAGAGCATGTGTTCCTAGTATGTTATACACTCAGTGTATACACACAAACACACAATAAAGACACATTCTGATGTCATAGCCTAAATGTTTGGAGTGTTTTTTCGACCTACATATTTATATCCTTCTACAAAAAAAAAAAAAAAAAAAAAAAAAAGGAGAATTCCGCATTGAGACATGCTGGGGCAAGGTTGCCCAAGCGGTCTATCCAATATGTCTATCTTTGAAGAACTCTCTTATCCATCTCCATTCGGATGAGAGGTTAAAGGTTTGAGGAACAATATCCTCTAACACGAAATATGTTGTATATCTCCTTAAGTGTTCCTGTAACTTTTATTATGTGGGCGAGACCAAACAGGAACTTAAGACAAAGATTTGTGAGCATATAAAAGCTCCATTAGAAACCACAATGAAAAATCACCTGTTGCCAGGCATTTCAATAGCCATAATCATGAACTTAGTGCCTTACATCATATGGGCATCGGTGAAGGTGCCACATGGGGGAGGAGGTCCAAAATAGGGGAGGGTTGTCAAACTTCTTTTTTTTTAGCTTCGGGGAGGGTTGTGTGTTTTTTTTATTGGGCTTTTTTACAGGGTTACATTCTCCATTTTTCAGGTTTTACTATATATTTCTTCCATCCTAGCCAAATGAATAGATATGTGTGATATCCTTGATGATGTATGTGATATAAACAGAGATACATTTTCTGGGTGATTTAAATATTGTAAATTATCATTTGTTCTTAACTGACTTGCCTTGTTAAAAGGTTGAGAAAAGAGGGATAAGGCAAAAGGAATGGCAAATAAACTGGCTGCAGAAACAATTAGCAAATGTACTGCAAATTGAGAAATCGTGTGACTAAACGGAATAAAAAAGAAGAAGAAACTATACTATGAAACAAAGATAAATTATATTAAGAATGATTGTGCAAAGCGTTGGAGCACCTTAAATTAAATTTGATTTAAAAAGGCAAACTCAGCTCCATAATTTTGTTGAATTTAGGCATGATATGCCAGCAGCAAATGCTGATGCTGACACTACACATCCATGGATATATACTGATTAAATTATGAAAAACAAGCATTGTAATTTTGAATTCCATAAAGTGAGTGTAGAGTAGGTAAAACAAATATTGTTGTCTATCAACAATGACAAGCCACCGGGGTCTGACAACTTGGATGGAAAATTACTGAGGATAATAGTGGACAATATTGCCACCCCTATTTGCCATATCTTCAAATCTAAGCCTACTAGAAAGTGTGTGCTGTCAGGCCTGGAGGGAAGCAAAAGTCATTCAGCTACCCAAGAATAGTAAAGCCCCCTCTACTGGCTTAAATAGTCAATCAATCAGCCTGTTACCAACTCTTAGTAAACATTTTGAAAAAAATGTGTTTGACCAGATACAACAGACTTTCAGGCATGCTTATAGATAAGGACATTCAACAAGCAGGGCACTTACACAAATGACTT
This sequence comes from Oncorhynchus keta, assembly GCF_023373465.1. Lineage (NCBI taxonomy): Eukaryota > Metazoa > Chordata > Actinopteri > Salmoniformes > Salmonidae > Oncorhynchus > Oncorhynchus keta. Next base: position 34,304,168 of record NC_068444.1, on the reverse strand, counting down.
ATGATTGGCTGAGAGATATTGATGATAAAAAGATTATGGGTCTGTTTTGTTAGACCTCAGTGCTGCTTTTGACACTATCGATCATAGTCTGCTGCTGGAAAATGTGTGTTTGGGCTTTACATCTCCTACTATATTTTGGATGAAGAATTACCTGTCAAACAGAACACAGAGGGTGTTCTTTAATGGAAGCCTCTCCAACATAGTCCAGGTAGAATCAGGAATTCCCAAGGGCAGCTGTCTAGGCCCCTTATTTTTTTCAATCTTTACTAATGAGTAAAGCCAGTGTGTCTATTATGCGGATGACTCAACACAATGCACGTCAGCTACTAAAGCAACTAAAATCACTGCAACATAACAAAGAGCTGCAGTTAGTTTCAGAATGGGTGGCAAGGAATAAGTTTGTCCTAAATATTTCAAAAACTAAAAGCATTGTATTTGGGACAAATAGTTCACTAAACCCTAAACCTCAACTAAATCTTATAATACATAATGTGGAAAATGAGCAAGTTGAGGTGACTAAACTTCCTGGAGTAACCCTGGATTGTAAACTGTCATGGTCAAAACATGTTGATACAACAGTAGCTAAGATGGGGAGAAGTCTGTCCATAATAAATAAGTGCTCCGCCTTCTTTAACAACACTATCAACAAGGCAGGTCCTAAAGGCCCTAGTATTGTCATACCTGGACTACTGTTCAGTTGTCTGGTCAGGTGCCACAAAGAGAGACCTCAGGAAAAGTAAAATTTGCTCAGAACAGGGCAGCACTGATCGGCCTTCAATGTACACAAAGGGCTAACATTAATAAAAAATATATATAAATCTCTCATGGCTCAAAGTGGACTACTTGTTTTTGTAAGATGTGTTGACATGCTGAATGCACCGAGGTGTCTGTTTAAACTACTAGCACACAGCTCTGACATCCATGCATACCTTGCAAGACATGCCACCAGAGGTCTCTTCACAGTCCCCAAGTCAAAAACAGACTATGGGAGGTACACAGTACTACATAGATCCCTGACTACATGGAACTCTATTCCACATCAGGTAACTGATGCAAGCAGTAGAATCAGATTTAAAGAACTGATAAAAATACACATTATGGTACAGCAGGGACTTCGAAGAGATACACAGACACAGGTACAGACACACACTAGCACACGCACTCTACACTCCCTGTCATTGTATATTGTTGTATAGTGGTATTATACATTTTTTATTGTAGATATGTAGTGGTGTAATATTGTTATATGATGTATTGTTTTAACTTTGTTTTAATGTGTGATGTGAGTGTCTTAATGTGTTCAGACCCCAGGAAGAGTGGATCCCTAATAAATACAACAACAACAAAATTCTCATCTGCTTGCATTCCCCTCCCTTATATCAAGGTGTTTTGGTACTTCGCTTATGCACAATGTGTGTACATACGCTAACTTTTATAATACCACAGGCAGTGGCGGTCTGTGCTGTATAAAGATGAGGGAGGATGATTATATTTTTTTCTTGAGAATGGCCTTATTTATTTTACAGCATACTGGATGATTGTCATTCATATTCCATTCACCCAGTTCAATTTAACATTGATACGTTTAGGCTACTACATGATACTCAACCCATCACGATGTTGCTATAACCTAGATTATGAATGAAAGTTTACAACGTAGGTGCACACAGGTAGTAATACAAATTGGAGGTGACAGACAGTGACATATTTACAGACAGTGACACTTGCCTGCATCTTGCTGATCCAGGTTTTAATCATTATTCTAACAATTGCAAACCAGAGTTTATGTTGGACAAATGTAGGTATGTTTATCCCTGTTTCGTTCCATTTGCTTCTGTTTAATTAAGAAACATTTTTCAACAGAATCGGTGGAATTAATAAATCCCTAATCACATGTAAACACAGTTCACTTTCATAGCAGACACGTTGTATTCCTTCTTGCATCTAGGCGCTCTCCTCCTCCCAACTTTTCCCTTTGCTTGTGGACTTCAATGCACAACACATCGACTGTATATGACCAGGCAAACAAACCTTTCCAAGCCAAACCATATCAGAACCACTACAAACACCTACATCGTTCTCACCATATTAGCTAAAGTGACATCATAGTCGATAGCTGATATAACTAATGCATTATTAACCCTGCTAAAATCATGCATTACAGTCAGTAAGCAGTTTAGCAGTTACACCGGAGGGCCTCTGTGGCAATAAATTTGTCAAATCAAAAGTTTACATTGACTTGGAAGAATTCCAGTGATGTGTTGGATAGTCATAGAAGGCTAGCTAACATGGCATCCCTCTGTTTGAGCCAGGTGTTTGAGTAGGCTAAACTAGCTTAATACATTTGCTAGCCAAGTAAGTGAAGGTGAAAAAAAGACTAAATATCTCTCTCTCTCTCTCGCCTCTCCATTTTTTAAGAAATGAATTTGTTCAAAACTGTTCAACTATTGTATTTCTTTCTCTTTGAGTCAACTACTCACGTCCTGCTAAACCACGGTGCTACCCTAACGAGTACTGTTGCACCTACTTGTAGACCTTCATCGCAAAACAGTGTGTTTTAATCTATTATTTGGTGACATGAACATATTTAGTATACTTTTATCTAAAAAGGATAACTTTTCAATGTTTCACTGTTTTTATTTTTATGAAATTCACTGAGGAGGAGGGTCCAAAATCCCTGTGATTTGAATGTTTAATTCCATTTGGCTCAGTTGTGGGTCTACTCTCGATAGTTTATAAGGTCTAGAAAGGCACAGTATCAGGCCAGTCTGGCTGTATGTTTACTTCTGATACAGAGATGCACTGTCTGTTGCAGCTGTTGCAGATCATCATTCTCCCAATTCCTCCTATAATAATGTGGCCACATTATGTTCGCGGCAGGCACCGTTATCAGGAAAGCTTAAAGTGCACTCTGCCTCCTCTCTAATCTGAGCGGCTATTCTCCGCCTACCTAGACCCTAACGCTTCAATATAGCCAAAATATTTGTCATATACCTTTTAAAATGTATTACATTTTATATGTGGCAGTAACACGAGTCATGATGTCTTAATATGATTAGGCTACTTCAAAAGTATCCGTTAGGCATGCGCACGTTTGTCCAAAACGTAATTCCATTATCCTCAAAATGTCTTGACATTAACCAGGTTTCCATCCAATCTTTTTATGCAAGTAAAGTACATGTCGGATAAAAAAAACGTCACTACATTATGGGAAAGCATGCAGTTTATTAGGCTACCAATAAATAAAGGATGATGAACTTCACAGGGTGGTGAAACTGCACAGTGATGAGCTTGAGGCTCTTTTCAGTAAATATGACATGATGATTACACTAATCTCGCACTTTTGTCCATAATTATCTCATCATGCAGGCTGCACCCAAATTGTATCTGCGAGCTGCTGTCGAGAGCGCACATGCCAATACCAGAGTGGGTACATTTGCTATACTTATGCAAATAAAATGTGAGCAAACCATCAGTAAGCCTAGAGTTTAAAATCCGACGGAAATAAATGTAACTTGTATTTTGTATTCGGTACATGGGAATTTAACTGCCGAAGTTATTTTTATATACACTACGTATTTACCCACATACTTTATTCCACGATTGTTACAAAACACCAACAAGTTTAATGACATTCAGAGATTGTCAAGTCAAGCCTTCAATACCGGGTAGGCCTACAAAGTAGAAGGGGATGTATTTTCTGTTTTGTCGAGATTGACGTAGTACATTTATTGTGGTATTAAAACCGCAAACCATGATATTTAAGTGACTGAAGTCGGTATGCTTTGTTTATTGGTTATGCGGTCCATTAATTGAGAACAATAATTAAATAATGATAATGACACAGGTAGCAATGCTATTGCCCCCCGCTCTCTCTTTCTCTCAAACCAGCTTCTGCCCTTACCACGAGGGCTGGGCCACAGTCTCCCATCCACCTGTGTCTGCGTGCGCGCGCATGGAGCACCACACGTGCCTGCGCATCATTTTCTGACGTCCGCTAATCTGGAAGCTCTCTCCCTGGGCTCGTGGCATAGCCTGGTACTCGCGTGCCAGAAGACTACCGTCACAATTTTTCACCTCGGGATAAAAAAGGACAAAATCAACAATTACACTCACTTTTAAACCCCGTGTATAAGTTTTTGGGGACTCGATAGCATCAGTCAGATTCTTTATTTTACATTAGGATAACAGTATTTTGATTTTACATTTTTCTCAAGAACGGTAGGTATCCCTCACTCTTGGTATTTGTGTATAGGATGTAGGCTAAATTTATCCTGTAGATGGTTATTTTCACAGCTACAGTGTAGGTGTTGTGAACTGCGTCAGTGTGTTGCTTGGTGGGACCTGTGAGTTGGCACCGGACTGCGTTGATAAGGAAGGGGGGGGGGGTACCTCTGTGTGCTGATGGCTCAAGCTTGATCGTAGTGCAGGGATTGATGTTTGAAGTATTAGTGATTATATTCTTGAAGATGTTATCAAACATTCGAATAGATTATGAGGGGTTCGTAAAGTTTATTAAATCTAGTGTGTAGAAACCTATGTGTATGTCCGCGTGAGATGCGCGACAGTTCAACCCTCCGGCTGAACAGAGAAAATTAGCGAAGCACGCCCCCTTGCAGATGAACGCACAGTCTCCTGTCCATACGCTGTCAATGGCAGTTAACCCCCCTCCCGAAGGAGTTTTATCATTCATAGTTATGGAGTTAAGCAGATATTTTTAAGATAGGTTATTCCTCTGACTGATCAATAACTAAGTTTAACTGTCTCTCGTTCCAGGATAACGAGGACGATACTTCGACCACGGTTGTGTTTACACGGTATGACTGAAACTCATCTTTTCAAAATCGCAACTGACGCAAGGAAGGAGTGCATTTTTGGACGGTCTTGGTGGGGCACATAGGAACTCTACTACTGTATGAAATGCCTACCAACTGACTTTTGCTTCCAGGATTGCACCTTTGGTTCTATATTTGGGTCTAAAGTTCAGTGGTTCTGTCATCTGGGATTGTTGTTTTGTGGGAGAGTGTGGCGTCATGACTTGGAGATAGATCTTGCTATGAGTCTGGCGTGGAAAATACCTCTTGGAAGGTGTGCAGCGGGCTACAGACGGGGAGGAATCGACATCGGCAACTGATAGGCTACCCCTGTTTTTACCGAGCGTAATGCACCTGGCATGAAGACAGAGAATGGATATTATATGGGAACTATTTATTATTCTTCACGCCAATTTCATCATCTGTATATCAGGTACGTTTTTAGTCATTTATATTCTTGATGGGTCCGTTGTGAGACGGAGAAAAGGGCATGTGTGTTGGATGAGAACCGAAGGAGGGTGATTTGGTAACGAAGTTGTAAAATGTTGCTGAAAATGTTGAAATGAATGAAAATGTTACGAGTTATGTGTGCCATTGATGGTTGGATCAATTGATAGGCCAATTGATACAGGATCTATTGATATGATTCACTTGAGAACGAAGAAAATTACGGGCAGAATTTGCCCCGAAACTCGGATCTCATCAGTTGTGGTCTGTGAATGTCCCTCGGAATAGATATGGGACAGCCTATAAATTGGTAGCCTATATTGTAGGCCAAATGGTTTGTGGTGTATTTTTTTAAAAGTGGAGTATTGAATTATGCAAGTGTTAAAAACTGATTTCAATTAGAAAGGGTCAACTGAACATATGATCACCAGGACAGAGGTTGTGTGAGAATTATTTCGTTAAAAACATATCTATATCTATATTATAAATGATTCGACATGTTTCTTTAACAGGTTCAGCCTCAGGGCTGACGTTTGCCCAGTTTTGCATCGGGGGGAAATTGCGGTGTATTTCGTTATATTATGAATGGAAAGTGATAGTGTAGCATAAGGCTACCACTACTGTTGAACTGTTATAACGAGACAGTGCTACACGTGCATGAATAACCCCCCCAGTAACATCGATAGAGGATTCAGTGGAGTGGGCTACATGGGCACACATGCGCTGGCCATGGCGCAATGGCTGTTCCAGAACTATTACAGCTGGTATACTGTAAATGTGAGTGGATATGTCTGTCCTGCATAGTAGATAGGAACGGTATTGACTTATATTTATCATGTGAGGCTCAGGGCTATAGTATCACATTATTTCGAGTTAGATGAAAATTGGGGTAAGTGTGCGCATCACCGAGCGCTGGTTGTGGTGGTGCGCTACTGGGTTGTGCCATCATGAGTATTCCCGTTGACTATTAGGTAAAACGCATTAGGCTAGATCCATCATCACTCTGCAATGCAAATCCACCTGCTCATCTGCCAACAATGTGTTATACCAACATTGGAGAAATGGAATATAATATTGTCGGTATAGACTAACTGCCTGTTCTTGTATCAAAATCCGGTGTTACTCTTAGAGCCCATTATTGAAGCAGGTACCTGTTGAGGGGTCGAGTGCTGTACATAAGAGTCGTGCGCCCAGTTCCTGTGACAACCAGGGATAGGCATATTTGTGACTTGGATGTGCTCAAAACCTCACTCTCCCTCCTTCCCATTCTCTCAAATCTGTGAGCACATTAATTACGCAGGGCTGTCCTTTGGAACTTCCACATGTTCCCTATAGCTTGACTAAATTAGGATTATAGGATAGTTATAAAGGACCACGCACGCTGGTCAATGCATTTGATACCCCCATGGAATGTAGTTAAGGAGATTAGCCTACATAATATTGGAGACTGGACAGCTTAACCTTTAAACCTGGTCAGACTGCTCCTTTCTGCAAAAGGTAATTGAAGACACATTATGATGATCAGCTTGATTATGTTCAAGTTTAAAGGTTTAAAAAAGTACTGCATCACATGGCTTATTCTCCTAAATTGATACTATTGATACTATTGCTTTAGCATTGGAACAAAATATCAACTAACTCGCTGTCAAAGACATACATTATGTCTCATTCTGCCTTACATTTTGTGAACAAAATTCCATCTGTAAAATGTTTCATATAATATGGCACTCTACCTATCTGAGCTAAATTTAGATACAATGCCACATTGATCTAAAAAAGGAGACACGTGATTATCATTGAACTGCTGAAAGTTATTGATCTAGATGGGTTAAGCATTTGTTTAATCTCTACAATAAAAACAGCCAACCCTGGGATTGTATTAGCTGTATCATGAGACCACAATAGGCCTACAACTAACTATTTGGTTTGAAGCTTTGACACATTTGGAAATAACACTGTTGTAGACTGTCATTTCTCAAAGTGAGAGCAAAACAAGTCTCACTTATCCTCAATTGTCTTGTCGGATACTGCTAGGCTTGCCGTTGACTGTGAGTGCCAAGTAAACCATTTTCTTCTCTATTCTCATTTTGTTCAACTACGTGCTGATGCCTTTTCATCCACTTACTACACTTTTCCCCAAAAAAATCTCAAGTGTAAAGTTGCGTATTTGCTACATCTTGACCGCTACCTCTGGAGGTAGTGCATGACACTCGCCCACAGTTGCCCCCCTTGAAGCATAGCAATGTAAACAGAATTGTAACGCTGAGCCAACACTACTACAGTATAAATGGTAATAACAGAGAAATATTTTTTGAAAAGCTGAATTGTATAGACATTTTTGTAATATTTGAGACTTGTTTTATTGAGTTTTTACCTGAAATTGCAGTAACAGGCTGAAATTGTTGCAGCAGCTGCCAGCTGCACTGACACAAGTAAAACTATGAATGGCCATCACTAGCCCCACCATCAGAAACATGTCAAATGTAGATATAGGATATGAAAAAAAGGATATGTTTTGTCATTGGGATAATTGAGTGGTGAATTCAGAGGTGGCACCACAGGCCCAACAGTGGTGGGGGTGAAATTGTTTGCCTGGGGCCCAGAGTTTTTCCTGATCTTGTACTAGGCTAACCAAACCAATTCTGGACCCTAGTTGTAGCGTATGACATTGTAATAAATCAATGGTTTTATATGGGCTATGATGGGACCAGATTATTTGTCTAATCAGGTCATATGGTTTTTAAAAAACTCCTGGAAAAACTCCTGGCCCTAGGGAGGATGGAAACATTACAACCCTTTACACAGACAGAGACAACAACTGTGATTGGACAAAAACTAACAGGGCTGAGCTCGCTGTATGCAGGGTTCCATTGTGTATGCGTTTGCATCTGCAATATTATTAAAAGGACCACCCGAAGTGTGAATATAAACCAAATTTGATCACATTCACATTTTCTCAGAACACAAATAAATGGACCTATTTTAGGGTATAAATACTCTGCATTTGTAAAGGATTCAGACCCTTTGACTTTTTACACATTTTGTTACATCATAGCCTTTTTCTAAAATTGATTATTTTGCATTTATCCTCATCAATCTACACACAATACCCCCGACAAAGCAAAAACAGGTTATATTGTTAACGTACAAATTTATTTAAAAAAAAATACAAAACTGAAATAACACATTTCCATAAGTATTCAGGCCCTTTATTCAGTATTTTGTTGAAGCACCTTCAGCAGCGATTACAGCATTGAGTATTCTTGGGTATGACACTACAAGCTTGGCACACCTGTATTTGGGAAGTTTCTCCCATTCTTCTCTGCAGATCCTCTCAAGCTATATCAGGTTGGATGGGGAGTGTCACTGCACAGCTATTTTCAGGTCTCTGAAAAACATCCCACAGCATGATGCTGCCTCTACCATGCTACACCGTAGGGATGGTGCCAGGTTTCCTCCAGACGTGACGCTTGGTATTCAGACCAATCTTGGTTTCATCAGACCAGAGAATCTTATTTCTCATGTTGTGATAGTCCTTTAGGTGCCTTTTGGCAAACTTCAAGCGGGCTGTCATGTGCCTTTTACTGAGAAGTGGCTTCCATCTGGTCACTCTACCATAATGCCTGATTGGTGGAGTTCTGCAGAGATGGTTGTCCTTCTGGAAGGTTCTCCGATCTCCACAGAGGAACTCTGGATCTCTGTCAGAGTGACCATCGGGTTCTTGGTCACCTCCCTGACCAAGACCGTTCACCCCGTGATTGCTCAGTTTGGCCGGGCAGCCAGCTCTAGGAAGAGTCTTGGTGGTTCCAAACTTCTTCCATTTAAGAATGATGGAGGCCACTGTGTTCTTGGGGACGTTCAATGCTGCAGAAATATTTTGGTACCCTTCCCCAGATCTGTGCCTCAACAAAGTCCTGTCTCGGAGCTCTACGGACAATTCCTCCGATCTCATTGCTTGGTTTTTGCTCTGACAACTGTGGGATCTTATATAGACAGGTGTGTTTCTTTCCAAATCACGTCAAATCAATTGAATTTACCACAGGTGGACTCTAATCAAGTTGTAGAAACATCTCAAGGATGATCAATGGAAACAGAATGCACCTGAGCTCAATTTTGAGTCTCATAGCAAAGGGTCTGAATAGTTATGTAAATAAGAAATGCAAACATTTCTAGAAACCAGTTTTTGCTTTGTCATTATGGGGTATTGTGTGTAGGTTAATGAGTGCAAATATATTTGATACATTTTAGAATAAGGCTGTAAAGTGACAAAATGTGGAAAAAGGAAAGAGGTCTGAATACTTTCCGAATGCACTGTGCATTACTTTACATTTTCCTGGCCAGGCCTAGATGGGATCAGAGTGCATAGGTTTCTCTAGGCTACCTGCAGCTTTGGTTGTTATCTGTAGGCGACAGTTGATCAGACTGAAACCCAGACTAATTGTGCATGTTGACAAATTCATTTTGGTGGCGGGTATGGGCTTCCATGTAAAACTGCTCGTCATGGTGAATTCACTTATAGAATAGAGTAGAGTATTATATTATTTATCCCAATTTGGGAAATTGTTTTATCACAGCATGTATCATCAATGATTTACAATGACAGAACACGCAACATGACCATAATTCCCTGAAGCACCTCTGTTCTTTTGCATGATCCCATATCAGCTGTGTCTTGATGGAAGTGTGAAAGTTGCCATTTCCAATGCAATCATTGGCTACTTTTGTTTTCCTCTTGTCTTTTGAACACGCTGGTAGTCAATGTGTCATCACTGAATCTCCCCTTCGTGCCGCTGCCTGTCTGAGTTTTGTAGACACCAGATCATGTATATCTATCATCAGTAGGCCTAAGGATAAGCACACCCCTGGGTCAACACAGTGATCCAGGACATAATCTGAATAGAATACCCACGTCAAAACACTTTTAGATGGGTCAATGGCTTACTGGGGCGGCAGGGTAGCCTAGTGGTTAGAGTTGACAAGGTACAAATCTGTCGTTCTGCCCCTGAACAGGCAGTTAACCCACTGTTCCTAGGCCGTCATTGAAAATAAGAATTTGTTCTTAATGGACTTGCCTGGTTAAATAAAGGCAAAATAAAAAATTAATAAAAAACTGTGGCATGGTTTTCTATTAGCGCTGGCTGTTGTCGAATCAGCCGGTTACAGACTCATTATCAGCCAGATACATTTCCCACTTTATATTAACAAGGCTACTTTTAATTTCAAAGTTTCAATTTGCTAGTCCGTCGAGCCCTCTACTGCTAGGATGAAAGCTATGCATCTTGTAGCGATCTAGTGATAGCATAGGCGCCTGTCAGTTACAAAGTGAGCAATGACAGGGAAACACTGCAGAGAGGAGGAGGCAAAGCGAGAGGTGGCCCTCTCGCCCAAATCTGTCCAAAATAAACCCGATGAGTATCTATGGGCTTATTTTGGGCCTATGCTTGTCGCCTGCCTCCCGCCTTTAGGAAAACATCCCCCATTGTCAGGGCAGAGACATGAGCATCTCTACATCATATCCAGGTCTCTGGTTGCAGTCGAATTTCTTTGCACGGAGGACGAGAGCATGATGCTTGTGAACTTTGCACGTCCCACCCACCCAGCAAACTGTCGTTAAAAATACGTTGAAAAGACGACTATGCCCGACGGCTAATGTACGTTCGGTTTTGGTTGAAAGTGAAAGTTGAAAAGACGTCTTTTTCATACGTTTCATGTTGTTGAAAATACGTATTTTTCATGTCGTTGATAAGTATGTACTTGTAGCCTATACACATGGATGCACCAACCAAAACATGGTCTGTTACTTTTTTTAAATTACCAAATCACACTACTCACTACATTACTCCAGTATTTTCACAAAATATTCGGTCAAAGAACACTATCTAGTGCAGTGATAACAGACAAAATGCAGTTAAGTTCAAATGAATGTAATTCATTTTATTCATTGAATAATTATCAGTCAAAATAATAAGACATATTTTGTTGCGTCAGCTACGGCCCTGTGTGGTGGTGACGTGGAAACCACCACCCCTGGCTCTACCAGGAGCATGCTTGAGGAAGTCTGTCACAGCTCTCTGAACATCATGGGCAGTGGCCTTGCTGTTCCATTTCTTGACTGCAGCTGTAACACCAAAATAAACACAGTGAGTTATGGAAAAGACTAATGGGTTTGGAGCATCTTACAGGTTCCCCACGGCACTTTAAACAGCATTCAGGGCTCAAACCACCGGTTTATCACCTAACCAATGGCGGCTATTTTGTGATGTGCAGTAATAATGATAATTTATTACATTTATTCAGAATAATTTGTGGGTAAATGTGGATAAATGTGTTTGCTTTTCCATGTCTATCAAAGACAAAAAGCAATTTACAAGATAAGTTTGGTTAAAGTTGTCCTTCTCAGGGGCTGACAATTGATTAGGGCCGGGCTCAAACATGCACGCAGTATAGAAAAGATGAGGGCCTGTTTGAATGGCGCAAGGTGTCTTTCCTTCCTCCCTAATAGACTATTATAATAACATTCATTGGTAAACTCTGAACACTGTAGCCTAATATATTTGTCAGGAGACCACAAGTTTAAAAAAATCAACTTGAAATGGGAGAATGTTTAGCCGACTGGTTGCTCAGGAGACAAAGGAAATTTCAGACGTATGGAAGACATTTGACTTGAGCTTGGCATGAGTCAAACAAGTACTGTAAGCTACTATATATATATTTTCGGATTGCTTGGTACAGTGAAAACACAAAATAATGTATAGGTGTAACAGAGAGTTGATCTGTACTAATGAAAAAAATGATAAAGCCCTTATTATTATTATTATTATTATTATTTAGGACATCGTATACTGTAGGCTAATTATTCAAGAGAATGCTTGACTGCATTTAAATGCATGACTTGTAGGCTGTGTGATGCAATTAAGTAATAAAAAGGTCTAATTGATAACAGGCCAGAAAGCTAAACAAAACCAGCACAATGACATACTAGAGAATCTGCACTAACGAGAAAAAAAAGGTAAAGCATTTATTAGGGCTACATCATAGCAAAACATTTTTTTTTTTTACAGAAAATGTCACGTTGGGCAGATCAGTATACATTTTTAGAACATGAGCGCCAATAGGTTAAAAGGCCATTAAGGTCACATGATCACCTCATTCAAAATTGCCAAGCTCCTAAAACCATTCTTTTCAAAAATGGACCACACAAATTACCACCATGCAAATTAATAATTGGTTTAGAAGACAAAATAAGAATCTAGCCTATTAAAACAGACAGAGCAGGTCACTTTGATTGTGTGACGTTAGTGACCCTTTAAGCAATGGGTGGGTGTAGCAGACTTTTCTTATGCACAATGCAACTCAGCATGCCTGTATACAGACTGTAGCCATGTATTGTCTGGTTACGGTAACACAAAACCCAGAGGACTTTGCTTTTATGGCTATGACACTCACAGCCATGATAAAAATATCATAACACATGGACTCTCGTGAATTATTGATTAAATATACCATGGCTGTTAGCCAATCAGCTTTCAGGGCTCAAACCATCCAGTTATTAATACAAAATATACTACAGAATAGTGACATGTTTGTAGATACCGTTGACAACCCGAGTACACAGTTGTGTTTCCTAATCCCCACTTTGCGTGATGGCCATTGAAGTTGAACAAGGACATCAGGCCTTGAAAAAAATGCTGACTAAATCTACAGTGTAAATGAAATGTCAAAATAAATTCAATTTCACCGTCAGATTCTGTACATCCACAATTTGGAGCTGCTTCTCTAGTTGCTCAAAGTCTTGCTCCGTCTCCATTCTCTTGACATGGAACTCAAAGTGTCTTGGGGCTCTGCTATCCCAACACATTTCACCTCCTCCAATATCTCCACCATTTTAGTTAGAACACACTTCTGAAAAGAGAATATTTTGTTGACACTGTAGAAATATGGGGTTGTCACACGCAAGAGGATCCTGACAGACAAGATTGTGATTGCAAATTAAAGTGACATTTTACTTGCAATAATACATTGTGAGCAGACCAAGTAATTGGGCGTCACTCTAAAGCGGGAAGGTGGAATAAACGAGTCAGGAGTAGGTTTTCTTGATTGAACACAGTTCTCTATTGAGGGCATTTGGTCAACACAAACACTCCAACATAATCAATGAAAATCTTCCAAGGAACAACATACATCTTCTCCAGATGAAACAGGAACACAATAGGCTTATCTTTAAACTACAACAAAAAGTCACGGGATTGTCACCATCTTAGTGGTTCTTCCTGGATAGCTCATCTCTCTCGGTGGCCATCTTCCAGAGATAGTTTCCCCCTCTCTCTGCTGGTTCCATTCTCTCTCTTATAGGGGAAGAAGAGTATGTAATTAGTACCGTCAGCTGTGCTTAATTGCCTCTGGTTAGCTTGTCTCCCATGCCTTGTTGGGCTACTATCCATGAGCCCAGCCTGCCCTCTGGTGGTCCTTCCACATACCTTCCCCCCCAGGACCGAACCGGAGGGTCGGGCGCCAGACGCACCGTCTTGGTCGCGTCGGGACAGCGCGTCTGCATTCCCGTGCCTCGATCCGGCCCTGTGGATGACATGGAAAGAGAACGGTTGTAAAGACAAAAACCATCTGGCTATTCTGTTGTTATTGTTTCTCTTACCAGCTATCCACGTGAGGGGCGCATGGTCAGTAACTAATGCAAACCTCCGACCCAGTAGGTAGTACCGGAGATAATCGAGGGCCCACTTGATGGCTAAGGCCTCTTTCTCTACGGTCGCATACCTCTGTTCCCGATCGCTGAGCTTCCTACTAATGAAGAGAATCGGCTTCTCTGCTTCACCTTTACCCTGAGCTAGTACGGCCCCGAGCCCTGTATCCGAGGCGTCGACCTGCACAATGAACTCTTGTGAGAAGTCCGGAGCCTGTAGAACGGGATCAGAACACAGGCCATCTTTTAGCAATTGAAAGGCCTCTTCTGTCTCGTCTTTCCACTCTACCTGGTTTGGCAGGTTTTTCCTGATGAGGTTTGTGAGGGGGTTGGCAATGGTTGCATATCCCGGGATAAAACAGAGATAATATCCTGTTATCCCTAAGAAGGCCCGAACGTATCGCTTGGTCCGTGGTCGAGGCCAGTCACGAATTGCCCTGGTCTTCTCTGCCTGTGGGCGTATACTCCACTGCGCCAGCAAGCGATGTTCGGCCGTGGGCACAAGCACCGTCACTTTCTCTCCCACGGTGAACTCACGGGGGGTCGCAGACTTATCATAGGCCCGGCCTTGGGTCCTTTGGGACTTCTCCATATGCACCTTGACTATGGACCACACTGCTGACAGGCGGTCTCTCATCAGGGTAACGTGTTCTATTGTGGATCGGAAGGGGCATGTTTGGGTCTCCCAGGTCTCCTTGGCTAAGTCGAGGATTCCTCGACAGGGTCTGCCATAGAGCAATTCAAACGGAGAGAATCCAGTGGATGCCTGGGGTACTTCTCGCAGGGAAAACATTAAGTGTGGGAGAAGCATGTCCCAGTTTTTCCCGTCTCGGGACACCACTCTTCTCAACATGCTTTTAATCGTTTTGTTCAAGCGTTCACACAACCCGTCTGTTTGAGGGTGGAATATGCTTGTACTTATCTGTTGAACCTGATATAACCGACACAAGTCCTTCATCAACTGGGACATGAACGGGGTTCCTTGATCAGTTAAGATAGTCTTGGGGAGGCCCACACGAGAGAACATCAGGAATAACTCCTTGGCAATTCCCTTTGACGACATGTTACGCAGGGGTATGGCCTCCGGGAACTTGGTAGCGTAATCTATAACCACTAGGATGTACTCGTGTCCTCTGGCGGATTTTGGGAGGGGTCCTACGAGGTCCATAGCTATGCGTTCAAAGGGAGTCTCTATGATGGGGAAAGGAATCAAAGGGTTACGTAGGTGTGGCCGTGGGGCTGAACGTTGACATTGATCACATGTATAACAATACCTGGCCACATCCCGGGTGACCCGGGGCCAATAGAATCTCTGCATGATTCTGTCAATAGTCTTGTCTCGTGCCAGTTGTCCTCCTAGGACGTGGGAATGGGCTAACTGTAGAACTGTATCCCTGTATGGCCTAGGCACCATTAGTAATTCCTGGTTTTCCCCCCTTCGTCGTACGACCCAGTATAAGAGATCCCGCCTGATTGCATAGTAAGGAAGAGGGGGCTCAAATGATCCATCGACGTTCCTCCCGTCGATCACCTTCACCTTCCTCATGGCCTCCCTTAGGTCTGGGTCTCTATGCTGCGAGGTGCCGAACTGTCCCTTTAATTCCTGGGGCAGGTCGACCTCGGTAGATGGATGTGGAGGTTGTTCCACATCCCCATCAGGGGTGACCGAGGAGAATCCTTCCAGGTTCCCTCCTCGGATGGAGCTTCAAATATATCCCTTAGCGCCTGGTTGCTCCTTCCTTCCTGCGTTGTGTATAGCCCTTCACATGTGTCTTCATCGGTGGTTTCCTGGAATATCTGTCGTAAATGTTGGGTCGCTATTTCTTCCTCTGCTGCAGAGGACGAGGACGCGACTACGTCTCCTTGTAGGACTACTACCTCGGGCTTGGATTTTCTCTTCTTTCCTGTCCCCCTTCTTCCCGTGCATAACGTCATCTGCCGAAGCTCCTTATATAGGGGACAGTCTCTCCCGATCAATAATGGCACCTTCAGCTGCGGCACTTTCCCTTCCCTGACTGTACACCTTCCTTTTGGAGTGAGAATAGGCAGATTCACCGTGGGGTAATAGTGGGTGTCTCCATGGATACAGGATACGGCTACTTTGTCTGGTAGCAGTGTTGCGGAGGTCACCATCCGCTCCTCTACTAACGTAACCATACTTCCCGAGTCGAGAATGGCTACCACATCTTGTCCTTCGACTCGCACCGGAATCTCTGAGGCTGGGGCTATCTCTACTAACCAACAGTGTTGATCCTGCCCCCTCAAAACGGGATGTGTGAGGGTAGGCAGTGATGACTCCGTGACCATGGGCTCATCCTTGCTAGGACATTGTGGGGCATAATGGTTGGGAGACTGACATTTATAACACCGACCCTGCTGTGTGGTGGCTGACTTCTCCCACCTCCGGGGGGGGCTTGGACGTTTCGGTGGCGGGCGTGCCGGGGTGAGTCGTGGTACGGGATTGGAAGACTCCTACCGTTCCTCCTTGTCACTTTTTAACAACTCCCCTGTAGACCGATATGTTTCCACCGCCTGGGCTATGTCGTCGGCTGACAACGGGTTGGCTTGCCCCACAACCCTTTTTAAGTCACTGGGTAATTCTCTAAAATATCTTGTCCACTACGAGAGTCTCTATCACATGTCCTACTCCCTTTCCAGGTTCTAGCCACTGTTTCGTCAGTCGTATTAATGCGAAGATCTGGGCACGGACGGGTTGATCAGCTGTATAGGTCCATTGATGGAACTTTACAGCCCTATCTCTGGCAGTCAGCTGGTACCGGGACAGGATCTCGGTTTTTAGTCGCCCATAGTCCGCAGCTTCGCGGGAATAAATAGGCTTCCTGAGCCACCCCGGTCAAAAGAGGGGCTAATGCGCTCGCCCATTCTGTGGGCGGCCACTCTTCCAAGGTGGCCGTCCTTTCAAAGGTCATGAGGAAGGCCTCAATATCATCCTCCTTGGAGAGACGAGGTAAGATGGCGTGAGCAGCCGCTCTTGGCTTAACTCTAGGTTCTTCTCGTCGGCTCAGCTGTTGTTGCAGGAGTTCTATGGTTGTCTGCTGTGCCGTGATCAATTGTTGTAGTAGGGCGTTATCCATCCTTCTTGAATGGTTCCTCCAGGTTTACTGGAAGAATCTTGATTTACTCACTTATCCTTGTGTCACTCGTCCACCTAATGCCCGCATCCTCCACCAATGTGAGCGGACCAAGTAATTGGGCGTCACTCTAAAGCGAGAAGGTGGAATAAACAAGTCAGGAGTAGGTTTTCTTGATTGAACACAGTTCTCTATTGAGGGCATTTGGTCAACACAAACACTCCAACATAATCAATGAAAATCTTCCAAGGAACAACATACATCTTCTCCAGATGAAACAGGAACACAATAGGCTTATCTTTAAACTACAACAAAAAGTCACGGGATTGTCACCGTCTTAGTGGTTCTTCCTGGATAGCTCCTCTATCTCGGTGGCCATCTTCCAGAGATAGTTTCCCCCTCTCTCTGCTGGTTCCATTCTCTCTCTTATAGGGGAAGGAGAGTATGTAATTAGTACCGTCAGCTGTGCTTAATTGCCTCTGGTTACCTTGTCTCCCATGCCTTGTTGGGCTACTATCCATGAGCCCAGCCTGCCCTCTGGTGGTCCTTCCACAACATATAGTTCAACATTTCAATAATATTCTATATTCTAATGGATTCAGTGTTTAACTTTAACACAAGTTTCAATTTTGTAGTCAATTTTAGTCGTTCCACAAAATAGGTGCCTTTTGAATTGGTGCATCATTTATACATGAAGTATCAGAGAGAATCGAAAGCCACACATTTCGTGGAACAATCCACTTATTGTCATTATTCATGGACAACATCTCTGGTCTAGCGCAGGGAATGAGAGGGTGAGAGCTGCGATGCTCTTGGTTCCGTTGGGACTGGCAAGTAGAAGCCCTGGATGAATCTGCAAAATTCAAAGCCAACTCAGTGTTAACCCAGAGGTACAAATATATTTTCTTTAAACATACACACTACAATACATATTTTAAGGATGGTTTTAACCTTCAGTTACCAAGACGGAACATGATGTGTATAATTTCTGCTCATTGTAAGTAAACTAGCACTGATGAGCGAGCGTGTCCCCGTTGTGTGCATGTTGTCTGTGTGTGCTCTTTAGTTACTCCATCCCAGTTAATCCAAGATGGCGTAGCAATCGGACGTGTGTTTTGTCTTGTCCCGTCCTGTCTAGTGTAAATATAGTTTTCTTCGTTTTTTTCTGTATATATTTCGTACATATTTTAATCTCACTTTCAAACTAGAGCTGAATATACTCTCCTGCAACCCGCATCACCCAATGTGGTACGGATCTGCTTTTTCTATACTTTACTTTAGAACCGTCAGAAGCTAGCCAGCTAACTAGCTACTACTCAGTTAGCCATTGCTAGCGGTCTTCAAAGCTAACTAGGACACCAGCGACATCAACCCAGAGCATATCAGACTGCTCTTTCTCTACCACATCTCCGGATTCCTACCGCAAGCTCTGAACCTTTACACCGGATCATCGCAACTAGCTAGCTGCAATCCGAGTGGCTACTCCTGGCTAACGTCTCTGTCCCAAAACAAGCTACAGTTAGCCTTGAGCTAAGCCCATCTCCCGACTAGCCGAAGAGGCCCAACAATACCTCTTTTGCCAATTGGCCTGGACCCTTTACTGCCGACACGGGCCCCGCCGATCCATCACGACTGGTCCGCCGACATAATCGTCCGAGGTGGTTTCAACAGGCTTTTTCGTTGCGACATCGCCAAAGATCCATCTGCTGGCCAAGGCCCGCGAGCTTTCTGAAACGCTGTGTCTCCAGCTCACCCAGCGCACTAGAGCTCCTGTAGCATACTCCTGGGCTACAATTACCCGGGCCCACGACCGGTCTGTCGATGTCACCGCAAGAAGAGGAATAAACAGACTCACCCCATCGCGACGTCCCCCAAAGGTTAGCTCTCTAGCCCTCGCTATCTCCCTGCTTGCTAATTCGGCCTGCTAACGGTTAGCTTGTCTAGCCCGGGCCTACGAACTGTTAGCTTGTTAGCACAGGCCTGCTAACCATCTGGCTCACTGCGTTCTAAACACTCTGAACCCATTTACTTTCTATCTCTCTTTGATTTTTATTTTGTTTATACCTTCCGGAAACCTGCCTCACCCACTGTGATACGGAATCGCTATCACCTTTAATTTTTATTTTATTTTTATGACACACTCAAGAACCTCCAGACGCTAACCAGCTAACTAGCTACAAGCTATTTAGTCATTGTTAGTTTTTTTTAAAAACCTGGATAACACTCGCCAGCCCAGCTTCCCTGCCCATCCACCGCTGCCCCCTGGACACTGATCTCTTGGCTACATAGCTGACGCACGCTGGACTGTCCATTAATCACGGTACTCCATTCTGCTTGTTTGTTTTATCTGTCGACCCAGTTGCCTAGTCAACGCCATTTTACCTGCTGTTTGTTGTGCTAGCTGATTAGCCTCGCCTACTGTTTTTAGCTAGCTTTCCCAATTCAACACCTGTGATTACTGTATGCCTCGCTGTATGTCTCTCCCAAATGTCAATATGCCTTGTATACTGTTGTTCAGGTTAGTTATCATTGTTTTAGTTCACAATGGAGCCCCTAGATCCACTCTGCATACCCCTGTTACCTCCTTTGTCCCACCCCCACACATGCGGTGACCTCACCCATTACAACCAGCATGTCCAGAGATACAACCTCTCTCATCATCACCCAGTGCCTGGGCTTACCTCCGCTGTACCCGCACCCCACCATACCCCTGTCTGCGCATTATGCCCTGAATATATTCTACCATGCCCAGAAACCTGCTCCTCTTATCCTCTGCCCCCAACGCTCTAGGCGACCAGTTTTGATAGCCTTTAGCCGCACCCTCATACTACTCCTTCTCTGTTCCGCGGGTGATGTGGAGGTAAACCCAGGCCCTGCATGTCCCCAGGTACCCTCATTTGTTGACTTCTGTGATCGAAAAAGTCTTGGTTTTATGCATGTCAACATCAGAAGCCTCCTCCCTAAGTTTGTTTTACTCACTGCTTTAGCACACTCTGCTAACCCTGATGTCCTTGCCGTGTCTGAATCCTGGCTCAGGAAGGCCACCAAAAAATTCAGAGATTTCCATACCCAACTATAACATCTTCCGTCAAGATAGAACTGCCAAAGGGGCGGAGTCGCAGTCTACTGCAGAGATAGCCTGCAAAGTAATGTCATACTTTCCAGGTCCATACCCAAACAGTTTGAACTACTAATTTTGAAAATTACTCTCTCCAGAAACAAGTCTATCACTGTTGCCGCCTGCTACCGACCCCGTCAGCTCCCAGCTGTGCCCTGGACACCATTTGTGAATTGATCGCCCCCATCTAGCTTCAGAGTTTGTCCTGTTAGGTGACCTAAACTGGGATATGCTTAACACCCCGGCAGTCCTACAATCTAAGCTAGATGCCCTCAATCTCACGCAAATCATCAAGGAACCCACCAGGTACAACCCTAACTCTGTAAACAAGGGCACCCTCATAGACGTCATCCTGACCAACTGGCCCTCCAAATATACCTCCGCTGTCTTCAACCAGGATCTCAGCGATCACTGCCTCATCGCCTGTATCCGCCACGGAGCCGCAGTCAAACGACCACCCCTCATCACTGTCAAACGCTCCCTAAAACACTTCTGTGAGCAGGCCTTTCTAATCGACCTGGCCCGTGTATCCTGGAAGGACATTGACCTCATCCCGTCAGTTGAGGATGCCTGGTCATTCTTTAAAAGTAACTTCCTCACCATTTTGGATAAGCATGCTCCGTTCAAAAAATGCAGAACCAAGAACAGATACAGCCCTTGGTTCACTCCAGACCTGACTGCCCTCGACCAGCACAAAAACATCCTGTGGCGGACTGCAATAGCATCGAATAGCCCCGTGATATGCAACTGTTCAGGAAGTCAGGAACCAATACACGCAGTCAGTCAGGAAAGCTAAGGCCAGCTTCTTCAGGCAAAAGTTTGCATCCTGTAGCTCCAACTCCAAAAGTTCTGGGACACTGTGAAGTCCATGGAGAACAAGAGCACCTCCTCCCAGCTGCCCACTGCACTGAGGCTAGGAAACACGGTCTCCACCGATAAATCCATGATTATCGAAAACTTCAATAAGCACTTCTCAACGGCTGGCCATGCCTTCCGCCTGGCTACTCCAACCTCGGCCAACAGCTCCGCCCCCGTAGTTCCTCACCCAAGCCTCTCCAGGTTCTCCTTTACCCAAATCCAGATAGCAGATGTTCTGAAAGAGCTGCAAAACCTGGACCCGTACAAATCAGCTGGGCTTGACAATCTGGACCCGCTATTTCTGAAACTATCTGCCGCCATTGTCGCAACCCCTATTACCAGCCTGTTCAACCTCTCTTTCATATCGTCTGAGATCCCCAAGGATTGGAAAGCTGCCGCAGTCATCCCCCTCTTCAAAGGAGGAGACACCCTGGACCCAAACTGCTATAGACCTATATCCATCCTGCCCTGCCTATCTAAGGTCTTCGAAAGCCAAGTCAACAAACAGGTCACTGACCATCTCGAATCCCACCGTACCTTCTCCAGTGCAATCTGGTTTCCGAGCTGGTCACGGGTGC